>NC_069500.1:1137772723-1138407723 GCF_027579735.1 Bombina bombina
AAAGTCAAATTTTAAGGTAAGAAAAAAATTGATTCATATGCATTATCCCAAATATGAAACTGATTGTCTGAAATAAGGAATGTTTGAACATCCTGAGTCAAGGCAAATAAATGTTTGAATACATATATTTAGAACTTTATATAAAAGTGCCCAACCATAGCTTAGAGTGTCACAGAAAATAAGACTTACTTACCCCAGGACACTCATCTACATGTAGTAGAAAGCCAAACCAGTACTGAAACGAGAATCAGTAGAGGTAATGGTATATATAAGAGTATATCGTCGATCTGAAAAGGGAGGTAAGAGATGAATCTCCACGACCAATAACAGAGAACCTATGAAATAGACCCCGTAGAAGGAGATCATTGAATTCAAATAGGCAATACTCTCCTCACATCCCTCTGACATTCACTGCACGCTGAGAGGAAAACCGGGCTCCAACCTGCTGCGGAGCGCATATCAACGTAGAATCTAGCACAAACTTACTTCACCACCTCCATAGGAGGCAAAGTTTGTAAAACTGATTTGTGGGTGTGGTGAGGGGTGTATTTATAGGCATTTTGAGGTTTGGGAAACTTTGCCCCTCCTGGTAGGAATGTATATCCCATACGTCACTAGCTCATGGACTCTTGCTAATTACATGAAAGAAATACAATTTTAATCAACTTTCCAATTTACTTATATTATCAAATTTGTTTCATTCTCTTAGTGCCATTTGTTGAAGGAGCAGCAATGCACTACTGGTCTCTAACTGAACACATGGGTGAGCCAATGACAATCGGTGTATATATATATATATATATATATAGATATATATATATATATATATATATATATATAAAGCCACCAATCAGCAGCTAGAACCTAGGTTCTCTGCTGCTTCTGAGCTTACCTAGATAAACCTTTCAGCAAAGTATAACAAGAGAAGGAAGCAAATTAAATAATAGAAGTAAATTGGAAAGTTGTTTAAAATTGTATGTTCAGTGTAAATTACGAATGTCTAATTATGACTTTACTGTCCCTTTAATGTGTGTGTGTGTATAGACTTCATTACTTTCTACTTCCTGACCTGGGTCCAAACCTGAACTGTTATATAACATGGTAGGCTATTAAAAACACAATATTTTAAATTCCTATAGAAGTTCAGTGGGAAAGAACAGATGTTTTTGTGAGATTGCAGGGTACCATCTGGGAACATTAATTAAGCAGCATTCACAGTTGTTGACGCTTTGTGGTGCAGGTTTACATAGGTTGTTCCACCCTTGCTTACAAACCAGAAAATCAAGAATAAAATAAACATTCCCAAATGAATATAGCAAAGCAACATAAACTAATAACCTACATATGGTAGAGCAGTATTCTGTACTGAGAAGAAAAAACATAGTAGTATATTAAAGAGTCAATCACCATTGAAACTAGATAGTGGTATTTCAATGTTCCAGAGAAATGCAATTATTCTCAATTTGCCATTTTTGTAAGAATCTGATACTATTGGCAGATTTGTTTTAACTAGTATAACTCAATAATTAAATAATGTATCAAATTATAATTGGTCACAATGTACAACATTAAAGTGAACATCAATATGGTGGAAAAATTGAAAGAATGCTAAGAGCATTCTAAAGTGATGAAATAACAAATTGTTTATGGTTCATTTTGGAGATGTGAAGTAGTTCTAATACATTAATGGTATAGAAATACTAAATATATGGAAGTATATGCGGGGCATTCTTGTCAACCTCTAAGGGAAATAGTTACTAAAACAAAGGAAGACTTGCTTCTTGTATATAATTGCAGAACATTGTTAAGCATTTCAACAATTTTGACTATTACAGGACCACTAAATACAGCCGAAATGCATAATTAACAACTGCATATTAAAAATACATTAACCCTTTCAATTTCAAATAAGCAGTAAATATTTTTTGTAGGCAAATGTATTTGCCTATTTTACAGCCCCCTGTATCATGTGAAAGACATCAGCCAATCACAGACTAGTCTATGTATACTCTGTGAGCTTGTGCACATGCTCAGTAGGAGCTGGTGCGGTAGAAAGTGCATATAAAAAAGACAAAATGTTATAGTAGAAGTAAATTGCAAAGTGTTTAAAACTGCATGCTCTATCTGCATCATGAAAGTTTATTGTGACTTTAGTGTCCCTTTAAAAGTACCTAGTTCTTTTTCTAACTGAGGCATGCTAGAATTGTGCAGTAGAACCATAGAGGACAATGATCAATTAATAAGGATGTTAGATCAGAGTAACCTGTCTGATAGCATCACAGAAAACTAGGCTGGATGTGATGAACATTTGTGTTTTAAAATAGACTAAATAATTAGCGTAATTTTTACGTAGTAACATGCCATGCAGTACGGTTATACAGTAGAGTATTCCAAGGAAGTCTACTGGAAAAAAATGGGTCAGTGTCAAATAGCAAATTATCATGTAGAATAATGAACTAGGTGTATTGTTTTAATGTAACATGACTGTTTCTTCTTGGAATCTCAAATTATTATTTAAAACAGAAAGAAGAAAGGTGTATAAAAGCAACACATTTTCTATACATTGGATTCTAAATCTGTTAAAATATATTACTTATATAAGGCTAGATAACTAGTGGAGTGCAAAAATATTAGCTCTATTATGCGTTAACTTAAGCGCAATCAATAGTGATTCTATTTTTGTGCTCATATTAAATTAAGCCCAAAGTAATCTTTATCACTCTAATAGGTGGTATACTAAATACCTCACATAATAGTTCTATGGGACGCGCAGTAAATGTTAATGAAAGATTTTACTTAAGCTTTAAACTAATGGTGCTCTAAGCCGAGGGTGTGTTAAACAGATGGTGCACAAGTAGTGGAATTCTTTATGTAGTTATGTGATATACTGTTAACAATAGTTTACTTATGGTCTCAAAAAGCACTACATTTTACAGCATTTTTTCTTATTGAGTTTGAGTCCAAGTAGTTTATTTATTCAGCAGCAGAAGCTGCATCGATGTCCCAAGTTAAGAAGTAATGGTCGTAAGACTGGCAGACTAAAATCATCCCGATCCTGCTAGTGCTAGTCCTGCTAGTGGCCAATTGAGCAGGGGGCGGCATTGCACAAGCATTTCACCAGAAATTCTTCTGCAATGCTAAATGCCGACAGTGTATGCTGTCTGCATTTAGTGAGGTCAAGCGGACATGATTCGCATCAGCAAATCATGTCCCCTTAACCTTTGGTAAATCTACCCCCAACAGTTAACGGGACAGTCTACTCCAGATTTTTTTATTGTATTATAAAATACTAAAAATACTATAAATGCTAGTGCAGGTAAATATATTGATGTCTTCAAACTAACTAGAGAGGCAGTGAACGCAAAAGTGATTGCAGACAGTAAGGTCCAGAGGAAAAAAGAAACATCCTGGAAAGTTATAACACAATAGCTAAATGGGTTTATGATTTATGCAGTGTGTTTTCTTAAGGACAAGACACAGCAGGCAAATTTCAGTTTTAAGCTACATACAAATGATTCTAGAGATCTACACTACTTATGGGGGTCAGGCATTGAGGAACTGTATATGGAATTTCGTAAAAAAAAAAAACTGGATAAAGCAAGTGTCAAAAATTTTGGCCACAAACAGGTGGACATGTGGACACAATTGATAACATCTGAAATGTGATACAAAACCAGGGTGGGGTCCACTTTTCAGAATTCACAACGCATAGTTGCCAAACAGGGTATTTGTATCAGAAATATTTGCTGGGCCAAGAATGATAAAAATGCAAGCATCAACACTGCAGTTTCAGACATGTCTGTTTATACTGCAAAGCCAACCATGCAGGTTTGGATTGTCAAAAACATAACAGAGCCTCCTTTGTGGCAACCAAGGGAGACCAGGTCACTCAGAAGAGAAAGGATGGCATCATAGAGTAAAATATACCGCTAAAGGTAAAGACCATAATAGCGATGCTTATGAATTACAGTAATGTAGAAAGGGCTAAGTTCATGACAGAATCTTTCATACATGGGTTCCAGATACCATCTGAAAAAGAGGTTAGGCCTCATAAGCAACATAATTAAATATTATAATTATTATACTTTATTTATAAAGCGACAACATATTAAGCAGCGCTATCCCCAGGTACAAATTATATAAGTAAAACAATGATACAATACTTGTAAGAAACAAGACAAATTTTGACAAAAAAATACAAGAGGAATTGAGGGACCTACTATCTAGGAGGGTGAGAAACAGGAGGTGAGGACTGCAAGGGTGAGAGTAATGTTAATACAGAGATAGATGTGGGCAATTATTGGGAAAGTGGAATTCATTTGTTACTGAATTAGTCGTCTGACAGCGCAAGTAAGTTTGTTAAAGACGGTTGATGCCGCACAAGAGAAGTCCTGCAGTCTAGCATGTGAAGAGGTGATAATAGAAGAAGCAATTATTAACCATCACTTTCAACCAGCCCTGTTTCAGCCTTTATGCTAGCCTGGGGTGCAATTTCCACCATGCTCCCTGGCCCAATCCATTCCTGTTCACTGCCTCTGATTAAGAGGTGTATAAGCAGCGCACGGTGCATCATATAGGGAGAAATGGCATTGGCCGCTGATATCTCACTGCTACTAATCTGGTGTTAAATCGTTCTGACTATAGTTCAGTCAGAACGATTCAACACCAGATTAATAGCAGTGATTCATCATTACTTTCTCACCTTCTTCTCACGCTGAGTCCTGTCCTATTACTATCTGCTTCACAGGTGATGTCACCGGCCGGTGACAGAGCGCACACCACAGGCAGCATACCGTAGCTAAGCTTGTGGGAGTTGAGGCCCTAGCTGATTTAGGGAATTAATCAATACAATAATTAAAAAAACAATAGTACAGCAAAGCACTAATAGTGCATATATGCACTAAATTTCCTGCTCCACAGAAGGTGTGTAAACCTCCCCCAGCCAGTGGGAGGTTAGAAGACCGTTAGAGCCTAGACGTCCCCTATGTTACCAGATAGGGTGATGTCAGAAATCCCTTAAAGAGACAGAAGGAGCATGAAAAAGTTCTCTCAGACATTTCAGATTACAAAAACGCTCTGTCTGAGAGAACTTTGAAAATGCAAGATTTTTTTTATTATATTATTATATTTAGCCCTCCCCTCCTAAAAACAATAAATAAAAAATAGCAACCTAACTGCCACCACAATTGCATTTTATTTTATTTTTACTTTTCTTTTTCCCCAAAAAATCATATTTTTCTTGGTGTCTAAAATAATGCCACAATGTTTGACCAGACTGGCTGCTCTATAAGTTTGTATTTATTTTGGTTTAATAGCTTCTATTTTTTAATATAATTTCCTATCACATAAATTGCTGAAACCTTGATGAATTAAAAGATTTCTCAATCAATTAAATATGTTTGCATAAGTACATTGTTATGTATTTCATTAAAATATTTCAGATACCGTTGTTTATAAAATTCATATTCTCTCCCTCCCTCTACTTACAAGCAGTTATAATAAATTTCAAGGGCCAGATTCCATTACACTTCATATTAAAAATAACAATCTATTTTAAAGACTATGCACATTTTTATTTGTATTAGCTGACTTTTGTGCAGTCTTGCAATATGTCCCATTCTTACTTGTTGCTGAAGTAAACAAGGATTTTCATTGTCATCTTATTACACTATTCTGCAGTATCTAATCGTATTACCTCTGTTAAAGGATATATATATATATATATTATAAAATAAGTATACAATCTATCAAATATTAAATTTGAAAATGCTTATTTTATTACTGGATACATTCTGTGTATTGCAATTTTGAGGTCATGAGACATTAGATGCCTGGCTGACTAAACATCAAAATTAAATCCTCCCCCACTCAATATGCAAAATTACATATGCAAAAGATGTAGCTCATGCCATCTAGGTGTAAATTATCCCCTGCAGAGTTTCCAATATACATCTCCCAGACGAGCTGGCATTTCAAGTCTCTGCATGACATGGGAAACCAGATCTCAGATAAAGGAATTATGCCTAATTTTCATGTAGTTTAAGATACTCAAATTAATATATATATATATATATATATATATATATATATATATATTCAGACACATATTAAATATAAACACATGAATCTGGGAGTAATCTGGGAGTAATATGGGAAGCTGAAGAACCTAAGAATCAAGATTTCAAAATGCCTTAACATATGTATTTTTGAAAACATAGAAGTCTTGAGGATTCGATGTTTGGACAAATCATATATATAGTTTTCAAACATTAAATATGTGCCTCAGATTATTAAATAATAGGTACGAATAAATGGATATGAAATTGTCTGTTTGTATAAAATTAAATGTGAATGTCTGCTAAATGAAAAATATAAATAACATCATATATTTTTATACACTCAGCAAGAGATATACAGATATGTCATTTATTTTGATATGGGAAAGTAGTCCAATATGAATATAATTTTGTGAAATTACATCTGATTGCTGATCTCAAGGAATGTATGTGATATTAAGATGATAACTGAGATATTAATTAGATTCATGCTAAAAGTATTAAAATCCTTTTAAATACCCATATATTTTAAATGTATAAGAATTACTTTGTACTGTGGGAAGTGGGTCAGGTTTAATATTGATGAAATGTCCAGATTAAATAATATTAAATGATCCTATACAAATTGGACATAATTATTTGCTGAGGCAAGAAATAGTGAATACACTAAAGATACATAAAAATATATATGAATCTATATTAAACTGTAGCAGCACTGATGGTAAAACTGCATTTCTGGTTATCTGCTGCCACCTATAGTTCAAAAATGGTATTACAACCAAAAGGCATTTGGCTACTCAGGGAGGTGTTTCCCAAAATAACCTATGAGATATTCAGATCTGAGTGTGAATCAGAGACAAGCACCGGTAAGGGCCTATCAAAATCTTGTGGGAATGATTAAAGAGAAGGAGGAGGGATTATTTATTTTTTTGGATAAAGACCCATACACACAGGTGACAGGGGATACAGACAGAGGCATACATTTTTGGAGAGAAAAATACACAGACTGTGTGTCAAGTATATTCTCTGCCATTTTGGGACACTTCCTTGAACAAAGGGAGATTAACAATTTTGAGGCCTGTACCTTTGTGCTTTGTGAGTAAATCCTTCATAGATGACCCACAAGAAATTGTGGAAACTGAAACATTAGTTTTGGTTATCTGGGTAAAGTATACACGATTGATAAATATATACAGTATATAGGCTCAACATCCAAAGGAGGAAAAACTGGGACCAAGGACTCAAAACTTGATGCAAAGGTTTATTCAGCACAGTTGCTCATTACAAGGTGAGTATCCAAGAAGACACCTGACGCATTTTGCGCATCCGCACATGCCCTTCATCAGAGGCTAAGGACTCTGAGCAATGGCTAGACCTTTAAGCAGACCAGCAGCCAATCAGTGAAGGTGTAACTACAAGATGTTACTAACAAACAGGATACACCTGAATGTGTCACTGGTGTGCATAAAGGCAATAGTATCATATATCGATATCCAAAACAACATTAGAACATTTTCTTAAAAACATAAAATAAATATATGTGCATATACCACAAATAAACAAAACTATAACAGAAAAAAGTTTATTGTAAAGAAAAAATATATAACCTAAATGAGGTGAATATATATATATATATATATATATATATATATATATATATATATATATATATATATATATATATATATATATATATATCTTTGCCTCTACATTTATAAGAAGCAAAAAATAGTGAGCTCATACTTGCATAAAGTTTAGATAAACCTAAAAATCAGCAAGTGAGACCTCAAGATCTCTCACGGATATAAACATAATAAATGTACACATTATAAAAAAATAGAGAAAAACAATATATGTACAGAATATATAAGAAAATTATACATTTTTATATATAATACAAATAAAAAACAAACATATGTTAAAACTATATAGATACTAGACATTGTAAAAGGAGAAAAATAAAACAAATAATTAAATAAATAAATATAGGAACATTCTTAGATTGAGAATACCTATAAATTAGGTTTATCTATTCTTCCAGTTTAATTTATTCAAATGGCAAATGGGACTATTTTGTAAATAGATCTACATACATTCTTTTATTCATACCTTCTGGGGTTCTAGTATGTAGTTTGACTATCTAAAATATTTCTTTCCTACAGAGACTCTTTTCTCTATCGCTCCCTCTTGGATGTTTTTTAATAATATCAATTCCTACACATGAAAAATGTTTGGAACCTAAACCATGTAGTCTAAAATGTTTTGCTACAGGAGTTTTTGGTTCTTTATCCTCAAGGGATCGTAAATGTTCACAAATTCTGTCCTTGAGGGGATGGGTCGTGATCCCAACATATTGTTGGGAACAATAAAGGCAATTTACCAAATAAATGACAAAATGAGAAGTACAGTCAATTCTATCCCTAATGTGAAACATTTGTTTTGTAACATTAGAGGAAAAAGTATCAGTAACAGTGATACAGGTACAGGCTTTGCAAGGGACATGGCCACATTTGAAACAGCCCATTCTTGGGCTGAGACAATTAGAGTTCACAATGTTAGGGATAGGTTTACCCTCTAAGTTTTTCTTAGTTATGTCAGCTATTGTAGGAGCCTTCCTAGCTACACATTTGACACCTTTTGTTAATATTTCAGTTAAAGAATCATCACCCTTCAGGATGGTCAACTTCTTCTTCACAATGTTGCATATTTGTTGATGTTGTCTACTATATTCTGTGATAAATAATATATTCTGGTCAAGAGTATCCTTTTGTCCACTAGTGGGTAATTAAATTTGTTCTTACGTGATATGAATAACTCCTTTCTATCAGTTTGAGCAATCTGTGTTTCTAATTTTTTAAGTGATGCTCTATGATATCCCCTCTCAGCTAGTCTAGAGGTCAACTCAAGAGCTTGTACATGATATTAAGTAACTTCAGAACAATTCCTACGTAATCGTAAGTATTGTGTTTTAGGTATACCTCTCTTAAGGTGGGGGACATGGCAAGAGTCAGTGCACAAGATGGTATTGCGTGCCAGCGGCTTACGAAAAGTGGAAGTGATGATTTTGTCTGATCTAGTTTCAATCAGCAAGTCTAAAAAATGAATGCTAGTGGAACTCGACTCAGCAGTGAAGGTCAGATTGTTTTCATTGTCATTCATGAACTCAACAAACGAGTCAATCCTATGACCATTCTGTCCCAAATGACAACAATATCATCAATAAAACGCCCATATAAGATGACATTATCAGTGTATGGGAAATTATCTTCAAAGATGCAGTTCAATTCAAGCCAGCCCATATAGATATTCGTATAGGCGGGGCACATTTCACCCCCATTGCCGTACCGCATCTCTGCAGATAATAATCACCCTGAAACATGAAAAAATGATGTTGTAGCAAGAATTCAGTTACCTGAACTTTAAAGGAAATAAAATTATCACCATAGTTAGAATGTCTATGTAACATTTGGTCAATCGCTTGGAGACCCAATGAGTGAGGTATATTAGAATATAAAGCGGTCACGTCTATGGTGGCCCAAGTATATGTGTCATGCCATATTATATATTTAAGTTGTAAAATTAGATGGGCACTGTCCCTAATATAGCCTGGTAAGGCCAACATAATTGGTTGCAATATGTGATCTAACCAGCTCCCCAATCTTTCGCAAAGTGACCCATTGCTGGTCACTATGGGCCGGCCTGGAGGCTTATCCAACCGTTTGTGTATCTTTGGTACTATGCCAAAGTATGGGGTGCTAGGTTCTTCAACAAAAAGATAAGTGGCCAAATCTTTCTCCATGAAGTTGTGTTCGACTGCATAATCCAGCAGGTCGGAAAGTTTGTTTTTATATAATATTTTAAATCAAAGGTATTTGGTAGCTACAGTCTAATTGAAGCTGGTAAACTTAAAGAACACAATTGGTATTTTAAGCTCATGTTCATAGTTCTATGTAGTTTAAAACTAGTCATATTTAGTGCTAAGTAATTTATATTTGCAACTATATATTTTAGAATTTGCCTTATTGTAACTAAATAAGATTTATTTCAGTCCAAATAAATTAGCATATCAATTGGATATTAAAGTATTTTAATTATATTTCTCTGAAAGTTAGCGATCCATACCCTGGTATTTCATTGTGGTATTTTAAATGTGACTCTGATTTGGGAGATTCATTGTGAGTAAGGTTAGTTTTAAAGATACATTTGGTTTGCTTTGTAAAGAATATTGTAACAGCATAACTGCATATAGTTTGATTCATAATCTGGTTTCTATAAATATAATTCAATGTGTTTATAAATTTTAACTAATCTAAAGAATTTAGGAGTAATTATTGATTTTAATTGTTTAGTATAGGCATTTTAATTGGAGGTTTGTTTTTAAGAATAATTATTAAATAAATTATATTATAACCCCGCTATATACTGACATATTTTTTGGAGGCACCGCAGTAGATATTATTATATTTATAACATTGATATAATATATTTTGTAGTAAATAGAAATTATCTAAAAACAAATAATAATCATTTTTGTTTAAATTTTTAGATTATTTTTTTTTTCTTGTTGGTAAAAATAGTATTAACGTTTTAATTTAACCAAATACAAAGCCAAAATAATAATGCCTGTTACTAGAAGTGAATCAAATGAATCTATACATAGTATTGAAATATGTTCCCCATGATTACCCCTCACCCAGAGCGATGTCCTTAAGCTGGACATTATAGGCTACATTAAAAAGAGGTTTAATATTGCGGGTGATTTAAATGATTATATGGATATGCTTGAAATTAAGGCTAAAAATATTGCTATTGATGATGGAAGGTGGAATGAAAAAATGGGATGAACTAATACTAAAATTTTGGCCTCTATGTCTACACTTCTTATAGAAAAGGAATTGTAAATACAGGGGCTAGATGATGGTTTTAGCTCATCACGCAAGTGTGAAGAGAGTTAAGAAATGGCTGAAAATGAAATTGTTACATTTAAGCAAGACAAGGCCGCCTTAGATAAGCATAACCTAAATTTACTAGCCAAAATACAAGAGTTAAATAAACAACTCACGCAGAAAGCCAGAAAGAACTTAGTGAATTAAAAAGACAATAATGAAACCCCATATCTTGATAGTGAAAATTATGAAAATAATAATGCAGGTATTTTAAAAACCTTTAAAGAATTAATGAGAACAGAACTTTAGATAAGAATTTAAACACAGGCCACTGATTGGCTCAGAGATAAACTTCCCACATGAACAATCACCTCATATTTTAAATTCAGAGAACTGCTACACTTCAGAGGGGGAGGACAGTGATTATAGTGAGTCAGAGGGCAGAGCTAGCTACCCAAATAGCCCCCATAATGCTAATATGCGTAAGGGTTCTCCCCATAGTAAAAGGGCAGATAAGGAATGCTCCAGTCCCAAAAATAAGGTCCCTAGGAAAGCCCAAGATACATCTAATAAGATATGACACCCCTAAAATAATTACATTTTTAAGTGGTGCAGTTTTCCAACAAGGGAACAAATTCTATAATTGACTACTTAGTGACTTGAAAATGAATGAAAAAGCTTTATCCATAATGAATGTTACTAGTGAGCTGTCAAAAATTGAATTTCTGCCCTGGGTATTTGAAGGTAAACATCACACATTCTTTGCTTCACTAAAGGATATGAATATTCATTCCTGGAGTGAAACAAAAAATCAGTGCAGAAAAGAATTTGGGCAATATCACACTAAAGCCGCTGCGAAAATAGCTGTATACGGTTTGAAATGTGGCATGAATTAAAGCCCAATTAAATTCCTTTCTATACTAAAAAGTGCGTACAGTATGGCCAAAGATTACCCCATATTTGTAAGCTCAGAATTTGTAAATTTATTTTCGAAGCATTGCACGCACACATCAAAATTAATTTAGCTATAGATTTTGATGAGCACTGCTCATTGGACTGGCTGATAAAAGAGAGTACAAAGATATACTCTATTCAACAGTCCAGTGAATAGGAGGTTAAAAAGGAACCAAGGAACATCCCCAAAATTGTGGCAGAAACTAGGGTGTCACCTAGCCCCCTCAATTTGGAGTCTAACAAGAAAACCTATGCGGAGGTGGCCCGAGAAAACAGGCCATCCCCACAAAGTTTTAACTCTGCCCCTCCCCCAACATGGGTGAGACGCATAGAGAATATACTCAAAATGGGGAGCATACCCAGTTAAATAATTATCCCCAAAGAGAGGAAAACCCACAAGATTTTCGGTATCCCCATAAATAAATACTCTCAGGGTAACCAGACGCCCCAAGTAAATAGTGCTCTCCAAAATATTAATGTTGAACAAGTTGAACCCCAAAGACAACTGTGTCAAAATAGGAGAAATAGCTATGATTCTGAGGGATCCCAAGGATCCAGGAATCAGCACCCTGGGACATCAAAAAATCGGTCCATGGGAAAAGATAGCTTGTCCATTCAAGTGGGCCAACTCAGTACACAAGTAAGTCAATTATGTACGCTATTTACTAATATGAGTCAAGCTTTTACAGCTCAGCACCCTAATAATCCTTTTTTAGGGGTACAGCCAGTGGCCAGCAGTAGGCCACAGGCACAGTCATAAATACTGCAGTATTGCCTGAAAGAGAGGGGAGAAATATACCAAATAAAATTATAAATGTCAATAATGGTACTAATCATGTTCTCTCCCTACAAACCGGAAACGGACGATATAGCTGTGATGACGAGCAACCTCAGCCTGGAAGCTCTAACAAATCTCTTCCTTTGCAGTATTCTCTTAACCTTATTTCCACAGATGCAGTACACAGGAACCCTGTCAGCCCTATTATAGAGGAGAGGACCGGTAAGAATGAACATTCTTCTGCATCAGGTAACATGGCGTATTCAGGTAACTCGTGGCAAAGCCCATAGATGTATAATCATGCCAATTTTATGTGTGAAATGGTAGAAACTGCAGGGAGATATTTTGTATTAGCTGAGCTCCAGGATTCAGTCTCCAACCCTATCATGGGATTAATTGATACTGGATCTCAGGCAACTATTTTATCACACAGGTACTACACACAGCTAAGTAAGCTGATACACCACCAGCCTAAACTAAAAGAAATTGATGGTTCACTGATAGGTGTTGGGGGTGACTCTTTAAAAGTCTACGGTACGGCATGGTTAAAAGGGCTGGGGAACAGGGTAATGAGACACCCTGTCATTATAGTGGATCTGCCAACTGATCGTTTAATTATTGGTAGTGATCTCCTGAAGCGATTAAGCACCATAATTGATTGCATAAATAATGTAATTTGGTCACAAGTAAAAAGGCCTATTAATTATGAGCAGTCCTGTATATCTCACACCCAACATAACTGTCACATGGTGGAAGAGTAGCCAGATGCTGTGGAGATTCATTTCAGGAATGACTCTATACCTGAAATCACTATCCTACAAATAAATGATCAGACTCCTTTAAGTGACTCTGATGGTAATATTTTTAAAATTTTGCCTGGAAAGATAGGAAATATTTCCTTAGACTGCGATGTATTAACCTTATCTCTCCACAAGGGGGATCATAAAATCCCTAAAGGGGGAGGCCACACACAATACCTTGCAGGAATTGAGAAAGTTAAAGCTGATCTATTTATCCCTATGCAAGTGCATGACCTTGGTAAAACTAAGTATGCTAAATTGAACTTTAAACAGGAAGCTAGCTATATAAGCGAAAGGCTTATTAGCGCAGATCGCTGAACCTAAAGTGATTAAATACCTTTCTCCCCAAGACATACTGGGGGGTAGTTATCAATCCGTCAACCTCAAATACGCTGGAATTCCGCAGCGTATTTGTGGCGAGGCTGATTCGCCTTAGTTATCAAAGGCTAGAGACCGGCAAAAGTAGAATTTTGTGATGTAAACTTCGATCTGCCGGACTCAGTCCGACACAGATCGATTCTTACGTCACTCCAGATGTTCCGCACACAAGTGCGGCACAATCTGACTACTTTTGCTAGTTATCAAAAAACTAGCAGGTACGCTCGGCACTTTTACAGCCCAGCGTACCTGGTTTTCAAACCGCCACCCTGGAGGCGGCGGATCCCATAGGAATCAATGGGAGTCTGACCATAGCGAAAGTACAAGTTCGCTGCTGCCAGACATTCCATTCATTCCTATGGGAGCTGTCTACACCTAACACCCTAGCATGTACCCCGAGTCTAAATACCTCTAATCTGTCCCCCCCTACACCGCCGCAACTAAATAAAATGATTAACCCCTAAACCGCCGCTCACGGAGCCCACCGCAAGCTACTCTATACATATTAACCCCTAAACCACCGCTCCCGGAGCCCACCGCCACCTACATTATACCTAGTAAACCCTTATCCCGCCCCCCTATACCGCTGCCCTGTATAATAAAGTTATTAACCCCTATCCTGCCGATCCCGCACCTCGCTGCAAATAAATAAATAGTTTAACCCCTAAACCACCGCTCCCTGACTCTGCCGCAACCTATATTAAATTTATTAACCCCTATCCTGCCCCCCCACTACACTGCCACCACTGTAATAAAATTATTAACCCCTAAACCTAAGTCTAACACTAACCCTATCACCCCCTAACTTAAATATTAATTAAATAAATCTAAATCATATTTCTATTATGAACTAAATTAATCCTATTTAAAACTAAATACTTACCTTTAAAATAAACCCTAATATAGCTACGATATAAATAATAATTATATTGTAGCTATCTTAGGATTTATTTTTATTTTACAGGTAACTTTCAATTTATTTTAACTAGGTACAATAGCTATTAAATAGTTATTAACTATTTAATAGCTACCTAGTTAAAATAAAGAGAAATTTACCTGTAAAATAAAAACTAATCTAAGTTACAATTATACCTAACACTACACTATACTTTAATAAATTATTCCTATTTAAAACTAAATACTTACCTGTAAAATAAACCCTAAGATAGCTACAATGTAATTAATAATTACATTGTAGCTATCTTAGGATTTATAATTATTTTACAGGTAACTTTGTATTTATTTTAGCTAGTTAGAATAGTTATTAAATAGTTATTAACTATTTAATAACTACCTAGCTAAAAGAAAATACAAAATTACCTGTAAAATAAATCCTAACCTAAGTTAAAATCAGATTGAGCTCGCATTCTATTGGCTGATCGGAACAGCCAATAGAATGCAAGCTCAATCTGATTGGCTGACTGGATCAGCCAATTGGATTAAACTTGAATCTGATTGGCTGATTCAATCAGCCAATCAGATTTTTCCTACCTTAATTCCGATTGGCTGATAGAATCCTATCAGCCAATCGGAATTGAAGGGATGCCATCTTGGATGACATCCCTTAAAGGAGCCTTCATTCATCTGTAGTCCGTCGGAAAAGAAGGATGTTCCGCGTTGGCGGGATGAAGATTCAAGACCCGGCTTGGAAGATGACCTCGCCCGGATAGAAGACTTCTTCAGCGCCTCTTGGAAGATGACATCGCCCGGATGGAAGATTTCTTCAGCGCAGCTTGGAGGATCACTTCATCGGATGGAAGATTTCTTCAGCGCCCCTTGGAGGATAACTTCTTCCGCTCCGGATGTCCTCTTCGGTTCCATCGCTGCTCGGTTGAGTGAAGACGACTCAAGGTAGGATGATCTTCAGGGGATTAGTGTTAGGTTATTTTAAGGGGGGTTTGGGTTAGATTAGGGGTATGTGGGTGGTGGGTTTTAATGTTGGGGGGGTTGTATTTTTCTTTTACAGGCAAAAGAGCTGAATTCTTTGGGGCATGCCCCCACAAAAGGCCCTTTTAAGGGCTGGTAAGGTAAAAGAGCTTTGAACTTTTTTAATGTAGAATAGGGTAGGGCATTTTTTTATTTTATGGGGTTTGTTATTTTATTAGGGGGCTTAGATTAGGTGTAAGTAGCTTAAAATTGTTGTAATATTTTTTTAAATGTTTGTAACTTATTTTTTGTAACTTAGCTTTTTTTTATTTTTTGTACTTTAGTTAGTTTATGTAATTGTATTTAATTTTAGTTATTTGTAGTTAATTTATTTAATTAATGTAATGATAGTGTAGTGTTAGGTTTAATTGTAACTTAGGTTAGGATTTATTTTACAAGTAATTTTGTATTTCTTTTAGCTAGGTAGTTATTAAATAGTTAATAACTATTTAATACCTATTCTAACTAGCTAAAATAAATACAAAGTTACCTGTAAAATAAATATAAATCCTAAGATAGCTACAATGTAATTATTAATTATATTGTAGCTATCTTAGGGTTTATTTTACAGGTAAGTATTTAGTTTTAAATAGGAATAATTTATTAAAGTATAGTGTAGTGTTAGGTGTAATTGTAACTTAGGTTAGTTTTTAGTTTACAGGTACATTTCTCTTTATTTTAGCTAGGTAAGCTATTAAATAGTTAATAACTATTTAATAGCTATTGTACCTAGTTAAAATAAATTGAAATTTGCCTGTAAAATAAAAATAAATCCTAAGATAGCTACAATATAATTGTTATTTATATTGTAGCTATATTAGGGTTTATTTTATAGGTAAGTATTTAGTTTTAAATAGGATTAACTTAGTTAATAATAGAAATATTATTTTGATTTATTTAATTAAAATTTAAGTTAGGGGGGTGTTAGGGTTAGTGTTAGACTTAGGTTTAGGGGTTAATAATTTTATTACAGTGGCGGCAGTGTAGTGGGGGGCAGGATAGGGGTTAATAAATGTATTATAGGTGGCGACGGTGTAGGGGGGGCAGGATAGGGGTTAATAAATTTAATATATGTGCAGCGGGTTCAGGGAGTGGCGGTTTAGGGGTTAAACTATTTATTTATTTGCGGCGAGGTGCGGGATCAGCAGGATAGGGGTTAATAACTTTATTATAGAGGGCGGCGGTATAGGGGGGGCAGGATTGGGGTTACTAGGTATAATGTAGGTGGCAGCGGTGTCCGGGAGCGGCGGTTTAGGGGTTAATACATTTATAAGACTTGCGGCGGGGTCTAGGAGCGGCGGTTTAGGGGTTAATACATTTATCAGAGTTGCGGCAGGGTCTAGGAGCTGCGGTTTAGGGGTTAGTAACTTTATTTAGTTGTGGGGGGCTCCGGGGGCGCCGCTATAGGGGGTAGAACAGTGTAGTTTAGTGTGAGTGCTTAGTGACAGGCTAGCAAGAAAGCTGTAAAAAAGCCGAAGAGCAGCGAGATCGGATGAGTGATAACTCTCACAGTCCGCTGCTCATCGCCCCGCGGCTTTTTGACAGCTTTACTTGATAACTTATGCAAATTTTTTCAGGTTCGCGGCGGCGATGTGAGGCGAGCTTAGGCGGGCGTATTGGGCCGGCGAAGGCAGGAAAGTTGACACGTTTATAACTACCCCCCCACTGTGTCCATGGCCTGGATGACAGGTCTGAAAGCTATGATATCACATCTAAATATTTATTATCTATCTCCATAGATAATAAATCAGCAAAACACCTGTTTTTAGTTTTAAATACTCCCCATAATCAAATATATATTGGCAACGACCTCTTACATAGATATGCCATACAAATAGACTTGATTAACCTCTGCCTCTGGAGCAGGTTAAAGGAGGACCCTGAAGTATTTCAGGATGAAAATGCCGCCCTAAAATCAAACTAGCAATTGCCATATGCTGTAAATATGCAGGTGTCTAACGATGTTGTAATCCCTGCTGGGGCTGATAAATTCCTCTTATCCTTACAGGTAAAGAGAGGTCAGAAACTAAAAACTTCTGAAACACTAATTTGCCTCTTCCATAGAATGCAAAATCTGGGTATAACAATGATCCATATCTGGTAAATTTTGGAACTCTTCGAATACATGTTATTGTGCATAACATGACACCACAGGATATAACCTTATCCAAGGAAACTACCATAGGATATGCACTGGAATCAAGTTATTACACTTTTGAATTCCAGAATAATGTAATCGGGCTAATACCTGAAGGATACTTAACTGAAGAACAATTAATAGAACAATCATTTGCATCTATACCAGAGGGACTATTTACAATTCAGTCTATTTATCCCTTTAGCTCAGAGGAAGGCATCTGTAAAATTGAAGAAGCCTCCCTAGTATTTGATCAGCCGATCAAAGATCAAGAATACCCCAATACCCAGAGTAATGGGGGCAATGTAAATTATAATCAAGGGGATCTCACCTATAGGTTGGAAGAAGCCTATGAGATAGGACAGCCTGAAATCTTTCCTGTATTTCAGTAAATAGTCGAAGAGCAAATCTCCTTAGCTAATGGCTGTTCCAGTGATGATGAACACCGACAGCTACGAGAACTCCTGATGGAGTACAAGCAGTGGCGTATTTAGGGTTTGTGCTGCCCTAGGCACTAAAAATTCTGCTACCCCCCTCACCCCACCCCCCCAGGTTTTAGGCCTTTTTATAGCCATAATATTTTTTGGTCAGGGTGTAACATTTTTTTTAATGTCTTTTTAAGATGTTTTATTGTTGAACTACTGCTTGCACATACCTATGTGTTTAACAGCTGCACATGGGTTAAACACATAGTTAAAGTGATCTCCAGCTGGTGGTGTTTATTTACATATGCCATCCATGATTGGGTCAATATACTGAAGCATTTTATCATTGATATTTTGTGTCCCTTAATGATAAATAAGTATGAAGGTTCACAAACTATATTGAGAAATAGTAATCACTCACGCCTAGATTTAGAGTTCTGCGGTAGCCGTCAAAACCAGCGTTAAGGGCTCCTAACGCTGCTTTTTACCATCCACTGGTATTTAGAGTCAGTCAGGAAAGGGTCTAACGCTCACTTTCCAGCCGCAACTTTTCCATACCGCAGATCCCCTTACGCCAATTGCGTATCCTATCTTTTCAATGGGATCTTCCTAATGCCGGTATTTAGAGTCTTGGCTGAAGTGAGCGTTAGAACAAACGACAAAACTCCAGCCGCAGAAAAAAGTCAGGAGTTAAGAGCTTTCTGGGCTAACGCTGGTTCATAAAGCTCTTAACTACTGTGCTCGAAAGTACACTAACACCCATAAACTACCTATGCACCCCTAAACCGAGGTCCCCCCACATCACCACCACTCTAATATTTTTTTTTAACTCCTAATCTGCTGACCACACACCGCCGCCACCTACATTATCACTATGTACCCCTAATCTGCTGCCCCTAACATCGCCGACACCTACATAATATTTCTTAACCCCTAATCTGCCCCCCCCCAACATCGCCGCTGCCTTACCTACACTTATTAACCCCTAATCTGCCGACTGGACCTCGCCGCCACTATAATAAATGTATTAACCCCTAAACCGCCTCACTCTGCCTCGCAAACCCTATAATAAATTTTATTAACCCCTAATCTGCCCTCCATAACATTGCTGCCACCTAACTTCAAGTATTAACTCCTAATCTGCCGACTGGAACTCGCCGCTACTATAATAAATGTATAAACCCCTAAAGCTAAGTCTAAACCTAACCCTAACACCCCCCTAAGTTAAATATAATTTAAATGTAACAAAATAAATTATTTCTTATTAAATAAATTAATCCTATTTAAAGCTAAATACTTACCTGTAAAATAAACCCTAATATAGCTACAATATAACGAATTATTATATTGTAGCTATTTTAGCATTTATATTTATTTTACAGGCAACTTTGTATTTATTTTAACTAGGTACAATAGATATTAAATAATTATTAACTATTTAATAGCTACCTAGTTAAAATAATTACAAAATTACCTGTAAAATAAATCCTATCCTAAGTTACAATTAAACCTAACACTACACTATCAATAAATTAATTAACTAAACTACCTACAATTACCTACAATTAAATCAACTAAACTAAATTACAAAAAACAAACACTAAATTACAAAAAAAACCCAAAAACTAAATTACAAAAAATAAAAAAAGATTACAAGAATTTTAAACTAATTACACCTAGTCTAAGCCCCGTAAAAACATAACAAAGCCCCTAAAATAAAAAAATGCCCCACCCTATTCTAAAATAAAATGTTAACAGCTCTATTACCTTACCAGCCCTTAAAAGGGATTTTTGCGGGGCATGCCCCAAATAAATCAGCTCTTTTGCCTGTAAAAAAAAAAGCATACAATACGCCCCCAACATTACAACCCACCACCCACATACCCCTAATCTAACCCACCCAAACCCCCCTTAAAAACCTAACAATAAGCCCCTGAAGATCTCCCTACCTTGTATTCACCAAACCGGGTATCACCGATCCGTCCAGAAGAGGGTCCGAAGTCTTCATCCTATCCGGCAAGAAGAGGTCCTCCAGAGGGTCCGAAGTCTTCATCCTATCCGGCAAGAAGAGGTCCTCCAGAGGGTCCAAAGTCTTCATCCAGACGGCATCTTCTATCTTCTTCCATCCGGAGCATGTCCATCTTGAAGCAGCCGACGCGGAGCCATCCTTCCTCACCAATGGACTAACGACGAATAAAGGTTCCTTTAAATTACGTCATCCAAGATGGCGTCCCTCTAATTCCGATTGGCTGATAGGATTCTATCAGCCAATCGGAATTAAGGTAGGAAAAATCTGATTGGCTGATTGAATCAGCCAATCAGATTCAAGTTCAATCCGATTGGCTGATCCAATCAGCCAATCAGATTGAGCTCGCATTCTATTGGCTGTTCCGATCACCTTTGAGTCCTTTATTGACACAGGAAGATATACAGACTTTATCATTCACTTCTGCAAGCCCCATAAACAAACTGCTAGGGAACAGAAAGGGTAAACATTGAACAAACATACAAGCCCAGAGTAGAGCATTGTAAACGCTCCACTATTTGACAGCTACATTGCCATGCTGTTTATTATACACCATAAACTTTGCAACCCTCTAAGAAATAGTCACCACCAGGCAATTAACAATCCCCTTGCTCATGGGAGTTTCATCTGCTTTTACCTTGTCTTCAAATGACATAGGGGGAAATAGGTATCTCATCTAGCAGTCAAAGAGGACACCGGCAGTAAAAGTGAACTTACTAGTCAGCAGCTGTAAGACAGACCACGCGACACAACTAAGTTCAAATTACTTTCTGCTTCCTTGACTGCCTGCAGCTGTCAGATCCAGTATGCACAGCCAGTGCTCAGTCACTCAGTGAGTAAGACCACAGTACCCACAAGTTGTCATTGAGCCACCAGCCAGAGCACCAGTCTCCACCCTGCTTGCATGAGTTTCACTAAGTCTAGGGAAGTTACCGGTTGCTGCTGCTGCTGCTCACTCCTCACTCCTGCTCCATTCCACTGATCAGTCTCCTCCTCTCCCCTCTCCATTTTCACTCCATCTATCACAGTGCACTGACTGATGTCACATAACCACTCAGCAGTAAGCCACCCAGACAAAATAAAGTTGATATTTTTGTATAGCCACATAGTCAGTGCAGCAGCTGGGGCGTGTGCTGCCCCCCAAAATCTGCCGCCCTAGGCACCGGTCTTGATGGCATATGCCTTAATAAGCTCCTGAGTACAAGGATATTTTACCTAGGGATTTTTATGACTGTGGGACTACAGACTTGCACATTGCAAGGATCTAAACAGATCCCAATGCACCACCTGTCTTTGTTAAACAATACAGACTTCCTTTAGCCTCATATGATTCTCTCGCAGAAATCATAAGGAACTTGGAAGAAAGAGGTATTATCAGACAGGTGCATAGCTCTTATAACAATCATATTCTAATTGTTCTTAAGCCCAATGGACAATGGCATTTGTGTGCTGACTTAAGACAGCTAAACAAACGAGTGTACATGTCTGGCTGACTTGTGCCATACAATGACCAGTGCCTAGCACATATGCAGGGATCTAAAATATTCACTGCCATTGATTGTTTGCAGAGATATAGGACCTTAAAGGTACATGAGGATGACCAGTATAAGCTTGCATTCTCGTTCCAAAAGGTCCAGTATACATTCCAAAGGTTCCCGTTTGGATACATAAATTAAGGACATGAATTTGCTGTATTCATGCATAAGGCTATGCCTGATGTACTGGAAAGGGGGACCTTATCTTGTGTTGATGATGTTTTAATCAAAAGCACAGACTTTGAAAAACACATCACAGAACTCAAACATGTCCTCAGCCAACTTAAAAGGGCAGGTGTCAAATTATCACTACAAAAAGCACAATGGTGCAACTCTCATGTAAACTTCTTAGGACATGAAGTTACTTCTATAGGTGGAAGCTATAATAAATTTTAAAAACCCAACTAACTAAGGAATTGAGATCATTCCTGGGTATGACAAATTATTCTCACAAATTTATTGATCATTATGCAGAGTTAGCTAAACCACTGCTACTTCTTCTAAAGAAGGATGTGAAATGGCACTGGAGTGAGACTCAAGAGAGCCATCAGAGAGCTGAAGAGCAAACTCACTCAAGCACCTTGCTTAGCGTACCCTGAAGGTGGTAAACCTTTCTACTTAGAAACAAGTTACACAGATATAAGCATGAGTGCTGTTTTATACCAAAAGCATGATAATTTAAGCAAAGTCATTGCTTATGCGAGCAAAACTCTATCCCCAGTAGAAATAAAATTTAGCGATTGCGAAAAAGCCCTCTTATCAATTGTATGGGCTCTACAAAATTTCTGCAGCTACATACAGGGCAAGAAAATTATTGTAGAAACAGCCCACCAGCCTTTGCTATATCTGCAAAGTGAGAAAATAAGAGATGGGAATTTGTCTAATTGCATCATAACAGCTTGGACTCTTTCCTTACAAGGCTGGCCTTAAGAAATTTTCTACAAGCAAAATAAAAAGAATCCAGTCACACAGGGGCTTGCTGAGCTGAACGACTGTACTGCTAAGGATTATGGGGAAAAATTAATAGAAGATGATTTTCTGGAGGAACAATTGCTTTCCCCGTATAAAATATACAATGAGGACCAATGTCAAACATTACCTTGGGTATATGTTGATGGTTGTTCTTACCATGCCACTATTGACAATGAGCACAGATTAGTTGCTAGCATTGGTATAACTTGGGCAAATGGATTCCCAAACATTTCCATAGGTTTCAACATTGGACCAAGATCCAGTGAAGTTGAGAACTCAGTGCTGTTCTAAAAACCATTGAAATGGCTATTGAACAAGGTATTCATGAATTTGTGATCATTACTGACTAAAATTGTGTGCGTGACAGTTTTCTTGAATTCCTGCCAACTTGGAAAAGAAATGGCATGCAGAAAACTAACAACAAACCAGTCAAACATGGCAAGTTGTTCTGCGAGATAATCTAGTTGTGTCCAATGATTTAACCATACACTGGAAAAAGACCAAGGGTCATTCCAGGGTTCTAGGTCCTGATAAAGAAGGCAATGATCTTGCGGATTCATTAGCCAAACAAGGAGCCATAAATGGAGAGCTCCTCAATATTGACCCCTTAATGGGTGCAATTCAGGTAGAAGTCATTACCAGAAACCAGGCTAAACAACAGAGTGAGCCTAACCTGGTACAATAGAGTCAGGATTCTCATAGTGAGGACCAGATCACTAGTCAAAAAGAAGGCCCCATTGTAGGCATCTTCTAATGCATGATTTCGCCTCTTGGCAGCATATGTTGAAGGATGTTCAGACCTACTGTCAAGGTTGTTTAATCTGTCCACAGTTCCAACCCACTGCCCCAATGCATAGAGCGCCATTGCAGAAAAGGGGGATGGTAATGCCATGGTCAGATATACAAATTGATTTTATTGGTCCAGTAACAAGGTCATCAAGAGGTAAAAAAATACATGTTGACAGTGACATGCCTGTTCACTAAATGGGTAGAGTGCATCAGTGCACCTAACAATAGTGATAAACATGTGCAGCATTGCTCATCAGCCACGTGTTTTCCAGATTTGGTTTACCCCAGTGAATGGAATCTGATCGGGGAGCCCACTTCACTAGTGAAGTGATGACCAAAATGTGGAAAATACTAGGGGTTAAAAGAAAGCTCCATCACCTTTTGAATTGATGACTGGTAGAAGGATGGTTCTACCTCAACATCTACTGTACTGTACATCAGACCAAAACTTGATAAACGCTACCAATACACATCAATACGTGGAGAACCTAAGAAAGCACCTGCAATATGCATTTGCATTTGCTCAAAGGAACATAGAAAAGTCTGCAACTGCTGCTAAAACCTATTATGATCTCAAAATGTCCAAAAAGGAATATGAAATAAATGTTAAAGTTTATTTTTATAACTTTGGAAGAGATCAGGTTAAGAAGAAGAAATTACTTCCATCATGTAATGGTCCTTTCGTCATTACTGACAAAATATCTCCAGTTGCCTATAAAATTAGGATACATAAAAATGATACTTTTATGGATAAATGGGTCCATATTAATCAGTTGCGAGCATGCCACCCTAGGTCCCAACTACAAGTCATAGAGGGAGAATGAAGTGTCATATCCCCAAATGCACTAAAGAAAAATTGTAGTTTAAAGATGCCTAACTAATGAGCATGAGGACTCAAAAATAACGGACTCTCTTCATAGAAGGCTGTCTATAATACATACTGTCAATACACTCACTAAATACCACTGACTTTAAGCCAATTCAAATACATGTGTCCTACATATATTTAAATTGGAAGGGGGAATTATGCCAGGGCATTTGTGAATGTCAGTAGATAATACATATATATATATATATATATATATATATATATATATATATATATATATATATATATATATATATATATATATATATATATATATATATATGTATAATAAGATAAAATAAGTATACAATCTATCAAATATTCATTTTGAAAATGCTTATTTTATTACTGGACACATTCTGTGTATTGCAATTCTGAGGTCATGAGACATTAGATGCCTGGCTGACTACACATCAAAATTAAATCCTCCCCCACTCAATATGCAAAAATACACATTAGAGAACAAAGGATTTAGACCGTTGTATAAATAAGGCCAGTGAGCCACTTCAAAGTAAATGTTAACATATGGAGCCCTCAGATATATATATATATATATATATATATATATATATATATATATATATATATATATATGTATATGCCCATAAATGGGTTTCCTAACCAAGATGAATAATAAAACTCACAGGTCCTATGTAAGGAACAGATGGTCCGTCTATAAGAATAAGGAAATGTACACACATTCTCAAAAGATGTGGCTCATGCCATCTAGGTGTAAATTATCCCCTGCAGAGTTTCCAATATACATCTCCCAGATGAGCTGGCATTTCAAGTCTCTGCATGACATGGGAAACTAGATCTCATATAAAGGAATTAGGCCTAATTTTCATGTAGTTTAAGATACTCAAATGAGTATATATATATATATATATATATATATATATATATATATATATACATATATATATATATTCAGACACATATTAAATATGAACACATGAATCTGGGAGATTATCTCTGCCTAAGAAGGGTAATATGGGAAGCTGAAAAACCTAAGAATCAAGATTTCAAAATGTGTTAACCTATGTATTTTTGAAAACATAGAAGTCTTGAGATTTCAAAGTTTGGACAAATAATATAAATAGTTTTCAAACATTAAATATGTGCCTAAGACTATTAAATAATAGGTACGAATAAATTGATATAAAATTGTCTGTTTGTATAAAATTAAATATGAATGTCAGCTAAATGAAAAATATAAATAACATCATATATTTGTATACACTCAGCAAGAGATATACAGATGTGCAATATTTATATTAATATTGGAAAGTAGTCCAATATGAATATAATTATGTGAAATGACATCTGATTGCTGATCTCAAAGTATGTATATGATATTAAGATGAAAACTGAGATATTAATTAGATCCATGCTAAAATTATTCAAATCCTTTTAAATACCCATATATTTTAAATGTAAAAGAATTACTTTGAATTGTGGGAAGTAGATCAGGTTTAATATTGATGAAATGTCCAGATTAAATAATATTAAGTGATCCTATACAAATTGGACATAATTGTTTGCTGAGGCAAGAAATAGTGAATACACTAAAGATACATTGTAAAAATATATATGAATCTATATTAAACTGTAGCAGCATTGATGGTAAAACTGCATTTCTGGTTATATGCTGCCACCTATAGTTCAAAAATGGTATTACAACCAAAAGGCATTTGGCTACTCAGGGAGGCGTTTCCCAAAATAACCTATTAGATGTTCAAATTCGAGGGCGAATCAGAGACAAGAACCGGTAAGGGACTATCAAAATCTTGTGGGAATGATTAAAGAAAAGGAGGAGGGATTCTTTATTGTTTTTTGGATAAAGACCCATACATACAGGTGCAACGTCGCCCCCTGCAGAACCCGATCATACTTGATTTGGTTGATTTCCGGCGATTTATTGTGAAGAATTTCACAATAAAAACAGCTATCAATTTACAATAAAAGCAATTGAACAAATACTGGAATCAAAAGGAAAAGAGAGATTACTTTATTTACGCAAAAGAGAGACCTATTGGATCCAACGCCTTAGGGCCTTGCAACCAATTTGTCTCAACAAAGATATTGATCTAGCTGATTTTTTATAATATATAATCTATCACTTGAATCTTATTATCCTTAAAAAAATCCTCCTCTCACCAGAATACAGTATGAGATTCAACTCTCTAAAAAATTGTTTCCTCTCAATGTTTGTCAAACACATAGGTAAATTTCATACATACCACCAAAAAATCTCATCACAACTACATAATAATTAATCATTTTAAAAGAGAATAAAATTGCAATATATCACACATACATAGACATAGAAACAGGGATAGGTTTCCCTTGTTTATCTTTGATGGGTGTTAATAGGTATGTACATACACAGGTTCTTTTATCAAAAGCCAGCATGGCACATTCAAACAAGAAGCAAGTAAAATAAAGCCTCTTATAGGGACAAAGGAGATCCACATCAAATATTTTTTCTAAAACAATCAAAAACTCTAAATTGAAATACTCATATGTGAACACATATGCAAAAGCACAAAAAAGAAGGACACTGAGCAATATCTAAGGTTTATATAAAACTTAGCATTTATTCACCCAAATGGGTATTAAAAGTTCTTGGTAACTCCAGAGTTACCAAGAACTTTTAATACCCATTTGGGTGAATAAATGCTAAGTTTTATATAAACCTTGGAAATTGCTCAATTTCCTTCTTTTTGTGCTTATTCATCATGTCCAGCAACTGAGTATATCCACCCTTGCTTGAGGGGTTTTTGCTTGAGATGAGTCCAGAGTTACCACTGGATACTGTGACCAGCCTTCCCCGAGTGCCGCACCTGATTGGTTGAACCCAACTTACCCACGACGCGCCCACAACTTGGCGCTGTAGAGAGCGGTTTGGAGCGCATGGCTCAACCGACAGAGGTAAGAGTTTACCCTAGTTCGTGTGAAGCACTGACTGCAGGGAGAAGACGCTACGATTGGCAATATCTGAAAACGCCCTTGATCCGGTCTGATCCGGTTTGGTCCCCAGCGGTAACACAACCATCAGGGACTGGAGTGCTGACTTCTACCAAGGTGGCTATCGGTAGTCAGCTGTCCCTACGCCCATGTCTTGACGGTTTCCTGAGAGTATTCTTGGACAGCAATAGGGTAAGCTCTCACATTACTGCTATTACATATAAGTCACTTTTGTGGTGTGCTGTACTCTGTTAAATACCGGATATTGGCTGCAGGCTCCTCTCATATTACTAATATCTTGGCGAGCCATTACTACGTTTTTGCTTGGTAGATTTGGTAAACACATTTCCCTGTTTCCTACAATTTCTTGTTTGCTTGTAACGCATATGCAAAACATAGGCAAAGCAGGAGCAATATTCTTTAAAATAAGCAAATACAATATAATGTTTTATTATACAAACAATCCTTGTCTGACATATTTACATATTTCAACAAAGTGACAATGTATAACAAAATGAGCAATTACACTTGAGACTTCTTTTTTTTTAAAAATCAGCCAGAAGTTTCCCAATCTCACTGCAGCAATTAATCAATTGCAACCTATTAACTTCCTTAAAACTCTATATAAGCATAACTGCAAGGCTTGTGGGCATACCCTCTGACGAAGTGAACATAGGTTCAAGAAACGCGTAAGGGCACGCACACTTTGACGTCACTTCCGGTCTGGCGAGACCGCAACTCTCCAGAGCTCTTCTCTGCAAGCCTGTCAGACACATGACTTGAATCCAGCGCCATCCTTCAAAGTGGATTACCTAAAGTGAACAAAAAACACCCAGTTGCTCACTGGACACCTGAAGGTAACATCCACCACCAATATTTTCACATCTTTCATAAATTGTTGCAAACGGGAGTAAAACATTTTTTTGCAAAAGGAACGTTAACATATTATGACATTGACATTTTTCAGGAGGAAATCCTTTAACATAGTCTATCTTTGTGTAAAAACACCAGCCACAGTCTCTTTTTGAGGACTATACACCATAATCGAGACTTTTTTAACTTAAAAACACAGACAACAGCTCAGTTATTTCTGAGTTTTTCTAAATAATCAACTCATTATACTGTACATTTTTTCCAAAAAAGATAAGGAGCATTATCCCTTAATCCTATCACCACAAGTTTTCCACTATACTGCCTCCCCCTTTTTTTATGTTTGAATATTTTTTTTATTTATTTATCAGAAATAATAAACATTTACAGAAACAGACATACCCTCCTCTGCAGCAATCTCAATGATTATGGGATCCAGAGTGTAGGCTTGTACTTAAACATTTCTAAACAACAAATGATACAGTTAATAATTCTAATGACATCTCAGTCGTTTCTACTGAAATTTACATATGTATGGAGGGTCAGCAGATAAAGATTAAATACCTTTTCTTCATACTGTCGTGCAATCCTCAGCAAGAGATAGTACAGTTCTTGTGTCTGATAGAAAGCTTGCCCTCTGCTGAACCCTACCAAAACTTTTAGATGGATCTGAGCCAAATCACTTAAGTTACATACTATTGAGCCTATAGAGAATACAACCCCAAAGGAAGGTAAGGTTAGGTAAAATAGGTTATCAAAGATAATAAATGTATTTATGTGTTTATTAAGTCTATTGATAGGAATGTGCAGCAAAGCCTGTTGAATTGTAAGGTCCACGTTTTCGTTCAAGATTCGGCTAAGGAAGGAAGACAGATGTTTCCATAGACCTGAGATTACTCCACAGTCCCACCACATATGCCTATATGTTCCTCTTTCACCGCACCCTCTATAACATAGTGGGTTTCCCTTTGTATGCATATGGGCCGTTCTAGTGGGTGTCAGGTACCATCGGTGTATAGTCTTAGTGATATTTTCCTTTAGGTCCACACTTAGAAGTCCTTTGTCTGCATTTTGAAATATTGATTCCCATTCTTTGTTGTCTTTACTAATAAGTAATTCCCTCTCCCATGCCAACATAGTAGAGGTTTTGGTCGTGGTCTGTGAATCTTGTATTGCTATATATAGAATGGATATGGTGCGTCTAGTGCGGTCCTTTGATTTACTCATGTCTTCTAATGGTGTTGTGTGGCCATCTCTAGGTTTTTTTTATATATGAGTGCATTGCGGATTATCTGTAAATATAAATACCAATGAAGTTTAAGGGGGTTCAATTTTGTCTGCAATTGATTAAATGAGAGTATAGTTCTGCCTTCCATAAAGTCTGCTACTCTGTACAATCCCTTATTTTCCCATTTCTGTATTTGGGCCCTGAGTTCATCAGGCAAGATATATCTCATCAGGATGTATAGAGAGTATTGTGGCAAAAGCTTTAATTTATTACTTGCTTTTTTCCAAGTGGTTACTGTGAGAGCTGTGGTATAAGGTTTATCCGTCACTCTAGGGGATCGTGTTTTCTCCGGATCCCAAAGTATAGCGTCAGTCTCGTCCCATCCTCCCAGAGTCGCCTCTAAAGTAGGCCATATGACCTCTGTGTTCCTCTTCAATAAGAGGCTATCTTGTGCCAATCTGGCAGCATTATAATATTCTAATAGGTTAGGGACCCCGATGCCTCCTAGGTTTTTATGTCTATTTAAAACTGATCTCGCTATTCTATTTGTTTTGTCTCCCCTAATATAGCTTAGTATGTCCTTTTGTATTGTCTCTAGATCTGTTTTTACCATTTTAACAGGTAGGGTTCTAAATAGATATAGTATCCTCGGCAAGATGTTCATCTTAACTGAGGCGACTCTACCCAGCCACGAGAACTTGTAGTGTTTCCATTTTGATATGTCTTTCCTAATCTGCCTGAACAGCGGAGGGAAGTTAACTTTGTACAGCAATGACGGGGAAGAGGGGAGATAGATTCCTAGGTATTTTAGAGTATGCTTCAACCATTTAAAGTGAAAATTTGCTTCTAGTAACTCCTGTGTCTGTCGAGGAATCGCTATGGGGAGAGCCTCACATTTCTCTGCATTTATCTTAAATCCCGAAATAGATGAAAATGTGTCCAGTGTTTGGTGGAGAGTGGGCAATGATACCAGGGGGTTCGTCAAAGTCAAAAGTATGTTGTCCGCAAATAAGGCCATTTTATATTCCGTCTTATTTGTCTTAAGTCCTGTTATATCTGTCTGCGAGCGTATTTTAGCAGCTAGAGGCTCTATACATAGAGCAAAAAGCAATGGAGACAGAGGGCACCCCTGTCTAGTTCCATTGCGAATTGGAAAGGGTTGGGATTTATATCCCGTTGATGAGACCTGAGCTCCCGGCGTGGAATAGATGGCCCTCAATGCTTTCATAAAGGCTCCCTCAAACCCCATTTTATGTAATACCAAGAACATATACCCCCAGTCAATGCGATCACACGCCTTCTCCGCATCCAACGAGAGGAGCAGAGAAGGCGTTTTTGAGTCTGTCAGGGCCTGTATCAGGCTAGTTACTTTGCGTATATTGTCTGGGGCTTCCCGACCTTTGACAAAACCCACCTGATCCGGGTGTACCAGGTGGGGTACAATATGTTTAAGCCGGTTCGCTAATATTTTAGTAAAATTTTTTAGGTCCTGATTAATTAGGGATATTGGGCGATAATTTTGGCATTTTTTGTGGTCCTTTCCTGGTTTAGGGATTACTACTATCTTTGCAGCCAGGAGCTCAGGTGAGACAACCCCCCCTCCATAATATAGTTACAGAGTTTAACTAGATGTGGGATTAGTGCGACTTTAAACAGCTTATAGTATTCGCCGGGGAAACCGTCCGGTCCCGCCGCCTTCCCTGGTTTGAGGTCGCTGATGGCCCCAAACACCTCCATAGAGGATATGGGAGCATTTAGGGTTTCTCTCTGTTCCTCAGAAAGAGTCTGTAATAGGTCTTGATTAAAAAAAGCTGAGGTTAATGCCTCTGTCTTTTTATCGTGTGAAACCTTTCTACCGTCGTATAATTCCCCGTAGTAAGCTGCGAAGGTGTCTACTATTTCTTGGGGGTGCACGTCCCATCAAAGGTCCATGTCTTACTTCTGTGTGGGTCACATAGTCCCTCTAGCTGTAAAGTGATGATCGAGTGATCAGACCATACACAAGCATGGATCTGTGAGCCGTGCAACAGAGGCTGCAGTATTTGACTTACATATATGTAATCCAGTCTAATGTAGGATTTATGTGGCGCCGAGTAAAATGTAGTGTCATTAGTCAAGCCATATAAAGTGGCCCATGTATCTATCAGGGAGTGAGGTAGTAGGGTGTCTTGTATTGCTTTAACGATACGATTATGTCTGGTTTGTTTATTGGTTAAGGGACTATTTACCGTGGGTTCAATATTTAACATTGTGATATTGAAGTCCCCTGCCATAAATATTTTAGTATGGGACCATTGTGTGAGTAAATATGAGATATGTTGAAAGAAGTTATGCTGATTTTCGTTTGGTGCATAAACGTTACAAAGAGTAATTTCCGTGTCTAATATTCTTCCTTTTACTATTATTTACCTCCCTTCAGTATCTGCAATTACCTCTTCCTTTATGAAATTAAGTGAGGAGTGTATAAAGATAGATGTGCCTCTCTTTTTAGTTGTTGTTGTGGAGTGATAATGGGTATTGAAGTGTTTCGCCCAATACTTTGGAATTCTCTCATTAAGTAGATGAGTCTCTTGAAGAAATAAAATGTTGGCATGCAGGGAGGTGTATTGTGTCATTGCCATGCGTCGTTTTACATCAGTATTTAGCCCCCTTACATTATGGGACAATATCTTTATCCTGGGGATCATGTTATTGTGTGTGTTGTGGACTGGTGCAAAAGAAAATTTGTTACCTGTGGTTCTCTGGACTGGAAGTCTAACGGTATAGATTGTAGGTACTTGGGATTGTATATGGTGACCTTTTCTGTGTCGTCACTGGGGATGGGGAGGGAGCTAGAAGAAAAATACAGTGTTAATAACATAATAAGCAGCATTTCCGGGTCTCCAACAGTAGGACCCTTAACGAATTAACTTTGAAATAGCATAGGAATAAATTAGAAAATAAATTAACTTATATTATTATACTCTGGGGGAAACTAAAGGTCTCTGAGAAGGAATGTCAGTGAAGAGGACTATGCCTCCCAGGGAAGGAAACCCAAAACTGTGGTTCCAGATATTTTAAAGGTAATCCAGATTTATCTTTGTTCAGTGTTCCTTTTGTCAGCTTCCCCACCTCTCAGACTCTAAGAAAAATTAGATTCCCCCTTCCATGTCTTCCAGATGGAAAGGCTGTCATCTATGATATTTTCCCTCTTGTTTCTTTAGTTTTTTGTTTTTTATGGTTGATAGTCTGCCATTTAGATGGATCTGGTGGTCTGTCAGGGTCTTTATTCTTCTCTGGATTCAGAGCTGTGGTTGGCATTATAGGTGTCTCCAAAGCCAAGATCTTGCAAATTTCAGGTATGTCTTCTGGATCTTTAAGTGTAATGGTTTTAGAGTCCTTTGTAATATGTAAAGCAAATGGAAATCCCCATCTGTATAAAATCTGGTGCTTCCGGAGTAGAGTAGTGAGAGGACGAAGGGCGCTCCTCCTTTGTAATGTCCTGACACTGAGATCCTGGTAAAACTGTATCACGTTGCCTTGATGTTTGTATGTGGGATGTTTCCTGGCCGCTTGCAGAATTTTTTCTCTATCTGGGAAGAAGGTTAGCTTGATTATAATGTCTCTTGGGGGAAGACCTAATTAGGGTTTGGCTTTTAATGCCCTGTGTGCTCTTTCAATATGGAAGACATAGTCAGCTGGGGAGTTTGTAATCTGCATGAAAAGTTGGGTGAGGTAAGCTGGGATTTCTGCAGGGCTCAGTTCCTCTGGAACCCCTTTGAGGCGTATATTGTTCCTTCTGCATCTGTTTTCCATATCCTCCAATTTATCCTGGAATTCTTCCAGTAGTTCTTGTTGAGAGGACACGGTCTGAGACATTTCATCCATTTGATCTACCATGGCGTCTTTTTGGTCTTCAAGTGTCTCAATCCTGTTACCCATCTCCATCAAGTCGGATTTAATGTCAGAAAGGCTATTGGTGACAGAAGAGTGTACTGAATCAATTTTCTCCCATAACTTTTCAAAATTGTCTGCAATGTCTTTCTTGGATACCAAATTTCTGAGATCAACTTTTGTTAGCGGGCTTTTGTCTTGTGGTGCTAGTTGAGATTCAATGTCAGACTCTTCTTCCATTTCTGCATCTGTTTGCTGTTTATTGGTTTGAGAACTTTTAAAGAATGTAGACACAGGTGTAGATTTTATTGTTTTATCTCCTTTAGTGGGTCTTCTAGAGGCCATGGTGCTGTAGAGAAGATAAAGTTGAGATGGATATACAATGCAGGAGGAGGGTCTATATCGCCGTTAGTTGGAGTTGTTCTTACAGATTGGGCAACTAGGTGTATAGACTGAGACCCTGCTCAAAAGAAGTGACCATTCAGACTCGACTATATACTGTTTAGTCAGGCAGATAGTTCATTTAGGTAGACAAGAGGTTTTGTTTTCCTTCTCAGTACATGTTGTGACTCATATCGATGTTGCAAGCATTATGGTGTGGAATTTTCAGATCCCCCTATAGTAATTAGGTCGTTGTTCACATTATTCTCTCCAATATGGCTATCAGTCTACTATCAGCAGTTATAAGTCACTATGGCCTAGATTTGGAGTTCGGCGGTAAAAGGGCTGTTAACGCTCCGCGGGCTTTTTTCTGGCCGCACCATAAATTTAACTCTGGTATCGAGAGTTTAAACAAATGCTGCGTTAGGCTCCAAAAAAGGAGCGTAGAGCATTTTTACCGCAAATGCAACTCTCGATACCAGAGTTGCTTACGGACGCGGCCGGCCTCAAAAACGTGCTTGTGCACGATTCTCCCATAGGAAACAATGGGGCTGTTTGAGCTGAAAAAAAACCTAACACCTGCAAAAAAGCAGCGTTCAGCTCCTAACGCAGCCCCATTGTTTCCTATGGGGAAACACTTCCTACGTCTGCACCTAACACTCTAACATGTACCCCGAGTCTAAACACCCCTAACCTTACACTTATTAACCCCTAATCTGCCGCCCCCGCTATCGCTGACACCTGCATATTTTTTTTAACCCCTAATCTGCCGCTCCGTAAACCGCCGCAACCTACGTTATCCCTATGTACCCCTAATCTGCTGCCCCTAACACCGCCGACCCCTGTATTATATTTATTAACCCCTAACCTGCCCCCCACAACGTCGCCGCAAGCTACCTACACTTATTAACTCCTAATCTGCCGAGCGGACCTGAGCGCTACTATAATAAAGTTATTAACCCCTAATCCGCCTCACTAACCCTATCATAAATAGTATTAACCCCTAATCTGCCCTCCCTAACATCGCCGACACCTACCTTCAATTATTAACCCCTAATCTGCCGAGCGGACCTCACCGCTACTATAATAAATGTATTAACCCCTAAAGCTAAGTCTAACCCTAACACTAACACCCCCCCTAAATTAAATATAATTTTAATCTAACGAAATAAATTAACTCTTATTAAATAAATTATTCCTATTTAAAGCTAAATACTTACCTGTAAAATAAATGCTAATATAGCTACAATATAAATTAAATAGTATTTAAGAACTATTTAATAGTTACCTAGTTAAAATAATAACAAATTTACCTGTAAAATAAATCCTAACCTAAGATATAATTAAACCTAACACTACCCTATCAATAAATTAATTAAATAAACTACCTACAATTACCTACAATTAACCTAACACTACACTATCAATAAATTAATTAAACACAATTGCTACAAATAAATACAATTAAATAAAATAGCTAAAGTACAAAAAATAAAAAAGAACTAAGTTACAAAAAATAATAAAATATTTACAAACATAAGAAAAATATTACAACAATTTTAAACTAATTACACCTACTCTAAGCCCCCTAATAAAATAACAAAGCCCCCCAAAATAAAAAATTCCCTACCCTATTCTAAATTAAAAAAGTTACAAGCTCTTTTACCTTACCAGCCCTGAACAGGGCCCTTTGCGGGGCATGCCCCAAGGATTTCAGCTCTTTTGCCTGTAAAAAAAAACATACCATACCCCCCCCCCCAACATTACAACCCACCACCCACATACCCCTAATCTAACCCAAACCCCCCTTAAATAAACCTAACACTAAGCCCCTGAAGATCTTCCTACCTTGTCTTCACCATACCAGGTTCACCGATCCGTCCTGGCTCCAACATCTTCATCCAACCCAAGCGGGGGTTGGCGATCCATCATCCGGTGCTGAAGAGGTCCAGAAGAGGCTCCAAAGTCTTCCTCCTATCCGGCAAGAAGAGGACATCCGGACCGGCAAACATCTTCTCCAAGCGGCATCTTCAATCTTCTTCCATCCGGTGCGGAGCGGGTCCATCTTGAAGCAGGCGACGCGGATCCATCCTCTTCTTCCGTTGTCTCCCGACGAATGACGGTTCCTTTAAGGGACGTCATCCAAGATGGCGTCCCTCGAATTCCGATTGGCTGATAGGATTCTATCAGCCAATCGGAATTAAGGTAGGAATTTTCTGATTGGCTGATGGAATCAGCCAATCAGAATCAAGTTCAATCCGATTGGCTGATCCAATCAGCCAATCAGATTGAGCTCGCATTCTATTGGCTGATCGGAACAGCCAATAGAATGCGAGCTCAATCTGATTGGCTGATTGGATCAGCCAATCGGATTGAACTTGATTCTGATTGGCTGATTCCATCAGCCAATCAGAAAATTCCTACCTTAATTCCGATTGGCTGATAGAATCCTATCAGCCAATCGGAATTCGAGGGACGCCATCTTGGATGACGTCCCTTAAAGGAACCGTCATTCGTCGGGAGACAACGGAAGAAGAGGATGGATCCGCGTCGCCTGCTTCAAGATGGACCCGCTCCGCACCGGATGGAAGAAGATTGAAGATGCCGCTTGGAGAAGATGTTTGCCGGTCCGGATGTCCTCTTCTTGCCGGATAGGAGGAAGACTTTGGAGCCTCTTCTGGACCTCTTCAGCACCGGATGATGGATCGCCAACCCCCGCCTGGGTTGGATGAAGATGTTGGAGCCAGGACGGATCGGTGAACCTGGTATGGTGAAGACAAGGTAGGAAGATCTTCAGGGGCTTAGTGTTAGGTTTATTTAAGGGGGGTTTGGGTTAGATTAGGGGTATGTGGGTGGTGGGTTGTAATGTTGGGGGGGGGGTATTGTATTTATTCTTTTACAGGCAAAAGAGCTGAAATCCTTGGGGCATGCCCCGCAAAGGGCCCTGTTCAGGGCTGGTAAGGTAAAAGAGCTTGTAACTTTTTTAATTTAGAATAGGGTAGGGAATTTTTTATTTTGGGGGGCTTTGTTATTTTATTAGGGGGCTTAGAGTAGGTGTAATTAGTTTAAAATTGTTGTAATATTTTTCTTATGTTTGTAAATATTTTATTATTTTTTGTAACTTAGTTCTTTTTTATTTTTTGTACTTTAGCTAGTTTATTTAATTGTATTTATTTGTAGCAATTGTGTTTAATTAATTTATTGATAGTGTAGTGTTAGGTTAATTGTAGGTAATTGTAGATAGTTTATTTAATTAATTTATTGATAGGGTAGTGTTAGGTTTAATTATATCTTAGGTTAGGATTTATTTTACAGGTAAATTTGTTATTATTTTAACTAGGTAACTATTAAATAGTTCTTAACTATTTAATAGCTATTGTACCTAGTTAAAATAAATACCAAGTTGCCTGTAAAATAAATATTAATCCTAAAATAGCTATAATATAATTATAATTTATATTGTAGCTATATTAGGATTTATTTTACAGGTAAGTATTTAGCTTTAAATAGGAATCATTTATTTAATAAGAGTTAATTTATTTCGTTAGATTAAAATTATATTTAAGTTAGGGGGGTGTTAGGGTTAGACTTAGCTTTAGGGGTTAATCAATTTATTAGAATAGCGGTGAGCTACGGTCGTCAGATTAGGGGTTAATAATTGAAGTTAGGTGTTGGCGATGTTAGGGAGGGCAGATTAGGGGTTAATACTATTTATGATAGGGTTAGTGAGGCGGATTAGGGGTTAATAACTTTATTATAGTAGCGCTCAGGTCCGCTCGGCAGATTAGGGGTTAATAAGTGTAGGCAGGTGTCGGCGACGTTGAGGGGGGCAGATTAGGGGTTAATAAATATAATATAGGGGTCGGCGGTGTTAGGGGTAGCAGATTAGGGGTACATAGGGATAACGTAGGTGGCGGCGCTTTGCGGTCGGAAGATTAGGGGTTAATTATTTTAAGTAGCTGGCGGCGACGTTGTGGGGGGCAGGTTAGGGGTTAATAAATGTAATACAGGGGTCGGCGGGGTTAGGGGCAGCAGATTAGGGGTACATAAGTATAACGTAGGTGGCGGTCGGCAGATTAGGGGTTAAAAATTTTAATCGAGTGGCGGCGATGTGGGGGGAGCTCGGTTTAGGGGTACATAGGTAGTTTATGGGTGTTAGTGTACTTTAGGGTACAGTAGTTAAGAGCTTTATGAACCGGCGTTAGCCAGAAAGCTCTTAACTCCTGCTATTTTCAGGCGGCTGGAATTTTGTCGTTAGAGCTCTAACGCTCACTTCAGAAACGACTCTAAATACCGGCGTTAGAAAGATCCCATTGAAAAGATAGGATACGCAATTGACGTAAGGGGATCTGCGGTATGGAAAAGTCGCGGCTGAAAAGTGAGCGTTAGACCCTTTAATCACTGACTCCAAATACCGGCGGTAGCCTAAAACCAGCGTTAGGAGCCTCTAACGCTGGTTTTGACGGCTACCGGCGAACTCCAAATCTAGGCCTATGTGTATTGTGCAAATAACGTTGTGACTCTTATATCACAGGTGACTGTACTAAAGTATTGTTCCAGGGGCAGTGTTCAAATAGAATGGATTAGTGATTACCCTCTCTCCAGAATGTATGATATCCGGTGCAGTCAGTAGGCTGAAATTGTAAAGCTGTAGGTTGGTATCTCCCCTCTCCCCAGGGAAATTATCCTCACAGGATGATCACGGCAAAAGGTGTGTGGGGTTGGACCTGTCAGCACTCCAGTCTGACAGGAAAGGGGGGGGGGAGAGGATGAGAGAGAATCAGGCAGAAAAGAAAACAGTCTCCTCTGTAAAACTGTCACTTAGATGTGCCCTGTTGCTGAGAAAATACTGCAGGTAGATCTTAATAATTCCAGCAGGGGTCAGTGTTGTGATTTAGCTGTGTGAGGAAGCTTTTAAGATGCCTACACTGTGTTATATTGAAGGAATAGTGATTGGGGTATAGTGTACATTTAACCCTTTTCCTTTTTATTATTAAATTTGTGTGCTTAATGTAACTGTAGGGATTGACTTTCAGGTAGCTGTTCCTCCGCTCTCCACTTGTTTTGGCTATACAGCAGTGGCGCGGTTATTTTGGCCCCTGGTTATTCTCTACTACTTCTGAGCCGTCTGAGTAACCTTGTAAAGAGCGTTAAATCAGTTCAATCTGCACACTTATGTCGGCACCCAGCTTGCACTTTGCTGTAGCGTGTGAGCGCTTGTGCTCCGCTTCTCCTCCCACCTCAATCCAGCCCCCAGCTTCCCAGTCAGGCGTCTATCACAGAACTCACCCCCACCTTCTCTTCCGGGTTTCTGTCTGTGACGTCCCTGGGCAATGGCGCTGTTTCACGCCTTTTTACCGCCTCCAAACTCGACTTTTCCCAGGTGAGCCCCTCAGTGTATTTGTAACTCACCGGGGTTTCCTTGATTGTCCGCTCTGACTGTTTGTAGCGCAGGTAGGAAGGATTATAGATTCTCCGGTCTCCGGATCAGTATGTAGGTAGCTGCAGGGTCCGTTTAGGTAATTCTTGTTAAGTGCTTGCTGAGGCAGAAGTCTCTTATCCGCTCGATACCTCAGATCTCCTACTGCTCAAAGATGTCTGTAGCTGTTTAAAATATTTACAATAAAGCACTTTTATTGTGCAAAAGGAACCAACTTTTGTAAGAGCTCAGACACAGCACGTCTGCTTCCTTTGCTAGGCTAGCTCCGCCCCAATCCCCCTTTTTTTATAAGGGTAAAGTTTAAGAATTTACCATACTCCACAGAGGAGAAGTTCATCATTGTTTCTCCAAGAGGATTCAAAAAGACCACACCATACTCCATAGAGAACGGAATCAACAAACAGACAAAAATCCACCGCAGAATAATAAAGATACCACACTCCACAGAGGAGAAGAATATCACATCCCAAAGACACCAAAAGAAAGAAGTACCATACTCCAACAGGTAACTAAGGGATTATCATCTTTAACATAGACAGGGATTAATTCCCCTTAAACGCTCCCAACATACCTCATATGTTTAAGGTCCAAAAAGGTGAGCATCATTCTTATTTTTTGTGCTATACTGTATACTAATGCTTTCTGTTTATGTTCCCTCCATTCTATGAGTGCATCAGGGTTACACTTATAAAGTCTATAGTGTGCACTTCCAGTTCTCAGAATTGGAAAACCCACAATTTAAAACAAGAGCAAAATAAATACATTTTATTTCATTTGTTTTGTACTATGCATAATTAAACATTTTACATTACAGGCTCAAAGTGTTTTGTGTCACCATATATTTACAGTAGGAGTGTGCTTGAGCTCAAGAGGGCTCTGTCATTTACTGCTCATAACAGTAAAATAATTTCTTTGCTGGTAGTCAAGAGGATACTTCAGTAATGATGCATTTCAAATAGATAAAAAGACATTATTCATTTAATTTTTATTTGACATTTATTTCATGTGATGGTTCTTTGGGAGTAAATTCTTATTTTGACAAAGCAAGCTTGACAGCTTTCAGCGCGCATTCAGATTAGATGATTATTTTAACTACATGGAGGCGCCCATTTAAAAAATAAATATGCATCAGTTCACTTAATTTATTTTATAGTACTGTTAATTGTATTCAATATTTGATTTATTACTTCTATGTAGTGATGTTATTCCTATTAAAACATCTATTGAAATAAGTACCATGTTTTAACCATCTATTAATGTGACATTTAATTTCCACTTTCAATTTGTTTGGTATTTTTAGATTATAGATGTCATGTCTGATATGTCGTCAAGTTTCAGAATCCATTCCCCACAGCTAAGGAAAAAAATTGTAAGACTGTTTCATCATTAAAACATATTAAACGAGACATTGCAGCTTAAGATTGTAATGTTTATGTGTAATAAAAAAAAAAAAGGAAAATGTACAGCTTTTTCGCCTTTGCTAAATAAAAAGGTGCAAGACCGTACTAACATTAGCGTGCAACTTGATATTACAAGTCCATGGTAAATCATATTTACCAGAGAAGGTTTAGCTTGGTAGACATCTCTCTAGCACAATCGTTATGTTCAATAGATATTGCAATATTACAAGTTGAAAGTTATGGCTTGCTCTCGAGTGAAAAGCCCTTTAGCACTAGAAAAATTAGCTTGAGACCTGGGGGCCTATTTAAGAACGTGCGAGCGGACATGATCCGATATTGCGGATCATGTCCACTGCACATCGATAAATGCTGACAGCATACGCTCTCTGCATTTATCATTGCACCAGCAGTTATTGTGAACTGCTGTGCAATTCTGCCCCCTGCAGATTGGCCACTAGCAGGGGGTGTCAATCAACCCGATCGTATTGGATCGGGTTAAATTCTGGTAATGTCTGTCTCCGCCTCAGAGCAGGCGGACAAGTTATGGAGCAGCGGTCTTTAGATGGCTCACCAGAAACACGAGGCATCAAGCTCCATGCGGTGCTTGATAAATAGGCCCCCTGAAGTAAAGTGTAAGGGTTAAAAAAAAAAGTTTCACAAAACACATCTACAATATATTAAAATATAGTATTACACTCATATAAACAAATTTAAAGTTCAAGAGCAATAAAATAGGAATGTACTGCTTGTAAACTGGCCCTCTGTGTGTTCCAACTGATTTTAAAACAAAAAATGTTTTTTCTTTCTATCCTAACAGGTCTGTAATGCTAGATGCTTTAGTGCAACCACAATTTTTTGATACAGCTACCTGAATGACCACCTTATCCCTATATCAGAGAATTTTTGTATGACAAAATAGTATACCACCAAGTTAAGCCTAACTGTAACACCATAGAATAATTATTTCCTTTCCATAAACCTTAAATACTTTAACTCTCTTCCACCAGTTACCCCACAGTACAATACAATTCTTCTATCCCACACTGATCTTGTTAACCCTATACCCCAAGAATTCAACACCAAAATCCAATGGTAACTGCATTAAAAGTAGTGTGGGGGGACAAATTGTTTCTTTTTTTTCTTTTTGCAGTAGTACAGCAACCTGCCAACCATATATTGCAGGATTTTATTTTGACAAAATTATATGCCACCAAATTAAACTGACTGCAACACCTCAGAATAATTATTTTCATTTCTATATACCTTGAATACATTGGGGTCTATTTATCAAGCTGCAAACAGAGCTTGATGGCCGTGCCTAAACCCTGAAAAACAGCCCCAGGCTATTGTCCCTCCTCCACCAAACTTTACAGTAGGCACTGTGCTTTCCATTAGGGAGCATTCTCCTGGCATCCATCAGACCCAGATTCTTCCATCAAACTGCCAGGGATAGTGAAGCCTTATTCATCACTCTAGAGGACACATTCTAATTGCTCTAGACACCAGTGGCGGTGTGCTTTCCACCAATCCATTTGACTCATGGCATTGCGCACGTTGATATAAGGCTTGTGTACATCTGCACAACCATGGAAACCCATTTCATAAAGCTCCTGAAGCAACAATTTTGTGCTGATGTTGCTTCCAGAGGCAGTTTGGAACCATAGTGACTGTTGCAATAGATGATAGGTGATTTGTACATGCTATGCACTTCATCTCTCTGCAGTCTTCTCTTTGAGTTTGCATGGTCTGGCTAGGCTATTGTTACCAGAAGGTGCTTCCATTTCACAATTTCATAGTTGACCCAGGTAGATCTAGTAGGGCAGAAATTTCACAAACTGTCTTGTGGAAAAGGATGCATCCTAAGAAAATACCACACTTAAAGGGATACTAAACCTAATTTTTTTCTTTCATGATTCAGATAGAGCATCAGATAGATACATCTTTGTGTATGGAGAGTTAATGGATTTTATTCACCTGTTAGCAATGGGTATGTTAGAAACACCTAAACTCAACAATTTGTGGTCATGTCCCCATACTTTTGACCATATAGTGTATCTTATGTTATAAAATGATGCAATGGGCCAAATCTCATTTGGCAAGGCATAACTGCCTAATTTCAGAAAACTAACCAACAAAAATATATATTTTAAAAGTAGATAGCCCAAAGCATTGTTAGGTACATTTATTTGCATTTTACACCACCAGTTAGCTTTTGCATAAACTATGGCTTTGTCACTGAAATCATTTACACAATACATGTGAAGTCATAGGACAAATGGTCCTAAAATCTTCTTTATGAACTACTGTGTTTAGGAAAACCAGACTTGCATGGGGTTGTCCTTGGTTTTAGTAAACAGAAGGCTTATAATTGCAGCTGTACAGTTCTGAAAGAGGATTTTTTTATACATTTTAGTAACTGCACATTTGGTTTGGAATAAGGGCTCAAAACAATACATTTTTCCCCCAAACTTTGGGCTTCATACTAAAATTATTTACACAGAACCTGTGCAGTCATAGGACAAATGGTCCTAACATTTTCTTTATGATCTACTGTGTTCAGGAATACTGGACATTTATGGTTTTGGTAAATAGAAGATCCCTAATTACATTTTAAAAATTTTTTTGCAAGCGTCTAGCATATGATGCTGAGGCAGAATTTTTTTTTTAATACATGTGATAACTGCCTACTGCAGTGATTACTAGACAAGCAACCACTAATATTGGCACCTTGTCTCTTTAGTGTTGCCCAGCAACAGCATTTCTCCATTGTCCACAGCGATAGCAGAGATATACCAACAAAATCACATAGAATTGTATCTATGTCACAAATTCACAATGGTAGATAGCTGGGAAATGCCAACAAAACCATGTAGAAAGTGTTTCACTGAGCTAGTGGGTGTCTCAATTAGTGACGAGTTGGTGGGAATCAGAGGATCATGTTGGGAACTATGCTATTATATAGGTGCCAGTATTAACTCAAAGCAGAGAGTCAATATTATAGATATTATTAAATCTGCGATAAATTATTTACTTAAGCATAGAAAAAAACAATGCAATGTACATATATTATTTTGCCTTCTTTAAGTATTATTTATTTCTGAAAATGTCTCTACTCTCCCAAGTAAGACTGAATTTTCTCCTGTTTATCTAAGTAGACTGTAATTCATATAATCTTGCAACATACTACAGAGTGATTGCTTAGATCAGGTGCAGGAGATGTTTTACTCAAACATGCTAAAGGAACTTTTCAATGGGTGTGTCTCGCAAATAATTTGAAACACACATAGAAAACTCTACAAATTGTAATAACAAAAAGTTAAATTTAAAGTTCATAAACATTTATTTTTGCATTCAGGGGTGCGATCCGATAAAGATCGTAGTTTGCGACGCAAGCGAGGGAGCCCCCGCCGCCCGTAGTTTCAGCTCGCAACTCGAGCTATCTTATATACGGCGCCGTCAGATGCTAAAGTGCCGTAAGTCGGATAAACCAGCGATGTCCAGAAATCTGTGTAAGTACAAATTTCTGGAGACCCCAGTGACTTACGGCACTGAAGAAACTGACGGCGCTTACAAAACCTGACTAAATTATTAAATCTCCCGTACTGTCTAACACGCCTCCCAAACATAGCCCGACACGTCTAACCCTCTATCCGCTATCCCCCCTCACTATCCTAACAATAAAAAATGTATTAACTCCTAAACCGCCTCTCCCAGACCCCGCCGCCACCTAATAAAGTTATTAACCCCTAAACCGCCGCTCCCGGACCCCGCCGCCACCTACATTATCTATATTACCCCCTAATGTGAGCTCCTACCCCGCCGCCATCTACATTAACTACCCCCTAATGTGAGCTCCTACCCCGCCGCCATCTACATTAACTACCCCCTAATGTGAGCTCCTACCTCGCCGCCATCTACATTAACTACCCCCTAACATGAGCCCCTTACAGTGCCGCCAGCTATATTAAAATTATTAACCCCTAATTTAATCCCCCTACCCCGCCGCCAGCTATATTAAAATTATTAACCCCTAATCTAATCCCCCACACCGCCGCCAGCTATATTAAAATTATTAACCCCTAATCTAATCCCCCTACCCCGCCGCCAGCTATATTAAAATTATTAACCCCTAATTTAATCCTCCTATACCGCCGCCAGCTATATTAAATAGATTAACCTCTAATCTAATCCCCCTACACTGCCGCCAGCTATGTTAACTATATTAACCCTAATTATATTAGGGTTAATATAGTTAATTAGTTATTATATTATATATATTAACTATATTAACCCTAATTATATTAGGGTTAATATAGTTAATATCGTTATTATATTATATATATATATTAATAATAATAACCCTATCTAACTCTAACATCCCTAACTAAATTCTTATTAAATAAATCTAATTAATATTAATATTATTAATTAAAATATTCCTATTTAAATATAAATACTTACCTATAAAAGAAACCCTAAGATAGCTACAATGTAATTAATAATTACATTGTAGCTATTTTAGGGTTTATATTTATTTTACAGGTAACTTGGTATTTATTTTAACTAGGTACAATAGCTATTAAATAGTTAATAGCTATTTAATAGCTACCTAGTTAAAATAATTACCAATTTTCCTGTAAAATAAATCCTAACCTAAGTTACAAATACACCTACACTATCAATAAATTAAATAAACTACAAATATCTAAACTAAAATACAATTAAATAAACTAAACTAAATTACAAAAACAAACACTAAATTACAAAAAATAATAAAAGATTACAAGATTTTTAAGCTAATTACACCTATTCTGAGCCCCCTAATAAAATAATAAAGCCCCCCAAAATAAAAAAATGTCCCTACCCTATTCTAAAATACAAAAGTTAACAGCTCTATTACCTTACCAGCCCTTAAAAGGGCCTTCTGCGGGACATGCCCCAAAGAAATCAGCTCTTTTGCCTGTAAAAAAAAACACAATACCACCCCCCAACATTACAACCCGCCACCACCCACATACCCCTACTCTAACCCAAACCCCCCATAAATAAACCTAACACTACCCCCCCAAAGATCTCCCTACCTTGTCTTCACCCAGCCGGGCAGAACTCTTCATCCGATCCGGGCAATGTCTTCAATCAAGCGGCAGAGAAGAAGTCTTCCATCCGGCGATTTCTTCATCCAAGCGGCAAAGAAGAAGTCTTCCATCCGGCGATGTCTTCAATCAAGCGGCAGAGAAGAGGTCCTCAATCGGGGCAAAGTTTTCATCCAAGCGGCATCTTCAATCTTCTTTCTTCGCTCCTCCGACGCGGAACATCCATCCGGCACGACGACTTCCCGACGAATGAGGTTCCTTTAAATGACGTCATCCAAGATGGCGTCCGTCGAATTCCGATTGGCTGATAGGATTCTATCAGCCAATCGGAATTAAGGTAGAAAAATCTGATTGGCTGATTGAATCAGCCAATCAGATTCAATCAAAATTAGGGGTTAATGTAATTAATATAGCTGGCGGCGGGGTAGGGGGATTAAATTAAGGGTTAATGTAATTAATATAGCTGGCGGCGGTGTAGGGGGATTAAATTAGGGGTTAATAATTTTAATATAGCTGGCGGCGGGGTAGGAGCTCACATTAGGGGGTAGTTAATGTAGGTGGCGGCGGTATAGGGGGCTCACATTAGGGGGTAGGTAATGTAGGTGGTGGCGGTGTAAGGGGCTCACATTAGGGGGTAGGTAATGTAGCTGGCGACGGTGTAGGGGGATCACATTAGGGGATTATACTTTTAATGTAGGTGGCGGCGGGGTCCGGGAGCGGCGGTTTAGGGGTTAAAAACTTTATTAGGGATTGCGGCGGGGGATCGCGGTTGACAGATAGATAGACATTGCGCATGCGTTAGGTGTTAGGTTTTATTTAGCAGGTAGTTTAGGGAGTTACGGGGCTCCAATAGACAGCGTAAGGCTTACTACGGCTGCATTTTGTGGCGAGGTGAAAATGGAGTAAGATTTCTCCATTTTCGCCACGTAAGTCCTTACGCTGTATATTGGATACCAAACTGCGCGGGCTTGGTATACCTGCCTATGGCCCAAAAAACTATGGGCGAAAGCAGAAATATGCGAGCGTAACTTCTAGGTTACGCCGTATATAGGATACCAAACCCGCGCAAAATTTGGCGTCGCCGGCTTTTGCGGGCGACGCTGCATATCGGATCGGGCCCCAGATCTTTCTTTTGAAACAGTGCTTAATTACTTAACTAAATTGAATGTCCCTTTTGTGTTATAAGGGAAGTAAATAATATATTATAATTTAACTAAATATATGCCTTTATTTTTTTATTTGTTTTGCAGTATCATACCATGTGATTATCTATACATGTTCTCATTAACAAAAAGCTTAAAATTGTTATCATTAAAAATGGATGAACATACTTTTATAATGGAAAAATAAAATGTCCTGTTTTGAACACATTTATTTATTTTATTATATGTTTAATCTCTGGGGAGGAGTTAATTTCATAGTCAAAGTTCTGCCCCTCTGCCACTCCAGATGAGGATATAACTAGTGAGGCACTCAGCACAGCAGTAGGCATACATGTGTGTTTCAATCATTGGATGCATCTTTATCTGGGCTTGCATTTTCGTTGAAAAGAAACCCCATGGACTTTTGCCTACTTTACATGAATTAGATTATGTATAGCAATGTCTAATTCTTTAATCTGTATATTATTGTTTAAAATAATATAAAATAGTGCTCCTTAGTTTAATAAATATGTATGTGTGTGTGTATATATATATATATATATATATATATATATATATATATATATACTGTGTATATATAATATATATATGTTCTATTTATTCTAAATTACATACTTATATATATATATATATATATACCTGTGTAGCTATTCCTATTGATATATAGGTATAGATTAGCTTACATGAACAGTATCAGATATATATATATATATAAAATACATATTTAATAACAAAAAACATTATTTTTGTGATTTAAATTTTAACATGGTTGGGTTAGCACAAGAAAATTTAATAATCTTAAAACACGTTATTGAAATATTACGAATAAAATATTAAAAAGAAAATTAAGAGACAGTCTAGTCAAAACTTTCATGATTCAGATAGGGCATGCAATTTTAAACAACTTTCCACCCTTGAAGGCTGCTTCTTATCTCACTGCATTTTGACATTTTTTTACAGCTAGACAGCACCAGTTCATGTGTATCATATATATAACATTGAGATCACTCCTGTGGAGTTACCTGTGAGTCAGCACTGATTGGGTAAAATGCAAGTCTGTCAAAAGTACTGAAATAATGGGGCCGTCTGCAGTGGCTTAGATGCAAAGTAATCACAGAGGTAAAATGTGTATTAAGATAACCGTGTTGGTTATGCAAAACTGGGGAAGGGGTAAACATACTGTAAAATATCAGATTTGTTATATATGGTCAATTTGCAAGCTAATAAACACATTTCCTTATAAAAAGTTAATATAGTTCAAATCACATTTTTAAACCATGCGATTTGTGTGCAAAACTAAAAAGATGAAATAAATGTTCATGTATATTATATAAAGTACATATATATACATATACAGGTAGCCCTCAGTTTACGCCTGGGTTAGGTTCCAGGAGGAATGGTTGTAAATTGAAACCCTTGTAAATTGAAACCCAGTTTATAATGTAAGTCAATGGGAAGTGAGGGGGTTAGGTTCCAGGCCCCTTTCAAAATTGTCATAAATAACACCTAAAACATTATTTTTAAAGCTTTGAAATGAAGACTTTAAATGCTAAACAGCATTATAAAATTCCATCCTTCAAGATGGAGACTATATGCTCCATTCTTCCTTTAGTACAAGAGGGTCAGTTCATGACAACCATAGATCTAAATGATGCATATCTTCATGTTTCTATTCACAGGGGCCATCACAGATTCCTGAGATTTGCTTTTCTGGACAAACATTTCCAGTTTGTGGCCCTTCCATTTGGTCTAGCCACGGCTCCCAGAATTTTTTCAAAGGTTCTGGGGGCTCTTTTGGCAGTGATCCGTTCTCGTTTAATTGCTGTGGCACCCTACCTGAATGACATATAGATTCAGGCGCCATCTTTTCAACAAACAAAATCTCACACAGAGATATTTTTTTTCTTCGCTCCCACGGATGGAATGTGAATCTAGAAAAATGTTCTCTTTCCCCTGCTACAAGAGTAGTGTTCTTAGGGATCATAATAGATTCTCTATTGATGAAGATTTTTCTGACAGAGGTCAGGAAAAATAAAATAATTTCCTCTTGACTCTCTCTTCAGACTACTGCTCATCCTTCAGTGGCTCAATGTATGGAGGTAATCGGTTTGATGGTGGACATAATTCCTTTTGCTCAATTCCATTTGAGAGCTCTCCAGTTGTGCATGCTCAGACAATGGAATGGCGACCATGCGGATCTATCTCAGAGAATAAAGTTAAATCAGTGGTCAAGGTATTCTCTCCCGTGGTGGTTTTCTCAGGAACATCTGTCTCAGGGCACATGCTTTTGTAGACCTTCCTGGGTGATCATGACCATGGACACCAGCCTGCTGGGCTGGGGAGCAGTCTGGAACTCGTTAAAAGCTCAGGGCCTTTGGACTCAGGAGGAGTCTGCTCTTCACATCAACATCTTGGAGTTGAGGGCAATTTACAATGCTATATTGGCTTGGCCTCAGCCCAGTTTATCTGGTTCCAGTCAGACAACATAACCTCTGTGGCTTACATCAATCACTAGGGAGGAACTCGGAGTTCCTTAGCCATGAAGGAGGTTACTCAGATTCTTCAGTGGGCAGAGACCCATAATTGCTGTCTGCCATCCACATTCCATGAGTAGACAACTGGGAAGCGGATTTTCTGAACAGACAGATTATTCATCCCGGGGATTGAGAACTCCCTCCGGAGGTGTTTTCCAGCTTAGTTCTCAAATGGTGGGTGCCGGAGTTAGATCTGATGGCATCTGATCAGAACGCCAACCTTCCAAGGTACGGTTCAAGGTCAAGAGATCGGCAGGCCTTTCTGATAGATGCTCTGGTGGTTACTTGGGTTTTCAGGTTGGCATACCTGTTTCCTCCATTTGTTCTCCTTCCTCAAGTCATTGCTCATATCAAACAGGAGAGGATGTTGGTGATTCTAATAGCCCCTGCGTGGCCTCACAGGATCTGGTTTGCAGACCAAGTGGAGATATCATTTCTCCCACCTTGGAGACTACCTCTGAGAAAGGACCTACTGATTCAGGGTCCCTTCCTTCATCCAAATCTCCTTTCTCTGAAGCTGACTGCTTAGAGATTGAACGCTTAATTCTGTCTAAGTGTGGTTTTTCTGAGTCAGTCATTGAGACCATGATTCAGGCTTGCAAGCCTATTACTAGAAAAATTTGCCATAAGATATGGTGTAAATATCTTTATTGGTGTGAATCCAAGGGCTACTCTTGGAGTAGAATTAGAATTCCTAGAATTGTATCTTTTCTTCAGGAAGGCCTGGAGAAGGGATTGTCAGTCAGTACCCTTAAGGGTCAGATTTCTGCTTTATCATTTTTACTACATAAACGTTTGGCGGATGTGCCAGATGTGCAATCTTTTTGTCAGGCCTTGGTCAAAATTAGGCCTGTCTTTAAGTCTGTTGATCCTCCTTGGAGCCTTAACCTTGTTCTTAAAGTTTTACAGCTGGCTCCGTTTGAGCCGTTGCATTCCATAGACATTAAGTTGTTATCTTGGAAGGTTTTGTTTCTTGTTGTTATCTCTTCTGCTCAAAGAGTCTCAGAACTCTCAGCTCTGCAGTGTGATTCCCCTTATCTTATTTTTCATGCCGCTAAGGCGGTTCATGATACGAAGTTAGGTTTCCTTCCTACGGTTGTTTGTAATAGAAATATCAATCACGAAATTGTTGTTCCCTCTCTGTGTCCTAATCCTTCTTCTTCCAAAGAATGTTTGTTACACAATTAGGATGTTGTAAATGCTCTTAAATTCTACTTACAGACGACTAAGGATTTTCGCCAGTCCTCTGCCCTCTTTGTCTGTTTCTCTGGAAAACATAATGGTCAGAAAGCTACTGCTACTACTCTTTATTTTTGGTTATGAAGTATAATTTGTTTGGCTTATGAGACTGCTGGACAGCAGCCCCCTGAGAGAATTACGGCTCATTCCACAAGAGCTGTTTCCTCTTCTTGGGCTTTCAAAAATGAAGCTTCTATGGAACAAATTTGCAAGGCTGCAACTTGGTCTTCTCTACATACTTTTCCAAATTTGGTGCCTTCTGTTTAGGACTGCCTGTCTTGTCCCTCCCTATTTATCTGTGTCCTCTAGCTTGGGTATTGGTTCCCAACAGTAATTACTCAAGCCGTGGACTCAACATATCTTAGGAAAGAAAAACAAAATTTATGCTTACCTGATAAATGTATTTCTTTCTGAACATGCTTAGTCCACGGCCCCACCCTTTATTTTAAGACAGTTGTTCTTTTGACTATAACCTCTGGCACCTCTACATCTTGTGTTACTCCTTTTTCTCTGTTTCCTTTTGGTCGAAATGACTGGGGGTTGTGGTTAAGGGAGTGATACTTAGCAGTTTAACTGTGGTGCTCTTTGTCTCCTCCTGCTGGCCAGGAGTGATATTCCCAACAGTAATTACTCAAGCCGTGAACTCAACATATCCAGAAATAAATACATTTAAAGCATACATTTTATTTTTTTTCCTCTAGGTTGTTCAATGTAACTAACTATAGTTTGCAAGAATTGTAATGTGTTTACATTTTCACAGGGAAACTCAAATTGGAATTATTATGTTATCTGTCCTTAAATTTTTTATTGATTAATATTTAGTCTGAAGAAAACCTTTGTAATAGAGTTCATCTGTAAAAATTTTCTTTTTTGGATCTGAAGAAGATATTTGTAATTGTATTTATTTATTTTTTTAACTATTAAAATTTTCTTTCTACTTTTTGATCTGAAGAAAAAAGATCTTTTTTTTTTTTTTTTTTATCTGTTAAAAATGTATTTCTTATTTTTTTGATTTGAAGAAGATCTTTGTAATTTTTTCCCCGATTCCATGATTATAACAGCTAAATAAGATATTTTGTATTTTAATTTATCTTATTACACTACCAAAAAATAAAATCTACTTTTTGTTATTTCCCTGCTCAAGAGGGTACACTACATGTTCACTTATATTATTACTTTTGAGAGTCATCAATTAAAATATACTATTAAAGTGGTTAGAATAAGTAAATAAATAAAAAGGATTGTAACTATATTTACATATATTACACAGAAAAGAAAAAAGCTATGGGAAATATGTATTAGAAAAAGAAATACACGACTGTGTGTGATAACAAGTACACTTTTGATTAATATATATTTTGTAATGACACTTTATACACAAGTTTTGTTTTTTTTCCTTTTAATTTTGAGTGTCTAATACATGTTTAATAAGTCACATATTGACAATTATTAGCATATTTTTCCCCTTATTCTTCTTATTGGTGGAAATATTTGTAGTGAATGGAAAAATATTCATCAAGTACAAAAAATAAATCACCAGTCATGATAAAATCAGGAAAATAAAAACATTAGTTAATGATTCTATATTAGAGAATAGTGTTTAAGAAGACACTTCTTTAGTCAATACAGAATATATAATAAATCAACTTGAAGATATATATTTTTTTCTGAAACTAGAGCAAACACAGGGACAGTTTCAAACTTTATCAAATGAAGTTTGACATTACTCTAATCTAGCAGACTTATTGAAGTTGAACAACGGGTCTCAGACTGTGAAGGTAGATAAGAGACACAAGGAAAATTTATAAAAGTAAGACAAAATAAATTAGTGTTTATTCAAGAAAAAATAGAAGATCTTGAAAACAGATCTCTTAGGAATAATTTGAGAATTATTTTTCTGAATATCCAAATTTTAGATATCTAGTATAATTTGTGGCAGAAAGTCTCCCAAAACTTCTAGGAATTAGTGAATCTCCCTTGCAATTACATGCCCATTGAACTGGTGTAGAAAAGAAGTAAAAGAAAGTTGCCCTATTGCTATAAAATGTCTCAATTTATAGTTATAAAAATCAAAAATATTAAAGTTGTTCAGAAAACAAGAATTTTTTTTAGATATTAAAAAGATCTTTCAATATTTTTTTATGAAACTGTACAGTAAACCTCAGAGTTAAAAAAAAAAAAGTAATAACAATATTTAAGAAGTCACACAAAGCCAATGAGTATGTTACTAAAGATTTGGGCCAGACATAATATAAAGCATGATTTCCCCCATGAAGACTTAGGGGCCAATTATCTAAAGGCTAGAAGGATTATTTAACCCCTTAAAGAATAGCTACGTACCCTGTATGTTGCTGTTCTTTTAATGAGACTTGTGTATATGATAGTGCGGCTTTCGCCAATATCAGTGAGACCATGTGTTACGGTACCAACAGTGTACCAAGGGTTAATACCAGATGAACAATGTCCTGCATAGGGAATCAGCAATTCACAACCCAGCCAGTTTCAGGTTTAAAACAGAATGACATTTATTAAAGGCTAGATGCCTAGTATTTATACAGGTTTGACCCCAGATGGGGGGGGGGTTGAAAGACTCTTGTACATTTAGATAAAACGGGGAAGACGCCCTTTTATGAAACAGTAGAATTACATTACTTAAATACTTTACTTAGGCAGATAACAACTTAAACACATTTGGCTTGTCTTATCACCTAGCGTCTGCTCTCTGAGGGTGATTAAACAATGGCCTGTTTATTACTTAAATGTAATTATAGCACACAATAGCTGAGGCCAGCAACTCTGTATTTAGAAATTAGTTTCTTAGCTAAACACAATTAACTCCTTCAGTCCTGACAGAAGGGTCTGTCACATATCTCCCCCCTTGTGGAACACTCCGGCAGACCCGGCTTGACCCTTTGGCGGGTCAACCTGGGGATGACCGGACTAGGAGGTGGTAGGCATGTCAGTTTGCCAGGACAATCCATCTGTATTCCCGTTATGAGAGAGAATTCCTGTCCATACAAAGAAGGGTTCAACTTCCTCAGTGCCCAGACTAGGGCTAAACAGTCCTTCAAAATCCCATCAGCTTCTTTACGAGTTTTCTGTACCTGCTCTTTATAGGTATCCACAATCCCTTCATACTGACATAGGGTGCCCTTGAGTTGCTGCACCTCACTATGAGCCAGCGTCAGCTTCTCCTCAAGTGTCGCTAAGTTTGTCTTTAATGTTTCATTTCCCACTCTCAAGCTGGTGTTTTCTGCAGTCTGTCGGTGCAGCTTGTCTAGCAGAGATTCACGTTCTAAACGTGCTTTTTCCTCTGCGCTCCTCTTCTCCTTCATCAGCGCATTGTAACGGGACTTCCACGTATCAATAGCGGATAGAGATTTACTGAGCTCAGCATCCTGGGGCTTAGCAGCAGGGGGGTCAGTCTCTGCTGCACGGATCTGAGCACGGGTAGTCACAGGGTTAACATCAGCGGGACCCATGGGAGCATAGGCAGAAACAAGGGGAGCCAAGTCATTTCCAAGAAGAACATCAGCAGGTAAGTCCTTCTTGACCCCCACATTCACAGGTCTAGCGCCCACTCCCCAATCCAAATGTACCCTGGCAACAGGTAGGCTGAACACATCGCCCCCTGCTACCCTCACAGCCACAGTGTCTCCAGTGTACTGTTTCTCAGACACCAAGTTCTTTTGAAGCAAGGTCATGGTAGCACCAGTATCCCGTAGACCACTGACCTTCTTCCCATTCACTTTAACCAGTTGCCGGTTATTCCGGTGGGCAGCTTGCACAAGGTCTGCCTCATGTAGGATGCTCCAGCATTCTTGCGCCTCTACGTAGCGGGCCGCAGGCTGAGAGTTACATGGGATTCCGCCGGCGGGTCTTCTCCAGGACTGTGCTTGGTTCGCTGCATTTAGGGGACACTCTGGTCTTTTGTGCCCTAGTTGCTTACATCCAAAGCACCAAATAGGCTGTGAGTAGCCCCGTGAATTGAACCGGGCTCTCTGAGGGTAGTTCGTGGCCAGAGGCCGTGTGGTATAGCGGTGCGCCGGGGGTTGGTAACTGGGAGCTGCTGGGGTGACTGGGGGTCTGTACTCCACTCTAGCAGGGGGCTTAGTGGTAGAAGTGTCCAGTTTGCGGGCATCCGTATACTCATCTGCCAAGCGAGCCGCTTCATGCAGGGTGGAGGGTTTGCGGTCCCGAACCCACTCTCAAACTCCTGCGGGTAACTTGTCGAAGCAATGTTCCAACAGGAATAGCTGCAGCACCTCTTCCCCAGACACGGCTTGGCACCCCGCTATCCAGTGAGCTGCTGTGCGGTGCACCTTACATGCCCACTCAAGGTAGGAATCTCCAGTTAATTTAACAGTGTCTCTGAACCGCCTCCGGTATGCCTCCGGTGTAACCGCATACCTGGAGAGCAGAGCCTCTTTTACAGTATTATAATCCCCGACTTCCTCATCTGGAATGGCCCGAAAAGCCTCACTGGCCCGGCCGGATAATTTTCCGGATAATATCATGACCCAGTCCTCTGCGGGTACCTTGTGTAGTGCACATTGCCTCTCAAAATCCGCAAGGTACCCATCAATCTCTCCTTCTGTTTCCAGGAAGTTTTTAAAAGCTGCAAAATTTACTTTTCTCTTTTCCACTGGGTTTGCTGCAGCGCCGCTTTGGCGAAGTAGGTTGGCCTCCACAGCTGCTATGACCCGGTCGATAATTTCCACAGATGGGTTGGGGCCATAATGTGCCAGTCTTATTTTAACCGCCCGATCAAAGCTTGCTTCTGCGGGGGTTCTGTCTGCTATGCTGGGCCCATTGGTTCCTTCTGTCCCTGGTACTCTTTCCATCTTAGTCAGTATTGTAATAATCCCCCTCTTCCTGAGGTTACTGGCTTGTGTAGTTGCTCTTCTGGGCGATAAGGTTCATTCCGTCGCTTGCCACCAATGTTACGGTACCAACAGTGTACCAAGGGTTAATACCAGATGAACAATGTCCTGCATAGGGAATCAGCAATTCACAACCCAGCCAGTTTCAGGTTTAAAACAGAATGACATTTATTAAAGGCTAGATGCCTAGTATTTATACAGGTTTGACCCCAGATGGGGGGGGGTTGAAAGACTCTTGTACATTTAGATAAAACGGGGAAGACGCCCTTTTATGAAACAGTAGAATTACATTACTTAAATACTTTACTTAGGCAGATAACAACTTAAACACATTTGGCTTGTCTTATCACCTAGCGTCTGCTCTCTGAGGGTGATTAAACAATGGCCTGTTTATTACTTAAATGTAATTATAGCACACAATAGCTGAGGCCAGCAACTCTGTCTTTAGAAATTAGTTTCTTAGCTAAACACAATTAACTCCTTCAGTCCTGACAGAAGGGTCTGTCACACCATGCTATTATAGGAGGTCTGCAGGAAGTTATAAAGGGCCAAAAAACCCTTACGAACCAGCAATGTACAGGGTATGTTGTGGTCATTAAGGGGTTAAGAATGCTCGCCAGTCCTTTTTCCCTGGTGGAATTATATAAAGCTACTTTTTACCCTGAAAACAGGGTGTTTTGTTTAGCAGCATATACTGCATTTTCATATGGGAAAGAGATGCATACATTACAAAAGACCAAAATTAAATTTGTAATTTAAAAATCATACAAAACAAATAATTTAACCATTAACACAAAAGTACACAGGGAAAAATTGTTTTCTTAATGTGCATCAAAAATCATAACAAAATTGTTCATCAAAAATTGTATTTTATCAAAAACATAAAATTTGTATGTAAATTACATAGGAAGGAATAAATTCATATTAAATAGGCACAGCATAAATCATATTTTAAAACCACTGGATGTACAAAAAAACACATAAAAATTATACTTATAAGTACAAAATACAAGGAGTAATTGTAGTTTTTTGTAAAATGAGCTGAACATGGGCATTCCATGGACGTGTATGAAATTTTCACCCAAATCCCAGAGTAATCCTATAAACATTTCTATCCTACAGTTGACACAGTTTTTTCTCACATATGAAAAGGTGTCGAGGTTGTGACAAAATGCTCAAAATACTTAATACCCTAATAGAAAAACACATGCATACAAAAATATAGACAATTGTATGTTGCTATACACAAAAAACAGCGTAATGAGATTCATATCGGTTGCTGTATTTAATTTTTAAAGTGCGTCCCCTTCTTCCTGCTCTTCCCAGCGAAGTTTCCCTGTCAGTAAGCTCCATTAATTTCTATTGGAGACATCTGCTATTCAACAGGACTTCCCTTTTTTGAGATAATTCCACCAGGGCAGCCCCTGTGAGGGTCGGCATGAAAAACCATGTCTGATCTGGCAAGATTTAGATAATCAACCCCATAATGTTTTAAAAAAGGATTATATATTTTAACCTTTCTCTTTTTACTTCTGCCTTTCAGAGAGATAGTATTTACCTTTTAATATTTATATGGGTAAATGATTTTAAAAGTTATATGGCTAGATTACGAGTTTTTGTCGCTAATGGTGTGCAGTGCTAACGCACAGTTTTCCCTCACCGCTCACCTAAAGTAACGCTGGTATTACGAGTCTTTAGAAACCCGGCGTTAGCTGGCAAAAAGTGAGCGTAGAGCAGAATTTAGCTCCACATCTCACCTCAATACCAGCGCTGCTTACGGTAGCAGTAATATGGCAAAACGTGCTTGTGCACGATTTCCCCATAGGAATCAATGGGGCAGAGCCGGCTGAAAAAAAACCTAACACCTGCAAAAAAGCAGTGTTGAGCTCCTAACGCAGCCCCATTGATTCCTATGGGGAAATACATTTATGTCTACACCTAACACCCTAACATAAACCCCAAGTCTAAACACCCCTAATCTTCCACTTATTAACCCATAATCCACCGCCCCTGACATCGCCGACACCTGCATTTTATTATTAACCCCTAATCTTCCACTCCGGACACTGCTGCCACCTACATTATATTTATGAACCCCTAATCTGATGCCCCCAACATCGTTGACACCTACATTATATTTATTAACCCCTAATCTGCCGCCCCCAATGTCGCCGACACCTACCTACAATTATTAACCCCTGATCTGCCACCCCCAACGTCGCCGCCACTATAATAAAGTTATTAACCCCTAAATCGAACCCTAACCCTAACACCCCCTAACTTAAATATAATTTAAATACATCTAAATAAATATTCCTATCATTAAATAAATTATTCCTATTTTAAACTAAATACTTACCTATAAAATAAACCCTAAGCTAGCTACAATATAACTAATAGTTACATTGTAGCTACCTAACGCCTAGATTTAGAGTTCTGCGGCCAAAGGGGTACGTTAGCTACGCTGGCTTTTTTCTGGCCGCACCTTTTAAATACCGCTGGTATTGAGAGTTCTCTGAAGGGCTGCGTTAGGCTCCAAAAAAGGAGCGTATAGCATATTTACCGCAACTTCAACTCTCGATACCAGCGGTGCTTACGGACGCGGCCAGCTTCAAAAAAGTGCTCGTGGACGATATCCCCATAGAAAACAATGGGTCTGTTTGAGCTGAAAAAAAAACTAACACCTGCAAAAAAGCCGCGTTCAGCTCCTAACGCAGCCCCATTGTTTTCTATGTGGAAACACTTCCTACATCTGCACCTAACACTCTAACATGTATCTAAACACCCATAACCTTACACTTATTAACCCCTAATCTGCCGCCCCCGTTATCGCTGACACCTGCATATTATTTTTAACCCCTAATCTGCCGCTCCGTACATCCTGCGCCACCTACATTATCCCTATGTACCCCTAATCTGCTGCCCTAACATCGCCGACCCCTATATTATATTTATTAACCCCTAATCTGCCCCCACAATGTCGCCTCCACCTAACTACACTTATTAACCCCTAATCTGCCGACCGGACCTGAGCGCTACTATAATAAATGTATTAACCCCTAATCCGCCTCACTCCCGCCTCAATAACCCTATAATAAATAGTATTAACCCCTAATCTGCCCTCCCTAACATTGCCGACACCTAACTTCAAGTATTAACCCCTAATCTTCTGAGAGGAGCTCACCGCTACTCTAATACATTTATTAACCCCTAAAGCTAAATCTAACTTTAACCCTAACACCCCCTTAAATTAAATATAATTTAAATCTAACGAAATAAATTAACTCTTATTAAATAAATTATTCCTATTTAAAGCTAAATACTTACCTGTAAAATAAACCCTAATATAGCTACAATATAAATTATAGTTATATTATAGCTATTTTAGGATTTATATTTATTTTACAGGTAACTTTGTATTTATTTTAACCAGGTACAATAGCTATTAAATAGTTAAGAACTATTTAATAGCTAAAATAGTTAAAATAATTACAAAATTACCTGTAAAATAAATCCTAACCTAAGTTACAATTAAACCTAACACTATACTATCAATAAATTAATTAAATAAAATACCTACAATTACCTACAATTAAACTTAACACTACAATATCAATACATTAATTGAATACAATACCTACAAATAACTACAATTAAATAAACTAACTAAAGTACAAAAAATAAAAAAGAACTAAGTTACAAAAAATAAAAAAATATTTACAAACATTAGAAAAATATTACAACAATTTTAAACTAATTACACCTACTCTAAGCCCCCTAATGAAATTACAAAGCCCCCCGAAATAAAAAAATGCCCTACCCTATTCTAAATTTAAAAAGTTCAAAGCTCTTTTACCTTACCAGCCCTGAACAGGGCCCTTTGCGGGGCATGCCCCAAGAAATTCAGCTCTTTTGCCTGTAAAAAAACACATACAATACCCCCCAACATTACAACCCACCACCCACATACCCCTAATCTAACCCAAATCCCCCTTAAATAAACCTAACACTAAGCCCCTGAAGATCTTCCTACCTTATCTTCACCTCACCGGGTATCACCGATCGGTCCTGGCTCCAAAATCTTCATCCAACCCAAGCGGGGGCTGGCGATCCATAATCCTGCGGCTGAAGAGGTCCAGAAGAGGCTCCAAGGTCTTCATCCTATCCGGGAAGAAGAGGCGATCCAGACCGGCAACCATCTTGATCCAAGCGGCATCTTCTATCTTCATCCGATGTGGAACGGCTCCATCGTGAAGACCTCCAGCGCGGATCAATCTTCTTCCGACGACGTCCAACTGAAGAATGACGGTTCCTTTAAGGGACGTCATCCAAGATGGTGTCCCTCGAATTCCGATTGGCTGATAGGATTCTATCAGCCAATCGGAATTAAGGTAGGAAAATTCTGATTGGCTGATGGAATCAGCCAATCAGAATCAAGTTCAATCCGATTGGCTGATCCGATCAGCCAATCAGATTGAGCTCGCATTCTATTGAACTACTGACTTTTTTCTGCGGCTGGAGTTTTGTCGTTAGATTTCTAACGCTCACTTCAGCCACGACTCTAAATACCGGAGTTAGAAAGATCTCATTGAAAAGATAGGATACGCAAATGACGTAAGGGGATCTGCGGTATGGAAAAGTCGTGGCTGGAAAGTGAGCGTTAGACCCTTTAATGACTGACTCCAAATACCAGAGGGCGGTAAAAACCAGCGTTAGGAGCCTCTAACGCTGGTTTTGACGGCTACCGCCCAACTCTAAATCTAGGCCTTAGGGTTTATTTTTATTTTACAGGCAACTTTGTATTTATTTTAACTAGGTAGAATAGTTATGAAATAGTTATTAACTATTTAATAACTTCCTAGTTAAAATAAATACAAATATACATGTAAAATAAAACCTAACCTATGCTACAATTACACCTAACACTACACTATAATTAAATAAATTACCTAAATTAACTACAATTAATTACAATTAAATTAAATAAACTAAATTACGAAAAAAAAACACTAAATTACAGAAAATAATAAAATAATTTATTTTTTTAAACTAATTACACCTAATCTAATCCCCCTAATAAAATAAAAAAGCCCCCCCAAAATAATAAAAATCCCTACCCTATACTAAATTACAAATAGCCCTTAAAAGCGCTTTTTGCAGGGCATTGCCCCAAAGAAATCAGCTCTTTTACCTGTAAAAAAAAGACAATACCCCCCAACATTACAACCCACCACCCACACACCCAACCCTACTCTAAAACCCACCCAATCCCCCCTTAATAAAACCAAACACTAACCCCTTGAAGACCACCCTACCTTGAGACATCTTCACCCAACAGGCCAGAAGTAGTCCTCCAGACGGTCCGAAGTCTTCATCCTATCCGGGGAGTCTTCATCCAGGCGGCATCTTCTATCTTCATCCATCCAGAGTGGATCGGGTCCATCTTCAAGACATACGACGCAGAGCATCCTCTTTGTTTGACGGTGACTGGAACAATGACTTTTAAATTACATCATCCAAGATGGCAACCCTTCAATTCCGATTGGCTGATAGAATTCTATCAGCCAATCAGAATAAAGGTAGAAAAAATCCAATTGGCTGATCCAATCAGCCAATAGGATTGAAGTTCAATCCTATTGGCTGATTAGAACAGCCAATAGGATTGAGCTTGCATACTATTGGCTGATTGGAACAGCCAATAGAATGTGAGCTCAATCCTATTGGCTGATTGGATCAGCCAATAGGATTTTTTCTACCTTAATTCTGATTGGCTGAAAGAATTCTATCAGCCAATCGGAATTGAAGGGACGCCATCTTGGATGACATCATTTAAAGGACCCGTCATTGTTCCAGTCACCGTCGAACAAAGAGGATGCTCCACGTCGGATGTGTTGAAGATGGACCCGCTCCGCTCCGGATGGATGAAGATAGAAGATGCTGTCTGGATGAAGACTTCTGCCCATCTGGAGGACCTCTTCTGCCTGGATAGGATGAAGACTTCGGACCGTCTGGGGGACCACTTCTGCCCGGTTGGGTGAAGACGTCTCAAGGTAGGGTGATCTTCAAGGGGGTAGTGTTATTTTTTATTAAGGGGGGGTTTGGTGGGTTTTAGAGTAGGGTTGGGTGTGTGGGTAGTGGGTTGTAATGTTGGGGGAGGTGTTGTCTTTTTTTTTACATTTAAAAGAGCTGATTACTTTGGGGCAATGCCCCGCAAAAAAGCCCTTTTAAGGGCTATTTGTTATTTAGTATAGGGTAGGGATTTTTATTATTTTGGGGGGCTTTTTTATTTTATTAGGGGGATTAGATTAGGTGTAATTAGTTTAAAAAACATGTAATTATTTTATTATTTTCTGTAATTTAGTGGGGGGTTTTTTCATAATTTAGTTTATTTAATTTAATTTTAATTAATTGTAGTTTAATACAAGTTTAGTAATTTAGGTAATTTATTTAATTATAGTGTAATGTTAGGTGTAATTGTAAGTTAGGTTAGGTTTTATTTTACAGATATATTTGTATTTATTTTAACTAGGAAGTTATTAAATAGTTAATAACTATTTAATAACTATTCTACCTAGTTAAAATAATTACAAAGTTGCCTGTAAAATAAAAATAAACCCTAAGCTAGATACAATGTAACTATTAGTTATATTGCAGCTATGTTAGGGTTTATTTTATAGGTAAGTATTTAGTTTTAAATAGGAATAATTTATTTAATTGTTATTTTATATAGATTTATTTAAATTATATTTAAATTAGGGGGTGTTAGGGTTAGGGTCACACTTAGGTTTAGGGGTTAATAACTTTATTATAGTGGCGGCGACGTTGGCAGCGGTAGATTAGGGGTTAATAAGTATAGTTAGGTTGCGGCAACATGGGGGGGGCAGATTAGGGGTTAATAAATATAATGTAGGGTTCGGCGATGTTGGGGGCAGCAGATTAGGGGTTCATAGGGATAATGTAGGTGGCGGCGGTGTCCGGAGCGGCAGAGTAGGGGTTAATAATTATAATGTAGGTGGCAACGATGTCTGGGATGGCAGATTAGGGGTTAATAAGTGTAAGATTAGGGGTGTTTAGACTCGGGGTGCATGTTAGGTTGTTAGGTGTAGACTTAAAATTCCTTTTCCCATAGGAATCAATGGGGCTGCGTTAGGAGCTGAACGCTGCTTTTTTGCAGGTGTTAGTTTTTTTTCAGCCGGCTCAGCCCCATTGTTTCCTATGGGGAAATCGTGCACGAGCACGTTTAGCCAGCTTACCGCTACCGTAAGCAACGCTGGTATTGAGGTGAGATGTGGAACTAAATTTTGCTCTATGCTCACCTTTTTGCAGCTAACGCCGGGTTTAAAAAACCCCGTAATACTAGCGTTTTCTTAAGGGAGTGGTGAAAAAAAAAGGCTTGTTAGCAACGCACCCCTGTTACCGCAAAACTAGTAATCTAGGCAAATTTGTCATAGACCAAAGAGCCAAAAAAAACAAAAAAAAGTTACCTAAGCTAACAAATTTATCATGACTCTTTTTAGTTATGAACTTGGGCTCCTGTCAACTCATCTATATTACACAGAGAGAATTAATAATTCAGAAAGATACATTTTTACAAAGATACCTATAATCCTCTCTTATAGTATACATACAAGATGTTGTTTTTTATATATTTTTTTCTTTTTTATGTTTTGCTAATTTTTAATAACATTGTGCTGGTTTTGAAACTCCTAACCAAGCCCCAAAGTATCAGATGTACATGCGCATTTACATACACTTGCTGACTCCTGTTTGTATAATCTGTCTTCTCATATGCAGGGAAGGGGAGAGTGTCTGCTACTCATGTTTTCCCAGCCCCTTTCACTGGGTGTTTCAGCCTAACCTTTAACAGTGCTAAACTGGGAGCTTCTAAGTAAGTTTTGAAAAGGTTTTATACTGGATTTTTAGATAAATATCTATGCATAATCTTCTTTATAGTAGTGTCTATCACATGCAGTTATTTGAAAGTTGGTGTACACTGTCCCATTAACAACAAGGCTACTCAGCAGCCTTATGACCATCCTTGATTCAATCTCAGGGAGAGGTTGCAGTTTGAGCTACATATTTATTTCAGTCTCTCTACCCATGGGGCACTTGCATCGTTTAATAGGTTTTGTTTGTATATGATATGAACCAGCTGGAGTATCTCTGCTTGTTCTATGTATATGATATGCATCAGTACAAAAAGTGCATATACTGGGGATTTAATAATATTAGTTTTACTTAGTAGTGGAATTATTCAGTTCTTCAGCTTGTATTTTAATTAATTTATTAGAATATCAGTCATTCACTCAATCATAGTTCATTTCCTGACTATAGCTAAGGAAGTCCTTTTATTACCAGGACGTGTGTTATCTAGCAGGATGCTCCCAGATAAGAGATAACTATGGATGCATTTTCTTTTAGGTTTTTCAGCATGTTCTTTTCCTGAAAATAAGCATTCCTCACCTATACTATACTTTACATACTAGCTTTCACTTATTTCCTAAGTCAAAGTGACAGCACCTACTAAAATGATTCTGGGTCAAAACATTGTCACACCCTTATTTTTATATCAGCAAATATGCAGAGCATAGTGTACAATCGTCATACAAATTAAAATGTTTTAAAAGCATTTGAAATAATTCTTTTGAAGTCCATGGGCAAACCTAATGATAATGTTGAAAAAAGGTTGATAAATTAGGTCGATGCTAATAAACCACCTAGAATTCTGAGACAGTCTTTGGGGTAAATGTATTAATATACGAGCGGACATGATACGATGTAGCAGATCGTGTCCACCACACATCGATAAACGCAGACAGCATACACTGTCAGCATTTATCATTGCACCAGCAGTTCTTGTGAACTGCTGTTGCAATGCTGCCCCCTGCAGATTTGCGGCCGCTAGCAGGGGGTGTCAATCAACTCGATCATATTCGATTGGGTTGATTTCTGTCTGCCACCTCAGAGCAGGCGGACGAGTTATGGAGCAGCGGTCTTTAGACAGCTGCTTCATAATTTCTGTTTCCGGCGAGCCTGAAGGCTCCATATGGAGCTTGATAAATTGACCCCATAGAATTGTCTGTAGGAAATGAAGTTATGTAGAAACTAGTTGATAAGCTTGGTGCAGAATGTGTATTAAGAGGGCGCTAAACAAAGCTTAAGACACTTATATTCATCGATCTAAAAATAGATTTATTTATTATCTTAATAACAATCGCCTAGATTTTTGTCGGTAATGGTGTGCGGGGCTAACAAGCATTTTTTTCTCACCACTCACTTAAGACAACGCTGGTATTAAAGGTTTTTTTAAACCCGGCGTTAGCCTCAGAAAAGTGAGTGGAGAGCAAAATTTAGCTCCACATCTCACTGTAATACCAGTGCTGCTTACGGTAGCGGCGAGCTGGCTAAATGTGCTTGTGTACGATTTCCCCATAGGAATCAATGGGGGAGAGCCGGCTGAAAAAAAGTCTTACACCTGCAAAAAAGCAGCGTTCAGCTCCTAACGCAGCCCCATTGATTCCTATGGGGGAAAAAAAATTAATGTCTACACCTAACACCCTAACATGAACCCCGAGTCTAAACACCCCTAATCTTACACTTATTAACCCCCTAATCTGCCGCCCCCAACATCGCTGACACCTGCATTATATTATTAACCCCTAATCTGCCGCTCCGGACACCGCCGCCACCTACATTATCCCTATGAACCCCTAATCTACTGCCCCCAACATCGCCGACACCTACTTTTTATTTATTAACCCCTACTCTGCCGCCCCCAATGTAGCTGCCATCTAACTACACTTATTAACCCCTAATCTGCCGCAGCAAATGTCACCGCCCGTATAATAAATATATTAACCCCTAAATCTAAGTCTAACCCTAACCTTAACACCCCCCTAACTTAAATATAATTTATATACCTCTAAATAAAATTACTATTATTAACTAAATTATTCCTTTTTAAAACTAAATACCTATAAAATAAACCCTAAGCTAGCTACAATATAACTAATAGTTACATTGTAGCTATCTCAGGGTTTATTTTTATTTTACAGGCAAGTTTGTCTTTATTTTAACTAGGTACAATAGTTATTAAATAGTTATTAACTATTTAATAACTTCCTAGTTAAAATAAAGACAAATTTACCTGTAAAATAAACCCTAACCTAAGTTACAATTACACCTCATACTACACTATAATTAAATTAATTACCTAAACTAACTACAATTAATTACAATTAAATAAAATAAACTAAAGTACGAAAAAACCCACTATATTACAGAAAATAATAAAATAATTACAAGAATTTTACTAATTACTCCTAATCTAATCCCCCTAATAAAATAAAAAAGCCCCCCAAAATGATAAAAATCCCTACCCTATACTTTACCTGTAAAAAAAATACAATACCCCCCCAACATTAAAACCTACCACCCACACACCCAACCTTACTCTATAACTCACCCAATCCCCCCTTAATAAAACCTAACACTAGTGATGTCACGAATAGCTCGCCGGCGAATAGTTCCCGGCGAACATAGCATGTTTGCGTTCGCCGCGGCGGGCGAACATATGCGATGTTCGATCCGCCCCCTATTCGTCATCATTGAGTAATACTTTGACCCTGTACCTCAAAGTCAGCAGACACATTCCAGCCAAACAGCAGCAGACCCTCCCTCCCAGACCCTCCTACCTCCTGGACAGCATCCATTTTAGATTCATTCGCAAGCTGCATTTGTAGTGAGAGGAGGGACAGTATAGCTGCTGCTGATTTCATAGGGAAATCGATAGCTAGGCTAGTGTATTCAGTGTCCACTACAGTCCTGAAAGACTCATCTGATCTCTGCTGTAAGGACAGCACCCCAAAAATCCCATTTTAGGGCTAGAACATCAGTCTGATTTTTTTTTTCCTGTGTAATCTAATTGCAGTTGCCTGCCTGCCAGCGTGTGTGTCATGCTCACAGCGTATACTGTGCCCACTTGCCACCACTCCATTCTGGTGTAACAGTAGTGTAGATTTTAAAAAAACACTTTTTTTGACTGTGTTAAATAATAGCAGTCAGTTTCCTTCACACGTGTGTGTTTCAGTGCCTGCCTGCCAGGGCACAGTGTCACCCCAGTGCAACTCATATCTGGTATAACAGTAGTGTACATTAAAAAAAACAACACTTTTTTGACTGTGTTAAATAATAGCAGTCAGTTTCCTTCACACGTGTGCGTTTCAGTGCCTGCCTGCCAGGGCACAGTGTCACCCCAGTGCAACTCATATCTGGTGTAACAGTAGTGTACATTTAAAAAAAAAAACACTTTTTTGACTGTGAAATAATAGCAGTCAGTTTCCTTCACACATGTGCGTTTCAGTGCCTGCCAGGGCACAGTGTCACCCCAGTGCAACTCATATCTGGTGTAACAGTAGTGTACATTTAAAAAAAATAACACTTTTTTGACTGTGTTAAATAATAGCAGTCAGATTCCTTCACAAATTTGCGTTTCAGTGCCTGCTTACCAGGGCACAGTGTCACACCAGTGCAACTCATATCTGGTGCAACAGTAGTGTACATTTAAAAAAAAAAAATGTTTTGACTGTAATAGATTGAATAGCAGTTAGTTTTCTGCAAGCGTGTGTGTCAGGCTTACAGCGTCTACTCTGCCAACTTCTGCCATTGCACAGTGCCACTCATATCTGTTGTCACAGTAGCTTGCACGCATAGTACCACTAATCGAAAAAAAAATGACAGGCAGAGGCAGGCCATCCCGCAGGGGCCATCGTGTTCATGGTGCTGTGATTCCCTTTGGCCCTAGAATAATGCCCAGTGTTAAGAGGCCAAGTACCCTGTACTCAAACATTTCTGAGGACATAGTTGACTGGCTAACACAGGACACCCAATCTTCTAAAGCTTCCGCTCGGAACCTTGACGCACCATTCTCCTCCAGCTTAGCTTCGGGCACCTCTCAAGTTACCACTCGCCTGCCTGCCGCCACCACCAACACTAGCACCACAGCCGCTTCACTTGATCTGTCAGAGGAGTTATTTACACATCAGTTGGAAGAAATGAGTGAGAGTGATGCGCAATCATTATTGCCAGAGGATGTAGATAACAGGGATATGTCTCAGTCAGGCAGCATTACACACAGGGACGTACGGTGTGATGATGATGATGTTGTACCCGCTGCTGCTTCCTTTGTTGACTTGTCAGATACAAGTGAAGCGGTTGATGATGACGATGCGTCTGTGGATGTCACGTGGGTGCCCGCTAGAAGAGAAAAAGAAGAGGGGGAAAGTTCAGATGGGCACACAGAGAGGAGGAGGAGACGAGTTGGAAAGAGGGGGAGGTCGTCGCAAGGAGCTAGTATCACAGTCAGACAGCATGCATCGGCACCCGGGTCAGCCAGACAGCACGCCAATCAACGCATGCTGTTGCCACCACCAGAATGCCGTCATTGCAGAGCTCAGCAGTGTGGCATTTTTTTGTCGTGGGAAGTCCAACACCCACCTAGGTACAACTGCTTTGTGAAGGCACATGATCGCACATCACAAATGCCTATGGCATCAACACATAAGTACAAGCAGCACACAAACTCAAAGCCGTCATCCTCCTCCTGGTCCAGCATCTTCAACCACGTAAACCACTGCTGTCCTTCTTGCCCCCTCTCAAACATCCACCACTCCGTGTCTCGCCTTGAGCAGTTCCTGCTCATCTGCCCACAGTCAGGTGTCTATCAAGGACATGTTTGAGCGTAAGAAGCCAATGTCACAGTCACCCCCTTGCCCAGCATCTGACAGCTGGCTTGACTGAACTCTTAGCCAGCCAGCTTTTACCATACAAGCTGGTGGAGTCTGAGGCGTTCAAAAAATTTGTAGCTATTGGGGCACCGCAGTGGAAGGTACCCGGCCGAAATTTCTTTGCACAAAAGGCAATCCCCAACCTGTACTCGATTGTGCAAAAGGAAGTAATGGCATGTCTGGCACACAGTGTTGGGACAAGGGTCCATCTGACCACTGATACCTGGTCTGCAAAGCATGGTCAGGGCAGGTATATCACCTACACTGCGCATTGGGTAAACCTGCTGACGGTTGCCAAGCATGGAATGCGTGGTTCTGCAGAGGAGTTGGTGACACCGCCACAAATTGCGGGCAGGCCTGCTGCCACCTCCTCTACTCCTCCTACTCCATCCACTTCCATAATCTCCTCGGTTGAGTCCTCTCTGCTGCTGTGTCTTGCTCCACATCAACGGCACCCCCCCAGCTCCCCAGGTACTATTCCACATCCCGGATACAGCAGTGTCACGCCGTCTTGGGGTTGACTTGCCTGAAAGCAGAGAGTCACACCGGACCAGCACTCCTGTCCGCCCTGAACACACAGGTGGATCAGTGGCTGACTCCGCACCAACTGGAGATCGACAAAGTGGTTAGTGACAACGGAAGAAATTTGGTGGCGGCATTGAATTTGGGCAAGTTGACACATGTGCCGTGCATGGCACATGTGTGTAATCTGATCGTACAACGCTTTGTGCATAAGTTCCCAGGCTTACAGGATGTCCTGAAGCAGGCCAGGAAGGTGTGTGGCCATTTCAGGCGTTCCTACACGGCCATGGCGCACTTTTCAGATATCCAGCGGCAAAACAACATGCCAGTGAGGCGCTTGATTTGCGACAGCACCGACACTTTGGAATTCAACACTCCTAATGTTCGACCGACTGATCCAACAAGAAAAAGACATTAACGACTATTTTTATGACCCGGGTGCTAGGGCAGCCTCTGTGGAGCTGGGAATTTTTTTGCCATGTTACTGGACGCTCATGCGCAATGCCTGTAGGCTCATGCGTTCTTTTGAGGAGGTGACAAACCTAGTCAGTCACACCGAAGGCACCATCAGCGACATCATACCATTTGTTTTCTTCCTGGAGTGTGCCCTGCAAAGAGTGCTGGATCAGGACGTAGATGAGCGTGAAGAGGAAGAGTTGTGGTCACCATCACCACCAGAAACAGCCTTATCAGCATCGCTTGCTGGACCTGTGGCAATGCTGGAAGAGGATTGTGAGGAAGAGGAGTCAGAGGAGGAATGTGGCTTTGAGTAGGAGGAGGAAGACCAACCACAACAGGCATCGCAGGGTGCTCGTTGTCACCTATCTGGTACCCGTGGTGTTGTACGTGGCTGGGGGGAAGAAGATACCTTCAGTGAGATCACTGAGGATGAGGAACGGGACATGAGTAGCTCGGCATCCAACCTTGTGCAAATGGGGTCTTTCATGCTGTCTTGCCTGTTGAGGGACCCTCGTATAAAAAGGCTGAAGGAGAATGACCTGTACTGGGTGTCCATGCTACTAGACCCCCAGTATAAGCATAAAGTGCCTAAAATGTTACTGAATTACCGCAAGTCGGAAAGGATGCAGCAGTTCCAAAATAAATGAAAAAGTATGCTTTACACAGCGTATAAGGGTGATGTCACAGCACAACGGGAATCTAACAGGGGAAGAGGTGAAAGTAATCCTCCTCCTCCCACCACCATGCCGGCAAGGACAGGACGTTTACAGACGTGTTGTTGATGGAGGACACCCTCAGAGAACAACTCGACCGACAGGTAGCAGACTACCTCGCCTTAACTGCAGATATCAACACTCTGAGGAGCGATGAACCCCTTGACTACTGGGTGTGCAGGCTTGACCTGTGGCCTGAGCTATCCCAATTTGCGATAGAATTTCTGGCCTGCCCCGCTTCAAGTGTCCTGTCAGAAAGGACCTTCAGTGCAGCAGGAGGTATTGTCACTGAGAAGAGAAGTCGCCTAGGTCAAAAAAGTCTAGATTACCTCACCTTTATTAAGATGAATGAGGGATGGATCTGGAAGGGACTGACAGTGGGCGATACGATCGACTAAAAAAGGCCTGATGAGATGAGCTGCCTTAGCTAAAAATGGTCCACATGCTGCTGTATTTTATCTCTGAATGCCGGATGACTTGCGTGACTTATCCGCCACCAACTAGGGTTCAAGCCTCAATGTTTTAGGGCACTTTCTGCCTGGGAAACAAACATTAATTTGCAACAATACCTAATTTTTCAGGCATGTGTACATGCCTAATTTTTCTGGCCTCTGGTGCTGCACTGTGGCTTTAAAAAACAAACAAAAAAAAGGCACATAGCAGGGATTAAACTGATAGGAATAGTACTACTTAACACACCACTCCTATCTGGTGGCACATTAGATTGCACGCACAGTGCCCCAAATTTGAAGTAGGAGGACCGACCAAGAATCTTTTTCCATCTCCCGGTTCCTAAAATCGATGCCATATACAGGTCCCCTGATAGGGGACGTAACAGGGATTAAACTGATAAGAATAGAACTACTTAACACACCACTCCTATCTGGTGGCACATTAGATTGCATGCGCAGTGCCCCAAATTTGAAGTAGGAGGACCGACCAAGCATCTTTTTCCATCTCCCGGTTCCTAAAATCGATGCCATATACACGTCCCCTGAGAGGGGATGTAACAGGGATTAAACTGATAAGAATAGTACTACTTAACACACCACTCCTATCTGGTGGCACATTAGATTGCACGCGCAGTGCCCCTGATAGGGGATGTAACAGGGATTAAACTGATAAGAATAGAACCAATCAGCCAATCGGATTGAACTTGAATCTGATTGGCTGATTCAATCAGCCAATCAGATTTTTCTACCTTAATTCCGATTGGCTGATAGAATCCTATCAGCCAATTGGAATTTGACGGATGCCATCTTGGATGATGTCATTTAAAGGTACCTCATTCCTCGTTCAGTCGTCATGCCGGATGGATGCTCCGCGGCGGAGGAGCGAAGAAAGAAGATTGAAGATGCCGCTTTGCTTGAAGAAATCGCCGGATGGAAGAAGACTTCTCTGCCGTTTGCTTGAAGACATCGCCCAGATGGAAGAAGACTTCTCTGCCGCTTGATTGAAGACATTGCCCAGATGGAAGAAGACTTCTCTGCCGCTTGATTGAAGACATCGCCCGGATCGGATGAAGAGTTCTGCCCGGCTGGGTGAATACAAGGTAGGGAGATCTTCAGGGGGGTAGTGTTAGGTTTTTTTAAGGGGGGTTTGGGTGGGTCTAGAATAGGGGTATGTGGGTGGTGGGTTGTAATGTTGGGGGGTGGTATTGTGTTTTTTTTTACAGGCAAAAGAGCTGATTTCTTTGGGGCATGCCCCGCAAAAGGCCCTTTTAAGGGCTGGTAAGGTAAAAGAGCTGTTAACTTTTTTAATTTAGAATAGGGTAGGGAAATTTTTTTATTTTGGGGGGCTTTATTATTTTATTAGGGGGCTTAGAATAGGTATAATTAGCTTAAAAATCTTGTAATCTTTTTTTATTTTTTGTAATTTAGTGTTTGTGTTTTTTTGTAATTTAGTTTAGTTTATTTAATTGTATTTTAGTTTAGATATTTGTAGTTTATTTAATTTATTGATAGTGTCGGTGTATTTGTAACTTAAGTTAGGATTTATTTTACAGGTAAATTGGTAATTATTTTAACTAGGTAGCTATTAAATAGTTATTAACTATTTAATAGCTATTGTACCTAGTTAAAATAAATACCAAGTTACCTGTAAAATAAATATAAACCATAAAATAGCTACAATGTAATTATTAATTACATTGTAGCTATCTTAGGGTTTATTTTATAGGTAAGTATTTAGATTTAAATAGGAATATTTTAATTAATAGTATTAATATTAATTAGATTTATTTTAATAAGAATTTAGTTAGGGATGTTAGAGTTAGATAGGGTTATTATACTTAATATATATATATATATAATAACGACATTAACTATATTAACCCTAATATAATTAGGGTTAATATAGTTAATATATATATAATATAATAACTATATTAACTATATTAACCCTAATATAATTAGGGTTAATATAGTTAATATATATAATATAATAACTATATTAACTATATTAACCCTAATATAATTAGGGTTAATATAGTTAATATAGCTGGCAGCGGTGTAGGGGGATTAGATTAGGGGTTAATGTATTTAATATAGCTGGCGGCGGTATAGGGGGATTAGATTAGGGGTTAATGTATTTAATATAGCTGGCGGCGGTATAGGAGGATTAGATTAGGGCTTAATGTAATTAATATAGCTTGCGGCGGTGTAGGGGGATTAGATTAGGGGTTAATATTTTTAAAATAGATGGCGGCGGGGTAGGAGCTCACTTTAGGGGGTAGGTAAGGTAGATGGCGGCAGGGTAGGGGCTCACTTTAGGGGGTAGGTAAGGTAGATGGCGGCGGGGTAGGGGCTCACTTTAGGGGGTAGGTAAGGTAGATGGTGGTGGTGTAGGGGCTCACATTAGGGGGTATGTAATGTAGCTGGCGACGGTGTACAGGGATCACATTAGGGGGTTATACTTTTAATGTAGGTGGCGGCGGGGTCCGGGAGCGGCGGTTTAGGGGTTAAATACTTTATTAGGGATTGTGGCGGGGGATCGCGGTTGACAGTTAGACATTGCGCATGCGTTAGGTTTTAGGTTTTATTTAGCAGTTCGCGGTTGACAGGTAGATAGACATTGCGCATGCGTTAGGTGTTAGGTTTTATTTTGCAGGTAGTTTAGGGAGTTACGGGGCCCCAATACACAGCGTAAGGCTTACTACGGCTGCATTTTGTGGCGAGGTGAAAATGGAGTAAGATTTCTCCATTTTCGCCACGTAAGTCCTTACGCTGTATATTGGATACCAAACTGCGCGGGTTTGGTATACCTGTCTATGGCCCAAAAAACTACTGGCGAAGGCAGAAATATATGAGCGTAACTATAGGATACCAAACCCGCGCAAAATTCGGCGTCGCCGGCTTTTGCGGGCGACGCTGCACATTGGATTGGGCCCTAGATCCTTTGTGGGATATACCTCACCCTGTGTAAAAATGACTGCCTTTAACTTTCAATGTGTTTCACTCTATTGTGGGCTTTTTCAAGATAAGTAATAGGCAAGTATACTGAGTCTTTTATAGGCATGTGGGACTTTCTTATTGGTCTGGCGTTAATTGTTTTTTCTTAAGGTGGTATTGTTTTCAGTTATTCGTTTCTAAAAAGGTGGTATAATGCTCATTTGTACAAACACCTAAACAACATTGATTTCAAACATACAGATCTTTTAAAAATCTAATAAAAATTGGGGGGCGGAGCTAACCGCTGAACGGAGTAGCAGCATAAGTGAGGAGCTCCGTTAGTCTCAGTGGGTTAAGGTCAGATTTAGCCAACAAAACTTATAGAAAGACTCCTGGTGTATACCTAAGGGGACAAAGCTTCTCTAGAGGATCAGTTTGATACCACCAATTGGTTTGGGTGAACTGATTTAGCTCCACTACCTGATCTGACTCCAGGAATTGGCCGTTGCGAGGCAGAACACTTGCTACACTACAGTCGCCCTCGCTCACACAACTCCAAAGGCTGCCGCATACAAGCTCAGATCCTGTGACGGGGAATAGGAGAAAGCTCCCTCATCAAGCCCGCTGCCGAGTTGCGGCCTCTGAGCTCCTGGGGCCAGTGACTGACTTACTGATCCCGGAGACGGACCCGGGCCTCCCATTGACATCTGAGGCTGCCAACTTTGTTACTCATGTAGACTCACCGGCGGACCTCAAGCTGATCACCAGCGCCTCATAGAAGAGATCCCCCAGTGACGCCATACCCTGGAGAGGCGCGAACGGCCGCCATCTTAGGCCCATCATCCCAATGAACTCCGCAACACATCTCACCAACTTCTGGGCATCTGCCACCTGCCTACCCACCTGCTGATTGGCCCCTCGGCTGAGTAGGTACAGATAGAGAGCTTCCTGAGACTTAGCCGGGCGGCCCTACACCACACCGGGCAAACGCTCCAGCAGTCGAGAAGCCCACGTGGCTAACTAAGGCCTTGCATATCTGACATCATATCTAGCCTGGTAAGAGACTTCCTTATCCCCCTGCTTCCAAATTCTGAGCTCGCCCAACCTCTGTAAAGGGAGAATTGTTGCTGAGTTTTACTGGGCTGCAGAATACTTTGCCCATTACTAGCCCTCAGACCTCCACAGCCCCAGTCACATCAGGCCTTTTGATAGCACCGGGCTTGGGGAAAAGACTTAGTTCTACCTAACCCTCACCTGACACCCTCCCTTGGGTCTGGATATCTAGCCTGAACCTCCCTGAGGCCTGGATTCATGCATAATTCATTCTCCTCCACAGGCCGGTCCTATACTGCTAATGGCCCTTAAAAGTCTTCAGAGCCCTGAGCCAGGAACAAAAATTAAGCACTCGGATTTCTAATGGGGGGGGGGAGCTATCTAACAGGAGCTATAAATCCTATCAAGCAGTCTGCCCATTATGAAAGCTGCTCCATAAGTCGTACAACTCACCTCACATCCCTGTGAATCAATATTTCAGAAGTCATAGCCTACCCTATTTGCTATACGGTTAGCTTTCTGACTCCCTCAGCTCAGTGACACAATATGTGGTGAGACTTAGACATTTTATTCGATATAGCTCTTGCTGTGTGTGGACCACTAAGGATCAGTCCCATACTACCCTGCTGTCCCTGGGGATACATATTACATGTATGAGCAGTGTCCTGTTACATACCTGACATAAGATCACTCACAACTCGCTAGTTCTTGGTCTGGAATACCCCCACTCATATTCTGGGATCTCTGGCTGCCGTAACAGATTCCAGACTTGTGGATGCACTTTTACAAGCTGATGTCCCTAAACCTTGGGAGCAGACCTTAGCTGTCAAACTCCTCCCCTCACCTTACTCACAGTCCCTTCTTTACATGAGGACCTCACAGACCCAGGCTATACCAATCACTCATTCTGAGAGCCCCCCTCATATAGCAAGAGAGAGAATTACTATATGGCTAGGCCCTGGATACCCAGATACATAGCTGAGTTCTGGGAATTCTATAATCTCAGCCTAAAAGTGGGCCTTTAAAGGGAAACTATACATTCATTTTTTCTTTGCATACATGTTTTTTAGATGATCTATTTATATAGCCTATAAAGTTCAGATGGGCAGACAGAGAGGAGGAGGAGACGAGTTGGAAAGAGGGGGAGGTCGTCGCAAGGAGCTAGTATCACAGTCAGACAGCATGCATCGGCACCCGGGTCAGCCAGACAGCACGCCAATCAACGCATGCTGTTGCCACCACCAGAATGCCGTCATTGCAGAGCTCAGCAGTGTGGCATTTTTTTGTCGTGGGAAGTCCAACACCCACCTAGGTACAACTGCTTTGTGAAGGCACATGATCGCACATCACAAACGCCTATGGCATCAACACATGAGTACAAGCAGCACACAAACTCAAAGCCGGCATCCTCCTCCTGGTCCAGCATCTTCAACCACGTCAACCACTGCTGTCCTCCTTGCCCCCTCTCAAACATCCGCCACTCCGTGTCTCGCCTTGAGCAGTTCCTGCTCATCTGCCCACAGTCAGGTGTCTATCAAGGACATGTTTGAGCGTAAGAAGCCAATGTCACAGTCACCCCCTTGCCCAGCATCTGACAGCTGGCTTGACTGAACTCTTAGCCAGCCAGCTTTTACCATACAAGCTGGTGGAGTCTGAGGCGTTCAAAAAATTTGTAGCTATTGGGGCACCGCAGTGGAAGGTACCCGGACGAAATTTCTTTGCACAAAAGGCAATCCCCAACCTGTACTCGATTGTGCAAAAGGAAGTAATGGCATGTCTGGCACACAGTGTTGGGACAAGGGTCCATCTGACCACTGATACCTGGTCTGCAAAGCATGGTCAGGGCAGGTATATCACCTACACTGCACATTGGGTAAACCTGCTGACGGTTGCCAAGCATGGAATGCGTGGCTCTGCAGAGGAGTTGGTGACACCGCCACAAATTGCGGGCAGGCCTGCTGCCACCTCCTCTACTCCTCCTACTCCATCCACTTCCATAACCTCCTCGGTTGAGTCCTCTCTGCTGCTGCGTCTTGCTCCACATCAACGGCACGCCCCCAGCTCCCCAGGTACTATTCCACATCCCGGATACAGCAGTGTCACGCCGTCTTGGGGTTGACTTGCCTGAAAGCAGAGAGTCACACCGGACCAGCACTCCTGTCCGCCCTGAACACACAGGTGGATCAGTGGCTGACTCCGCACCAACTGGAGATCGACAAAGTGGTTAGTGACAACGGAAGAAATTTGGTGGCGGCATTGAATTTGGGCAAGTTGACACATGTGCCGTGCATGGCACATGTGTGTAATCTGATCGTACAACGCTTTGTGCATAAGTTCCCAGGCTTACAGGATGTCCTGAAGCAGGCCAGGAAGGTGTGTGGCCATTTCAGGCGTTCCTACACGGCCATGGCGCACTTTTCAGATATCCAGCGGCGAAACAACATGCCAGTGAGGCGCTTGATTTGCGACAGCACCGACACTTTGGAATTCAACACTCCTAATGTTCGACCGCCTGATCCAACAAGAAAAAGACATTAACGACTATTTTTATGACCGGGGTGTTAGGACAGCCTCTGTGGAGCTGGGAATTTTTATGCCATGTTACTGGACGCTCATGCGCAATGCCTGTAGGCTCATGCGTTCTTTTGAGGAGGTGACAAACCTAGTCAGTCACACCGAAGGCACCATCAGCGACATCATACCATTTGTTTTCTTCCTGGAGTGTGCCCTGCAAAGAGTGCTGGATCAGGCCGTAGATGAGCGTGAAGAGGAAGAGTTGTGGTCACCATCACCACCAGAAACTGCCTTATCAGCATCGCTTGCTGGACCTGTGGCAATGCTGGAAGAGGATTGTGAGGAAGAGGAGTCAGAGGAGGAATGTGGCTTTGAGGAGGAGGAGGAGGAAGACCAACCACAACAGGCATCGCAGGGTGCTCGTTGTAACCTATCTGGTACCCGTGGTGTTGTACGTGGCTGGGGGGAAGAAGATACCTTCAGTGAGATCACTGAGGATGAGGAACGGGACATGAGTAGCTCGGCATCCAACCTTGTGCAAATGGGGTCTTTCATGCTGTCGTGCCTGTTGAGGGACCCTCGTATAAAAAGGCTGAAGGAGAATGACCTGTACTGGGTGTCCATGCTACTAGACCCCCAGTATAAGCATAAAGTGCCTGAAATGTTACTGAATTACCGCAAGTCGGAAAGGATGCAGCAGTTCCAAAATAAATGAAAAAGTATGCTTTACACAGCGTATAAGGGTGATGTCACAGCACAACGGGAATCTAACAGGGGAAGAGGTGAAAGTAATCCTCCTCCTCCCACCACCATGCCGGCAAGGACAGGACGTTTACAGACGTGTTGTTGATGGAGGACATGCGGAGCTTTTTAACTCCTATGCATCACCACAGCCCTTCGGGGTCCACCCTCAGAGAACGACTCGACCGACAGGTAGCAGACTACCTCACCTTAACTGCAGATATCAACACTCTGAGGAGCGATGAACCCCTTGACTACTGGGTGTGCAGGCTTGACCTGTGGCCTGAGCTATCCCAATTTGCGATAGAACTTCTGGCCTGCCCCGCTTCAAGTGTCCTGTCAGAAAGGACCTTCAGTGCAGCAGGAGGTATTGTCACTGAGAAGAGAAGTCACCTAGGTCAAAAAAGTCTAGATTACCTCACCTTTATTAAGATGAATGAGGGATGGATCCGGAAGGGACTGACAGTGGGCGATACATTCGACTAAAAAAGGCCTGATGAGATGAGCTGCCTTAGCTAAAAATGGTCCACATGCTGCTGTATTTTATCTCTGAATGCCGGATGACTTGCGTGACTTATCCGCCACCAACTAGGGTTCAAGCCTCAATGTTTTAGGGCACTTTCTGCCTGGGAAACAAACATTAATTTTTCTGGCTGCTGCTACAGCAGCGGCTGCAACAATACCTAATTTTTCAGGCATGTGTACATGCCTAATTTTTCTGGCCTCTGGTGCTGCACTGTGGCTTCAAAAACCAAACAAAAAAAAGGCACATAGCAGGGATTAAACTGATAGGAATAGTACTACTTAACACACCACTCCTATCTGGTGGCACATTAGATTGCATGCACAGTGCCCCAAATTTGAAGTAGGAGGACCGACCAAGCATCTTTTTCCATCTCCCGGTTCCTAAAATCGATGCCATATACACGTCCCCTGAGAGGGGATGTAACAGGGATTAAACTGATAAGAATAGTACTACTTAACACACCACTCCTATCTGGTGGCACATTAGATTGCACGCGCAGTGCCCCTGATAGGGGATGTAACAGGGATTAAACTGATAAGAATAGAAGCAATCAGCCAATCGGATTGAACTTGAATCTGATTGGCTGATTCAATCAGCCAATCAGATTTTTCTACCTTAATTCCAATTGGCTGATAGAATCCTATCAGCCAATTGGAATTTGACGGACGCCATCTTGGATGATGTCATTTAAAGGTACCTCATTCCTCGTTCAGTCGTCATGCCGGATGGATGCTCCACGGCGGAGGAGCGAAGAAAGAAGATTGAAGATGCTGCTTTGCTTGAAGACATCGCCGGATGGAAGAAGACTTCTCTGCCGTTTGCTTGAAGACATCGCCCAGATGGAAGAAGACTTCTCTGCCGCTTGATTGAAGACATTGCCAGGATGGAAGAAGACTTCTCTGCCGCTTGATTGAAGACATCGCCCGGATCGGATGAAGAGTTCTGCCCGGCTGGGTGAATACAAGGTAGGGAGATCTTCAGGGGGGTAGTGTTAGGTTTTTTTAAGGGGGGTTTGGGTGGGTCTAGAATAGGGGTATGTGGGTGGTGGGTTGTAATGTTGGGGGGTAGTATTGTGTTTTTTTTTACAGGCAAAAGAGCTGATTTCTTTGGGGCATGCCCCGCAAAAGGCCCTTTTAAGGGCTGGTAAGGTAAAAGAGCTGTTAACTTTTTTAATTTAGAATAGGGTAGGGACATTTTTTTATTTTGGGGGGCTTTATTATTTTATTAGGGGGCTTAGAATAGGTGTAATTAGCTTAAAAATCTTGTAATCTTTTTTTATTTTTTGTAATTTAGTGTTTGTGTTTTTTTGTAATTTAGTTTAGTTTATTTAATTGTATTTTAGTTTAGATATTTGTAGTTTATTTAATTTATTGATAGTGTAGGTGTATTTGTAACTTAGGTTAGGATTTATTTTACAGGTAAATTGGTAATTATTTTAACTAGGTAGCTATTAAATAGTTATTAACTATTTAATAGCTATTGTACCTAGTTAAAATAAATACCAAGTTACCTGTAAAATAAATATAAACCATAAAATAGCTACAATGTACTTATTAATTACATTGTAGCTATCTTAGGGTTTATTTTATAGGTAAGTATTTAGATTTAAATAGGAATATTTTAATTAATAGTATTAATATTAATTAGATTTATTTTAATAAGAATTTAGTTAGGGATGTTAGAGTTAGATAGGGTTATTATACTTAATATATATATATATAATAAAGACATTAGCTATATTAACCCTAATATAATTAGGGTTAATATAGTTAATATATATAATATAATAACTATATTAACTATATTAACCCTAATATAATTAGGGTTAATATAGTTAATATATATAATATAATAACTATATTAACTATATTAACCCTAATATAATTAGGGTTAATATAGTTAATATAGCTGGCAGCGGTGTAGGGGGATTAGATTAGGGGTTAATGTATTTAATATAGCTGGCGGTGGTATAGGGGGATTAGATTAGGGGTTAATGTATTTAATATAGCTGGCGGCGGTATAGGGGGATTAGATTAGGGCTTAATGTAATTAATATAGCTTGCGGCAGTGTAGGGGGATTAGATTAGGGGTTAATATTTTTAAAATAGATGGCGGGTAGGTAAGGTAGATGGCGGCAGGGTAGGGGCTCACTTTAGGGGGTAGGTAAGGTAGATGGCGGCGGGGTAGGGGCTCACTTTAGGGGGTAGGTAAGGTAGATGGTGGTGGTGTAGGGGCTCACATTAGGGGGTATGTAATGTAGCTGGCGACGGTGTACGGGGATCACATTAGGGGGTTATACTTTTAATGTAGGTGGCGGCGGGGTCCGGGAGCGGCGGTTTAGGGGTTAAATACTTTATTAGGGATTGTGGCGGGGGATCGCGGTTGACAGTTAGACATTGCGCATGCGTTAGGTTTTAGGTTTTATTTAGCAGTTTGCTGTTGACAGGTAGATAGACATTGCGCATGCGTTAGGTGTTAGGTTTTATTTTGCAGGTAGTTTAGGGAGTTACAGGGCTCCAATACACAGCGTAAGGCTTACTACGGCTGCATTTTGTGGCAAGGTGAAAATGGAGTAAGATTTCTCCATTTTCGCCACGTAAGTCCTTACGCTGTATATTGGATACCAAACTGCGCGGGTTTGGTATACCTGTCTATGGCCCAAAAAACTACTGGCGAAGGCAGAAATATATAAGCGTAACTATAGTATACCAAACCCGTGCAAAATTCGGCATCGCCGGCTTTTGCGGGCGACGCTGCATATTGGATTGGGCCCTAGATCCTTTGTGGGATATACCTCACCCTGTGTAAAAATGACTGCCTTTAACTTTCAATGTGTTTCACTCTATTGTGGGCTTTTTCAAGATAAGTAATAGGCAAGTATACTGAGTCTTTTATAGGCATGTGGGACTTTCTTATTGGTCTGGCGTTAATTGTTTTTTCTTAAGGTGGTATTGTTTTCAGTTATTCGTTTCTAAAAAGGTGGTATAATGCTCATTTGTACAAACACCTAAACAACATTGATTTCAAACATACAGATCTTTTAAAAATCTAATAAAAATTGGGGGGCGGAGCTAACCGCTGAACGGAGTAGCAGCATAAGTGAGGAGCTCCGTTAGTCTCAGTGGGTTAAGGTCAGATTTAGCCAACAAAACTTATAGAAAGACTCCTGGTGTATACCTAAAGGGACAAAGCTTCTCTAGAGGATCAGTTTGATACCACCAATTGGTTTGGGTGAACTGATTTAGCTCCACTACCTGATCTGACTCCAGGAATTGGCCGTTGCGAGGCAGAACACTTGCTACACTACAGTCGCCCTCGCTCACACAACTCCAAAGGCTGCCGCATACAAGCTCAGATCCTGTGACGGGGAATAGGAGAAAGCTCTCTCATCAAGCCCGCTGCCGAGTTGCGGCCTCTGAGCTCCTGGGGCCAGTGACTGACTTACTGATCCCGGAGACGGACCCGGCCTCCCATTGACATCTGAGGCTGCCAACTTTGTTACTCAGGTAGACTCACCGGCGGACCTCAAGCTGATCACCAGCGCCTCATAGAAGAGATCCCCCCAGTGACGCCATACCCTGGAGAGGTGCGAACGGCCGCCATCTTAGGCCCATCATCCCAATGAACTCCGCAACACATCTCACCAACTTCTGGGCATCTGCCACCTGCCTACCCACCTGCTGATTGGCCCCTCGGCTGAGTAGGTACAGATAGAGAGCTTCCTGAGACTTAGCCGGGCGGCCCTACACCACACCGGGCAGACGCTCCAGCAGTCGAGAAGCCCACGTGGCTAACTAAGGCCTTGCATATCTGACATCATATCTAGCCCGGTAAGAGACTTCCTTATCCCCCTGCTTCCAAATTCTGAGCTCGCCCAACCTCTGTAAAGGGAGAATTGTTGCTGAGTTTTACTGGGCTGCAGAATACTTTGCCCATTACTAGCCCTCAGACCTCCACAGCCCCAGTCACATCAGGCCTTTTGATAGCACCGGGCTTGGGGAAAAGACTTAGTTCTACCTAACCCTCACCTGACACCCTCCCTTGGGTCTGGATATCTAGCCTGAACCTCCCTGAGGCCTGGATTCATGCATAATTAATTCTCCTCCACAGGCCGGTCCTATACTGCTAATGGCCCTTAAAAGTCTTCAGAGCCCTGAGCCAGGAACAAAAATTAAGCACTCAGATTTCTAATGGGGGGGGGAGCTATCTAACAGGAGCTATAAATCCTATCAAGCAGTCTGCCCATTATGAAAGCTGCTCCATAAGTCGTACAACTCACCTCACATCCCTGTGAATCAATATTTCAGAAGTAATAGCCTACCCTATTTGCTATACGGTTAGCTTTCTGACTCCCTCAGCTCAGTGACACAATATGTGGTGAGACTTAGACATTTTATTCGATATAGCTCTTGCTGTGTGTGGACCACTAAGGATCAGTCCCATACTACCCTGCTGTCCCTGGGGATACATATTACATGTATGAGCAGTGTCCTGTTACATACCTGACATAAGATCACTCACAACTTGCTAGTTCTTGGTCTGGAATACCCCCACTCATATTCTGGGATCTCTGGCTGCCGTAACAGATTCCAGACTTGTGGATGCACTTTTACAAGCTGATGTCCCTAAACCTTGGGAGCAGACCTTAGCTGTCAAACTCCTCCCCTCACCTTACTCACAGCCCCTTCTTTACATGAGGACCTCACAGACCCAGGCTATACCAATCACTCATTCTGAGAGCCCCCCTCATATAGCAAGAGAGAGAATTACTATATGGCTAGGCCCTGGATACCCAGATACATAGCTGAGTTCTGGGAATTCTATAATCTCAGCCTAAAAGTGGGCCTTTAAAGGGAAACTATACATTCATTTTTTCTTTGCATACATGTTTTTTAGATGATCTATTTATATAGCCTATAAAGTTTATTTGTTTTTTTTTAAATGTATAGTTTTGCTTATTTTTAAATAACATTGCTCTGATTTTCAGACTCCTAACCAAGCCCCAAAGCTTTATGAGAATACCATCAGCTACCTTCTCCAGCTTACTCCTGTTTGTGTAAAGGGTCTTTTCATATACAAAAGAAGGGGAGGGGGGAGTGTCTTATTTCCCACTTGCAGTGGGCTTTCCTTACCTTTTGAACAGAGCTAAACTGAGAGCTTCTAAGTAAGTTTTTAACCGTTTTATACTGGATTTTTATATCAGTATCTGTGCATCTTATTCTTTATAGTAGTGTCTATTACATGCAGCTAAGAGTGTATACTGTCCCTTTAAATAATTCATTGGGTTCCCCTTTTTACTTAGATCCTGTGATGGTTTAACCGCTTAAAATGGAATAAAAAACCTATGGAAGCTCTGGTGGACACTCATAGTTCCTAGCTCGAATATCTCACTGTCTGCAGACTAGGGCCACATCTACAATTATTATTAAAGAGCAAATACTACCCATCAAACTGGAACCTTGCTATGTCCAATTCTAATAATAATAAGAAGAAATCTACTTCACTACCTAGGAAGTCAGTTATGGATCACTTTAAGGCCTCCAACTCTCAAACATCTACCTTAGAAAGAGAGGATTCAATGACCTCTCTCCCAGAATCAGCTAGTCATACAACTACAGACATGGTCGCTAACATTGTAGACACACTCACCCAGTGTATTAATGCACTACAGGATACGTTAACAATTGCCATAAAGGGATCTGCAGCTGAGCTCCACAGAAACATTGCAGCCATAGGGGAGAGGACCAATACCCTTGAGAGAAAGCAAGAGGATATGGCCATTGACCAGGAAAACCTACTTTCTTACTCGCAGAATCTATCAATCCAAATTTTCGGACCTGGAATTAAAACTTTCAGACCTAGAAGATAGATCCAGGTGCAATAATTTGAGATTCATAGGAGTCACTGAGGAGATATTGCCTGCCGATCTAGAAAGCCATGTCATAGAATTCTGCCCGATCCTCCTTGGGGATAATGAGAATCCACCCTTTTTAATAGATAGAATTCACAGAGTCCCCAGGCCAAGAAACGTTTCGGCTGACAAGCCTAGGGACATCTTAGCCAGAATACATTTTTTTACCCATAAAGAAAAAATATTAAGGGAACTGGCTAACAAACCTCAGATGCCAGACAAGTTTCAGTCAATTGCAGTCTTTCCTGATCTCTCACAATCTACATTGCAGAGGCGCAGATCCTTTGGCTCCTTCACTCAAAACCTCAGACAGCAAAATATCCATTATAAGGGGCTTTGCTGCCCCTGGTGTTCCCCTCCTCTTCTTCCCTAACTCGACCCCTTCCTCCTGGGCTGAACTATAATTCTAATCTGGTGCAATCCCTGCTTATCTCTAACTTCTTGTCAAAAACTGGTAATTCTCTCTGAGTTCCAGTGTGGAAATCCTTACATTTGCCTCTCTTAATTGCAAGGGCCTCAACTCCCCAATGAAAAGAAGCCTCCTCAGTAACTACATGCACTCCATACGCGCCTCGATTATCTTTGCACAAGAAATCCATGGGCCCTCCTCGTATTCAGCCCCCCTCCGATCACCGTACTATACACAATACATTTCAGCATCCTACACTGATAAAACTAGAGGTGCAGCCATACTCCTACATAAACAATTAAGCTATAAGCTGATATATGTTGATACTGACCCAGAGGGTAGGTACATTATTCTAATTTGTAGGTTAAATGGGCAAACATGTACTCTAGTGAATCTCTATGCACCCAATGGGGGTCAGAATATATTTCTAAAGTCCCTACTAAATAAGCTAGAAAATTTGAAAACAGGTACAGTCATTATTGGAGGAGACTTTAATATGGTTGTAGATCCGGTAAGAGATAATAAAGTTCAAGCCCATAAGACTTGACTCATACACGATTAACACAGCGAGAAAATTTAGACAGGCAATTGTTTATTACAATCTATACGATGTATGGAGGGCCTGTCACCCCAACACCCTTAATTATAAGTTTTTCTCAAAACCACATAACGCATACTAAAGACTAGATTATTTTCTTACAGACTCCTGGACCTTAAACAAAATCACTGACTCCATAATACGGATTTGCTCTTGGTCCGATCACGACGTTGTCACCTGCACTGTAGACACGTCCCTACAGAAAGCCTCACTCCCGCGTTGGAAATTTCCAAATTTCCTATGGTCAGACCCTGAGTTTAAAAACCTTATCCGCAATGCCATAGTTGACTACTTGCATAATAATTATAGTCCTCAACTTTCAGATCAAACTCTCTGGGCAGCTCTGAAGGTCTACATAAGCATTTGTATTCAGAAACAGGCATCTATGAAAAAAAAGGTGGGAGAGCCTCTAGGTTATCTCATGGCCCAACTTAGGGCTAAAGAGACTCTCAACAAAACTAGCCCATCCCAGACTCTAGCGGTTTAAATTGATAGCCTGCATATCCAGATCAAAGGAAAAGAAACTAAAAGAGTGCAGAATGCACTCCTGAGATTTAAGCAATTACTCTATCATCAGGGCAATAAGGCCTCTGCTCTTCTAGTCCATAAACTCAGGGGCTTTAGGGCGGCCTCTAGAATTCATGCAATAAACAGAAATGGCACCCTGGTAATGGCACCCAGAGACATTGGAGATGCATTTGCACAGTATTATTCTCAAGTATATAATTTGCGCTCACAGGAGACTGATACGATGGCTAGAGAAGGTCCGGATAATTAGAGAAGGTCTGGATAATTCACGCAGGGTGTTAAATATCCTAATGGTGGCGGATAGACTTCGCTCACCCATGTTGACCCTGTCCCTTGATGCTGAAAAGGCATTTGACAGGGTCAACTGGGCCTACCTATGGGAAACACTTTCTCAATTTGGCTTCCCAAATGAGACAGTAACTGTTGTACAAGCGATATACTCTGGATCCTATGCTAGAGTTGTAGGTTTAGGTTTCTGTTCGGATGAGTTCAAGATATTTAATGGCACCCGGCAGAGTTGCCCACTATCCCCCCTGATCTTCACACTCCCTATCGAACCGCTGGCTCAGGCCATTAGGACAGCTGAAAATATTGAGGGGATGAAGTTCGGTCATGGACAAAATACCTTTGTTCGCAGATAACATCACACTGTTCCTTTCCAACCCCATTGGCTCCCTCCCTCTCCTGTTTGCTCTTATTGCACAATTCGGTGCAATTAGTTACTACAAAATTAACTTCCAAAAAACTGAGGCCCCTCCTATCCATATACCTAGTTTTGAGTTGGATCTCTTACAAACAGCATACCAATTTAAATGGTCAAGGGATACCCTAAAGCATCTGGGAATCCATATCGGACCTGATCTCTATGTAGTCAGAACTAAAAATCACGAACTTCTGCTTCAAGAAATCCGTCGGCTTTTAAATTTATGGGATTTTTGCAAGGTCTCTTGTTTAGGTCGCAGAGTGGCAGTTAAGATGACAATCTTACCTAAATTGCTCTATGTATTTCGTTGCCTCCCTATAAGCCTCCCAAGAGAACTTCTAGATAAATATAGAGCCTTAATTATGCAATATATATATATGGCACAATAAAAAGCAGAGAATAGCTAAAAAAAATACTCCACAAGCCATATGAAGCTGGGGGAGTCCTTCTGCCAAATATTCATGTGTATTATTATTCCTTAAAGAAAATTGGAAGATACTGAGCATGGAAGAGACCCTCCTGTAGATTTTATCTATGTGTTTAATTTCACACATAAGCTGTATCTATGTGTTTAAATTCACACATGTCAAAATTTACCTATGTGTTTATTTATCCCTTCTATAAATATGTTTTCTATAAATATGTTCTCTATAGTAATATATAGTTATTTACGGTCTCCTAGTATCATCTGGGTAGCATCTCACATATATGCATTTTCTCATAATCACTATTGGTTAGACAGGATGTTATAGATATTCTATAGGAATGTATGAGAAGCCAGGATTCCATAAGTGTTGCGCATATTGGTAGTTATGATTTATGAAATATTGAGCATAGTTATGTAAGTTAATGTTAAGTACTGCATATGATGTTTTTAAATGCTTTTATTTCACGCAGATAGTCACTGTTAAGTACGCGGTCACCGAGTGGAGGGCTCCCTAGCAACAGACGGCGTCTCTAATGACGAGTACACGCTGGGTTAGCAACGGAAGGTGATTGATAGTTTCCGGTGGTGGTGCAACAACGAGCAGCGTCTTCCTTCTGATGACGTATTTTATGCGCCGGGCACACACCGTTGGGAGCTGCACGAGGTGGGTTAATTGATCGATTAATTATGTAGAAAGCAGAGGGGTAAGTAGGTATAAGTATACACTTAATTTTGAACACTGTATGTAAGTCTAAAGACGGGGGTAAAACCCCGAAACGTCACTTTTAAAAGTAAAATTGTGATCTAAACGGAGAGTGCCTGCTGTTTCTTTTCTGTTATATATATATATATATATATATATATATATATATATATATATATATATATATATATATATATATATATATATATATATATATCTGATCCCACAGTGGATGGTACCTAAAGGACAGATAAGATTTATTTATGTTCCTGCTTTGATGGATTGAACTTCTATTGTATGTTATACTTTTATTGCTCTAATGTTGTATACTGTGATCTTTTCTTAATAAAGCTCATTCAAAAAAAAAATCTAATAAAAATCTAATTAGAAATATGATTTACAACCCTTTATCACATGATAGTGAGAAAAAAACATACACAGTTTGTGTGACATATTACTAGGATCAACAATATTAATACAATATGTTAGATCTGTCCTTAATAATTTATATGCATATTATAGAATAGAGTGTACCTGATTCAGCATGAGGAACCTATGTTCAAATAATTCATTCAAATAGAAATGGAGATAGATCAAGCTCTGAGTTGAGACATTTTGGGTACAGTGTATTGAATTTATAAATAAATTCAGCTTCTTTGATCAATAATCTTTTTTTCAATACCCCCCTCCAATTTATAGGCACTTTTTTATATCCCAATATTTCAAATCACTAATTCTACCCTTATATACATCTTTAAAATGCATGTACAGATGTGTACTGCCCACTTCATTCTCTATATTTCACAAGTGTTCCCTGATTCTATCTCTTAAACAGCTTTTTGTCTCGCCAAGATAGTACAAATTACATGTGCATTGTAGTATATAGATTATGTTTTTATTTGAACATCTTATGAGAGTTTTAATTACAAATTCTTCATTTATATTTGTTACCATGATACTTTTTGTCTTTTTACTATTTTGGTGTCAAAGTCTTCTATACGCGAACAGTTCTTTCTTATTCTTATACATTGTCCTATTAGGGTATTTTCTTTCCATCGATCCAAATAGAAACCAAAACGCACTGCAAACCAGTCGATTCAAATAACTATGTGCACACAGAGAGCTGCCATTTGGATCAATAGAAAGAAAATATCCCAATAGGACAATATATAATAAGAAAGAACTGTTCGCCTATAGAAGACTTTGAGAGTCAGGCCCTATCTCTAATTGAGAAATTTAATGCAAGAGGTTATAAAGATGAATATATAAATCAGGCAGTAACAAGAGCAAAGAATATAGAAAGAAAAAGTCTCATTGAATACAAAAAAAAAAAACAAGATGAAGGAAAAGAGACTGGTACTATTTTGAAAGTCCCATTTATTACAAACTATAATGCTGACCATGGGCTAATCAAGAAAAACATCAGCAAACATTGGCAATTTGGCACCTGCTAAAAGCAGATTCTACAATAGGTGATAGGCTGACACCAAAACCCAAATTCGTTTTTAAAAGGGCAAATAATTTAAAATCTATGATAGCCCCAAGCGATCTAAAACAAAATAAGAGGAAAGGTATAAGGAAATTAGTAGACACTGATCTATCAGGTAAGAAAATTTCAGGATTTTACCCCTGCTATACATGCAGAGCTTGTATAGTACAAAGACAAAAGTATCATGGTAACAAATATTAATGAAGAATTTGTAATTAAAGATCTCATAAGATGTTCAAATAAAAACATAATCTATATACTGCAATGCACATGTAATTTGTACTATCTTGTGAGACAAAAAGGTGTTTAAGAGATAGAATCAGGGAACACCTGTGTAATATAGAGAATGAAGTGGACAATACACATCTGTACAAGCATTTCAAAAAAGATGTACATTAGGGTAGAATTAGTGATTTGAAATATTGGGGTATAAAAAAAGTGCCTATAAATTGGAGGGGGGATATTGAAAAAAGATTATTGATCAAAGAAGCTGAATTTATTTATAAATTCGATACACTGTACCCAAAATGTCTCAACTCAGAGCTTGATCTATCTCCATTTCTATTTGAATGAATTAATTGAACATAGGTTCCTCATGTTGAATTACGTACACTCTATTCTATAATATGCATATAAATTATTAAGGACAGATCTAACATCTTGTATTAATGTTGTTGATCCTAGTAATATGTCACACAAACTGTATATGTTTTTTCTCACTATCATGTGACAAAGTGTTGTAAATCATACTTCTAATTAGATTTTTAATAGATCTGTATGTTTGAAATCAACGTTTAGGTGTTTGTAAAAATGAGCATTATACCACCTTATTAGAAACGAATAACTGAAAACAATACCACCTTAAGAAAAAAACAATTAATGCCAGACCAATAAGAAAGTCCCACATACATACCTGCCTATTACTTTTCTTGAAAAAGCCCACAATAGGGTGAAACGCGTTGAAAGTTAAAGGCAGTCATTTTCACACAGGGGAAGGTATATCTCACAAAGGATCTTATTGTCAACCAGTAATATATGAACTTTCACTTGTTGCAACACATAACCCGGGTTATATCCAATATCGTCATCAACTTGCAGGTGAAATCCACTATTCCTAACTTGCATGCTATATAGAGCAAGTACACAGAATCAACTTGGAGTCACTTCTTATCCTGTAGCAAATCAACTTACAAGTGAAGTACACTTTTTTCCTGACTTGCGTGCTATACAGCACTAAGAGCAAGTACACAGAATCTACTTGGAGTCACTTGTCATCCCGCCCCAGCGATCAACTCAAACTACATTCAAAAAAGTGAGTTGATACTTCGTAAATGCTGTGAGGAGGGTAAGTGAGCCAGCCTGTTTGTTACAGGTACAACAGGACGTTGGATATCCTCTCCACAGGATTCATTTTGACATAAGCTTCACTGGAGTAAGGTATTTAGTAAACACACTCAAATGCATATTTGCACAAAACAGAGATCTATGAGAACTCATTGACTTTGCAATTGTTACACATTAACCGGGACATTCTGGTATTTGTTTAAACATCTGTTACATTTAGATACAATATAAGGTGGTATTAAATATCTAGACCCCACAATTATCTAGACATATAAAATCTCATCATATATTGATTTGTAAATATATGTTTTTTAAGAAGGATGTTTCTTGGTAATGTTTTTTATAGGAAGAGTGGTAATATTACTACTCACATACAAATAAGGTGTATGTCTTATTTTTTAATACACATTTTTTAATTATTGTATCTTAGACCATAGGGAGACGTCCCATGTCTTTTTTAGTTTGTAACCAACATACATTGTTATTAAGATCATAAATAAATCTATTTCTAGATCGATGAATATAAGTGTCTTAAGCTTTTTTTAGCGCCCTATTAATACACATTCTGCACCAATTAGATACCTAATTCTTTAACACAGCATAGAGGATGCTGTGTTTATTAGGTGTGGCCTGAAACAAAAGTAGTTCAGCGCAATTATAAGCTACTGTTGATTTATAGTTGATAAGCTTGCCCAGAGGGCAGTCTGTATGTTAATAATTAAACCCCAAGCTACAAAATATAAAAAAAGTAAAAATACAGAAAAAAATAAACAAAGCTATCCAAAATAATAAAATTAAACCTAAACTAATACCCCTATAAAAATAAAAAATCCCCCAAATTAAAAACATCCCCTAATCTAATACTAAACTACCAATAGCCCTTAAAAGGGCTTTTTGTAGGGCATTGCCCTAAAGAAATCAGCTCTTTTACATTAAAAATAAACAAAGTCCCCCCTAACAGTGAAACCCCTCACCCACCAAACCCCCCAAAATAAAAAACTAACACTAATAAACCTAAACTACTCATTGCTCCTAAAGGGGCATTTGTATGGGCATTGCCCTTAAAAGGGCATTCAGCTCTTTTTCACTGCCCCTAAAAGGGCATTCAGCTCTTTGCAATTTGCCCCCAAAAAAAAACATAATCTAAAAAAAACAAAAAAAAAATCAGTAAAGCCAGTAAAATCAGTAAAGTAATAGGTACTCACGGTTTCAGAAGTCTGGCAGAGAAGGTCTTTTTCCAGACGGGTCAATCATCTTCATCCACAGTGAAGGCGGCACGGAGTGGGGGTAATCTGTGGCGGCGTCGGTGGTCCTCGGTGGGTGGGGAGTTTTACGCTTAGGGGGGGACTTGGTTTATTTGTAATGTAAAAGAGCTAATTTCTTTAGGGCAATGCCCTACAAAAAGCCCTTTTATGGGCTATTGGTAGTTTAGCATTAGATTAGTTTTTTTTTATTTTGGGGGGCTTTTTTATTTTCATAGGGATTATGTTTAAAGGGACACTGAACTTACATTTTTTTCTATCATGATTCAGATAGAGTATGCAATTTTAAGCAACTTTCTAATTTACTCCTATTATCAAATTATTTTTATTCTCTTGGTATCTTTATTTGAAATGCAAGAATGTAAGTTTAGATGCTGGTCCATTTTTAGTGAACACACTGTGTTGTTCTTGCTGATTGGTGGGTAAATTCACCAACCAATAAACACATGCTTTCCATGGTTCTTAACCAAAAAAATAGCTTAGATGCCTTCTTTTTCAAATAAAGAAAGCAAGAGAACAAAGAAAAATTGATAATAGGAGTAAATTAGAAAGTTGTTTAAAATTGCATGCTCTATCTAAATCATGAAAGAAAAAAGTCGGGTTCAGTGTCCCTTTAAATTTTTTATTTTGTATAACGTTGTTAATTATTTTTTATAATGTTAGCCTTTATTATTTTATGTAATTAGATTAATGTAATGTCATTTTTTGTATTTTCTATTGTAATGTAGTATTTTTTGTTGTTGTAATTAAGGGGTTAATTTATGGGGTGTTAGGTTAGGGGGCTTAGTCATTAAATTAGTTATTTGCGTTGTGGGGGTTGGCGGTGTAGGAGTTAATAGGTAAATTAGGTTTAATGCGTTGTGTGGGGTTGGTGGATTAGGGTTTAATAGCTGTATTAGGTAGTTTGCGATGTTGGGGTTTGCCGATTTAGGGGTTAATAATTTTATTAGGTAGCTGGGGGGGTTTACTTAATACTTTGTGCGGGTGGTTATTTTTTTTTTCTTAATACTTCGTGCGGGTGGTTATTTTTTTTTTTAATACTTATTGCGGGCGGTTAGTTTTTATTTTTTAATACTTATTGCGGGCAGTTAGTTTTTTTTTTATAATGCTTTGTTTTGCCTTCGCTGCATCCAGGTGAATTATTTTGGCTGTGCGCGCAGCTAACATTCTGTTGGCTATCACGCGCTGCCAACATTTCATTCAGGATGCGTGCGCAACTGGTGATGGCGACGGACAAGCGCAATTATTGTATAGATGTACACTGAAGAATCTAAAAAGTTTGGATCACACAATAAAATTGTAGGAGCCGGTATTCTCTGTTATTAAGTATATCTGTTATTACCAGGGCCGGCTCAATTATGGGACCAAGTGGGTCCAATAGACCCAGGCAGCATTTGACAATGGACAGCACTTCAGTGACTGAGTCAGTCACTGTCAGTCGAAGATTACTCTTGAACTCTGTCTCAGTGGGGGACGTGTTATAGGCAGCCAGAAGCATAACTAAACCAGCCTTAGAAAATCTAAAATTCACGTGCCAAATCCCTTCATATATTTAGTAATCAGTTAAAGTGTAATTGAGTGGCAATAAATCCTTACAGCATAGACTTAATGGGTGTAAAATAAAACAGAAGGGCAGAGAACCAGGAGTCCTTACTGCATATCAAATACAATTTATTGTCAGAATAAAATTGTCAGAATAAAATTAAATAATAAAATGCAATATTCAGTTAAAACATATTCAGTTAAAACATATGCAATATTCAGTGAAACATAACCTGTATTGTTCAATAAATTCACAGCTAAAATAAATGTAAAATCCAATACCATTCACACATACAAAAATCAGAACCGGTTAAGCCATTCAAACTATTTCAAACCTCTCAGATACTCGTTAATGAGGAAAAAAGATAGCTAGTGGAGAACACCTAAAGAAGCTTGTGTTCAAATCCTAATGTTAATGTCCCATGGGGATCCCCAGAAATTAATGTCCAGAATGACAATGTGGGTTTATGTTACTATTCCAACTTTGAGATATTCGGGTAAGCGTCCCCAATAGGGCCGTTATATCTCCAGTCTCTCTTAATTCAAAACTTGGCCCTCGATGGTTTAAAAGTTCATTCCTTACTGTCCTCTCAAACACAGACAGTCAAATATATAAACAAAGCCGGGAGGCTTTCCTACCTCCTTTCAAATGTCCGCCCAAACGTGTCTGCCAACGGTCTCCTTACCTGGCTCGACACTCCGGCTGCTCCTTCAGATCTAAAACAGAGATGATTCAGTGAAATTACGTCACCCGGTGTCCGGATCCTGGGTGACCACTTGCGCAAGTGTTAGTTACCACGGGTATTTTCACAGGATGCCCTCTGCACTTCTGTATGCCAGGGTACACAGAGTTCTGTCCAGCTCCAATTCTTCAGACGTTCACAAACAGTAGCAGGTAAGTCCTCTACGCGTTTCAACCCCTTTCCTGGGTCTAACACTTGCGCAAGTGGTCACCCAGGATCCGGACACCGGGTGACGTAATTTCACTGAATCATCGCTGTTTTACATCTGAAGGAGCAGCCGGAGTGTCGAGCCAGGTAAGGAGACCGTTGGCAGACACGTTTGGGCGGACATTTGAAAGGAGGTAGGAAAGCCTCCCGGCTTTGTTTATATATTTGACTGTCTGTGTTTGAGAGGACAGTAAGGAATGAACTTTTAAACCATCGGGGGCCAAGTTTTGAATTAAGAAAGACTGGAGATATAACGGCCCAATTGGGGACGCTTACCCGAATATCTCAAAGTTGGAATAGTAACATAAACCCACATTGTCATTCTGGACATTAATTTCTGGGGATCCCCATGGGACATTAACATTAGGATTTGAACACAAGCTTCTTTAGGTGTTCTCTAGCTATCTTTTTTCTTTAGGTGTCCACTAGCTATCTTTTTTCCTCATTAACGAGAATCTGAGAGGTTTGAAATAGTTTGAATGGCTTAACCGGTTCTGATTTTTGTATGTGTGAATGGTATTGGATTTTACATTTATTTTAGCTGTGAATTTATTGAACAATACAGGTTATGTTTCACTGAATATTGCATATGTTTTAACTGAATATGTTTTAACTGAATATTGCATTTTATTATTTAATTTTATTCTGACAATTTTATTCTGACAATAAATTGTATTTGATATGCAGTAAGGACTCCTGGTTCTCTGCCCTTCTGTTTTATTTTACACCCATTAAGTCTATGCTGTAAGGATTTATTGCCACTCAATTACACTTTAACTGATTACTAAATATATGAAGGGATTTGGCACGTGAATTTTAGATTTTCTAAGGCTGGTTTAGTTATGCTTCTGGCTGCCTATAACACGTCCCCCACTGAGACAGAGTTCAAGAGTAATCTTCGACTGACAGTGACTGACTCAGGCTGGTTTAATACAGCCAATTTTATATCTATATATCTATCTATATATCCTACGGCTCTATAGCGCCTCCTATATCCTTTGTATTTTCATTTCAATTTCGATATTGTCTAGGGAGGAGGCAATAACTTTAGTGAGGCATAGTAGGTGTTTGGTCTAGCGCTATACCCATCCGTGTTTGTCTTATTAAGCCAGAAGCATAACGTCATCATGCACAAAGACACAGAACTGTTCAGGGGTGACATTTAGGGTGGGACAAGTGCATCTCTTGCCTTACTACCTTCCAACTTGTGGCGCAATTGTGCAAAAGCATTGGTTGCATGCAGGTATGCAGAATTAGTAAGGTCAGCGTCAGGCTAGTAGTTGATATGCTAATCAGTAATGTTAATAGTGAGGAAGTGTAATTGCATTCTCTAACCAAGGCAGCATAATATCTTGAGCTGGCCCTGGTTCTCACATTAGGAATACGGAAGTAAATAGAGTACACAGCTCCCAGAGCATAGTTACATGTCTGTGCTTATCTTATAACAGAGACTGGCAGCAGGCAAATGGGAGTACTGATCTTCATATTAAAAATAATAATAACAATAAAAAAAAGTAAAAGCTACTATAGCCTTTTACTTTTAAACCTTCGTAGTAATACCTTCACAATCATTTCATCAGCTAATATATCATAATACATATAAAATGTAGCTCTATTTAAAGGGACAGTCAACACCAGAATTGTTGTTGTTTTAAAAGATAGATAATCCCTTAATTACCAATTCCACAGTTTTGCATAACCAACACAGTTATAATTTTACATGTTTTATCTCTGTAATTACCTTGTATCTAAGCCTCAGCAGCAAGGCTGGATTGGCCTACCAGGATACCAGGAGATTTCCCAGTGGGCTACAGCAGCTGGGGCTAGAAAGCTACAATTTAAATGGGTGGTTAATGGATGCAATTGGGTTGTAGGGTGCCTATGTAACAATAATCTGGTTCTTTTTTTAATACAAACTAATATAATATAATTCTGAAAAAAATATTAATGAAAGGAGTATAACAATAACCCCCTTTGAAAAAAATGGGGCATATACATTTTAATGACAAATGGAAAACAGGGCTGGTCTCCAAATTTTCCAGGGCTGCTTTTTATTCACAGTCCGGCTCTGCTCAGCAGACTGCCCCCTTATTTCAGTTCTTTTGACAGACTTGCATTTTAGCCAATCAGAGCTGTCTCCATGGTAAATTCACGTGCATGAGCTCAATGTTATCTATATGAAACACGTGAACTAATGCCCTCTAGTGGTGAAAAATGCATTTAGATTAGAGGCGGCCTTCAAGGTCTAAGAAATTAGCATATGAACCTACTAGGTTTAGCTTTCAACTAAGAATACCAAGAGAACAAAGCAAAATTGGTGATAAAAGTAAATTGGAAAGTTGTTTAAAAAGACATGCCCTATTTGAAACATGAAAGTTTTTTTTGGACTTGACTGTCGCTTTAAAGTATCAAGCAAAGAGCTCATCTATTTTACTAATCTACAGTATAGCTATTGTGTATCTGTTTCTACAACAAATCCACAACAAACATTGTGATGACTTTAAACTAATCACTATAGTCTCAGTTATAGAACATAAGCAGGAAATTGTCAGCCTGAAGATACAATGAAAGGAAGCCCAACAGTTAAGGTTCAATTGATAAGGTGAAGAACAGACAATAATCAAAGGCATTCAGTCATCCAGCTGTTAGGCCCAAGTTAAATGACATAAGTTTGGCTCTAATAAAGTAATACCAAACACGCTTTTTTGTTGCAAACATTTTGTAAGTACCCTTTAACATCTCGTTCAAGACTGCCTATCTGCATGTAATGAGGTCAGGAAAGAAAGTGACAAAAAATAAATATGATTATAATATGCACGTTTTCAAACCCATTATTGTTTCATGTTCCTTCTTATTCAGCTACTTTTTTACAGGCTTTATCCTGACCAGGCTTTGGGGTAGCTTAATGTAGCTGCGAACGCAGCGGTTTCCGAGCGAGACCACTGCTCCTTAACTCATCTGCCACCTCTGAGGTGGGGAAAGCAATCATCCCGATCAGATACGATCAGGAAGATTGACACCCCCTACTAGCGGCCAATTGGCCGTGAATCTACAGGGGGGCGGCATTGCACAACGTATGCTGCCGACATTTAGCGATGACGGGCAGACATGATCTGCTACAGCGGATCATGTCTGCCCACATCTTAATAAATCGGCCCCTTTGAATGAGCCTGCTTAAGAATAACCTGACAGACTGAACTGGATTTTCTCACCAGTGCTTAAGCAGAAGAACCCTTAAAGGGATACAAAACTCCAATTTTTCATGATTCAGATAGTGCATGCAATTTTAAGTAACTTTCTAATATACATTTTTTTCATTCTCTTACTATCGTTATTTGAAAATGCAGGAATGTGAATTTAGCCACCAATCAGCAAGTGATACCCAGGTGCTGAACCAAAAATGGTCTGGTTTCTAAGCTTATATCCTTGCTTTTTTAAATAGAGATACCAAGAGAATTAATAAAAAATTATAACAGGAATAAATTAGATTGCTGCTTAAAATTGCATGCTCTATAAGAATCATGAAAGCAAAAATATGGGTTCCATTTGTGGTTCAGACAGAGCATACTCTGCTGTGACCTAGGGTTCTTGCAAATGTATGTCATACTTATAAAATTGCTGACATATATTGCTCCAATCATATGCATGCTCCTACATTTTCCTACCTGCTTTTTAAAAAAGGATACCAACAGAACAAAGTAAATTTGATAATAGAGGTAATTTTTGGGTTTATGTGCCTTTAAATATTACCATGTTGGATAACCTAGGAGGCTGCCGTAAAACACGTCTATATTAGATTAAATATTTTTCCTCTACTTTTTTCCCTGTTTTTTTTTTTGTTTTGTTTTATAAATATAAATCTATTCATGTTAATATATATAATCCTAATCACTTGGATTATTTCCTCCTCCTATTTCCAGACAAAAGAGGATACAATTTATAGTGCAACTCTAATTTTTGGTGACTTTATTCTAAAGCACATGTAATGAAACACGTTTGATTAAAGGTTGTAGTATAATCCTACATTTCGAATGCTTAGAATTCCCTACTACAGTGCTGACACAGAATTTACTTTCTGCTGGCAGGCACCACAGACACCCATAAACTTAAAAGAAAAGAAAAAATCAAGAAAAAAATGTGGTAAAATGGGTAATAGGAGGAATTTCAGCAACATTAGATTTATCACAATATTAAATCGAAATAATAATAATATTTAAAAATCATAATAAAAAGTATTAGCGTTCATTTTTAAAAGATCCAGTTTTAGGTCTAATATTAGATAACACCTTTGATTACCTTTAGAAGAGATCTAATACTCTAATATTTTGCTACTGGTCCCTAGCAAAATAGCCAATAAACAGAAGTACTTATTCTATGGGACAACAGCTACACTTTTTAAAATGCAATATTTTTAAATGAGGCCATTTTTTTATCATAGGTGTGATTTTGTTGCTCACAAACAGCTAGATTACGAGTTATGCGCGCTATAGAAATTAACAAATGCATTAAAAGTTGTGTTATTTAACCCTCTATAGCGCTGCCATTACAAGTTTTCAAACAGCCGGCTTGTGCGTGTGATATGCTGGTTTTAAGCTCTATATTGCACACAATTCAAGCGCTGTTTTGACGTGTTCGTGCGTGCTTTCCCCATAGACATCAATGGGGAGAAGGTGTCAGAAAAAAACCTAACACCTGAAGCACGGAATGAAAAGCTCCGTAACGCAGCCCCATTGATGTCTATGGGGAAAAAAAAGTTATGTTTAAACCTAACACCCTAACATAAACCCTAAGTCTAAACACCTCTAATCTTCTACCCCCAACATCGCCGACACCTACATCATGTTATTAACCCCTAATCTGCCACTTCCGATATCGCAGCAACCTAAATAAATCTATTAACCCCTAATCTGCCATTTCTGATATTGCCGCCACTATACTAAAGTTATTAACCCCTATTCCCCTCCACCTCAACATCACCAACACTATAATAAATATATTAACCCCTATTATGCCGCTCCCCGACATTGCCACCACTAAATAAATTTATTAACACCTAAACATGTGGCCTCCAACATCACTATCACTAAATAAACCTATTAACCCCTAAGCCACCAGCCCCCACATCACAACAACCTAAATTAAACTATTAACCCCTAAACCTAGCCCTAACATAACCCTAACCCTAAACCTAACCCTAACACCCCCTAACTTTAACATAATTAAAATAGAGCTAAATTAAAGTTACAATTATTAACTAAATAATACCTATTTAAAACTAAATACATACTTACCTGTGAAATAAAACCTAAGCTAGCTACAATATAACTAATAATTATATTGTATCTAGCTTAGGTTTTATTTTTATTTCACTGGTAAGTTTTTATTTATTTTAACTAGGTAGACTAGTTAGTAAATAGTTATTAACTATTTACTAACTACCTAGTTAAAATAATTACAAACTTACCTGTGAAATAAAACCTAAGCTGTCTTACACTAAAACTTAGCATTACAAAAAATAACAAACACTAAAATTACAAAAAATAAAATAACAAACAAAATTATCTAAAACAATAAAAATGATTCATATTCTAATACCTTTTTTTTTTTTTAAAAAAAAAACACCCAAAATAAAAAAAGTCTAATCTATAATAAACTACCAAGGGCCCTAAAAAAAAAAAAAACACCCAAAATCCCATAAAAAAACCTATCACTAACCCCCGAAGATCCACTTACAGTTTTTGAAGTCCCACTTGAATTATCTTCATCCAGGTGGTGAAGTCCTCATCCAGGCGGTGAGAAGTCTTCATCCAGGCGGCCTCTTCTATCTTCAGCCAAGTGGCAAAGTCCTCATCCAGGCAGCGAGAAGTCTTCATCCAGGCAGCCTCTTCTATCTTCATCCAGACGGCATCTTCTATCTTCATCCCGGCGGGCGAAGCGGGTCCATCCTGAAGACATCCGGCGTGAAACATCCTCTTCATACGGTCATCACCGTATACTGAATATTCAATGCAAGGTATGCGATTCAAAATGGCGTCCCTTGCATTCCTATTGGCTGATTAGGATGAGAGCTTCTGAAATTCTATTGGCTGTTCAAATTGGCTGTTCAATGCCCATACAAATGCCTTTTCAGGGCAATGGGTATCTTAGGATTTTGTTAGAGTTAGTTATTTTATTTTGGGGGGTTGGTTGGGTGGTGGGTTTTACTGTTGGGGGGTCTTTGTATTTTTCTTTCAGGTAAAAGAGCAGTTTAACTTAGGGCAATGTCCTACAAAAGGCCCTTTTAAGGGCTATTGGTAGTTTATTGTAGGCTGGGGGGGTTATTTTGGGGGAGCTTTTTTATTTTGATAGGGCTATTAGATTAGTTGTAATTCTTTTTTAATTGTGATAATTTCGTTTGTTATTTTTTGTAATTTAGTGTTTTGTTATTTTTTGTAATTTAGTCTTTATTTTTAGTAATTAGATATTTTGTAATTTTTAGAGTAGTGTTAGGATTTTTTAATGTGTATTTTAGTTTATTTAATTGGTAGTTAGTTTAATTTTAGTTTAATAGTTATATTAGTTTAAACTTAGTTTTTTTTTAATTTGACAGGAAAGTTTTAATTTAATTTAAGATAGGGAAATTGTAATTTTAATATAAAGTTAGGGGGGCGTTATGTTTTGGGGTTAATAGGTTTATTTAGTATATTTCGTTTTTGGGTGTTTATTGTACTTTGTAACACTAGTTATGAGTTTTATGTAACAGTTTTGCTGCGTAAAACTCATAACTACTGCTTTTAGATTGCAGAACGGATCTTGTCAGTATAGGGTGGAATGCAAGCTTTTTAGCCTCACCGCAAAACTCGTAATGGCTGCGCTATGGATGTCCCATGAAAAAACTTAATTTTTACAAGTGCGGGACTGACGTTGCGTTACAGTCTAAAATGCTTGTGGTACAGCTATTTTTAACACTGAAATTACCATTTTTTCCTCATTAAAACACGAACACAAAACTTGTAATCTAGGTGACAGATAAATATTTCATTTAATATTAAAAGCTACCTCATTGTAATTCTGCTTATGTAATTTATGTTTCACAATGTTTTTGTGGAAAGCAGTTTACAGGGAGATCATACCAAAAGATAGAAATGTAAAAGAAAATATTCTATGGCTCAAAGTATTTTGTGACATGTGGTTGAGAGACACTTTGGATTTTGGTATAGTATTTTTCATGCCATCATTTTTCCATGAAATACAATCATATAAAAACCAATTGTTAACTTTTTCACAAACTTTGAGTTTCTCACGGAAATCATTTACATACCGCTTGTGCAGTCATAACACAAATGGATTTTAAAGCTTCTCTGGGATCCCCTTTATTAAAAAAACAGCAGACATGCATGGCTTTGCCATTGCTTTTTGGTAATTAGAAGGCTGCTGTGCACCACAGTTCTGAAATTATTGGCAGTAAAGAGGTTAATTAGTTAGCAGGTAAGGGTAACAGTATTGTAATGCAGTGATTACCATCCCATCTGACACTTCCCACCTCCCTGATCCCTCCCATATTAGTTTTCTTTTTGTATTATTAATATTTTCTGCAGTGTAGCGAACCCTCTTCAACCCTCCCACCACCCTTATCCCCCCATACAGCTGTTTATCTCTTCGTCCTCCCACTGGTGGTGGCCATCTTAGGTAGTGGCAGCGGTCTTCCTCCCCCTCTGTTGCTGTACTGCCCATCTGCCTCCTTCCTTCCCTCTCACACCTCCCACTGGCACCAACGGAGACCATGTCACTGTCTGTAAATATCTGGCAGTCTGCCTTCATATAGTAACAGAACAACAACCATTTGTGCTCCATTACCATATGAAGACCGATGCCTGCAGCTCAGGAACAGCAGTTCTTCTCAGCTGTCACTTTATAACTGAGACTGCTGGAGCCTCCTGAAGCTGCGATGTAAATATATGTTATGCGGTACAATGGGCAATGTACCGCATGATGTTTATGTACGTTGTTTATGTGCAAGGAGTTAAATTTTACCCAGTAAAACAAAGGCAGTCTTTTCAATAGTATTAGAAACTTTACCAGAGTGAGATCTTCTGGATTTGGAAACTACAAACTTTATCACCCCTTGGAGTAAATTAAAATTTAGATTTAACCTTGTTTAAATTTTTGCAACACACTATGGAAGAACAACTTTTTTGGAATCCCTTACCTCTTTTTTAAATGTCTTTTTTGGATGCAACAGAGATTTTAGAAAAAAGAAGCTATCGCCTATCTATCTATCTATCTATCTATCTATCTATCTATCTATCTATCTATCTTATTTATTATCTATCTATCTATACACATACTGCCTTATATAACTCCACACTAACATCGTTCTCACCTTTGCAGTCCCCACCTCCTGTTTCTCACCCTCCAACCCTTCTAGATTGTAAGTTCCTACAGGAATAGGGCCCTCAATTCTTCTTGTATTTGTTCGATAAATTATGTCCAGTGTCTTAAATTTTTTTGCGTCATTGTTGTACTTTTATCCTTGTACCAATGGACAGAGCTGAATAATAATTATATATATATATATATATATAACTTTTTGTAAGTTAAAATCAATAACAATAAAAGCGTTTGTCACAATAACCAAACATCTCTACACACATTAACACAAGGATATGTGAAATGATAAGACAGACTTAATTATAGTATAACATACAGACTGTGAACCTCAACATTCTTAAGGGATATGAAATAGTACTCCTTTAGAAAAAAAACAAATATGTTAAAACAAAGTAAACATAAAAAGGAAACAGCTAGAATAAAAAAACAGCAAATATCTTACTTGTTTTGTTGTAAAATAACAACTTGTAATATGCATTCAAAAATAGAAATCAATTCAATATAATGTAGAATTTCAAAAGTGCTCAGGTTAGTTTGTTTTCAGCATTTTAAACATGGGAGATTAAATGGAAAAAGAAAGTAAAAACTGCATTTATCTAGGATTTGGCTCCTGTCAGTATGCTTTATGTCTTTAACTAGAAATTAGTGAAAGCTAATAATTGTAAAATGAATCATAAATTGTACAAATGACGCATTTCCTCGAGGTAACTCATCTTTACGTCATTCTGAAATGTGTGTACAGACAAGGTAAATAGATGTGAAAGTGATGGAAGCAGATGATGCCTTGTGTGGGAGATACATAGAAGCTGGCAGATATATGAAAGGACTTGGTATATTGCCAAATCAAACTAATACATTTATAAAATAGATTACTGTATGTCCTTGAAAATAAAATACATTAAAATGCTGTGCATGAGAAGGATTGTACTGTATTCTATCATTTAGATTGTTAATTAAAATAGTGTAGAGTTTGCATCAGCTTGATTAGAAAAATGTAGTCCAGTTTTATTTCTCTATTTACATTTTCAGCAAAATATGCAAAATATCATGTATAGGTTCATTTTAAAATATATCTAAAAAAATCATATTGTTTAGAAGAGGAAACATCACTAAGCTAACAGAATATATAGAGCATGCTGCTTTTTATAATCCTTTTACAGAACAAGAGTGCTAGTGTTCACAGCAGTTATTGGCCAGACTCATAGGCAAACAGAGATTTTAATACTGCACTTCAGGCAGATTGGAACACATTTCACAAGTTCTCCGCATTCATAACCTGATGACCTCTCAATCATACTGCAAATTGTTGCAACTTATTTATATTTTACTTAAAGCAGTTGTTTTCCACGAGAACCCATCCTTAAATACAAAGATATTTCATGCAATATGGCTTAAAGGGGTTCATTATATAGCAAGCGAAACCCTAATAAATGCCTAACTGTATGAAGGCTATTCTAAAGTGGTGATGTTACAGAAATATTACACACATAATTAAATGTTATTTAAAGCACTTTGGTTTAAACATTACACAGTTTGTTTGCAAAGTTTGATCTCAAGACTCCTCTTATTTTGACACATGGTTCTCATTTATGACCAGTATGGTACTTGTGTACAGTGATTTTTTTTTTTTTAATGCACTGCTAATTACATAGGAAGAAAAAAACTCTGTCCAAGCAAATAAATGGAGTCATAAAAACAGCGACACCTCTGCTTGAATACTATGAATAGTCAATAGAGGTGCAAGGTAAATTAAAGGGGTCATTATATTCAAAATTAAATTCCCCATAATGCAATTAAGTATTGAAAATTAAACCTTACACATACATTCATTATTTATTTTGCTTTTTTTCTGTAAAATACATTTTGTGCTGGAAGTTGAATATATAGCCTAAGTGTGCTGCAAGATGCTGAAGAATTTTCAGAACCAGCTACATATCTCCCTTGATGCTAACTAGTTAGGACTAGCTATAATTGATTTTGGGCACTGCTCTATGTAATCTCTGTAGTATTTAGCTGGTAATTTGTTTGCTGTTTTGTTTTTACACAATCTGTTTCTTTTTATGATTACTTTTATTTAACATATTTGTTTCTAACCAAAGATGCACTCATTAATATTCCTTTAACATTATACAACTCGACTTTGGAATTTTATACCACTCTTCTTTAGAAGAAAGTTCAAGTTCCTTCAAATTGTGAGGGGATCTCCTGTGTGCAGCTCTCTTTAGCTCATTCCAAGACTTTAATTTTCCTTTTCTGAAGCCTTGCCTTGGTTGACTTGAATTTGTACTTTGGGTCATTGTCATGTTGGAAGGTGAAATTTCTCTTAATCTGCTGCAGGTTTTGTGCCAAAATATCTTAAAATTTGGAGCTATTCATTATCCCATCTATCTTTATAAGAGCCATTGACTCAGCTGAAGGGAAGCAGCACCAAAGCATGATCCTACCATCACCATGCTTCAAAGTCGGTATGGTGTTTCTTGAATTATAAGCTTTTTTGGCTTTGCTCCAAACATATCTTTAGACCAAAGAGTTCAACCTTTGTCTTGTCAGAAAATAGCACATTTTCCCACATGGTTTGGGGAGACTGAATTAATATTTTTTTAATAATTTAGATGGGCTTGGATGCTCCTTTTTGTAGGAAAGGGTGTCCATCTTGCCACACTACACCATAGCCCAGACATTGCAGAATACAAGAGATGGTGGTCAGATGCAAGGAGTGACCTGTACCTGACAGATATTCTTGTAGCTCCTTCAGTGTTACAGTTGGCCTCTTGGTAGCCTCCCTGATAAGTTTTCCGCTAATTGACTTTGGAGGGTCATCCTGATTTTTACAAAGTCTCTGTGGTGCCATTCTCCACTCATTGATGATGGTTTTGACAGTGCTTCATGGTACATCTAATGTCCTCAATATTATTTTCTATTTCTCTCCTGATTGGTACTTTTCAAGAATTAGCTGTCACAGTTTCTTTGGCAACTCTTTGTGGACCATGGCTCTCCGACTATGATGCAACCCCAAACATTCAAGCAAATCCGAAAGCAATAGCTGACTTTAATCTGGGTTTAATTTTACCTATAGGCATGATTTAGAATGTGATTGGTAACCTGTTAACGGAGCTAGAGCCTTTATTATGAAAGGGTGTGTGGCAGGGTGTTTTTTTTTATTATTAATTAAAATATTCCTAATAGTGAACTATTTGTGTGTATGTGTGTGTGGGGGGGGGGGGGTTGGAATATCACATTACAAATGGAAACATTCTGACATTTACATTATGTCTGTCTTAAAATTTTAAAAACCTGCAATTTCCTAAGGCCTAGATTTGGAGTTTGGCGGTAGCTGTGAAAACCAGCGTTAGAGGCTCCTAACTCTGGTTTTAGGCTACCGCCGGTATTTGGAGTCAGTCAGGAAAGGGTCTAACGCTCACTTTTCAGCCGCGACTTTTCCATACCGCAGATCCCCTTACGTCAATTGCGTATCCTATCTTTTCAATGGGATCTTTCTAACTCCGGTATTTAGAGTCGTGTCTGAAGTGAGCGTTAGAATTCTAATGACAAAACTCCAGCCGCAGAAAAAAGTCAGTAGTTAAGAGCTTTCTGGGCTAACGCCGGTTCATAAAGCTCTTAACTACTGTGCTCTAAAGTACACTAACACCCATAAACTACCTATGTACCCCTAAACCGAGGTCCCCCCACATCGCCGCCACTCGATTAAATATTTTTAACCCCTAATCTGCCGACCGCCACCTACATTATACTTATGTACCCCTAATCTGCTGCCCCTAACACCGCCGACCCCTATATTATATTTATTAACCTCTAACCTGCCCCCCACAACGTCGCCGCCAGCTACCTACAATAATTAACCCCTAATATGCCGACCGCCACCTACGTTATACTTATGTACCCCTAATCTGCTGCCCCTAACACCGCCGACCCCTATATTATATTTATTAACCCCTAATCTGCCCCCCTCAACGTCGCCTCCACCTGCCTACACTTATTAACCCCTAATCTGCCGAGCGGACCGCACCGCTACTATAATAAAGTTATTAACCCCTAATCCGCCTCACTCCCGCCTCACTAACCCTATAATAAATAGTATTAACCCCTAATCTGCCCTCCCTAACATCGCTGACACCTAACTTCAAACATTAACCCCTAATCTGCCGACTGGAGCTCACCGCAATTCTAATAAATTTATTAACCCCTAAAGCTAAGTCTAACCCTAACACTAACACCCCCCTAAGTTAAATATAATTTAAATCTAACGAAATAAATTAACTCTTATTAAATAAATTATTCTTATTTAAAGCTAAATACTTACCTGTAAAATAAATCCTAATATAGCTACAATATAAATTATATTTATATTATAGCTATTTTAGGATTTATATTTATTTTACAGGTAGCTTTGTATTTATTTTAACCAGGTACAATAGCTAAAATAGTTAAAATAATTACAAAATTACCTGTAAAATAAATCCTAACCTAAGTTACAATTAAACCTAACACTACACTATCAATACATTAATTAAATAAAATACCTACAATTACCTACAATTAAACCTAACACTACACTATCAATACATTAATTAAATACAATATCTACAAATAAATACAATGAAATAAACTAACTAAAGTACAAAAAATAAAAAAGGACTAAGTTACAAAAAATAAAAAAATATTTACAAACATCAGAAAAATATTACAACAATTTTAAACTAATTACACCTACTCTAAGCCCCCTAATAAAATAACAAAGACACCCAAAATAAAAAAATGCCCTACCCTATTCTAAATTACTAAAGTTCAAAGCTCTTTTACCTTACCAGCCCTGAACAGGGCCCTTTGCGGGGCATGCCCCAAAGAATTCAGCTCTTTTGCCTGTAAAAAAACACATACAATACCCCCCCCAACATTACAACCCACCACCCACATACCCCTAATCTAACCCAAAAACCCCTTAAATAAACCTAACACTAAGCCCCTGAAGATCTTCCTACCTTATCTTCACCATACCAGGTTCACCGATCAATCCAGAAGAGCTCCTCCAATGTCCTGATCCAAGCCCAAGCAGGGGGCTGAAGATGTCCATGATCCGGCTGAAGTCATCATCCAAGCGGGAGCTGAAGAGGTCCATGATCCGGCTGAAGTCATCATCCAAGCGGGAGCTGAAGAGGTCCATGATCCGGCTGAAGTCTTCTATCAACGGCATCTTCAATCTTCTTTCTTCCGGATCCATCTTGAAGACCTTTGACGCGGAACATCCTGCTGGCCCGACGAACTACCGACGAATGAAGGCTCCTTTAAGGGACGTCATCCAAGATGGCGTCCCTCGAATTCCGATTGGCTGATAGGATTCTATCAGCCAATCGGAATTAAGGTAGGAAAATTCTGATTGGCTGATGGAATCAGCCAATCAGAATCAAGTTCAATCCGATTGGCCGATCCGATCAGCCAATCAGATTGAGCTCGCATTCTATTGGCTGATCGGAACAGCCAATAGAATGCGAGATCATTCTGATTGGCTGATCGGATCAGCCAATCGGATTGAACTTGATTCTGATTGGCTGATTCCATCAGCCAATCAGAATTTTCCTACCTTAATTCCGATTGGCTGATAGAATCCTATCAGCCAATCGGAATTCGAGGGACGCAATCTTGGATGACGTCCCTTAAAGGAGCCTTCATTCGTCGGTAGTCCATCGGGCCAGCAGGATGTTCCGCGTCGGAGGTCTTCAAGATGGATCCGGAAGAAAGAAGATTGAAGATGCCGTTGATAGAAGACTTCAGCCGGATCATGGACCTCTTCAGCTCCCGCTTGGATGATGACTCCAGCCGGATCATGGACCTCTTCAGCTCCCGCTTGGATGATGACTTCAGCTGGATCATGGACATCTTCAGCCCCCTGCTTGGGCTTGGATCAGGACATCGGAGGAGCTCTTCTGGATCGATCGGTGAACCTGTTATGGTGAAGATAAGGTAGGAAGATCTTCAGGGGCTTAGTGTTAGGTTTATTTAAGGGGGTTTTGGGTTAGATTAGGGGTATGTGGGTGGTGGGTTGTAATGTTGGGGGGGTATTGTATGTGTTTTTTTTACAGGCAAAAGAGCTGAATTCTTTGGGGCATGCCCCGCAAAGGGCCCTGTTCAGGGCTGGTAAGGTAAAAGAGCTTTGAACTTTAGTAATTTAGAATAGGGTAGGGCATTTTTTTATTTTGGGGGTCTTTGTTATTTTATTAGGGGGCTTAGAGTAGGTGTAATTAGTTTAAAATTGTTGTAATATTTTTCTGATGTTTGTAAATATTTTTTTATTTTTTGTAACTTAGTTCTTTTTTATTTTTTGTACTTTAGTTAGTTTATTTCATTGTATTTATTTGTAGATATTGCATTTAATTAATGTATTGATAGTGTAGTGTTAGGTTTAATTGTAGGTAATTGTAGGCATTTTATTTAATTAATTTATTGATAGTGTAGTGTTAGGTTTAATTGTAACTTAGGTTAGGATTTATTTTACAGGTAATTTTGTAATTATTTTAACTATTTTAGCTATTGTACCTGGTTAAAATAAATACAAAGTTACCTGTAAAATAAATATAAATCCTAAAATAGCTATAATATAATTATAATTTATATTGTAGCTATATTAGGGTTTATTTTACAGGTAAGTATTTAGCTTTAAATAGGAATAATTTATTTAATAAGAGTTAATTAATTTAGTTAGATTTAAATTATATTTAACTTAGGGGGGTGTTAGGGTTAGGGTTAGACTTAGCTTTAGGGGTTAATACTTTTTATTATAGGGTTAGTGAGGCGGATTAGGGGTTAATAACTTTATTATAAAAGCGGTGCGGTCCGCTCGGCAGATTAGGGGTTAATAAGTGTAGGCAGGTGGAGGCGACGTTGTGTGGGGCAGATTAGGGGTTTATAAATATAATATAGGGGTCAGCGGTGTTAGGGGCAGCAGATTAGGGGTACATAGGGATAATGTAAGTAGCGGCGGTTTACGGAGCGGCAGATTAGGGGTTAAAAATAATATGCAGGGGTCAGCGATAGCGGGGGCGGCAGATTAGGGGTTAATAAGTGTAAGGTTAGGGGTGTTTAGACTCGGGGTACATGTTAGAGTGTTAGGTGCAGACGTAGGAAGTGTTTCCCCATAGACAACAATGGGGCTGCGTTAGGAGCTGAACGCTGCTTTTTTGCAGGTGTTAGGTTTTTTTTCAGCTCAAACAGCCCCATTGTTTCCTATGGGGGAATCGTGCACGAGCACGTTTTTGAGGCTGGCCGCGTCCGTAAGCAACTCTGGTATCGAGAGTTGCAGTGACGTTAAATATGCCTGTACGCTCCCTTTTTGGAGCCTAACGCAGCCATTCTGTGGACTCTCAATACCAGAGTTATTTTAAAGGTGCGGCCAGAAATAAGCTACCGTTAGCTACGCGGGTCGTTACCGACAAACTCTAAATCTAGCCGTATGTGTGTAGACTTTTTATATTCACTGTACATATGTATATACTGTATGTGTGCACATACATATGTACACACATAAACACATATATACACATGCATAAGTGTGCACAAATATAAATACAACACAAAAGGAAAAATGCAGCACTTCTGAGACTCCCAAACAATAAGCAATGTTTTGGGTCACATCAGACCCTTAATCATGCTAAAACAACACTGAATGCATGCTTCATATATAGTCCAATACACCTATCTAGTTACCTGTGACAACTACACACATAACATAATTCATATCTGCACCTAGTGGTAACAAATGGTGTAACTCTTTTAACAATACAGGGAACATCATATGAAATATATATATGAAATACATAAAAACAATGATATATTTACAAATAATTTAAAAAAAGGTTTCAATACATAGTTACAAAAATAAATGTAAATAATAATCCCTATTAAAGGTCCATAATAAGATAGATTGAAATAATTTAGGGCATTTGTAATGCATTGGCATATTAGTTTTGTAAAACGATTATTTATTATACTAAAAATCTTACATTTACATTGATAAAATAGTCCCAGGATAAGGCCTTTCCAAATGCCCCAGAAATTGGCGTTTTTTCCTACTTTTCCCAGATCCAATCAGTATAGGCTTGCTGATCATTAACAGGAGTGTGCATGCAATAGTGCTTTCAATGTAACATGGGAACGCCGACTCATACTCTTCCAGAGGGACTGGTTTCCCTTAGCAAAGTTTACACCAGCTCTGCAATAGCCAGATGTCTTATTCCTTATGCAAAAAAATTAATAAATATAAATATATATAGGAAGACTAGAGAGAAATGCACTCACAGGAACGAACAACCAGCTCAATACCATTGTTAGCCTGTTCTATGGTGATTCACCACCTGGGTGCAACTTCTTTTAGCCCAGTAATGTTTTTCATAGAGTAGAATTCTCCTGTAGTATATCAGTCTGACCCCGCCCATTACGGCCAGTCCAGCGCCGAAATACCAGGCAACTCCTCTCTGAACAAGGAACACAGCAACCCCAGATGATCATTTTGGCCTTCATTGGGCCTCGTCAGTGAGGTGTAGCAGTATTCCTCTAAGCACACTGAGGAAGGGGTCCACGTCTGGGTTACCCTTTTTTACATAGGGAGACTAGAGAGAAATGCACTCACAGGAACGAACAACCAGCTCAATACCATTGTTAGCCTGTTTTATGGCGATTCACCGCCTGGGTGCAACTTCTTTTAGCCCATTAATGCTTTTCACAGAGTAGAATTCTCCTGTAGTATTTCAGTCTGACCCAGCCCATTATGGCCAGTCCAGCGCCGAAATACCAGGCAACTCCTCTCTGAACAAGGAACACAGCAGCCCCAGATGATCGTTTCTGCCTTCATTGGGCCTCGTCAGTGAGGTGTAGCAGTATTCCTCTAAGCACACTGAGCAAGGGGTTCACGTCTGGGTTACCCTTTTTTACATAGGGAGACTAGAGAGAAATGCACTCACAGGAACGAACAACCAGCTCAATACCATTATTAGCCTGTTCTATGGCGATTCACCACCTGGGTGCAACTTCTTTTAGCCCAGTAATGCTTTTCACAGAGTAGAATTCTCCTGTAGTATATCAGTCTGACCCCGCCCATTATGGCCAGTCCAGCGCCGAAATACCAGGCAACTCCTCTGGGCTAAAAAGCTGAACCCAGGTGGTAAATCGCCATAGAACAGGCTAACAATGGTATTGAGCCAGTTGATCGTTCCTGTGAGTGCACTTCTCTCAATATGTATTTAGTCTCCCTATGGGAAAAAGGGGCAACCAGACGTGGACTTCTTGCTCAATGTGCTTAGAGGAATATGGCTACACCTCACTGACGAGACCCAATGAAGGCCGAAACGATCGTCTGGAGTTGCTGTGTTCCTTGTTCAGAGAGGAATTGCCTGGTATTTCGGCGCTGGACTGACCGTAATAGGCGGGATCAGACTGATATAGTACAGGAAAGTTCTTCTCTGTGAAAAGCATTACTGGGCTAAAAAGCTTCACCCAGGTAGTAAATCGTCATACAACAGGCTAACAATGGTATTGAGCCAGTTGTTCGTTCCTGTGAGTGCACTTCTCTCTGTATGTATTTAGTCTGCCTATGGGAAAAAGGGGCAACCAGACGTGGACTCCTTGCTCAGTGTGCTTAGAGGAATATGGCTACACTTCACTGACGAGGCCCAATGAAGGCCGAAACGATTGTCTGGAGTTGCTGTGTTCCTTGTTCAAAGAGGAATTGCCTGGTATTTCTGCGCTGGACTGACCGTAATAGGCGGGATCAGACTGATATACTACAGGAAAGTTCTTCTCTGTGAAAAACATTACTGGGCTAAAAAGCTGCACCCATGTGGTAAATCGCCATAGAACTGGCTAACAATGGTATTGAGCCAGTTGTTCGTTCCTGTGAGTGCATTTCTCTCTGTATGTATTTAGTCTCCCTATGGGAAAAAGGGGCAACCAGACGTGGACTCCTTGCTCAGTGTGCTTAGAGGAACATGGCTACACCTCACTAACGAGGCCCAATGGAGGACGAAATGATCGTCTGGAGTTGCTGTGTTCCTTGTTCAGAGAGGAATTGCCTGGTATTTCGGCGCTGGACTGACCGTAATAGACGGGATTAGACTGATATACTACAGGAAAGTTCTTCTCTGTAAAAAGCATTACTGGGCTAAAAAGCTGCACCCAGGTGGTAAATCGCCATACAACAGGCTAACAATGGTATTTAGCCAGTTGTTCGTTCCTGTGAGTGCACTTCTCTCTGTGTGTATAAATATATATATATATATATATATATATATATATATATATATATATTTGAACTGGATTCTTCCCCTGCAGTTCTTTGCCACACCCAAACTGTGGAGTAGATTACCAACCCATAATACAAATATTTCCACCAAGAACATTGTAGAATTTGTGAGAAACATATACTCCATTGTACACAATCCCCTTAGAGCCCTGTCACAATATATATATTTATTATCTATGTTTGGCTTCCATTGAGAAAGGCTCCTGCGAGAGCCAAAACGTTTGAAAATTAGCCTTTCCTTGCTGAATAAAGGCGATTGAGGAAATCCTGTGTCTGCCTGCTTTTTTGGAAATCCCAGGATTTACCTCTGCCAGCCGTGGGTAACATCCAGTGATCGTGTATACATATTTTCTGCAGAGCACCAGGTGATTCAACTGTTGGAGTGTCCTTGCATCTATATATATATATATATATATATATATATATATATATATATATATATATATATATATATATATATATATATATATATGTATAGCTATACACAGATATATAGGAATAGCTATTTTAAAATACTTAATATATATTTCCTAATGTGAAGAACATTGGAATGTGAAATATTTACAGTGCAAACACAGTGGAATACTTAATTAAATGTGAATATTGCATACATATGCTTTTACATGTTTTCAGCTGCTTTACTGCAAAGGGCTCCAATGCACTTATACATATGTCTATATATGTGTACACATGTAATTTTGTGTTTATATACACACATATACACACATATACACACATATACACACATATAAATACATAAATACATATGTGTGTGTGTGTGTATATATATATATATATATATACATACACATATTTAGACATTTTTTTTATTAGGTGGTGTTATTTTGAGTGTAACTGTACTTTTACATGTATTTTTCATTGTAACAGTTAACAAGTTAACAAGAGCTCTGAGGTCACACTTACCTGTGCATTAAATTCAATTGTCCTTGAGCAACCAGAAGCGATAAATCCGATATTGCTTGAGTGCGACTGTTAACGCGCCACTCGTAATCTAGCCCAAAGTAGTGTAAAATGAAATAAGAGGATGTTTAAGAGGCAGAGGTAGAAAGCAGAGACTCCCTAATTGTGGGATGCTGGTTAAAGCTTGTTCCAGCTGCACTCAACGCTTATTGTCTTGAGTCTACCACCCAATAATACTTTGTCAGAATGCAGCTATACGATGCTGCTATATATCAGATGCTTTGAGCTTTAGCTATAAAAGAGGGATGGTTATGGGCAAGGCCTGAAACAAGTACAGCCAATTAAAGAGTAGAATCATTTTTACTGTGTGGATTCCACCAATCCATGAGATATGTTTGTTTTGCCATTCTATACTATATTGTAGTACATTATTGAAGTGACCTAAAGGACCAGTAAATGCAGTAGATTTGCGTTATCAATAAATGCATGATAACAAGACAATGCAATAGCACTTTTTTTTGGTCAAATTTCAAATGTATGTCTATTTCCACTCCCACTGCATCATGTGACAACAATCAGCCAATCATATCAAATCAATCAAATGCATATACGTATATTCTGTGAATTCTTGCACACATGCTCAGTTGGAGCTGGTGACTCAAAAATTGTAAATATAAAAAAAGACTGTGCACACTTTGTTAATGGAAGTTAATTGGAAAGTTGTTTAAAATTGCCTGCTCTATCTGAATCATGAAAGACTTGAGTGCCTTTAAAAAGAGTTTTGCACCTTTATATAAGGTAACTCATCTGGGAATAAAGTTATACCCAGTTATTTTAAAGTCAGATTTTTAAATTCAAATGGATAGGTTTGTCTAAGTGCAGCTATTTCCATTTGTTAAATGTCAGGTTTATTGATTGTACCTGTGTACCACAGAGAGAATAATAGAGAGGAGAATGGGGACAGAAGTACAGTATGTCACACTCTGAAGCTGAACTGGGTCTTCACCTGGGTTGTTACTTAGCTGGTGTGTGCCACTTGAAAACGTTAGTGCTTGCTAAGCTTGTCTTTTGTTTTTGTTACTTTCTGGCTCCACCCACCTGCAGCTGCGAGCCATTATCAATTACCTACAAACTATTTAAACCCAGCCCTTCCCTGTGGCCCTTACCTGTTTATGAGTACAGTGCTGGGTGTACTGTTGTTTTCTGTGATTATCTGGTTTTGACCAGATTGCTATTTTCTGACTTTTCCTTCTGTCTGACCCCTGGTACTGCCTAAGACTGCTCAGGATTTCTGTCCTCTGCTTGTGACCTGGTTTTTCTCGTGTTTGTCGATTTTATACCCATTTCTGCCTGTACCGAATTCCTGATCTTGGTTTGTTGTAACCATTCTCTTCCTGCTTAGTTCCTGGGTCCAAATTTTTTTCTTAGAAGTCTGGGAACTCCACTACCTGACACCAACTAGTGGCCAGGAGATAGCAGTGGAGAAACCTTAGCTATGGCATGACAGCATAACAATAAAAAAAGCCAACCTATAAAAGGAAGTCCCAATTTGTATTGCTTGGATTGTATCACTGGACCTCAATCTAGTTTAATTAGCACAATTAGACTTTGCAACTTATATTTGCAATATTAATCCAAAGGTTTATTTTACTAATAAAAATATTTTAATTATGATACTCCTGGATCAACTTATTCTCTAAAACATGAAACATTAGGTAAGAAAAAATTGTTAATTATAAATCTCAAATATAAATGTAAATGGAAGGATCCAATTTGTATATTACAACAGATTTCTTTCTGTGACATCACCAGATACAAATTAAAAAGGACAGTAAATAATATTTTCAAGATTCAGATAGAGCATGCAATTTTACAGGTACTACAAATGTCAAATTTGCTTTGTTTTATTGGCATCCTTTGTTAAAGAAAAAATCTAGGTAGGCTAATAGGATCTTAGGAATGTGCATGTGCCTATAACAGTCAATGGCAGCAATGTTAGTAACAAAGTACTGTATAATACTGCTAGGATTACTCTAACTAAGCAAACATGATATTAGAAGTAAATTGGAAAGTTATTTAAAATTTCATCCTTTGTCCAATCAGTATAAGCTTATTTTGACTTTACTGTCTCTTTAATCCACCCTACCCTATGAGATTTTTTTTTAAAGTGGGTTGGTCTAGAAAAAAAACAAACAAAAAAACAAACAAACAAACAAAAAAAATGTTAGCAGACTAGGGTCTAATCTATGTAAAAGCTATGAATAAAGAGCTGGGGCTTTAGATGCATACAGCCAGGGCTCCAGCCCTCCCCCCTGACAACAACTATAACTGGACTACAGGTAACGAAGGCAGAAAATTGGAATAGGAAAGAAGAGGTTTACAGACAGTAACCTGCAGCCCTGCAAATTCTCAGAACCTTAAAGAGTGCTGCTGATAGCAGTCAGATTTTTCCTCACTTATTTCCCAGTTTCGACCTGTTCTTTACATCCCAAACAATTTGGACCCTCCTACATTGCCCCCAGGGCCACAACACTGGTCAAGTGGGATTTTCATCAAGCTATAAGATTTGCAAAGGCAGCATAAGCAGCATGTGGTTTAGATTGCCCTAGAAGTGCAATTACATGTTCTTGTTCAGTACAGGGAGTGCAGAATTATTAGGCAAATGAGTATTTTGACCACATCATCCTCTTTATGCATGTTGTCTTACTCCAAGCTGTATAGGCTCGAAAGCCTACTACCAATTCAGCATATTAGGTGATGTGCATCTCTGTAATGAGAAGGGGTGTGGTCTAATGACATCAACACCCTATATCAGGTGTGCATAATTATTAGGCAACTTCCTTTCCTTTGGCAAAATGGGTCAAAAGAAGGACTTGACATGCTCAGAAAAGTCAAAAATAGTGAGATATCTTGCAGAGGGATGCAGCACTCTTAAAATTGCAAAGCTTCTGAAGCGTGATCATCGAACAATCAAGCGTTTCATTCAAAATAGTCAACAGGGTCGCAAGAAGCGTGTGGAAAAACCAAGGCGCAAAATAACTGCCCATGAACTGAGAAAAGTCAAGCGTGCAGCTGCCAAGATGCCACTTGCCACCAGTTTGGCCATATTTCAGAGCTGCAACATCACTGGAGTGCCCAAAAGCACAAGGTGTACAATACTCAGAGACATGGCCAAGGTAAGAAAGGCTGAAAGACGACCACCACTGAACAAGACACACAAGCTGAAACGTCAAGACTGGGCCAAGAAATATCTCAAGACTGATTTTTCTAAGGTTTTATGGACTGATGAAATGAGAGTGAGTCTTGATGGGCCAGATGGATGGGCCCGTGGCTGGATTGGTAAAGGGCAGAGAGCTCCAGTCCGACTCAGACGCCAGCAAGGTGGAGGTGGAGTACTGGTTTGGGCTGGTATCATCAAAGATTAGCTTGTGGGGCCTTTTCGGGTTGAGGATGGAGTCAAGCTCAACTCCCAGTCCTACTGCCAGTTTCTGGAAGACACCTTCTTCAAGCAGTGGTACAGGAAGAAGTCTGCATCCTTCAAGAAAAACATGATTTTCATGCAGGACAATGCTCCATCACACGCGTCCAAGTACTCCACAGCGTGGCTGGCAAGAAAGGGTATAAAAGAAGAAAATCTAATGACATGGCCTCCTTGTTCACCTGATCTGAACCCCATTGAGAACCTGTGGTTCATCATCAAATGTGAGATTTACAAGGAGGGAAAACAGTACACCTCTCTGAACAGTGTCTGGGAGGCTGTGGTTGCTGCTGCACGCAATGTTGATGGTGAACAGATCAAAACACTGACAGAATCCATGGATAGCAGGCTTTTGAGTGTCCTTGCAAAGAAAGGTGGCTATATTGGTCACTGATTTGTTTTTGTTTTGTTTTTGAATGTCAGAAATGTATATTTGTGAATGTTGAGATGTTATATTGGTTTCACTGGTAAAAATAAATAATTGAAATGGGTATATATTTGTTTTTTGTTAAGTTGCCTAATAATTATGCACAGTAATAGTCACCTGCACACACAGATATCCCCCTAAAATAGCTATAACTAAAAACAAACTAAAAACTACTTCCAAAACTATTCAGCTTTGATATTAATGAGTTTTTTGGGTTCATTGAGAACATGGTTGTTGTTCAATAATAAAATTAATCCTCAAAAATACAACTTGCCTAATAATTCTGCACTCCCTGTATATACTAGCAATGTGTAGTTTACTAGTGCAGTATGCACACTATGTGACTGCATCCAGATACATTTCTAAGCACCAATATTTAACAACAAAATAATAATAATAATAATAACAATAATAATAATGTAATCCGCTATGGGGTGTTAAAGGAACATCAAACAAAATGTCTTGGTCTTTCATTTTCTTCCTCTAGCAACATCTGGCTCCTTGCCATGTTCAGTTCCTGCCTATAATTTTGTTCCTACTGCAGTTTCAGGGCTCTGTTAAATCTCCTTGTCCGTTATTTTTTATTTTTAATGCTATGTTTAACAACACTTTTCTTTTATAATTTCTGTCCACTTTATCTTCTGATAAAGAAAATAAATGATCGGGATAAAGCCAAGCAGCTCAGTAAGAGTTCAGTATATTTTTCTTACCAAGTGACCTAAAAGGCAATCTTTAACCTAAGTTTTTCTTGGCCAGCAAAATTCACTGACTTGACACTTACTGTATAAAATGTTGGATGCATTTCAGTAGAGGGATATCCTTTAAAAAACAACAGTCAGTTTCAACATGGAAAATCAGATCAATTTATTTCTGTATAAACAATTTTAAGTCCACATTATAATGTGTCACCACTGCGTAACAGTATGAGAAAGGTGACATTTAACTTTAAAGATTAGTTAAATAAACTTACTGTACAGATATTTATTTATTTTAATTTATTTTGCAGCTGAACTGTACATATTCACCAGAAACTATGAGCAGGTCAAATAAATGTTTACATTAAATGAAGTTAAAGTGGTTGTTTTTTACCTCTTTTTTGTAGCTAAGAATAAACTAAAATAACTAAAACAATTGATAATAAAATTGCATTTTATAAAGCACATCAGCTTTCAGAAAAGAAAAAGATTGTTTATCTAATGTGTTATCTTTATATATATATATATATATATATATATATATATATATATATATATATATATATATATATATATATATATAGACATCAAAGATCGGTAAAGCACTCCAGGTATCCCTTTTGTAATATCTCAGTGCCCAGGGTGCTCAGTAATTATAAGGAAAAAAGGAGGTCTGTGAATTAGCACAAGAATGGCTACCCTGAAAAAAGAGGTAAGTTCCAGAAGACCTCTAAACAATAAATATAAAAAACCAAATACAGGGTGCGCTATTGAAAGCTGCTAATCAAGAGGATTAAGTAGAACTAATAATGGCAGAATATGTGAAGAACAAGTGGATAAGATAATATCATAAAAAATATTTTAATACATTAAAATAAACCCTAATACAAATGAACTAACAATGAAAATCTTTAGGAATGTACTCTAAATGAAAAGTATGAAAATATATAGATAAAACATAAAATAAAATAAAATAAAATAAAATTAAATATAAAACCACCGGTGGAAAAAATCAGGAAGAAAAAATGGAAAAATGAAAAAAATGCAAGTCCGTTAAAGGCTTAAAAATATATCCAAATAAACACAGTTCATAGGTTAAAATTGTAAATGAAAAAATATATGTAGTGGAAGTCAAATGAGAGCACGGAAAGCAGCTAAGTCAGTCTGTATGGCTGTATCAATGTGATTTTGCATCAATGTAACATTCGGGTAGAAAATTCCGTCGATGGCTACAAAGACGATCTGCATTCAAATGAAAAAGTCAGTGACATAAATGGTTCATCTTACAAGTTGGACTCACCCAGAATACGAAGCTATTTTCTATTTGCTTCTCCGTGTGTTAGAGTAGTAGGTCCGAAGTAAACACGTTAGACCCTTGGTGGTTGAGAAATTACCTTTCAGGTGAGTAGTATCGCTCCAGCGTGTACTGTGGTTTGCCGGATTGTGCAGCGTGTGCGGGGTCACGTGATATTTTGTTCCAATTAGATGCACGGATTACCGGGTGGTCTGTGATTCAGCGTGTAAGTGATGTCTGCAGATTCTGATCGTCACAGCTAGCCAAACTTGTTGATGAGATGGAGAACAATGTTACATAGCATTTAGGATTGTTTACGAAGAGTTCCAAAGTGGAAAACAACAGAGCGCTCTGTGTGTTATATAAAACTTGGTAGTAAAACAATCTTGATGTTGCGGATCAACGCGTTTCAGCTGATGTAGCCTTTTTCAAGAAAAAGGCTACATCAGCTGAAACGCGTTGATCCGCAACATCGAGATTGTTTTACTACCAAGTTTTATATAACACACAGAGCGCTCTGTTGTTTTCCACTTTGGAACTCTTCGTAAACAATCCTAAATGCTATGTAACATTGTTCTCCATCTCATCAACAAGTTTGGCTAGCTGTGACGATCAGAATCTGCAGACATCACTTACACGCTGAATCACAGACCACCCGGTAATCCGTGCATCTAATTGGAACAAAATATCACGTGACCCCGCACACGCTGCACAATCCGGCAAACCACAGTACACGCTGGAGCGATACTACTCACCTGAAAGGTAATTTCTCAACCACCAAGGGTCTAACGTGTTTACTTCGGACCTACTACTCTAACACACGGAGAAGCAAATAGAAAATAGCTTCGTATTCTGGGTGAGTCCAACTTGTAAGATGAACCATTTATGTCACTGACTTTTTCATTTGAATGCAGATCGTCTTTGTAGCCATCGACGGAATTTTCTACCCGAATGTTACATTGATGCAAAATCACATTGATACAGCCATACAGACTGACTTAGCTGCTTTCCGTGCTCTCATTTGACTTCCACTACATATATTTTTTCATTTACAATTTTAACCTATGAACTGTGTTTATTTGGATATATTTTTAAGCCTTTAACGGACTTGCATTTTTTTCATTTTTCCATTTTTTCTTCCTGATTTTTTCCACCGGTGGTTTTATATTTAATTTTATTTTATTTTATTTTATGTTTTATCTATATATTTTCATACTTTTCATTTAGAGTACATTCCTAAAGATTTTCATTGTTAGTTCATTTGTATTATGGTTTATTTTAATGTATTAAAATATTTTTTATGATATTATCTTATCCACTTGTTCTTCACATATTCTGCCATTATTAGTTCTACTTAATCCTCTTGATTAGCAGCTTTCAATAGCGCACCCTGTATTTGGTTTTTTATGCTCAGTAATTATGTATATATTCATCAAGAAGAGAACGGCACTCACTGGGTCTTATCCATAGCAGTTTAATACATATAAATATGTATTAAACTGCTATAGATAAGACCCAGTGAGTGCCGTTCTCTTCTTGATGAATATATATATATATATATATATATATATATATATATATATATATATATATATATATATATATATATATATATATAGAACAACAAAAGGTAAATTAGTACAGTATTAATACAGAACTTAAAATAGATTGTCATCATCTAGGAACAATGCAGATAGTATAAAATACAAAATAGGATATCACAAAATAAACACAGCGAAAACAACAACCAAATATCGGTGTTAATAATTCAAAGATTAAACACCCATATCATCAAGAATCAGTATTCTACATCTACCTATTTGTTGTATTTGTTCGTACTTTTCTAACCCCTAACAATAAAGAAAAAAGAAAAAGAAAGAAACAAGAGTGAGAGGAAAAAAAAACACCCCCTCTTCTTCCCTTTATCTTGATCTCCACTTGGTCCTATTCTATTCCTCTCCATCTTCTCCTTTACAGAAGATTTTTCCACTCTAGTTGTGGATACCCAGAATTTGAGAGGATCTCTAACATAAAGTCTGTAGAGTGTCTCATAGGGTAGAGTGTTTGAAATTGAAATTCCATTGGAAAATACATAGGCCTCTACCGTCAAGCCGTCGACTTTCCTGCATTCGCCGGCACCAATACGCTCGCCTAAGATCGCCTAACATCGCTGCCGCAGACCTGAATACGTTTGCCAAAATTATCAAGAAAGCTGTCAAAAAGCCGCGCACCAAGTACAATGCGATGAGCAGCGGACTGTTGTTAACTGTCATCGATCTCGCTGCTCTTCGGCTTATTCGCAGCTTTCTTGGTACCCTGTCACTAAGCACCCACACTATACTATATTGTTTTACCCCCTATACCACCGCTCCCGGAGCCCACCGTACCTAAATAAAGTTATTAACCCCTAAACTGCCGCTCCCGGAGTCCACCGCAACTCTAATAAAGTGTTGAACCCCTAAACCGCCGCTCCCTGAGCCCTCCGCCACCTACATTATACATATTAACTCCTAAACTGCCGCAACTAAATAAAATGTTTAACCCCTAAACCACCTCACGGACCCCGCCACCACCTACATTAAATTTATTAACCCCTAATCTGAACCCCCTACAGCGCCACCACCGACATTAAATGTATTAACCCCTAATCTGCCCCCCCTACACCGACGCCACCTACATTAAATGTATTAACCACTAATCTGACCACCCTACACCGCCACCACCTACATTAAATTTATTAACCCCTAATCTCCTGCCCCTAATGTCGCCGCCACTATATTAAATTTATTAACCTCTAAGTCTAACCCTAACCCTAACACCCCCAAACTTAAATATAATTTAAATTATTCTAAATAAATATTCCTATCATGAAATAAATTATACCTATTTAAAACTAAATACTTACCTATAAAATAAACCCTAAGATAGCTACAATATAACTAATAGTTACATTGTAACTAGCTTAGGGTTTATTTTTATTTTACAGGCAACTTTGTATTTATTTTAACTAGGTACAATATTTATTAAATAGTTATTAACTATTTAATAACTACCTAGCTAAAATAAATACAAATTTACCTGTAAAATAAAACTTAAAACTTACAATTACACCTAACACTACACTATAATTAAATTAATTCCCTAAATTAAAATAAATTAATTACAATTAAATAAAATTAAATAAAATTAACTAAAGTACAAAAAAAACCTAAATTACAGAAAATAATAAAATAATTACAAGAATTTTAAACTAATTACACCTAATCTAATCCCCCTAATAAAATAAAAAAGCCCCCAAAATAAAAAAAATCCCTACCCTATACTAAATTACAAATAGCCCTTAAAAGGGCTTTTTGCGGGGCATTGCCCCAAAGTAATCAGCTCGTTTACCTGTAAAATAAAATACAATACCCCCAATATTAAAACCCACCACCCACACACCCAACCCTACTCTAAAACCCACCCAATCCCCCCTTAATAAAACCTAACACTAACCCCTTGAAGATCACCCTACCTTGAGACGTCTTCACCCAACCGCACAGAAGTGGTCCTCCAGACGGTCCAAAGTCTTCATCCTATCCGGGCAGAAGAGGTGCTCCAGACAGCCAGAAGTCTTCATCCAGGCGGCATCTTCTATCTTCATCCATCTGGAGCGGAGTGGGTCCATCTTAAAGCCAGCTGACGCGGAGCATCCTTCCAGGCCGACGACTACCCGACGAATGAATATTCCTTTAAATGACGTCATCCAAGATGGCGTCTCTTGAAATCCGATTGGCTGATAGAATTCTATCAGCCAATCGGAATTAAGGTAGGAAAAATCCTATTGGCTGATGCAGCCAATAGGATTGAGCTCGCATTCTATTGGCTGTTCCAATCAGCCAATAAAATGCAAGCTCAATCCTATTGGCTGATTGGATCAGCCAATAGGATTGAACTTCAATCCTATTGGATGACTGCATCAGCCAATAGGATTTTTCCTACCTTAAATCCGATTGGTTGATAGAATTCTATCAGCCAATTGAAATTCAAGGGACGCCATCTTGGATGACGTCATTTAAAGGAATATTCATTCATCGGGTAGTCATCGGCCTGGAAGGATGCTCCGCGTCGGCTGGCTTTAAGATTGACCCGCTCCGCTCCGGATGGATGAAGATAGAAGATGCCACCTGGATGAAGACTTCTGGCCATCTGGAGGACCTCTTCTGCCCGGATAGGATAAAGACTTTGGACTGTCTGGAGGACCACTTCTGCCCGGTTGGATGAAGACGTCTCAAGGTAGGGTGATCTTCAAGGGGGTAGTGTTAGGATTTATTAAGGGGGGATTTTAGAGTAGGGTTGGGTGTGTGGGTGGTGGGTTTTACTGTTGGGGGGTATTGTATTTTATTTTACAGGTAAAAGAGCTGATTACTTTGGGGCAATGCCCTGCAAAAAGCCCTTTTAAGGGCTATTTGTAATTTAGTGTAGGGTAGGGATTTTTTTATTGTTTTGGGGGGCTTTTTTATTTTATTAGGGGGATTAGATTAGGTGTAATTAGTTTAAAATTCTTGTAATTATGTTATTATTTTCTGTAATTTAGTATTTGTTTGTTTTTTGTACTTTAGTTAATTTTATTTAATTGTATTTAATTGTAATTAATTTATTTTAATTTATGGAATTAATTTAATTATAAAGTAGTGTTAGGTGTAATTGTAACTTAGGTTAGGTTTTATTTTACAGGTACTTTTGTATTTATTTTAACTATGTAGTTATTAAATAGTTAATAACTATTTAATAACTATTGTACCTAGTTAAAATAAATACAAACTTGCCTGTAAAATAAAAAATAAACCCTGAGATAGCTACAATGTAACTATTAGTTATATTGTAGCTATTTTAGGGTTTATTTTATAGGTAAGTATTTATTCTTAAATAGGTATAATTTATTTCCTGATAGGAATATTTATTTAGATTAATTTAAATTATATTTAAGTTAGGGGGGTGTTAGGGTTAGGGTTAGACTTAGGTTTAGGGGTTAATAAATTTAATATAGTGGCGGCAACGTTGGGGGCGGGAGATTAGGGGTTAATAAATTTACTGTAGGTGGCGGCGGTGTAGGGGGGGCAGATTAGGGGTTAATAAATTTAATGTACGTGGCGGCGGGGTCCATAAGCGGCAGTTTAGGGGTAAATAAGTATAATGTAGGTGGCGGTGGTGTAGGGGGTGCAGATTAGCGGTGTTTAGACTCGGGGTACATGTTAGAGTGTTAGGTGTATACATTTCCCATAGGAATCAATGGGATATCGGGCAGCAGCGAACATGAGCTTTCACTGCTGTCAGACTCCCATTGATTCCTATGGCATTCGCTGCCTCCAGGGCGACAGATTTAAAACCAGGTATGCTGGGCTGGTATAGTGCCGAGCATACCTGCTAGTTTTTTGATAAGTAGCAAAAGTAGTCAGATTGTGCCGAACTTGCGTTCGGAACATCTGTAGTGACGTAAGCATCAATCTGTGTCGGACTGAGTCCGGCGGATCGTATGTTACGTCACTGTATTCTACTTTTGCCGGTCTGTAGGGTTTGATAACTACGGCAAATCAGGCTCGCCACAAATACGCTGCGGAATTCCAGCGTATTTGCGGTTGACAGCTTGATAAACAGAGGCTATAATCACCTTGCCCCACTTGGTGATTTTTTTTAACTTTGTTCTCAGCAAAGCTTAAAGCATCATATTGCTCCACAGATATTTGAAATCTGACCTCTTTTAAGAAAAAGGGGAAACAGACCATTTTTATCCTTCCAAGTTTTAAGAAGTAAGAATAGCTGTATTAGTTAAATCTCTATTCTGGATATTTAAAGGGACAGTCTACCCAGAATTTTTATTGTTTAAAAAGATAGATAATCCCTTTATTACCCATTCTACAGTTTTACATAACAAACACAGTTATATTAATATACTTTTTACCTCTGTGATTAACTTGTATCTAAGCATCTTCTGACAGCCCCTGGTCGCATGACTTTTGATTTATTATCTATTGACTTGCATATTAGCCAATTAGTGCAGTGTCTGCCACAAGCCTTTGGCGTGATCATAAGTTATCCATATGGTTCACATGAACTAGCACTCCCCTATTGTAAAAAGCAAATTAAAAAAGCATGTGATAAGAGGCGGCCTTCAAGGACAAGAGAACAAAGCACATTTGATGATAAAAGTTGTTTAAAATCACATGCCCTATCTGAATTATGAAAGTTTATTTTTTAATAGACTGTCCTTTTAAGTATTGCAGAGAAAAATAATATAGTATTTAATAAGTATACGTTTGGTAGTATGAAATTTTTTAACCAAAATCCAATTTAAGCCCAGAGTTTTTGAATCTTAGGACACTTCCAAAAGCAGTGTAATAGATCGACCTCCCGTAAATTGCATCTAGAACAATACATTTGTTTATTAGAATTCCATTTTGATCTCATAAAGGGGGTAATATAAGATTTATTTAGTAATTTTATATGTGATTCCTTCCGTGTTATCGATGAGGTGTATTGGTTTATTCTTGTAAAACAGCCTTTAAAGTCATCAAAATGAAGATTCTCTATATCAGTTACCCATTTGGAATAGAGTTCTCTTAAATATTTTTTACCTTGATTTGAAATGAAAGCTTTGTACAGAGGAGAAGTAGAGTGTAGTCCTGCCTGATATATTTTAGTTGCCATATCCAAGGCTCCCAGAGTCCAGTTCTCTTTAGCTAGAAGTTTCTTTGTTACTATGAAGTGTCTCACTTGTAAATAGGCAAAACAAATCTTTATTATTCTGGCCAAATTCTTGGACCAGATGTTCAAAGAGTTTAATATAATTTGTTGACTCATCCTTGAATTGGCTAAACAAGTTAAGACCCTTTTGAGACCACTTTTTAAAGACCCTAGAGTCTAACTCAGGCTCAAATTCAGGGTGTCCTTGGAGTGGTACAAAATTAGAAATAAAGTTGTCTATCTTCATACCTTTACATATTCTGTTCCAATTTTCAATTTGTTTTATTTTTGGGATATATAATAGAGCTCTAAGTGAGAAAGACACACTCTCTTCAACTTGATAATTAGAAATGTAATCAGAACCAACTAGCCAGTCCAGAACAACTTTCGCCATACTGGCTAGTTTTAATATCTGGGAGTGCCATTCCACCATCCTCCTTGGCTCAGGAAAGCCTATACACAGAGATATGCGGTTTTACTTTGCCCAAGAAAAATCTGGCGCAATGAGAATAGAACATTCTTTCACCTAGATTTAGAGTTTTGCGTTAGCCATCCAAACCAGCGTTGAGGGGTCCTAACGCTGGTTTTGGCCGCCCGCTGGTATTTAGAGTCAGTCAGGAAAGGGTCTAACGCTCACTTTCCAGCCGCGACTTTTCCATACTGCAGATCCCCTTACGTCAATTGCATATCCTATCTTTTCAATGGGATCTTTCTAACGCTGGTATTTAGAGTCTTGGCTGAAGTGAGCGTTAGAACTCTAACGACAAGACTCCAGCCGCATAAGAAAGTCAGGAGTTAAGAGCTTTATGGGCTAACTCCGGTTCATAAAGCTCTTAACTACTGTGTTCTAAAGTACACTAACACCCATAAACTACCTATGCACCCCTAAACCGAGATCCCTCCACATTGCCGCCACTATAATTACATTTTTTAACCCCTAATCTGCCGACCGCACACTGCCGCAACCTACATTACCCCTATGTACCCCTAATCTGCTGCCCCTAACATCGCCGACACCTACATAATATTTATTAACCCCTAATCTGCCCCCCCCAACGTCGCCACTACCTACCTACACTTATTAACCCCTAATCTGCCGACGGACCTCACCACCACTATAATAAATGTATTAATCCCTAAGCTGCCTCACTCCCGCCTCAAAAACCCTATAATAAATAGTATTAACCCCTAATCTGCCCTCCCTAACATCGCCGACACCTAACTTCAAGTATTAACCCCTAATCTGCCGACCGGACCTCGCCGCTACTCTAATAAATGTATTAACCCTTAAAGCTAAGTCTAACCCTAACCCTAACACCCCCCTAAGTTAAATATAATTTAAATCTAACGAAATAAAATAAATATTATTAAATAAATGAATCCTATTTAAAGCTAAATACTTACCTGTAAAATAAACCCTAATATAGCTACAATATAACAAATAATTACATTGTAGCTATTTTTGGATTTATATTTATTTTACAGGCAACTTTGTATTTATTTTAACTAGGTACAATAGCTATTAAATAGTTATTTACTATTCAATAGCTACCTAGTTAAAATAATTACAAAATTACCTTTAAAATAAATCCTAACCTAATTTACAATTAAACCTAACACTACACTATCAATAAATTAATTAACTAAACTACCTACAATTATCTACAATTAAATCAACTAAACTAAATTACAAAAAAACAAACACTAAATTACAAAAAATAAAAAAAGATTACAAGAATTTTAAATTAATTACACCTACTCTAAGCCCCCTAAAAAAATAACAAAGCCCCCCAAAATAAAAAAATGCCCTACCCTATTCTAAAATAAAAAGTTAACAGCTCTTTTACCTTACCAGCCCTTAAAAGGGCCTTTTGTGAGGCATGCCCCAAAGTCATCAGCTCTTTTGCATTTAAAAAAAACATACAATACCCCCCCCACATTACAACCCACCACCCACATACCACTAATCTAACCCAAACCCCCCTTAAAAAACCTGACACTAAGCCCCTGAAGATCTTCCTACCTTATCTTCACCACGCCGGGTGAGTGATGTCGCGAACAGTTCGCCGGAGAACAGTTCCCGGCGAACATAGCTTGTTCACGTTTGCCGCGGCGGGCGAACATATGTGATGTTCGATCCGCCCCTATTCGTCATCATTGAGTAAACTTTGATCCTGTATCTCACAGTCTGCAGACACATTTCAGCCAATCAGCAGCAGACACTCCCTCCCAGACCCTCCCAGCTCCTGGACAGCAGCCATTTTAGATTCATTCTGATCCTGCATTCTAAGTGAGAGGAGGGATAGTGTAGCTGCTGCTGATTTTATAGGGAAATTGATAGCTAGGCTAGTGTATTCAGTGTCCACTACAGTCCTGAAGGACTCATCTGATCTCTGCTGTAAGGACAGCAACCCAAAAAGCCCTTTTTAGGGCTAGAACATCAGTCTTTTTTTTTTATTTTCTTTGTAATCTAATTGCAGTTGCCTGCCTGCCACTGCCAGCCTGTGTGTCAGGCTCACAGCATATACTGTGCCTACTTGCTCAGTGCCACCACTCATATCTGGTGTAACATTAGTGTAAATTTAAAAAAAAAAAACTTTTACATCAGTCTGCTAGTGTAATCTAATTTCAGTTGCCAGCCCAGGCCAGCCTGCCACTGCCAGCCTGTGTGTCAGGCTCACAGCATATACTGTGCCTACTTGCTCAGTGCCACCACCAGTTGTATCTGGTGTAACAGTAGTGTAAACAATTTTTTTTAAAAACTTTTACATCAGTCTGCTAGTGTAATCTAATAGCAGTTGCCTGCATGCCTGCCTGCCACTGCCAGCCTGTGTGTCAGGCTCACAGCATATACTGTGCCTTCTTGCTCAGTGCCACCACTCATATCTGGTGTAACATTAGTTTAAATTAAAAAAAAAAACTTTTACATCAGTCTGCTAGTGTAATCTAATTTCAGTTGCCAGGCCAGCCTGCCACTGCCAGCCTGTGTGTCAGGCTTACAGCATATACTGTGCCTACTTGCTCAGTGCCACCACTCATATCTGGTGTAACATTAGTGTAATTTTTTTAAAAAAAACTTTTACATCAGTCTGCTAGTGTAATCTAATTTCAGTTGCCAGGCCAGCCTGCCACTGCCAGCCTGTGTGTCAGGCTCACAGCTTATACTGTGCATACTTGCTCAGTGCCACCACCAGTCATATCTGGTGTAACAGTAGTGTAAACTTTTTAAAAAAAATGTTTACATCAGTCTGCTAGTGTAATCTAATAGCATTTGCCTGCCTGCCACTGCCAGCCTGTGTGTCAGGCTCACAGCATATACTGTGCCTACTTGCTCAGTGCCACCACTCATATCTGGTGTAACATTAGTGTAAATTTAAAAAAAAAAAAACTTTTACATCAGTCTGCTAGTGTAATCTAATTTCAGTTGCCAGGCCAGCCTGCCACTGCCAGCCTGTGTTTCAATCGTATCTATCAAATGTATATTGCATCTATTGATCTATGTATTTATCTATCAAATCTATGTATCTCGTGGCCGGACTGTTTTCTGACAGCCACTTGTGTTTCGGCCAAATGTCCGTCGGACAAATGTCCGTTGGCCAAATGGCCGTTGGCTAAAAGTCCAGCCAAGATTGCATGCGCAGTGCCCCAAATTTGAAGTAGGAGGACCGACCAAGCATCTTTTTCCATCTCCCGGTTCCTAAAATCCATGCCATATACACCTCCCCCCGATAGGGGGAGTAACAGGTATTAAACTGATCAGAATAGTACTACTTAACACACCACTCATATCTGGTGCCACAGTAGATTGCACGCGCACTGCCCCAAATTTGAAGTAGGAGGACCGACCAAGCATCTTTTTCCATCTCCCGGTTCCTAAAATCCATGCCATATACACCTCCCCCGATAGGGGGAGTAACAGGTATTAAACTGATCAGAATAGTACTACTTAACACACCACTCATATCTGGTGCCACAGTAGATTGCACGCGCAGTGCCCCAAATTTGAAGTAGGAGGACCGACCAAGCATCTTTTTCCATCTCCCGATTCCTAAAATCCCTGCCATATACACGTCCCCTGGCGCCGCAACTGCCTCTGGGAACCTTACCATGGGTCCCAGACCGCACACCTTGTAATTATTTGCCTGGAAAATTATATATCTATCAAATCTATCTATTTATCTATCAAATCTATCTATCAATTGTATCTATCAAATGTATATTGCATCTATTGATCTATGTAATCTATGTACAGTATATATCTATCTATCTATCAAATCTATCTATCTCGTGGTTGTGCAAATGGACTCTTTGTGGTTGTTTGCGGTGCATTACACGGGGAGTTTGGTCTGTCACTGTTAAGTGGGCATAACCCTTACACTACCTGATCGATACAACATCATACCTGATGTTTTAAAGCATGTTATTCCAAACAATTTAGGAATGTTAGGTGATTTATGCCCTTTATGGCTTAAAACCAGACTCTGCATCAACTATGTAATTTTCCGTGGGAGTTTTGCCATGGATCTCCCTCCGGCATGCCACAGTCCAGGTGTTATTCCCCTTGAAACAACTTTTCCATCACTATTGTGGCCAGAAAGAGTCCCTGTTGGTTTTAAAGTTCGCCTGCCTATTGAAGTCAATGGCGGTTCGCCCGGTTCGCGAACAGTTGCGGAAGTTCGAGTCTGCCGTTCGTGAACCGAAATTTTTAGGTTTGCGACATCACTACACCGGGTATCACCGATCCGTCCAGAAGAGGGTCCGAAGTCTTCATCCTATCCGGCAAGAAGAGGTCCAGAAGAGGGTCCGAAGTCTTCATCCTATCCGGCAAGAAGAGGACATCCGGACCAGTAGACATGTTCATCCAGACGGCTTCTTCTATCTTAATCCATCCGGCGCGGAGCGGGACCATCTTGAAGCATTCAACGTGGATCAATCCTTTTCTTCTGGCGACTCCCGACGAATGAAGGTTCCTTTAAGTGACGTCATCCAAGATGTCGTCCCTCAAATTCCGATTGGCTGATAGGATTCTATCAGCCAATCGGAATTAAGGTAGGAAAAAGCTGATTGGCTGATTGAATCAGCCAATCAGATTCAAGTTAAATCCGATTGGCTGATTGGATCAGCCAATAAGATTGAGCTCGCATTCTATTGGCTGATCGGAGCAGCCAATAGAATGCGAGCTCAATCTAATTGGCTGATTCAATCAGCCAATCAGATTTTTCCTACCTTAATTCTGATTGGCTGATAGAATCCTATCAGCCAATCGGAATTCAAGGGACGCCATCTTGGATGACGTCACTTAAAGGAACCTTCATTCGTCGGGAGTCGCCGGAAGAAGAGGATGGATCCGCGTCGGCTGCTTCAAGATGGTCCCGCTCCGCGCTGGATGGAAGATGCCGCCTAGATGAACATGTCTACCGGTCCGGATGTCCTCTTCTTGCTGCATAGGATGAAGACTTCGGACCCTCTGGAGGACCTCTTCTTGCCGGATAGGATGAAGACTTCGGACCCTCTTCTGGATGGATCGGTGATAACCGGCATGGTGAAAATAAGGTAGGGAGATCTTCAGGGGCTTAGTGTTAGGTTTTTTAAGGGGGGCTGGGTTAGATTAGGGGTATGTGGGTGGTGGGTTGTAATGTGGGGGGTATTGTATGTTTTTTTTAAATGCAAAAGAGCTGATGACTTTGGGGCATGCCTCACAAAAGGCCCTTTTAAGGGCTGGTAAGGTAAAAAAGCTGTTAACTTTTTATTTTAGAATAGGGCATTTTTTATTTTGGGGGGCTTTGTTATTTTTTTAGGGGGCTTAGAGTAGGTGTAATTAGTTTTAAATTCTTGTAATCTTTTTTTATTTTTTGTAATTTAGTGTTTGTTTGTTTTTGTAATTTAGTTTAGTTGATTTAATTGTAGATAATTGTAGGTAGTTTAGTTAATTAATTTATTGATAGTGTAGTGTTAGGTTTAATTGTAACTTAGGTTAGGATTTATTTTAAAGGTAATTTTGTAATTATTTTAACTAGGTAGCTATTAAATAGTAAATAACTATTTAATAGCTATTGTACCTAGTTAAAATAAATACAAAGTTGCCTGTAAAATAAATATAAATCCAAAAATAGCTAAAATGTAATTATTTGTTATATTGTAGCTATATTAGGGTTTATTTTACAGGTAAATATTTAGCTTTAAATAGGATTAATTTATTTAATAATATTTATTTTATTTCGTTAGATTTAAATTATATTTAACTTAGGGGGGTTTTAGGGTTAGGGTTAGACTTAGCTTTAGGGGTTAATACATTTATTAGAGTAGCGGCGAGGTCCGGTCGCCAGATTAGGGGTTAATACTTGTAGTTAGGTGTCAGCAATGTTAGGGAGGGCAGATTAGGGGTTAATACTATTTATTATAGGGTTTTTGAGGCGGGAGTGAGGCAGTTTAGGGGTTAATATATTTATTACAGTGGTGGCGAGGTCCGGTCGGCAGATTAGGGGTTAATAAGTGTAGGTAGGTAGTGGCGACGTTGGCGGCGGCAGATTAGGGGTTAATAAATATAATATAGGGGTCGCGATGTTAGGGGCAGCAGATTAGGGGTACATAGCTATAATGTAGGTGGCGGCGATGTACGGAGCGGCAGATTAGGGGTTAATTGTGTAATGCAGGTATCAGCGATAGCGGGGGCGGCAGATTAGGGGTTAATAAGTGTAAGGTTAGGGGTGTTTAGACTCGGGGTACATGTTAGGGTGTTAGGACTTAGGAAGTGTTTCCCCATAGGAAACAATGGGGCTGCGTTAGGAGCTGAACGCTGCTTTTTTGCAGGTGTTAGGTTTTTTTTCAGCTCAAACTGCCCCATTGTTTCCTATGGGGGAATCGTGCACGAGCATGTTTTTGAAGCTGGCCGCGTCCGTAAGCAACGCTAGTATTGATAGTTGAAGTGGCAGTAAATTATGCTCTACGCTCCCTTTTTGGAGCCTAACGCAGCCCTTCAGAGAACTCTAAATACCAGCGTTGTTTAAAAGGTGCGGGGGAAAAAAAACACACGTAGCTAACGCACCCCTTTGGCCGCAAAACTCTAAATCTAGCGGTTATGTCTTTATTGTAGATAAAAAACTGAAAATTCTGTATAAGAAAAAAGATCTTGGGGAATATTATTATTTTAATCAAACTCATTTTTGCAGAGAGAGATAGGGGGGTCACGACCAATCCTGCAATTAAGTAAAAAATGTTACCTATATATGTGGATAGTTTAAATCGTACCATTGATTAGGGTTTTTAGAGAGTGTTATGCCGAGATATTTATTTTTTTCTGTTGTGAGAGAAAAAGGGTTTTCTGTAAAGCTATCTTATGCTTAAAGGGACATAATACTCATTTGCTAAATCCCTTCAAACTGATGCAGCATAACTGTAAAAAGCTGACAGGAAAATATCCCCTGAGCATCTCTATGTAAAAAAGGAAGATATTTTACCTCACAATCTCCTCAGCTCATTAGAGTAAGTTCTGTGTAAAATGTTATACTCAGCTGCTGCCAGCTGCAGGTAAAAAAATAATAATGAAGAAATGAACAGCAGCCAATCAGCATCAGCAGTGCTGAGGTCATGAACTCTTTTACTTTGATCTCATGAGATTTGACTTAACTCTCATGAGATTTCATAGTAAGCTGAATAGGGAAATAATATGAGAGTGCGTGAGGCTCATCTCCTAAGCTGTCCCAGGACAGACACACTAAAATGCTGCTTAGAAATCCTTTACAATGGGAGGTGGCTACTGAGGAACTTTTGAGGTAAAATATCTTTCTTTTTTACATAGAGATGTTCAGGTGATATTTTCTAGTCAGCTTTTTACAGCTATACCGCATCACTTTCAAGTGTTTAAACATTTGGGTATTATGGCCCTTTAATAATTCATAGCATTTCTGATTTATTAGCATTGACCTTGTGCATTGAAAAGGAACTATAAGTCTTTAAAATATCTAATAACTTTAGTATTGATTCTTTTGTGTTCCTCATATTAAGTAATATAATCGGCATAAATAGATAGTACATACTCTTTGGAGCTTGATGCCCCTTGTTTCCGGCGATCCTTCAGGCTTGCCGGAAACAGAAGTTATGAAGCAGCGGTCTAAAGACCGCTGTTTCGTAACTTGTCCGCCTGCTCTGAGGCAGCAGACAGAAATCAATCTGATCTGGATGATTGACACCCCCTGCTAGCGGCCGATTGGCCATGAATCTACAGGGAGCAGCATTGCACCAGCAGTTCACAAGAACTGCTTGTGCAATGATAAATGATGTGCTGCGATGTGCAGTGGACATGATACGCTACTTCGTATCATGTCCGCTCGCACATTGGTAAATAGGCCCCTTAGTCTCCAATCAGGACACCCTATAACTTATCTATGCATAGCACTGCCAAGGGCTCTAAAGAAATGTTAAATAAGAGTGGGGATAGTGGGCATCCTTGCCTTGTCCCCTGCTGAAGTGATATAATTGGTGAGTTACTAACATAAGTAATAATGGAGAAGGCAGGAGTTTTATATACTAATTTAATAAAATGTAGAAAATATCCAGTCAACCTAAATTTTTTAAGAGAAGTAAATAAATGGTCCCACGAAATTGAATCAAAGGCCTTTTCGGGTCTAATGTATTCAAGGCAAAATCTGCTGATGTAATTTTTTTTTTATTCTGTGTGTGAAATTTAGTCCAGTGATGCTCTATTAATGTTAATACTGTTCTAATATTCTTCATTGATGTTCTCCGCTGCATAAAGCCAGTTTGATCTGAGTGGATAAGAGAGCCTACAACTGTTTTAAAGCAATTAGCTACAACTGAGGCAAGTAACTTATAGTCACAATTAAAAGTTAAATTGGGCGATACAAGTCCATCAATTCAGGATCCTTATCTTTTTTTAGAATCAAGACTACATTAGATAATGTAAAGAAATTAGATGCCATGCCTATATTATTTGTTAAAATGGTTGAAAGGACTGGTGTATCTTGCTCTGCTAAGATCTTGTAAAACTTAGAAGGAATCTGATCTAGGCCTGGTGCTTTATGATTGGCGGAACTCTTAATCAACTCTTAATTAACCTGCATAATTTAATCCTGTTGTATTTCATTATTCAATTCAAGTAAGTGATCTTCTGATATATTTGGGAAAGTCCCCAGATATTTCATTATTATCTTGGATATGGGATCCTTAGAATATATCTTCTAAAAATATTTAAAAACTGTATTCTATATATCTTTTGGATTGGTCAGGCGAGTGTTGTCAACTTTAATTGCTTCAATATAATTATTTTTCTTTCTACTCTTTACTAAATTAACCAGAAATTTTGTAGACTTAGGTCCGTATTTATTAAAGGTAGCTTTATTTTTTTATCTCTGATTGGAGCACTTGTTTCTTCAAAAAAGTTTCTCTTTCAATGTTTGCTTTTTGATATGCCTCCCAATTTTCCTTATTCTTGTTTTCTATATAAATTATATATTTATTTTTGAGTTTGTTGGCCTATAAGCTCTCTTGCTTTCTAATGTTTTTTTTTTTCACTAAGTATGCTTTTATCTCTCCTCTGAGAACCCCTTTAGCAGTTTCCCAGAATATCTCTATTTTTTTATTAAATTGTTTAAACTCCATCCATTTCTCAATCAGCCAGTTCTTAAATCTAGTATCAAATCTAGTATAAGAAATGTCAGGGAAAAAAATTCTCAACATCTCTTACAGAAATATTTTTAACTTTAATTGACATGGTAATAACTGCGTGGTCCTCGATCAACACTTTCTTAATATCGGCTTTAGTCTCAAGACGTAACAAAGAATACCCTATCAAAAAAAAAAACTAGATCCTTGAAAATGTAAGGTGAGATTTAGATTCACAGGTATATAATTTAGAGTCTGGGTTTTAAAGACGCCAAATGTCTTTGAGTTTTATTTTTTTAATAAAATTTCGAAGGAATTTTGCTTCTCTATTATATCTATTAAGATTTTTTTTGGAGTCTATCCAAAACAGGTTGGAAAGACAAATTAAAATCAGCTAACCAGCTAATAATAGATTGGCCTCTACATGCTGTAGAAGAGTACATCCCAGAAATCTAATTGAAGTGCATTTGGAGCATATATGTTGCAGAGAACGAAGCATATTTCTTGGATTAAAACCTCTAATATTAAAAATCTACCATTCTTATCAATACTTTTCGAAAGTATTTGGTAGTCTAAATTTTTACTAAAAAGACAGGCAACTTCTGTTTTCCTTTCATATGCAGGGGTAGCAATCACCTCCCCAATTCAACCAAATTTAAATGTTGCTATTTCTGTCAAATTAAGATGGGTTTCCTGAATCAAAGCTATGTCCGGGCAGAAACACTTCATATGATTAACAACTCTTTTCCTTTTGATTGGAAAGGTGATCCTCATACATTCCATGAAATAAAATTAATGGATTTCTTCATCCCTTAATAGGGAGAGAAGAAAAGAGGTAGGGTGAGAAAAAGGGGAGGGGAAAGGGATGGAAAAAATTTATAAAATCTAATAAAAGAAAGAACCAAACCATCTATCTTTTATATCCTAAGTAAATTAGGTATATAGGAAGGCTTTATTTCTCCATCTCTCAATCTTTTATTGTGTTTCTTTATTTTTATTTTAACATCTAATGAACTAATGGACAACTGAAACTTTGTTATCCAAACTTAGCATAAAGTCTCTGGCTTTCAGTGGTTTCTGAATAAAAAGCAATTTAGAGTCATGCCATATTTTTAACTTTGCAGGATATATCAGGGAAACTTGTATCCCACGTTTAATAAGTTGGGTACAGTACGGTGCCATCTCTTTCCTTTTGTTTAATGTTTCTGTTGAGTAATTCTGAAAAATTAATATACGATGAGCATTGATAGAAAAAGAGTTTGTCTTACGATACATACTAAGAATTCTCACTTTATCCTGAATATTCAGGCATTTAAACATTAGTGGTCTTTTATAGTTGTGTCATTCTAAGATCTAATGGAGCCCATTCGATGAGCCCTTTCTATAGGGATGGGTGTCCTTTCCATTGGCAGGCCCAAAGCCTGCGTAAGTGTATATGAGGTAAAGTAAAGTGAATCATTATATTTTGCAGATTCTGGAAGCCCAATAATCTTAAGGTTATTCCTACGTAATCTGTCTCCCAGTCATCTATCCGTTTCTGGAGGTTTTGATGTTTTTCTTCCTGCTCTTTGATAATCTCTTGCTGTATGTTATTAGTATCTTCCAAATCTGAGACTCTGCCCTCTACCTCAGCAATTCTCGTTGCAAATTGTCTTACCTCATTCGAAAGTGTAGTTATTTCTTTTTTAGTACCTTCAAATTGAGGCAAGACAATTTCTGATATTTGTTTCACTAGACTATTCGTATCAATATGGAGAGTAGACTGAGAATTAGATTCATTAGAACCATCTGTAATTAACTCTAGACTATTGCGTGCCTTTTTTTCTCTTTGTTTAGGAGGCATTATAGGTAAGTTTGTTCAAGCTGACAAATGTATCCATTTAATTAGTAATATTTCTTAATAATAAGAAAATAGGAAAAAGAGAGTCAACTAGAACAAAGTGCAAATATATATATATTGACACAAGAAAAGGGAAAACAAAATAAAGTTATGCTGACTCTCAGCGTGCATGTGCCAACAAATTAAAAACAAAACAAACAGTACTTATAGTGCTTAATTAATTGGTGTTGTACAAAAAACCTCTAAAGTGGTGCAAATTCCTCCCCCCCCCCTTTTTAAAGAGGCAAATACGTGCTATCAAACACACTGTGCATGTGAGGATAAGCCTTCTTATATATTAACACTGATCTTGAGCACATAGAACACCATTTATATTACTTTTAACCAGTTAGTCTCCAAATTCTCTATTTTCAGACAGTAAGAAGAATCCCAGTAATTAGATACTCTAGATAATGTCCAAAGAATAGCTGTGGATAAAGACTTATACGGGCAAGAGTTGGCAGGAACTTGGTTCTCTCTAAATAGTCCCAGAATGATTTCCTGCAGTGCTTTGAAAACTACTTAAAGAACTGGTTATATACTCTTTGCATGTTTCTGCTTCCAGCAGAATTTTAGATTAAGTGTTCTCTCAAGGTCTTTCTGAGTTTTAAATTCAGTGCCAAGTAATTAACCAGCACAATACACACTTTTCTTGCATAGCCTAGATTTACTGGATAAAGCCTCCAAATAAACCAGCTTCGTGTAAGGCAGGGTTCATCTAGCAAGTAGATTATTTTTTTGCAAACATAAATTTCAGCAATAGACACACTGAGGAAGGAGTAGAAAAAATAGCACACTTATCTGTTCTTTTGTAGGAGGTTCTTTTGCTATAACATATGATGAAACCAGCATGGTGTTCAGTGTATATCTATCATATTTTATATCCAAGATCCAGGTGTCTCTCGCTCCAGCTCACCGTCTGTTTTTTTAGCTCCTACCCCCAGTGGCAAGAAGTACAAGATGTGGTTTGCGACCACACTCCTACCACTCCAGCCTAAAAAGGGGTTCTGGGAATGGTGCCAATAGGTTTTATTGCCCTTTTTTTATTTTCTGAATTTCTGCGTATGCCCCTCCAGCAGAACCGTCCTGTGTTCCTCCTCAGTATGTGTCTGACGCCATTTGGATCCCTGGCACCAAGCTATGACTGTGGTCTATTGGTGTCCATGGCCAGTGGACCTCAAGCGGCTTGGGGTAGCTTCCTTGTTCGTTATGTCCAGACAAACTGAACAACGCCTAGTTAGCCATGGCCAAACCGACCGTTCTAAACAAACAGGCCTGCTGAACAGTAGCCGGGTGGTGGCCATGATATTTGGCCTTGTGACACCGATCATGCGCATCAATCCAACTCCACCTACACCGGAAGCTGGGTTCCCCTTGCTTCATTTGGAAAAAAATAATATATCTAATGTTTTATCTTATGATTTTTCTACAACATTCACCTTTAAAGGGACATAAAATCTTTTTTATTCGTTCATGATTCAGATTCATGATTTCAAACCTGTCCTCAGGCCTCCCCACAGGCCAGGTTTTCAGTATTACCTAGGATGATAGCAGGTAAAATAACCATGTTTACTAACCAGCGGATTACCACCTGTTCTCTAGTTCAGATATCCTCAAAATGTGGCCTGTTTGGGAGGCCTGAGGACAGGTTTGCAAGCCAGTGCATACCATTTTAACCCCTTAATGACCACAGCACTTTTCCATTTTCTGTCCATTTGGGACCAAGGCTATTTTTACATTTCTGCGGTGTTTGTGTTTAGCTGTAATTTTCCTCTTACTCATTTACTGTACCCACACATATTATATACCGTTTTTCTCGCCATTAAATGGACTTTCTAAAGATACCATTATTTTTATCATATCTTATCATTTACTATAAAAAAAAATATAAAATATGAGGAAAAAATGGAAAAAAACACACTTTTTCTAACTTTGTCCCCCAAAATCTGTTACACATCTACAACCACCAAAAAACACCCATGCTAAATAGTTTCTAAATTTTGTCCAGAGTTTAGAAATACCCAATGTTTACATGTTCTTTGCTTTTTTTTGCAAGTTATAGGGCAATAAATATAAGTAGCACTTTGCTATTTCCAAACCACTTTTTTTCAAAATTAGCGCTAGTTACATTAGAACACTGATATCTTTCAGGAATCCCTGAATATCCATTAACATGTAGATATGTTTTTTTTAGAAGACATCCCAAAGTATTGATCTAGGCCCATTTTGGTATATTTCATGCCACCATTTCACCACCAAATGCGATCAAATAAAAAAAATTGTTCACTTTTTCACAAATTTTTTCACAAACTTTAGGATTCTCACTGAAATTATTTACAAACAGCTTGTGCAATTATGGCATAAATGGTTGTACATTTTTCTCTGGGATCCCCTTTGTTCAGAAATAGCAGACATATATGGCTTTGACGTTGCTTTTTGGTAATTAGAAGGCCGCTAAATGCCACTGCGCACCATGCGTGTATTATGCCCAGCAGGGAAGGGGTTAATAAGGGAGCATGTAGGGAGCTTTTTGGGGTAATTTTAGCTTTAGTGTAGTGTAGTAGACAACCCAAAGTATTGATCTAGGCCCATTTTGGTATATTTCATGCCACCATTTCACCGCTAAATGCGATCAAATAAAGAAAAACGTTAAATTTTTCAAAATTTTAGATTTCTCACTGAAATCATTTACAAACATTTTGTGCAATTATGGCACAAATGGTTGTAAATGCTTCTCTGGGGTCTCCTTTGTTCAAAAATAGCAGACATATATGGATTTGGTGTTGCTTTTTGGTAATTAGAAGGCCGCTAAATGCCACTGCGCACAACACGTGAATTATGCCCAGCAATGAAGGGGTTAATTAGGTAGCTTGTAGGGAGTTTGCAGGGTTAATTTTAGCTTTAGTGTAGAGATCAGCTTCCCACCTGACACATCAGACCCCCTGATCCCTCCCAAAGAGCTCTCTTTCCTCCCCCACCCCAAAAATTGTCCCCGCCATCTTAAGTACTGGCAGAAAGTCTGCCAGTACTAAAATAAAAGGTATCCTTTTTTATATAGCATATTTACATATGCTGCTGTGTAAGATTCCCCCCTTAGCCCCCAACCTCCCTGATCCCCCCCAAAACAGCTCTCTAACCCTTCCCCTCTGCCTTATTGGGGGCCATCTTGGGTACTGGCAGCTGTCTGCCAGTACCCAGTTTGCATATAAAAATGTTTTTATTTTTTTTTATTTTTGGTTTTTCTGCAGTGTAGCTTCCCCCCCCCCCCAAGACTAATCCCCCACCCCCTCCCAGATCCCTTAGATGACTTTTATCAGGGATTTTATCCCTCCTTTCTCCCCATAATAAAAAACAGTTTCTGTAGTGTAAGTGGTTCCCACCCGCTCCCTCCCCGTGCACCCGCCCGCCCAGCACCCCCCGTGCATGCAGGGGAGTGGCTCTCTCTGCACCGGAGGGGTAAAAAATGTTATTGCAGGATGCCTCAATATCGAGGCATCCTGCAATAACCGGAAAACAGCTGGAAGTGATCAGGATCGCTTCCAGCTGCTTTCCAAACCGAGGACGTGCAGGGTACGTCCTTGGTCGTTAAGTGACTTTTTTAAGAGGATGTACCCTGCACGTCCTCTGGGTTAAACAGATTTCTAGTTTACTTCTATTATCAAATATGCTTGATTCTTTTGGTATCCTTTTGTTGAGGATGCAGTGTTGCACTACTGGGAGCTATCTGAAAATATAATGTGAGGTAATAGCAAGAATATATCTGCAGCCTTCAATCAGCAGTTATTGCTGTTCATGAGCCTACCTAGGTTTACATTTCAACAAAGGGTACCAAGAGAACAAAACAAATGAAATAATAGAAGTAAATTGGAAATTTGTTTAAAATTACATGCTTTACCTGAATCATTAAAGACAATTTTGGGGTTTCATGTCTATGGGGATTTCTGTAGATAAATAATTTGATAAGCTTTTCTAAAGGATTGTCATTGAACCCATAATTTGGATTGGGAAGAGTAATGTGTCATTTTAAAGTCTGACTCTGAGTGCATCTTTATTCATGGTGGCAATTCTATATTGTAGGTATAGAACTAGATAAAATATGTTATCAATTAATTTATTATTATTGAATTTATTATTGAATAGCTAGAATAATCCTCTCAAATATCTACCTTCCAGATCTCTTAATATTAGAAGAATTAATTCTCTATGAATTAAATAACCTGGCTTAATTACCATCTAATAAAGGGATGTGATTAAATTAAACTTTCATGATTCAGAGATTCACAGAATACAATATTTACTTTTACATTCCCTTCTATTATCAAAATATGGGGTTGATCACAACTATTTAGAATAGTTTGAAAAAAACAGTTGAAGTTGTTCCAATCACATCCTTATAATGACTGTTTGTAATGATATTCTGATGAAAGAACTGATTCTAGACAAAAGGATCAATTAATCAATTAAAGACATTATAAAAGACTCAATAGAGCCAGGAAGGACATGCTTGAAAAAGGCTGGTTATCAACACTGATCCTTCATCCCTAACACCTGGTTCACACAGGAGCCGCAGAGCAGAGGAAGCAAGAATACGCTGCCACCAAACACTGCCAAAAACTCTGCCAAAAATGCTTCCAAAAACGCTCCAGGACCGGCATCTGTAGAAGTGAACTGATCCATCTACTCTTTATTACGGACAATCCGGAGTCCTACAGGATACCTACTATTGGAAATAACAGTAGAAAGGCGGAAGTCCCTTATCCGCAACATAATATACAAAGACTCAGCCCCCATAAGACATAGGTGGGGGATTTGTGTATCACACCACTTAAAGATCAAGGAAGAAAAGCTGGTCGCAAAAACATCTCTCAGCAAGGATAATAAGGTTAGATCTACACACCTGCTTACCTTACCGCATTTGATATAGGTACATAGTACTTTAAAAAAATATCTTCTATAAACTTAGGCTGCAGCCAAGAAAATTTCTTATAGACATCATAGACTCTTATATTGGGTATTACCTAAGGGTTACCTCGAGATGGACTTTTAATCACGTTTTGAAAAAACTGACTTTTTTATACATACTCTATAAACTTCATTTGAAAATTGCAATTGTGTTTATACAATTTTAATTCAGGTATACAGGGAGTGCAGAATTATTAGGCAAGTTGTATTTTTGAGGATTAATATTATTATTGAACAACAACCATGTTCTCAATGAACCCAAAAAACTCATTAATATCAAAGCTGAATAGTTTTGGAAGTAGTTTTTAGTTTTTTTTTAGTTATAGCTATTTTAGGGGGATATCTGTGTGTGCAGGTGACTATTACTGTGCATAATTATTAGGCAACTTAACAAAAAACAAATATATACCCATTTCAATTATTTATTTTTACCAGTGAAACCAATATAACATCTCAACATTCACAAATATACATTTCTGACATTCAAAAACAAAACAAAAACAAATCAGTGACCAATATAGCCACCTTTCTTTGCAAGGACACTCAAAAGCCTGCCATCCATGTATTCTGTCAGTGTTTTGATCTGTTCACCATCAACATTGCGTGCAGCAGCAACCACAGCCTCCCAGACACTGTTCAGAGAGGTGTACTGTTTTCCCTCCTTGTAAATCTCACATTTGATGATGGACCACAGGTTCTCAATGGGGTTCAGATCAGGTGAACAAGGAGGCCATGTCATTAGATTTTCTTCTTTTATACCCTTTCTTGCCAGCCACGCTGTGGAGTACTTGGACGCGTGTGATGGAGCATTGTCCTGCATGAAAATCATGTTTTTCTTGAAGGATGCAGACTTCTTCCTGTACCACTGCTTGAAGAAGGTGTCTTCCAGAAACTGGCAGTAGGACTGGGAGTTGAGCTTGACTCCATCCTCAACCCGAAAAGGCCCCACAAGCTCATCTTTGATGATACCAGCCCAAACCAGTACTCCACCTCCACCTTGCTGGCGTCTGAGTCGGACTGGAGCTCTCTGCCCTTTACCAATCCAGCCACGGGCCCATCCATCTGGCCCATCAAGACTCACTCTCATTTCATCAGTCCATAAAACCTTAGAAAAATCAGTCTTGAGATATTTCTTGGCCCAGTCTTGACATTTCAGCTGGTGTGTCTTGTTCAGTGGTGGTCGTCTTTCAGCCTTTCTTACCTTGGCCATGTCTCTGAGTATTGCACACCTTATGCTTTTGGGCACTCCAGTGATGTTGCAGCTCTGAAATATGGCCAAACTGGTGGCAAGTGGCATCTTGGCAGCTGCACGCTTGACTTTTCTCAGATCATGGGCAGTTATTTTGCGCCTTTTTCCACACGCTTCTTGCGACCCTGTTGACTATTTTGAATGAAACGCTTGATTGTTCGATGATCACGCTTCAGAAGCTTTGCAATTTTAAGAGTGCTGCATCCCTCTGCAAGATATCTCACTATTTTTGACTTTTCTGAGCCTGTCAAATCCTTCTTTTGACCCATTTTGCCAAAGGAAAGGAAGTTGCCTAATAATTATGCACACCTGATATAGGGTGTTGATGTCATTAGACCACACCCCTTCTCATTACAGAGATGCACATCACCTAATATGCTTAATTGGTAGTAGGCTTTCGAGCCTATACAGCTTGGAGTAAGACAACATGCATAAAGAGGATGATGTGGTCAAAATACTCATTTGCCTAATAATTCTGCACTCCCTGTATAGTCCTAAACTCCTAATTAGATCAACAGCCTATCATATAACTGTGGGTTTTAAAATTGCTTTTTCAAAAATTGCTTTGTTGAAATTTGTCAAATATTGCTGTATTGAAATTTGTTAAATATTGATACTATTGATACTGATACACAAGAAATCAATATTAGATCAATTTAAGATTATTTAGATTACAAGATTGGCCAACCTATCAGATTCATTTGTACATAAGAATCTCAAACTCACATGTTTTAAAAAAAAAACCTTTTTTTGTTTTTACTAAAATAAAATAATTTTTTATTCTGTACAAAATCTTATCTGGTGTCATAGAATAGATTTCTATTTACATTTTTTATATATATATTTTATATATTTTTATATTTTAAAAATCTCTATAAGGTATTAGCTCTATTTAGAGTGCCCTTTCCTATAAACTACTCTTCTTACAATTCCCCCTGAGAAGCATAGAGGAAGCTTCTAATAATGAAAGGAGCTTATACCCACTAGCGCAAAATCTATATATCTTTTGACTAATGGATTTTCTACAAAATTTACCATTAAAGTCTGGGAGGCCTAATTATCAAGCCGTCAACCGCAAATGCGCTGGAATTCCGCAGCATAATTGTGGTGAGCCTGATTCATCCTATTTATCAAAGCCTACAGACCGGTAAAAGTTTAAATTTGTGACGTAACATACAATCTGCCGGTCTCAGTCCAACACAGATCGATGCTTATATCATTACAGATAGTCCGAATACAAATTCGGCACTATCTGACAACTTTTGCAAGTTATCAAACTTCTAACCAGTACGCTCGCCACTATTCCGGCCCAGCGTACCTGGTTTTCAATCCGCAACCCTGGAGGCCGCGGATGCCATAGGAATCATGTTCGCTGCTGCCAGATATCCCATTGATTTCTATGGATGAAAACAAGTTACATTTACACCTAACACCCTAACATAACCCCCGAGTCTAAACACCCCTAATCTGCCACACCTACATCGCCGCCAACTAAATAAAATGTATTAACCCCTATTCCTCCGCTTATGGACCCCGCCGCCACCTAAATAATGTTTTAACCCCTATCCCGTCGCTCCCGGACATCGCCGCAACTAAATAAAGTTATTAACCCCTATTCTGCCGCTCCCTTACCCTGCTGCCACCTAAATAAATATATTAACCCCTATCCCACTGCTCCAGGGGCCCACCGCAACTAAATAAATTTATTAACCCCTGGCCTCCGACATCACTACCACTTACTAAACCTATTAACCCCTAAACCGCCAGTCCCCCACATTGCCATAAACTAAATTAACCTATTAACCCCTAAACCTAACAACCCGCTAGCTGTACATTAAAATTACATCATCCCTATCTTATAATAAATTTAAACATACCTTTAGAATTAAATTAAACTATATTAAACTATTAATTAAGCTACCCTAACTATTATACTAAAATTACATTAAACTATATTAAATTAATAATTAACCTACCCTATTATACTAAAATTACATTAAACTATATTAAACTAATAATTAACCTACCCTAACTGTTATACTAAAATTACATTAAACTACAAATTAAATTAACTATATTATATATTTAAAAACCTAACCCTACTCACAAAAAAACTAACAACTAAGTTACGAAAAATAAAAAAAATAACGGCTAGATTTAGAGTTTTGCGTTAGCCGTCAAAAGCAGCGTTAAGGGGTCCTAACACTGCTTTTGACTGCCCGCTGGTATTTAGAGTCAGGCAGGAAAGGGTCTACCGCTAACTTTATTTCCGCGACTCGAGGTTACCGCAGATCCCCTTGGAAGAAGTGAGCGGTAGACCCTCTACCGACAAGACTCCAGCTGCAAAAAAAAGTCAGTAGTTAAGAGCTTTATGGGCTAACGCCGGAACATAAAGCTCTTAACTACTGTGCTATAAAGTACACTAACACCCATAAACTACCTATGAACCCCTAAACCGAGGCCCCCCCCACATCGCAAACACTATAATACATTTTTTTTAACCCATAATCTTTCTCTCCGGACACCGCCGCAACCTACATTATATTTATGAACCTCTAATCTGCTGTCCCTAACATCGCCGACACCTATATTATATTTATTACCCCCTAATCTGCCCCCCCAACCGTCGCCGCCACCTACCTACACTTATTAACCCCTAATCTGCCGACCGGACCTCGCCGCCACTATAATAAATGTATTAACCCCTAAACTGCAGCACTCCCGCCTCGCAAACCCTATAATAAATTGTATCAACCCCTAATCTGCCCTCCCTAAAATCGCCGCCACCTACCTACAAATATTAACCCCTAATCTCACGCCCGCAACGTCGCTGCTTTTATAATAAATGCATTAACCCCCTAAGTCTAACCCTAACACCCCCTAACTTAAATATCATTTAAATAAAACAAACTAAATTTACTATAATTAAATAAATTATTACTATTTAAAACTAAATACTTACCTATAAAATAAACCCTAATATAGCTACAATATTACTAATAGTTACATTGTAGCTATTTTAGGATTTATATTTATTTTACAGGCAACTTTGTATTTATTTTAACTAGGTACAATAGCTATTAAATAGTTAATAACTATTAACTAATCAGCCAATCGGATTGACCTCACAGTCTATTGGCTGTTCCGATCAGCCAATAGAATGTGAGGTCAATCCGATTGGGTGATTGGATCAGCCAATCGGATTGAACTTCAATCAGATTTTTCTTACCTTAATTCCGATTGGCTGATAGAACCCTATCAGCCAATCTGAATTTGAGGGACGCCATCTTGGATGACGTCCCTTAAAGGAACCGTCATTCGTCGTTAGTCTGTCGGTTGAAGAGGATGGCTCTGCGACGGCTGGCTGGAAGATGGCTCCGCTCCGGATGGAGGAAGATAGAAGACCCCGCTTGGATGAAGACTTCTACCGGATGGAGGACCTCTTCTTGCCCCGCTTGGATGAAGACTTCTACTGGATGGAGGACATCTTGTTGCTCCACTTAGATGAAGAATTCGGCTCGGCTGAGTGAAGACGACTCAAGGTAGGGAGATCTTCAGGGGGTTAGTGTTAGGTTTATTTAAGGGGGGTTTGGGTGGGTTAGAGTAGGGGTATGTGGGTGGTGGGTTTTAATGTTGGGGGGGTATTGTATTTTTATTTACAGGTAAAAGAGCTGATTACTTTGGGGCAATGCCCCGCAAAAAGCCCTTTTAAGGGCTGGTAAAAGAGCTGGTTACTTTTTAATTTAGAAGTCAAGCAAAGGAGAGAGAAATACCCCTGAGGAAGTTTGCACGCTTGCAAAAGAAACGCGTTGGGTTAAATAGGACAAAGCATTGAAGTGTCCTGAAGCACGTTATCCCAGCGTTAAGCTAAGTGGAAGTATACAAGCCGCTCTCTGTGTAGAACATCACACGCTGTTGTGGGAGAACAGCTGAGGCGGCAAGACTGTGTGAGCAGCCCTTGAATACGGAACTCTAAGCTTATCAACTGGTTGTGGATGGACGGACTCTTGCTGACAACATAATCTTTTAAAGGCATCTATAACACTACAATCTTGTAAGTGTATATATTTTATTTCTTGCGCATAATAAATTGTTTAAAAAGCTACCTTGATTCGGTGGGCGCTGTGTGTCTTTTATCTCATTTCAGTTATTATACCCTTGTTGGACGAAAGACATCCGGTTTACACACTAAGCAGCAACCGATCAGGTGCAGGAAATCTGAAAGGAGCTTCAATATTCTTTCAAGGTTCAACATAATAGCACATACTATCTGGACATTTTTTATGGACATTGTTGGTTAAATTAAATATATATATAATATTGTAATTTTTATTCAGAACAATACGTATGAATATTTTAACCATTCTAACCATTTCAATGTTATTATAGATTTTAAAGACAGATTGTCCCACACACACAAAATAGGTAGTACAAAACGGATGTTTTAATCTAAAAACTAGAAAAATTAAATCTTATATTTCTAGAAAAAATCTTCTGTGCACAGTCAAGCAAAGGAGATAAATTATTACAGGGAGCGCTGAGATTTAACATTGGGTTAAAAATCTTTTTAATTTAGAATAGGGTAGGGCATTTTATTATTTTGGGGGGCTTTTTTATTTTATTAGGGGGCTTAGATTAGGTGTAATTAGTTTAAACTTCTTGTAAAAAAATGTATTTTCTGTAATTTAGTGTTTGTTTTTTATTGTATTATAGATTAGCTTATTTAATTGTATTTTAGTTTAGCTAATTGTAGGTAATTTATTTAATTACTTTATTGATAGTGTAGTGTTAGGTTTAATTGTAATTTAGGTTAGGATTTATTTTACAGGTAATTTTGTAATTATTTTAACTAGGTAGCTATTAAATAGTTCTTAACTATTTAATAGCTATTGTACCTAGTTAAAATAAATACAAAGTTGCCTGTAAAATAAATATAAATCCTAAAATAGCTACAATGTAACTATTAGTTATATTGTAGCTATATTAGGGTTTATTTTATAGGTAAGTATTTAGTTTTAAATACGATTAATTTATTTAATTATAGTAAATTTAGTTCATTTTATTTAAATGATATTTAAGTTAGGCGGTGTTATGGTTAGGGTTAGACTTAGGTTTAGGGGTTAATACATTTATTATAGTAGCGGCGACATTGCGGGTGGGAGATTAGGGGTTAATATTTGTAGGTAGGTGGCGGCGATGTTAGGGAGGGCAGATTATGGGTTAATACAATTTATTATAGGGTTTGCGACGCGGGAGTGCGGCGGTTTAGGGGTTAATACATTTATTATAGTCGTGGCAAGGTCTGGTCAGCAGATTAGGGGTTAATAAGTGTAGGTAGGTGGCGGCGACGTTGGGGGGGCAGATTAGGGGGTAATAAATATAATATAGGTGTCGGCGATGTTAGGGGCAGTAGATTAGGGGTTCATAGCTATAATGTAGGTTGCGGCGGTGTCCGGAGTGGCAGATTAGGGGTTAATAATATAATGCAGGTGTCAGCGATAGCGGGGGTGTCAGATTAGGGGTTTATAAGTGTAAGGTTAGGGGTGTTTAGACTCGGGGTTCATGTTAGGGTGTTAGGTGTAGATTTAGAGAATATTTCCCCATAGGAAACAATGGGGCTGCGTTAGGAGCTGAACGCTGCTTTGTGCAGGTTTTTTTTCAGCCAGCTCAGCCCCATTGTTTCCTATGGGGATATCGTGCATGAGCACGTTTTTCCAGCTTACCGCTACCGTAGGCAACGCTGGTATTTAGGGTTGAAGTGGAGCTAAATTATGCTCCACGCTCCCTTTTCTGAGGCTAACGCAGCCATTCAGACAACTCTAAATACCAGCATTGGCTTAAGGGTGCGCTGGAAAAATAAGCCTCGTTAGCACCGCGGGTCTTTACTGACAAAACTCTAAATCTAGGCGTAAGTTACACAAAATAAAAAACACTAAGTTACAAAAAAATAATAAACACTAAATTACACAAAATAAAAAATAAATGATCAAATATTTAAACTAATTACACCTAATCTAAGAGCTCTATAAAAATAAAAAAGCCCCCCCAAAATAAAAAAACCCTAGCCTACAATAAACTACCAATGGCCCTTAAAAGGGCCTTTTGCGGGGCATTGCCCCAAAGAAATCAGCTCTTTTACCTGTAAAAAAAATACAAACATCCCCCCAACAGTAAAAACCACCACCCACACAACCAACCCCCCCATATAAAACCCTATCTAAAAAACCTAAGCTCCCCATTGCCTTGAAAAGGGCATTTATATGGGCATTGCCCTTAAAAGGGCATTTAGCGTTTTTAGTAAAAAATTACTGTCTAACATGCCCTGAGTTCCGGGGGAGGATCGTAGGTGTGTGGTCACCTGCAATACCTGCTCTGTCTTTCTCCTCAAGCTATTGGCGAGCTGTCTCACGCCTAAAAACCCTATGACCAAGGCGGCTTGGGCTATCCTTAATTCAATGGCCCTGGAACTCCCTGAAGTGCCATAACAAAGCACTTAGCTGCGAGATGCAGCAGTGGTAAAGGACTGTTCCTTATCCAACCGAAGCGCGACCTACTCTATACCACACATGGCTCCTGTATCAAATATAACGATAAGAGAGGAGAGAACACAGCAACGTTACTGTTACTTACTGGGATACCACAGTCTGTGGCACTTTCTCCCCCTCTTATGGGCATTGTGTGAGGGGAAGCCCCTCTTCGTTCCTGTGCTAGTCCGGGTCAAGGGTTTGGGAAAATGACCATCTGTTTCCCCCTTTTTGTGGGCCTGACGGGATCCTGGCGAAAGATGCTCAAACCGGAGGGGAGTGCTCTGTGCACGTTTCTCTCGTCTAGCCCCGGCACTATAGAGAAAACCTAAGAGAAGGAAGAAAATTGAGAGGCATACAACATCGGGTTCCCCTGCTTCCCCCCACCGGTACTGCAAGAGGGTAGCGGGACCAATCATAGCCTCTGTATTGTTTCTTTAATTTTCTCCAGTGCTGTTGCACTCGACCTACCTGCCAGTGTGGGGCGCTATCAGCCCTAAAGCGGCACTGGCACATTTTCTCTAAGCATCCTGGTCTCCCCTCCCACTGGTGCTGCGCGAGGGGAGTGAACAGATTTCGGCTCCCTAGCTACTGCCCCGGCTCCTGGCTACTGCTCTGTCGGTTGGTTCCCGTCCGGGCGATCCTGGGTGTTGCTCCTGCAAGGTCCGGATCCTGAGGTTGACTCCTTACCCACCTGTTCCGATCAACCAATAGAATGCGAGCTCAATCTGATTGGCTGATTGGATCAGCCAATCCGATTGAACTTGAATCTGATTGGCTGATTCAATCAGCCAATCAGATTTTTCCTAACTTAATTCCGATTGGCTGATAGAATCCTATCAGCCAATCGGAATTCGAGGGACGCCATCTTGGATGACGTCACTTAAAGGAACCTTCATTCGTCGGTAGTCGTCGGTAGAAGAGGATGCTCCATGCCGGTAGTCTTGAAGATGGAGCCGCTCCTCGTCGGATGGATGAAGATAGAAGATGCCACTTGGATGAAGATGTTTGCCGGTCCAGATGTCCTCTTCTACCCGGATAGGATGAAGACTTCTGCCACTCCGGATGTCTTCTTTTGGTCCATCGCTGCTCGGCTGAGTGAAGACGACTCAAGGTAGGGAGATCTTCAGGGGGGTAGTGTTAGGTTTATTTAAGGGGGGTTTGGGTTAGAGAATGGGTATGTGGGTGGTGGGTTGTAATGTTGGGGGGTGGTATTGTGTTTTTTTACAGGCAAAAGAGCTAATTTCTTTGGGGCATGCCCCGCAAAAAGCCCTTTTAAGGGCTGGTAAGGTAATAGAGCTGTTAACTATTTTAATTTAGATTAGGGTAGGGAATTTTTTTATTTTGGGGGCCTTTGTTATTTTATTAGGAGGCTTAGAGTAGGTGTAATTAGCTTAAAATTCTTGTAATCTAAAGATGGAACATGGGCAAACTGCTAAGAGGCTCTCTCTCTTTCCATAATAATCTTATGATCATGCCCCCACAGCCCACAAAACACAGCCAATACAAGGCCTGGGAAAGGGAACTCCAAACTGACAATGAGATTGCGACGTAGCTTGGCGAGATCGTTAAAGCAAAGAAAATTTTACACAGTGCAACTCTCTGGGAACTATATTATAAGATAACTACTAGATGGCACTTTGTCCCGATCACACTGAATAAATTCTATAAAACGACGTCCCCCTTGTGCTGGAGGAATTGTGGACACCTGGGCACACAAGCCCATATATGGTGGGACTGCCCTATAATTAAGGAGGCATGGAGATTTGCATTCACCACTCTTAACTTGCTTGGTATCTCCTTGAATCCAACGCCTTCCGTGGGTCTCCTGCATCATAAACTACCAGTAATGTCTGAAGCTGACAAAAATATCACCCTGTATGTCCTTATGGCCACTAAGCTGGCTATTGCCAGGGATTGGAAACAAACTTCTTGCCCTTCATCTAAAAAAATAAGTGTATTAATTGATCATATTAGAAAGATGGAGGAATTTGCATTCAGAAGCTTAAACAAATTAGAACTCTATCAGGAAACCTGGTGCAAATGGAATACGATCCATGGTCCATAGACGTACAAAACTATATTATATTTGACTTTTGATAAGCAGAGATCTAACGGATTTGAATATTTTTTTTTTCTCTCCTCTTCCCCCTCCCTCTCCATCCCCTCACTTTCCTATCCTGCTAACTGAAACCCTGTGTGCTTAATAATATCTTCTATGTACACCCTATCTCTACCCAACTCTGCAGATCTACTCTCTCAGATAAATAAATTAATCATTAATGTAAATATGATTAGATCGCTATACCGGGAAACAATTGGTATATCTAGGATGCACTGAACGTTCAGAGGTTAGGATACTAGTTTCTCATCTAAAATATCTACCTATACATATAAGAAAGTATCCTACATAACTGGGAAAATATAAATAAAAATAAAAAATGAGGTTACAATATATATATGCAAGTTCTTGCTCGTTCAATAAAATTACCATGTTCCTTATACTTCTTATATTTTGTACCAATCCTGTCATATGCAGATGCCTTTTGGTGTCTAAAGAACTATGTATTTGATGCCTTGTAGCTGTCTGACTCTTCACATTGTGTACTACTTAGCCTTATGTTTTGGCTATATTTGTTAAACTTATGTTGTACCTCAATAAAAAATTATAAAAAAAAAAAAAAAAAATCTTGTAATTTTTTTTATTTTTTGTAATTTAGTGTTTGTTTGTTTTTGTAATTTATTTTAATGTATTTAATTGTATGTAATTGTAGGTAGTTTATTTAATTAATTTAATGATAGTGTAGTGTTAGGTTTAATTGTAACTTAGGTTAGGATTTATTTTACAGGTTATTTTGTATTTATTTTAACTAGGTAGCTATTAAATAGTAAATAACTATTTAATAGCTATTGTACCTAGTTAAAATAAATACAAAGTTGCCTGTAAAATAAATATAAATCCTAATATAGCTACAATATAATTATTCGTTATATTGTAGCTATATTAGGGTTTATTTTACATGTAAGTATTTAGCTTTAAATAGGAATACTTTAGTTAATAAGATTTAATTTATTTCGTTAGATTAAAGTTATATTTAAGTTAGGGGGGTGTTAGGGTTAGACTTAGCTTTAGGGTTAATACATTTATTAGAGTAGCAGCGAGGTCCGGTCGGCAGATTAGGAGTTAATACTTGAAGTTAAGTGTTGCAGATGTTAGGGAGGGCAGATTAGGGGTTAATACTATTTATTATAGGGTTTTTGAGGCGGGAGTGAGGCGGTTTAGGGGTTAATACATTTATTAGAGTGGCGGCGAGGTCCGGCCGGCAGATTAGGGGCTAATAAGTGTAGGTAAGGTAGCGGCGACATTGGGGGGGCAGATTAGGGGTTAATAAATATTATGTAGGTGTCGGCGATGTTAGGGGCAGCAGATTAGGGGTTTATAGGTATAATGTAGGTTGCGGCGGTGTGCGGTCGGCAGATTAGGGTTTAAAAAATTTTATTAGAGTGGCGGCGATGTGGGGGGCCTCGGTTTAGGGGTACATAGGTAGTTTATGGGTGTTAGTGTACTTTAGCCCAGAAAGCTCTTAACTACTGACTTTTTTCTGCGGCTGGAGTCTTGTCGTTAGAGGGTCTACCGCTCACTTCAGCCAAGACTCTAAATACCAGCGTTAGGAAGATCCCATTGAAAAGATAGGATACACAAATGGCGTAAGGGGATCTGCGGTGTGGAAAAGTCGTGGCTTGGAAGTGAGCGTTAGACCCTTTCCTGACTGACTCAAAATACCAGCGGGCGGTAAAAAGCAGCGTTAGGGCCCCTTAACGTTGCTTTTGACGGCTAACGCAGAACTCTAAATCTAGGCGTAAGTCTTTCTTGCTACTATTTCTTCTTAGGCAGGGCTCTGTTGTACATTTCATTAACATCCCTAAAACTATATCTCTTTTTTATATATTTATTCCTTGCTCGTTAAAAATAACTGCAGGTTCTTATGGAAATGTAACTCTCTGTTATGTGCCAAGCGACCTAAAGAAGAAAGGGGGAAAAAAAAAAAAAATCCACACATAAATATCTGCACTATTAGCTTACCGGTTCTACAGCTTTATTTGCGCTACAGGATGCAGAACCTCTTTTGACTATTACTTCATAATTCAAGTGTGTTAAAGCTCTGAAATCAGAGCTCCTTCTTAGGACTAATTAGCTTTGCCCTAGCTGGGTATTGCTACCTCAGCGGTGGCTATACTTGTTCTTGCTTTATACCGGTTCTCCATTGCCTACCTCCATAACAGCCTTCTTAAATCACTCACGCCAGGTTGCCCTGATAAATTGGCAATCCATGACTAATCACTCCTTCACACCCTTCACCGATCACGTCCCTCCCCTTATACCTCACTCTAGAGGGGGGAATCCCCCTGCGCCAAGTCACTGTGCCCCCCTAGCGAGGGTTTTTCTTCTTCCTTCCCCTTCTCTCTTTTTTTTTCCTCTCACTTCCACTCGTTTTAAATGCTTTTTGCACAGACATCCCTCTGTAAGCTCACGCGTGTATGGATACATTTTTGCACCTGCACTCTAAAATATTACCTTCTGCTATGGCGGCCAGACAAAGAGATAAGCGGAATAAAAGTACCTTAGACCCTCCCGCTGAGCTGCAGACATCCACTAGCAATCCTCAAACACCAATGGAACCTATTGACATCCAATCTCTAGTTCTTAATATATCGGAAGCTCTCTCACCCAAATTTGAAACCCTGAAAAATTAGATTAAACTAGATATTGCACATTTAGCAACAGAAGTCAAACAATTTGCTGGTAGGCTCAGAGAAGCAGAGCAAAGGATATCTGATCTTGAAGATATCACCATAGCACACAACACTAAGCTTGAAGCCTCTACCACCACTCTCCTTAAGTTACAGAACAAAATTGAAGACCTAGAGAACCGCACACGCAGGAATAACCTCAGAATAATCGGGGTCCCTGAAGAGAAACAGTACGAGGATCTATATAAACTACTTACTTCCACAATCCCCCAGCTTTTAAAGATCCCTGAGGCTTTTCCTAAAACATCTATAGAAAGAGTACATAGAATAGGCCCAATTCCTCCTACCAAAACTAATATGAGGCCTAGACCAATTATTGCTAAATTTCTGAACTACCAAGACAAGGTTATATTTCTACAATTTTTCCGTAAATACCAACCCATATTTCTTGGGGAAGCTAAACTTCTTCTATGTCAGTACTATTCAGTAGAAACAGCTACAAAAAGAAGTGAAATAGCCCCAATATGTACAAAATTTATTCAAAAGGGAATACGAGCAACCATATTGCATCCCGCTAGACTTAAAGTATATATAGATAATCACACATATTTTTTTGATACAGCTGTAGAAGCAAGAAGCTTCTATACTGGTAGGTCTTAACATTATTTGACCTTAATAGAGAATTGTACCTTACTAATCTCTGATAACATATCTCAAGTGTAATAGATGTTTACCACACTAACAAGGAGAACGTTATGGATTAGCACTAAGAAAGGATAGAATTATTAAGGATGTTCAAAACTAGTGTCATATTCTATGTCCCTTTAAGACATATCCTATTGTTATAACCTGCCCCTTTAAGACTACCTCTGCTGAAAACCGGAACACCTATTTAAGGAGGGACTCAAGCAATATACAATTGCTTGATTATTGCAAGTGTGTGGTATCCACGTCTCACTGAAACTTTCAGATACCATACTCCTAAATCCTGGATAAAACCTATAATTACTAAAATAATTTTGGTTCAATCTAACTCTGATTCAAGACCTACCTCTAAACAATCCTTTTACAGCTTTTAACATAAGCTTAATCAGACCGCTTGTGTGCAAAGGTATAAGCAAGAAGTTTCTCTCTATCAAACCGGAGATCTCGGCTTTCACTGACGTCATCACTTACAGCGTGTGCAGACGGAACACCCGACAAGCTGCCTGACCAAACACAGCTCACAAGCAGGGATATTAAGCATACACCGGAGACGTTTAGCGCTACAACGCTACCAGATCAATTCAAGGAAACCGCAAGTATCATTTACTCTTTATATTGTCACTAACTAAGGAACAATTGTTGCATTCTCAAAAACTGACTTTATTAACACCGGAACTAACGAAGGACTGATAACCTCATTTGTTTATAAACAGTGTCAACCAGGCTGTATCTCTTTTTGTAGCAACGGTCTCCATACAAAACTTACACCTGAACAATACTATTACTCATAAGGATTCATATATTCTCAGAGATATATTACATACTGAATTTAAGTTCAATCATATTTGCTTCATCACTTTACCCAAAACAGATTCTAACAAAGACTCAAAACTAATTACTAATTTCTGTGAGAGGAAGGATAATTCCTATGTTAGAAATAACTCTGAGACAATAACATCTATTTCACCATTTTGTGAGTACAACCTGTCCAAGTACATATCACCTTATTACTTGTGACTCCAATCTCACACCAACTTTTATTATTTACAGTTGATATTCCTAAGAGGTATCAATTCTCATTGCTCATTGAGAATTGTATAAATAGGAATACCTACACTCATACAATTTTCCTAAAGAAGGGAATTAGGGATATTGCAGAATAATCAAGCCTTATAATTATTATGGATCCTGCACAAATGTCCAATGAAATTGGCACCCTTAACCAAAAGGTTGAATTACTTGCACAAGGTCTAACTGAACTACAAACCGAGAATAACACTCTCAAACGTTTGATGAATGATTACTTTACACAGAAATCTACTGATCATCCTGAACCCCAAATTAACCCACCTCATCCATTTTCAGGGGTTCGTTCTAAATACCGAGAATTTAAGAATTCATGTATGTTATTATTTAACATGAAACCTAAAACATACAGTACTGAGAGAATCAAGGTCTGTACTACTATTTCGTATCTGAGTGGGGAACCCAGAGCATGGGCAGATCGTTTTTTCGAGTCTGGGGATCCTATATTAGATTCATTAGACAATTTTTTCACAGCTATGTCTACCCTATATGAGGATACCAACAAACAAAGCACCGCTGAACAAGCCCTGAGATCCTTAAAACAGGGTAAAAGAGCGGTAGAAGACTACATAGCCGAATTCCAACTCTGGGCTACCGACTCCGAATGGAATGTAATTAGCTTGAAGAATCAATTCAGGCTGGGGCTATCGGAACACCTCAAAGATGAACTCTCCAGGATAGAGTTACCCGAAACCTTAGATGCTTTAATAAAAGTTTGTATCTCAATGGACCGCCGCTACAGGGAAAGGAAGTTGGAAAGACAACACCCTGAAGCATATGGAAGAAAACATTATGTTACACATTATGAAAAACCCAACACTCCATCAGTCGCAATGGAAGTAGGTGCTATAAAAGGTCCTCTATCCCAAGATGAAAAGACAAGACGTCGATTATCTAACCTGTGCATGTACTGTGCAAACAAGGATCATGGAGTGTCTACATGTCCTCTTCTCCGTCAGAAGAAGGGTAAGATTTTTGACTGTATTACCACTATCTCAACAAATAAAAATACCAATTTGACCATATCTATGTCTTTACAGTGGGACCAACACCTCTACCAGAGCGAGGCTATGATTGACTCCGGAGCCTTCGGAATGTTCATAGACCAAAAAGTTGTCACTGTAAATAAAATCCCTTGTGTGTTGAAAGATATACCCATCTTTGTCAAAGTTATTGATGGTTCTAATTATTTAAAAGGGCCTATCACACATCACACCATTCCGCTTCTCACCACAACTAAAACTGGCCACAAAGAATATATAACTTATGACATTATTCCAGGTTCCATACATCCCATCATCTTGGGATACCCTTGGTTAAAAAAACATAACCCCTCAATTGATTGGTCTAATAATAAAATTAAATTTGAATCTCCCTACTGTTCACTAACCTGTTATCCATATATACAGATCCACCATGCTGAAAATGCCTTACCATCAGAATATTCAGAATTCTCTGACGTGTTCGATTTAAAAGAGGCAGAGAATTTACCCCCTCACCGACCATATGACTGCCCAATAGACACGAAACCTGGTGCAGTCATCCCATTTGGTAGGATATTCCCCCTATCACAAAAAGAGTTACAGTTCTTGAGAGAATACCTAGATGACAACCTGCGAAAGGGTTTTATTTCACCCAGTACCTCGTCAGCAGCAGCTGGCATCTTTTTTGTTACAAACAAAGATGGCACCAGACGTCCTATTATTGACTACAGAGCTCTCAATTCTATAACCATTAAGAATAGATATCCCCTTCCTCTCATCCCAGAACTTCTAGAAAGGTTAAGTGAAGCTAAAATATTCACCAAATTAGACCTAAAAGGTGCATATAACCTTATCAGGATGAAGAGCGGGGATGAATGGAAAATGGCCTTTAGGACCCGTTATGGGTTATTCCAATATAATGTCATGCCTTTCGGCCTCACAAATGCTCCAGCCACATTCCAATATTTTATAAATGATATATTTAAAGATCTCTTGGATGTGTGCGTAGTCATATACTTGGACGACATTTTAATTTACTCTCGTAACCTAACCGAACACGTAAAACACGTTAGGTGGGTCTTAGCTAGATTGAGGGAACACCAACTATACGCTAAGATGGAGAAGTGTTGCTTCCATGTAAAGACTATAAAATTTCTAGGTGATATAATCTCACCTACTGGTATAACTATGGACCCAGAGAAGGTATCTGCCATAATCAACTGGACAATACCCACTTCTGTAAAGTCTTTACAACGATTTTTGGGGTTTGCGAACTTTTACAGACGATTTATAAAAAACTTCTCCACAGTTGTCAAACCATTAACAAGACTAACAGGTAACCAAAGATTTTCATGGAACAAAGAAGCTCAAAATGCTTTTCAACTTTTAAAAAGGAAGTTCTCAACAGCTCCAATATTACAGCTTCCACATCCAGACTACCAGTACACAGTAGAGGTTGATGCATCCAATACTGGAATTGGAGCTGTTCTCTCCCAACAAAGCTTGAATAATCCAAACCTACATCCTGTCGCCTATTATTCAAGAACACTCACAAATGCTGAACAAAACTATTCTGTGGGAGACAAAGAACTGTTAGCAATAAAATGTGCTCTGGAACATTGGAGACATTTACTTGAGGGCACTTCTAAACCATTCTACATCTTCACCGACCATAAAAACCTTCAATATCTTAGGAATAATAAAACATTTTCATCAAGACAGGTCAGATGGGCGCTATTCCTTGACCGATTCGATTTTCTTATTACGTATCGACCCGGATCAAAGAATGTAAAGGCCGATGCTCTATCCAGATCACTTGTACCAATCACTGAAGATTCTGAGAAAAAATATCTCATTCCTCCCCACAAAATTGTAGCTTCTGCAACTACTCTACTTACAGATATATTATCAGCTTTAAACGCAGACACAGAAATTCCTTCATATTGTGAACAAGACAAAAAATCTGGATTATACTTATATAAAGGTAAAACCTACATCCCAGCATCCCTACGCCAGGAACTCCTACAACATCACCATGACTCACCCCTCTCCGGACATCCTGGCATTACAAAAACCGTAGAACTCCTTCAAGGAACTTTCTGGTGGCCACATCTAAAACAAGATGTAGCGGAATTTGTGACGAAATGTAACACTTGCGCTAGAAACAAAAAAGACCACCATAAACCATTTGGGCTTATGTGTCCATTACCAATCCCTGAGATTCCATGGAGTATGATAGCCATGGACTTTATTGTTGACTTACCACCCTCTAACCAGTTTACAACCATTCTAGTGGTGATAGATCATCTCACCAAATTAGCTCATTTTGTACCATTAAAATCTCTACCTACTGCCATCACCACTGCTAAGATATTCATTTCACAAATCGTGAAACTTCATGGATTACCCACTTCCATTGTGTCAGACCGGGGCACCCAATTCACCTCCAGATTCTGGAAAGAATTGTGTCGAATTCTTCAAATTTCATCAAGATTTACTACTGCATTCCACCCTCAATCCAATGGGTTGACTGAACGTACCAACCAAACCCTGGAACAGTATCTTCGATGTTATATCTCCCATCTCCAAGAAGATTGGGTGGATTGGTTACCACTTGCGGAATTCGCATATAATAACTCTATGAATTCCTCCACACGAACCTCACCTTTCTATGCCACCTACGGATACCATCCAAAGTCTCTTCCAGGTAGAGACCTTGTATCCATCAACCCCACTGTATTGGATTACACCCAAAACATTAAGTCCTCACTTACTCTTCTAAGAAATCATCTAGAAGAAGCCAAAGCCACACAAAAGAAATACTACGATACCAAAAGGTGTACTCCTCCTACATTCAAGGTAGGAGATCGTGTTCTACTCTCCACAAAAAACCTTAAACTCACAGTACCTTGTAAAAAACTAGCAAATCAATTCATTGGTCCCTATACAATCATAAAGGTCATTAATTCTAATGCTGTTACACTGAAACTTCCTAATGCAATGAGGATACATCCGTCCTTCCATGTGTCTCTATTGAAACCCTATCTTGGTAGAGACAATGGACAAGTCAGCAATGCAAATCTCCCTGATATGACCGAACCAGATCAATCGGATTACGAAATAGAAGAAATCCTTGACTCCCGTGTACGGTGGAGAAGAGTTGAATATTTGGTACACTGGAAAGGCTATGGTCCGGAGGAAGATTCCTGGGTTCCTTACTCTGATGTTCACGCTCCACGTCTTCTTTCTGATTTTCATGCCAAATACCCGAATAAACCTGCGATTGCGGAATGGTGAAGGGCATCCTGAGAGGGGGGATCTGTCATATTCTATGTCCCTTTAAGACATATCCTATTGTTATAACCTGCCCCTTTAAGACTACCTCTGCTGAAAACCGGAACACCTATTTAAGGAGGGACTCAAGCAATATACAATTGCTTGATTATTGAAAGTGTGTGGTATCCACGTCTCACTGAAACTTTCAGATACCATACTCCTAAATCCTGGATAAAACCTATAATTACTAAAATAATTTTGGTTCAATCTAACTCTGATTCAAGACCTACCTCTAAACAATCCTTTTACAGCTTTTAACATAAGCTTAATCAGACCGCTTGTGTGCAAAGGTATAAGCAAGAAGTTTCTCTCTATCAAACCGGAGATCTCGGCTTTCACTGACGTCATCACTTACAGCGTGTGCAGACGGAACACCCGACAAGCTGCCTGACCAAACACAGCTCACAAGCAGGGATATTAAGCATACACCGGAGACGTTTAGCGCTACAACGCTACCAGATCAATTCAAGGAAACCGCAAGTATCATTTACTCTTTATATTGTCACTAACTAAGGAACAATTGTTGCATTCTCAAAAACTGACTTTATTAACACCGGAACTAACGAAGGACTGATAACCTCATTTGTTTATAAACAGTGTCAACCAGGCTGTATCTCTTTTTGTAGCAACGGTCTCCATACAAAACTTACACCTGAACAATACTATTACTCATAAGGATTCATATATTCTCAGAGATATATTACATACTGAATTTAAGTTCAATCATATTTGCTTCATCACTTTACCCAAAACAGATTCTAACAAAGACTCAAAACTAATTACTAATTTCTGTGAGAGGAAGGATAATTCCTATGTTAGAAATAACTCTGAGACAATAACATCTATTTCACTATTTTGTGAGTACAACCTGTCCAAGTACATATCACCTTATTACTTGTGACTCCAATCTCACACCAACTTTTATTATTTACAGTTGATATTCCTAAGAGGTATCAATTCTCATTGCTCATTGAGAATTGTATAAATAGGAATACCTACACTCATACAATTTTCCTAAAGAAGGGAATTAGGGATATTGCAACTAGTGGGGTTTTAGGTCTAAACCATATGAGGTAATGATAATAACAATTCCTAATCCTCTTGTAGGTTTTCAGTATATCTGTCCCCACACCAATTATCATTTGTGAATCCATATATATATATATATATTTTGCACGAAAAATTCTGGTAAACATTTAGCAAGTGCACATCAAAATACTATACCCCCATGAATATTTCAATGTAGGCATGTAGGAGTCACTTTATTCTAGGTACATGAAATTCAGGCCAGCACTTATACAGTGCAATTTAGGGAAAAAAGACACCCAAAAAGAATTCCCCAGGTTTATTAGGTTTAATGCATGACTACCTTTCACACTTGTCCCCCATAAGAGATCAATTTAGAGAAGATCGTTAAGGGGGGAAAGTGGATTGAATATTTTAATTCAATGTAATTTGGTTAGACTAGGAACAATGTACGGAGAGTGGGCATACCTAAGAAAATTATGGGGACTACACTGTGATTACTGTGTTACAACTGGCAAACCCTGCAGCTGGAAAAATAACAAGAGAAAAAAAATACTGTTTAGCGTAACATTATGACTTATTTACATTAGTCAGAAGGTTAACGGAGACTACTTACCCTTTATATATAACCCTTTACATGTAACTTTAATAGAGACAGCGTATACTATGCTTTGTTTTTGGGGGCGTGAGCAATCACCGGTTAGACAATAGTTACGTAAATTGTAGCGAAGGATTGGTTGGTGCATTAGAGAAGGGACCAATCTGGGACAATTAGTGAATAGTAAAACATTGAATACGTAACACCAGACTCAGGCACTCGACAGGAAATTGTATTAGGACACCTCTTTGATCCGGTGTAGCGCAGTACAATATTTTCAGGTATAACGCTACAATATTTGTATATATGTCAAGAACAAATTCTCAATATTAGGTGATATGTTTGGAAACACTAGAGCTGTTTGTAACTTACGACTAAGCGTAATTGAATAAGCATGATTGGTTGAAGAGAGTGAGGGGTGTGTATCCCACTACCCAATAAGCTGTCAGATGTATGTTTTTAAGTTTGCAAGCTAGCGTTTAATTTTAAGCAGGTTAGGAGTATGGCAATAGCCGAAACCGGTCAGCCATTTCTGCATTTGACACATATTTTTTCTGTATTTTACCCGGGGGTATTGACACCCTATGTATCACTAATAAAGTATTATGTTTTTACCCACCACCTTGGTGCTCCTGAAACTTTCTTAGTATATTCGGTTAATAACTTTATTTAGGTTGCGGCAGGGTCCGGGAGCTGCGGGATAGGGGTTAATAACTTTATTTAGTTGCGGAGGGGTCCGGGAGCAGCGGGATAGGGGTTAAACATTTTAGTATAGTGGCGGTGTTTAGTGACAGGGTATAAATAAAGTTGTGAATAAGCCAAATAGCAGCAAGATCGATGACTGTTAGTTAACAACAGTCCGCAGCTCATCGCCCTGTACTTGGTGCGTGGCTTTTTGACAGTTTTTTTTATAAATAAGGAGAGCGCATTCAGATCCGCGTCCTCAATGCTAGGCGATGTTAGGCGAGCGTGCTGGTGCCGTCGAATGCAGCATAGTTGACGAATGCAGCATAGTTGAGGCCTCTGGGTGTTAAATTATTTGATACGCTTTTCGACCCCTTACTTTTGTTCCTTTTGTATCCTTTGTTGAAAAGCATATATGCATATCCTTAGTAACATAATGCAATACTGGAAGCAAGTTGATGATTAGTGGCTGCACACATGCCTCTTGTCACTGGCTCAGCAGATGTGTTCAGCAACCTTCTAAACCAGAAGTATTCTATAATCCAAATCTTTTTAATTTACAGACAAGCCACTGTAGCCTATAGTAAAATCCAATAAGTCCCCTGGATACTGTGACCCCTTCCTCCCTTTCACTTTCCACCTTTCTGTTTCAGCACAGGAGTAAATATTTCCTATATATTTCAAACACTCATTTTATTGTCTTACATTAAACATCAGGGGCGCGATCTGATATACGGTGCAGGTTTCAGCGTAATCGTGGAAACCTGCGCCGCCAGTAGTTTGACCTCGCACATCGAGCTATCACATATACGGCACCAACAGTTGCTAAAGTGCTGTAAGTCTGACAAACTAGCGATGTCCAGTCGCCAGTGACTTACAGCACTTTAGAAACTGCCGCCGCATAAAAAAACTAACTAAAGTATAAAATCTCCCGTTACTGTCTAACACGCCTCCCAAACATCATCCCGACACATATACCCCTCTATCTGCAATCCCCCCTCTCACTTCTAATAATAAATATATTATTATTATTATATTAACCCCTAAACCGCCGCTCCCAGACCCCGCCGCCATCTATATTATGTATTACCCCCTAATCTGACCCCCCTACACCGCCGCCACCTATTTTAAATATAGTAACCCCTAATATGATCCCCCTATACCACCGCCACCTATTTTAAATATAGTAACCCCTAATCTGAGCCCCCTACACCACCGCCACCTATATTAACTCTATTACCCCCTAATATGATCCCCCTACACCGCTGCCACCTATATTAAATTTATTAACCCCTAATCTAATCCCCCTACACCGCCGCCACCTATATTAAATATATTAACCACTAAACCTAAGTCTAACCCTAACACCCCCTAACTTAATTATTATTTAAATAAATCTAAATAATATTAATATTATTAACTAAATTATTCCTATTTAAAACGAAATACTTACCTATAAAATAAACCCTAAGATAGCTACAATATAATTAATAATTACATTGTAGCTATTTTAGGGTTTATATTTATTTTACAGGTAACTTTGTATTTATTTTAACTAGGTACAATAGCTATTAAATAGTTAATAACTATTTAATAGCTACCTAGTTAAAATAATTACAAAATTACCTGTAAAATAAATCCTAACCTAAGTTACAAATACACCTAACACTACACTATCAATAAATTAATTAAATAAACTACAATTATCTCAACTAAAATACAATTAAATACACTAAACTATATTACAAAAAAAACAAACACTAAATTACAAAAAATAAAAAAAGATTACAAGAATTTTAAGCTAATTACACCTAATCTAAGCCCCGTAATAAAATAAAAAAGCCCCCCAAAATAATAAAATTTCCCTACCCTAAACTAAATTACAAAAGTAATCAGCTCTATTACCAGCACTTAAAAGGGCCTTTTGCGGGGCATTGCCCCAAAGTAATCAGCTCTTTTACCTGTAAAAAAAGAACAAACCCCCCCATTACAACCCACCACCCACACACCCCTACTCTAAAACCCACCCAATCCCCCCTTAAAAAAACCTAAGTCTAACCCCCAAGTGGTCCTTACCTGTCCTGAAGACCGGCGGAGAAGGTCCTCTTCCAGGCGGAGAAGTCTTCTTCCAAGCGGCGACCTCTTCTTCTTCCAGGAACCAGCCGGCGCGGAGCGGAGGAGTTGAAGACCGATGACCGCGGAGCTGAAGACCGTCCACTCTGGAACTGATGACAAGCGATGCTGGAACTGAAGATCGGCGATGCTGGAACTGAAGACCGGAGCCATGGAGCGTGGAGGATCCTCTTCATACGATCTCCGTCGTACACTGAATAGGAATTCAAGGTACGTGATTAAAAATGGCATCCCTTGAATTCCTATTGGCTGATTTGAGCCTTCAAATTCAAATCAGCAAATCGGATTAGAGCTACTGTAATTCTATTGGCTGATTTGAATAGCCAATAGAATAAGAGCTACTGTAATTCTATTGGCTATTCAAATCAGCCAATATCTATTGGCTATTGGCTATTCAAATTTGAAGGCTCAAATTAGCCAATAGGAATTCAAGGGACGCCATTTTTAATCGCGTACCTTGAATTCCTATTCAGTGTATGGTGGAGATCGCATGAAGAGGATCCTCCACGCTCCATGGCTCTGGTCTTCAGTTCCAGTGTCGCCGATCTTAAGTTCCAGCATCGCCGGTCTTCAGTTCCAGAGTGGTCGGTCTTCAGCTCTGCGGTCATCGGTCTTCAACTCCTCCGCTCCAAGCCGGCTGGTTCCTGGAAGAAGAAGAGGTAGCCGCTTGAAAGAATACTTCTTCGCCTGGAACAGGACCTTCTCAGCTGGTCTTCAGGACAGGTAAGGACCACTTGGGGGTTATACTTAGGTTTTTTTAAGGGGGGATCGGGTGGGTTTTAGAGTAGAGGTGTGTGGGTGGTGGGTTGTAATGGGGGGGTTGTTCTTTTTTTTACAGGTAAAAGAGCTGATTACTTTGGGGCAATGCCCCGCAAAAGGCCCTTTTTTAGGGCTGGTAATAGAGCTGATTACTTTTGTAATTTAGTTTAGGGTAGGGACATTTTATTATTTTGGGGGGCTTTTTTATTTTATTAGGGGGCTTAGATTAGATGTAATTAGCTTAAAATTCTTGTAATCTTTTTTTTATTTTTTGTAATTTAGTGTTTGTTTGTTTTTTTTAATATAGTTTAGTGTATTTAATTGTATTTTAGTTGAGATAATTGTAGTTTATTTAATTAATTTATTGATAGTGTAGTGTTAGGTTTAATTGTAACTTAGGTTAGGATTTATTTTACAGGTAATTTGGTAATTATTTTAACTAGGTAGCTATTAAATAGTTATTAACTATTTAATAGCTATTGTACCTAGTTAAAATAAATAAAAGTTACCTGTAAAATAAATATAAACCCTAAAATAGCTACAAAGTAATTATTAATTATATTGTAGCTATCTTAGGGTTTATTTTATAGGTAAGTATTTCGTTTTAAATAGGAATAATTTAGTTAATAATATTAATATTATTTAGATTTATTTAAATAATAATTAAGTTAGGGGGTGTTAGGGTTAGACTTAGGTTTAGGGGGTAATATAGTTAATATAGGTGGCGGCGGTGTAGGGGGCTCATATTAGGGGTTAATATATTTAATATAGGTGGCGACAGCAGTGTAGGGGGATTAGATTAGGGGTTAATAAATTTAATATAGGTGGCGGCTGTGTAGGGGGCTCAGATTAGGGGTTAATATATTTAATATAGGTGGCGGCGGTGTAGGGGGCTCAGATTAGGGGTTAATATAGTTAATATAGGTGGCGGCGGTGTAGGGGATTGAGGTTGACAGGTAGATAGGCATTGCGCAATCGTTAGGTGTTAGGTTTTATTTTGCAGCCAGTTTAGGGAGTTACGGGGCTCTAATACTCAGTGTAAGGCTTACTACTCCTGCATTTTGTGGCAAGGTGAAAATGGAGTCCTTACGCTGTATATTGGATACCAAACTGCGTGGGTTTGGTATAACAGTCTATGGGCCATAAAACTACGGCCGAAGGGTGAAATATACAAGCGTAACTTCTAGGTTACGCCGTATATAGGATACCAAACTAGTGCAATATTTGGCGTCACCGGCTTCTACGGGCGACGCTGCATATCGGATCGGGCCCCAGTTCACCTTCCCAAAACACCTAAATATATGATTTTACACCTTTGTACCTGTTGTTCAATAAAATGTAGCATTCTTGCCACTATACATACTGCAAATTCTACAGACAATGAGTAGGTATAACATATATAACCATTCAAATATTAGATACATTTTAAAATGAAACAAAATTCTAAGGGACAGTTTAAATGTACATGAAAGTCATGACTGAGATAGAACATGTCATTTTAAGACCATTTTAAATTAATTATGTTATTAAATTTACTTTGCAATAGAACACACAGGTAGCACACTATATGGAGCAACAACACCTTTATTGAGCAAATTTAAATTTACTTTGTTCTGTACGTATGCTTTGATAATAGGAGTAAATAAGAAAGTTATTTAAAATTGCATGCTCTATCTGAATCACGGAAGAAAAATTTGGATTCAGTGTCCCTTTAAACACAGCACGGCCGTGCTAAATCACTCACCTAATAGACTCCTATGGGGTAGACTACAAAACTCAGGTCCTGGTTTTCGCTCAAGCAATAAGCTAAAGGTACGCTAAAAAAAATAAAAAAAATTGTGTTCTTCACAAATCTTAAACTATATAAATAAAAAGGAGATTTTTTGGATGTTTAAATTACAAACTAGTGAACCAGATGGATTAAACGTCAGACGTGATCTGGATGTTTTTACTTGAGTTTAAAATATTAATTTAGGCCTTTTTTCTGTTAATAGTATTGCCACTGAATGCTAATACATATATCAGAAAGTGGTCTGTCTTTTGAAGGAGGTATTAATATATTGTTTGTATATGCATTATATGGAAGCTGTGTCACTACAATGTTTCTTCACGCTATATATATGTCCTGTTTAAGAATAGTACTTTAAATGTGGAAATTTCTAGACATTTCACAGAATTTATTTTGTTTCCTATAGTTTTTTTGGAAAATATTCATATGTTAATGTATGAGGACATATTCTCAGCTAATATATATGTCTTACAAAATGTTTAAAATGTTGTGACATTTGTCTGCTCAACTTGTGGAAATAGGTAACCAATCAGGTATTTCAGTATTGTGATGTCATGATCTAGCTCAGCCTTTTAAGAGGCGTTTGAGCTGATCCCCAGGTAAGCAGTGATCAAGTGCACCTGGTGCACGAAACATGTCTGCATGGGGATCAGCTCACTTGCCTGATTGTTAGAGTCACTGCTGGCTCTGTATAGGACATCCTGGTTTTGTCCTTTTTAACGAATGGAATAAAGTTCTTCTTTTTACATACCCTGCTGCCTGGAACTCGACATTATTTGCTCTTTTGAGTATAGTGCTTTTTATAGCACTTTCAGCATCATATTCCTTTCTACCTGAGCGCCTTCTCTACTTTTGCATTCTATATATATATATATATATATATATATATATATATATATACTGTATATTAATAAAAAAATGTTCTAGTAATTTAAAGGGATATGGTATATGAAAAGGTTTTGGGGGGAAGGTGTGTGTATATATATATATATATATATATATAAAACGATAGATAGATATGTGTGTGTCGATTTGTATGTATGTGTATATATATATATATATATATATATACTGTATATATATACCGTATATTATATATATATGTGTGTGTGTGTGTGTGTACATATGTATGTGCATACATACACGTGTTTTGTTATATTTTTATTCAACACTTACTACAGATGCTCTTATCACCATTTGTAATTTGACCGATGTCAGGACGACCAGCAGTATTTATTGATAGGGTGCGCTAAAAAATGTTGGTCATGCTTCCATTATCTGGTTATTGTCTAACCATTGACTGGTCATATCAGATTAAATGCTATTCTTACTGCAGGGTCGGTGTATGAATAGCGCAAAATAATCTAGACCAAAATATTTAACTATGCAGAATGAAAAACTTTACAATGCACTTTAGTTTTATTTATTTATTTTTATGTATGTATTTATTTATTGCTTTTCCTGCAATTTGAATGTGAAAATTTTCTTTTGTTTTCCTCTGGGAGGCTGGAGTACATTCTGTGTGGTGAGTGTGAACAACTCTATTGTATGTGTCATTTAAAGGGAAAGTGGCACTTTATATTTCTATGAGTAACAAATTTAAATGATTCAAATATGCTATACTACTAGGCTGACCATATTGCCGCTTTAAAAAGGGACACATATGAAAAATACATATGTCAGGGCTGTTTTCAGGGCTGTTTAAAGAAATGGTTTTGTATAAGAACCCTTACATATGTATTTTTCATATGTGTTCCTTCTTAAAGAGGCAATATGGTCAGCCTATAATACTACAGCAGTTTGTATGTGTTTTAATATTAATGCTTTCCCTATATTATTTGTTCATTATTGTGTATAAACCATCTGCAGGATGTTGCTATTTCCTGAGAAAAGACTAGACAAATATAGTTGAAAAATAATCAGACAATTGGGAGCCAAAGCTTCCTGAAGTGCCCAATTAATTGCGAGCAGAGATGCATTCACTATGAAGCTATCACTGGAAGGTTTTGGAAGCTTTAGATGAGATCCAGCCTAAATAAGTTAGACAAATATATGTGAAAGCTTATTTAAGTGTATTTAAAAAGCAAACAAAAACACAATAAAATAGCAGTTCACCAGCTGGAAATCTGGGTTTAGCAATGCACACATTCTGTAATACAAACGATTTATAAACTCTTCCAACGTATCCATTAGGCCCACTGTTCGCACAAAATGTTTAATTTCTTTTAAAATAATAAGAAAAAAAGTAACTTTTGGTATTGAAGAAAATATTTAAATTTTTCTCACATTCCAATACAAATTTTAAATAGATGAGCAATTACGGATGAAATTACTTTGCTTGCCTCCTTAAAGGGACATGAAACCCAAATTTTTCTTTCATGAGTCAGAAAGAGCATACATTTTTAGACATTTCCAATGTACTTATATTATCAATGTTGCTTCTTTCTATTGGTATCTTTTATTGAAGGAGCAGCATTGCACTACTGGGAGCTAGCTTAACACATTGGTGAGCCAATGAAAAGAGGCATATATGTATAGCAACCAAACAGTAGCTAGCTCCCAGCTCCTGACTCTTATGCTTTTCAACAAAGGATACCAAGAGTACAAAGCAAATTAATTAATAGAAATAAATTGGAAATGCATTTAAAGTTGCATGCTCTATCTGAATCATGAAAGAAAAAGTTTAGGTTTCATGTCCCTTTAAGTCCTGATGCACCACTCAAGGGTGGAGTGTCTGTTCTATAACAGTCTCTCAGCTGTCCTTTCTGCCTGCATCTATCAGTGACTATGTAAATGGTGTCAGAGTGCACAGTACCACAGACTCTATGGTTCACGTTTGGGGAGACACTAAGGGAAGATAAGCCATTTTGCAGTTAGGGACAGTACACCTCCCGGCCCCCTTTTATTGACGCCAGTGCTTGTCTAGATGCACCACCTGAATGAAGGCTGATAGGAAGCCCAGCCCACTTAGCCTTAACGCAGTTTACTTTTCGCCATAAGCGAGAAACATGCTTTGATAACGTTGGTATAAAGGCAAATATAATCTATTGTGGATTATAGCTTTCATTATTCCAACCTGGTTTTAAAATATAATAAGGGGCTAAAACTATCTAAGGCCCACAAAAATGTATCATGTGGCCTGCACTTCTGTGGTATTTCTTTAAATTCTTATATCAAGCTGTTTGCACATATATGATTGTCTGTAGGGCAGTCTGGGGTCAAGTTAACATTTGTCCATAACAAACTACAAAACTACTAGGTTTATAAAAATGGAGTGGTAGGGGAAATGTAACTACAAACATTTAGATATTCCCTTAGTGCAAGAATTCACAGTGCATACTTATGAGTCTGTGAATGGCTGATGGCTACCACATGATATAGGGGGCCAGCAAAAAGATTCGCTGAAACCAAACCCTGGGTAGGCTTATATGCTAATGTCTAAGCCCTTAAAGGCTGCCTCTTAGCTCAGCATTTTAACCGTTTTTAACCACAGCTAGACAGTGCCAGTTCATGTGTGACATATAGATAACATTGTGCTCACTGCTGCTGAGTTATTTATGAATCAGCACTGATTGGCTAAAATACAAGTCTGTCAAAAGAACTTAAATAAGGGGACTGTCTGCAGAGGCTTAGATACAAGGTAATCACAGAGGTAAAAAGTATACTAATATAAAAGTGTTGGTTATGCAAAACTGGGTAATGGGTAATAAAGGGATTATCTATCTTTATTAAAAAAATCTGGAGTAGACTTTAAAGAGACAGTCTACAGCAAAATGTTATTGTTTAAAAAGATAGACAACGCCTTTACTGGCCATTCCCCAGTTTTGCACAACCAACATTGTTATATTAATATACTTTATAACATTTAAACTTCTAAATTTCTGCCAGTTTCTAAGCTATTGCAGTCACATGCTTTTATGAGCTATTCACAACAAGAGACTGCTAATTCATGTGAGCCATATAGATAACATTGTGCTCTCTCCAGTGGAGTTGTGTTTGACACTGCACTAATTGACTAAAATGCAAGTCAATAGATAATAAATAAATAGCCATGGGATGAGGGGCTGCTGTCAGAAGAGGTTTAGATACAAGGTAAAAAGTATACAAGGTAAAAAGTATATTAATATAACCATGTTGCCTGTTCAAAACTGGGGAATGGGTAATAAAGGGATTGTCTATCTTTTTAAACAATAACGACTAGTTTACAAGTGGTGAACAACTACAAAAGAATAGTAACTACTCACTATGTTATTGCATTCCATCCTGTTCCTGCAGCTCTTTTTAAATCAGTTCTCCTGTTTTATTAGCTTTAAAGGGCCATGATACCCACATTTTTCTTTCATGATTTAGAAAGAGAATGCATTTTTAAACATCTTTCTAATTAACTTCTATTATCTCATTTGTTTTATTCTCTTGATATTCTTTGCTGAAAAGCATATCTAGATATGCTCAGTAGCTGCTAATTGGTTGCTGCACATAGAAGCCTTGTGTGATTGGCTCACCCTTGTGCATTGCTTTTTCTTCAACTAAGGATATCTTAAAAATGAAGCAAAATAAATAATAGAAGTAAATTGTAATGTTGTTTAAATTTGTATTCTCTATCTGAATCATGAAATAAAGATTTTGTGTTTAGTGGCCCTTTAAGGTGCCAACTACTGAAGCTTTACCTCTTTGTACTGGGCACACTCACAGTAATATTGCCTATATTTTTACAGCTGTATATGTGTTTCCGGTTAGGGTGCATGATACAAAGCAGGAGCTTTAATATGTTTGCAGTGGCCAAATTGCTCTATAATAATGCTAAGTGCTTTTTTTAAATATATTTTTGTGTAAAACTGTGTAAAAAATCTCCTACTTTGTATCATGCACCCTAACCTGGAGCACATACAAATAGGCAATATTATTAATCTGTGAGTGTGCACAGCATCTGTCACAGAATGTGAGAATACCTGAGCTCCAAGATGGTAGCCCCCAGTAAGAGGCTGAGCTTCAGTATCTGATACCTTTAAACAACTTTCTAATTGACTTCTATATCTGCCCTGTGTTGCGAGAGTGAGAAATAAGTTCAGAGAGGATGTGTGTCATGTACTCTCCCTTTAACTAGGGGATGGCTTTAGACTCACCTCTTCCTTTATAAAGAGGAAATGCAAACATATCAAGTTGCTTGGTAATTTTTCATTTGCATGTTCCATTGCTAGTGTGTGCTGTTAGACTTTGCAGCATTAACTCAAGCCCAAATTTCTTTCTAACATTATGCTTTATTGCTATTGCTATAGTAATCCTCCTAACTACTTGTTATTCAAAGTTTTGTTTCCTTTTCAGTTTGTAACTTCTTACATAAGTTACAAACTTTCAGTCTGAAGCTCCGACTTGCTTGTGACGTCACTGCCACGCTGAACTGATCCGGAACCATCCAGAACCATCAACCAGTTGATACACTACCATCAGAGGAGCACAAGCCGTCCAGAGTTTCCGGAGACCATTTCACTTCTCAAAACACTGTGATTACCGTAACGGCCAATGCGGAGGACTCTCTCAACGAAGTGATTCTTCTCACATTGACAACTTGCTTGCAGACAAGGTATTTCCCTTGATATTAACTTTATCCTCTCAATTAATGATACCAGTTATTCACTTCTCAGGCACCTCCTGTTGCTACATTGTAATCAGATATATCTACGCCTCTCTAAGCTACTAATGGATATTAGAATCAGTTACTTGCTGTGAATTTGCAATTGGGAAATATTCCACCTTAATTTTTTTGGTTTTCTAATTCTTTGTCTCAGGTTTTTTATAAAAATTGTTATAACCATCTATCATAGGCCTGTAGAAGATTATATAGCGGATTTCAAGAGATGGCCAAAAGATAGCCAGTGAAATGGCGTAGATCTAAAAAAGCAATATAGGTTGGACTTATCTGAAGCATTGAAGGATGAGTTGGCCAGGGTGGAATTACCAGAAACATTAGAAGGTTTAATTGGTTTAAGCATTACCATAGACAGATGTTTACGTGAAAGATGTAAGGAAAGGGGTTATATTGATTATAGTAAATATAAGTTCCCAGTTCCTTCCAGTTCACCTCCATCTAGAACTCCTGACGAGCCTATGGAAGTTGAATTTGTAAAAGGACCCCTTTAAACCAGAAGAGAAGATCAGAAGGCATATGAACAACTTATGCTTATACTGTGCAGCTAAGGGTCATGAAGTGAAATATTGCCCAATTCTGACTAAATCTAAAAAAGGTACTACATTAAGTTCTCATTTAGTATTGTCAAATAACACTATGCCTCTTGCTCATTTTCAAATATCTCTTTCCCTGCAGTGGGCTCATCATCAGATCCATACTAATGCTATCATCAACTCAGGAGCATCTGGATTATTTATTGATTCCAGTATTGTTGTAAAAAATAAAATACCAACTGTTAAAAAAGCAAATCCTGTTGTATTGCATGTTTTTGATGGTACACTTTCTTCAAATGGTTGAATTACCTACCAAACAATTCCCCTTTCAGTCACTACAACAAGTGGACATAAAGAAACTATAGCATTTGATGTAACAACCTTACCTTTATTCCCAATAGTACTAGGACTAAAGTGGTTACAAAACCATGAGCCTACTATTAATTGGGCTATTTCTCAGGTATCATTTAATTCTCAATTCTGTAAAAAAAATTGTTATAATACACCCATGATACTACAATCTAGTGAGTTCTGTGTTCCCAGTGAATACACAGAATATCTAGATGTTTTTAATAAACAAGAATCAGAAACCTTACCACCACATAGGTGCTATGATTGCCCCATCGAACTTCGTCCAGGCTCACCCATACCTTACCGACAAATTTATCCATTATCCCAACCAGAATTAAAGCATCTAAAAGAGTATATAGACAAAAACCTTAGAAAAGGATTCATCCGACAAAGTACATCACCAGCTGGTGCTGGAATATTTTTCATCAAAAATAAAGATAACACACTAAGACCCATAATTGATTACTTTGCCCACTTACCTTTAATCCCTGAATTGATAGAACGCCTAAATTCAGCTTCTATTTACACCAAGTTAGACTTACGAGGGGCATACAACTTAATTAGAAATAGACAAGGAGACAAATGGCTCACAGCTTTCCATACTCGGTACGGCTTATTCGAGTATACTGTGATGCCATTCGGGCTCTGAAATGCCCCTACCACTTTAAAAAAACTTCATAAACTACATTTTTCGGGACTTGCTTGATGTTTACATGATAGTTTATTTAGATGACATTCTAATCTACTCAATAGGGGGAAAATTACTTTTGGCAATAAGAGCTTCACAAGAGCATTGGAGACATCTTCTAGAGGGTACTACAACTCCCATTCTCATCTATACAGGCCACAAGAATATTGAATATCTCCAAACTAACTGTACATTATCTGCACGCCAAGTCAGATGGAGCTTATACTTGTCTCGATTCCATTACCTTATCCGTTACAGACCAGGTTCGAAGAATGGGAAAGCTGACGCTCTCCAGATTTACAGAAACTACTTCACACACTCATCCTCCTTCTACAGTTATACCACCAGATCACATCATAGCTCAACAACAAGAGATTCTTCCAAGAATACGCACAGCACAAGAACAAGACACTGAGTTTCCAACAGCTGATCTCAGAAAGGGACCAGATGGATTGCAATATCATAGAAAATGCATATACATACCAACATCAATGCAAGAAGAAATAATTCGACTAGTTCACGATTTCATTTTAAGTGGTCACCCTGGAATTCAGAAAACTTTGGATTTGATTCAATGAGGCTTCTGGTGGCCTAACATGCGAGATACGATTACCTTATATATTAAATCAAGTGCTCTCCATTTTTTGCGAATTATGGATACAACCCTTCTTTTCATTTGGAATTCAAAATCCAAACCAAATCTCCTATGGTTGAAGATTACAGTAATTCATTATCCCAAACTTAACAAATTTTGAAAAGTAATATTCTGGAGGCTCAACAATCACAAAAACACTATTACGATTTGTGAAGACGTAAACCTCCTGATTATAAAGAAGGTGTGAAGATATGGCTATCCACCAAGTATTTGAAACTTCGGACACCATCCAGAAAACTCAGTCCCCTATTTGTTGGTCCTTATGAGATTGTCAGAATCATCAACCAGAATGCTGTTACTTTAAGTGACCTCCTACATTGCGTGTACATCCAACCTTTCACGGCTCTTTATTAAAGCCCTATGTGACCCAGAGGATTGATGTTAATTCAACTCCAGCACCTCAGATTTTGGAAGACCAGGAATATGAGGTCTCTGACATCCTTGATTCTAGAAAAAAACAAAGCAGTTTTACAGTACCTCATACATTAGAAGGGCTACACTCATGAGGAAGACTCTTGGGAACCAGCGGCTAATTTGTCTGCTGATCAATTGGTCTCTCTTTTCCACAGACGCCACCCAGACCGTCCTAAACCATGAACCCCAGAGGTGTTCCTTTAAGGGGGGATTCTGTCATGTACTCTCCCTTTAACTAGGGGATGGCTTTAGACTCACCTGTTTCTTTATAAAGAGGAAATGTACACATATCAAATTGTGTGCTGTTAGACTTTGCAGCATTAACTCAAGCCCAATTTTCTTGCTAACATTAAGCTTTATTGCTATTGCTATAGTAATCCCCCTAACTATTTGTTATTCAAAATTTTGTTTCCTTTTCAGTTTGTGACTTCTTGCTTAAGTTATAAACTTTCAGTCTGAAGCTCTGACTTGCCTTTGACGTCACTGCCATGCTGAACTGATCCGGAACCATCCAGAACCATCAACTAGTTGATACACTACCATCATAGGCGCACAAGTCGTCCAGAGTTTCGGGAGACCATTTCACTTCTCAAAACTCCATGATTACTGTAACGGCCGCTGTGGAGGACTCACTCAACGAAGTAACTCTTCTCACGTTGACGACTTGCTTGCAGACAAGGTATTTCCCTTGCTATTAACTTTATCCTCTCAATTAATGATACCAGTTATTCACTTCTCAAACACCTCCTGTCGGAACATTGTAATCAGTTATATCAACGCCTCTCTAAGCTACTTATGGATGTTACAATCAGTTACTTGCTGTGAATTTGCAATTGGGAAATATTCAACCTTAGTTTTTGGTTTTCTAATTCTTTGTCTCTGAATTTTACTCAGGTTTTCTACAACAATTGTTATAACCATCTATCATAATCTATATTCATATCTAGAATTATTTGATAAGGAATACTTCAGAATTAATAGATCTGTATATAAAATTGCAGAATTAGGTCAACTTATATCTTAGATTGTTATGAGTTGTCTTATCACTGCTACAAATTCTTACTGCAATTTATATATTGCCATGCAAGTTTAATATGTTATATTTACTACATATCTGCTCTACATAATAGATCCACACATGACGAATTATTACAATGTGTTTGGGGACAGCTGGTGAGGTCTATGTCAGAATGCAGGCCGCAGAATGGTTTGGTACCTCCCGCTTCCAACCTAGCCTCTGTGTTAGGGAGGAACAAGCTCCCTGGCGCATAGTACAGGCTTATCACAACACTGGGAGGTAGCCTGCCATGAACTTAGAGTGGGATTAACATCTATAGACTTACAATAATGGTGTTTATATTGGACGCCTTTTATCTGTTAGAGGGACCTGCTGAGAGATGATCACATAAAACCGGTTCCCTTATACTCAGTGCAGCTCACAGATTGTGACAGATCTATCCGGCTTACCCAGAGGAAGTGTGTTCCTAAACTGACTGAGATTTTGATCGCTTGGGAATCAGATGTTGTCTCATTACCCACAGCACATACACAAAGGTTGGACACCTATAAGACGGTTATTACAGTTTATCGTGTCAGAAAGGGAATTGGATAATTGTTCAATATATTTCAAGACTCACTTTCAAGCTTATCCTTACTGTTTGGGAGCCGGCCACCTTGTTTACTTGGTTACTTGATTAATTTTGCTTTGAATAATGCTGACCATTATGAAGGCTTCCAGTTGGATAATGTACTGATGGCAGTATGTTTTATTGGATGTTTGTTGCGTTTATTATAAAACAAAAAAAAAAAAGAATCATACACTTTGAATTGACAGTTTTTGTGTGATTTGTATGGTATTTACCAGAGAACCCAACCTATCTAGATGGCTGGCATATATATATATACCAGCTTTCAAGATCATATTTGAAATTAGAAAGCTAAGCTACACTAGTTGTATATTTTATAGTTGTAATATTTCTGATGGTGTAAGATCTGGCAAACTATTACTTCATTTTTTTACACAATATATTCACAAAAAGTAATATTCCGCTTATGCTATTCTTGCTCCCCAATTGTTATATTAGTCTATTTACTTTTGTTTCTTTTATATAGTGCCGTTTCATATAGTTTAGTATAAATTTGGTGAGGTTTGTCCTTTTATACTATTGTGTAGTAACGTAACAATATGTTTCAATATCACATTGCTAATAATTAGAAAATACAGATCTGTTACAGAATTAATTTTGCAATACTATAAGACTGTTGGATTGCACAGATTATAGGTAATTATAATACAGCACTAATAAGAAACAATGAGGTTACCAGGTCTAGAGCCTCTACAGATTGGTATTTATATTTTGATTTTATTGAGTTGTATATTTTGTAGCTGAAATTATTTATTGGCACCATTAGTATTTCTCTTTTAACCCCTTTGCTACCGGGAATTTCACAGAACTTGCCCAAAATATCAGAGAATTTTTATCATTTTTGCTATCACTCTATTTAAACAGAAATAGAGCTTTGTTGTTTTTATTTACCTATCAAAACTATATACATTTTTAAGTAGACAACATAATGTATTATTTATATCAATTTCCAGTTTTGTAGACTGGACAGGATACCTCTTTAAGCACTCTAGTCCCATATTAATATGGAGTGTTTCAATGTGACATTGTGATTTAAAAAAAAACAATAATCTTTATTACATTTAAGCTAAAAATGGGTAACATCAAATTAAAATTGCTGTGGCAAACATTGAGTATGTACTATGTTGGATAATGTCTGATCCTGCCTCTATTGAATATGCAGAACTATATATTGTCCACTGTGCTCTGCCTTGTAAATCATTAGGCAGTTTCACTGTTTGCAGCTTTAATCAAATGTGCACATATAATTTGTAATTTAATAATACCCAGTATCTGATTTTATGATGGGCAGTATAATGTCTCAACTTCACTCATAATATTTTTGCTCCATATCATAGGGGTTTTTATTTATTTATTGTTAAAAAAAATATTTGGGGCTCCTTACCATATAGGGGTTAACTATGCAAGTACAACTTTATCATTTTCACTTTTTCTTATAGGGGTTTGCTTTTTAAAAACATAATTTATCTAAGAACTTACCTGATAAATTCATTTCTTTCATATTAGCAAGAGTCCATGAGCTAGTGACGTATGGGATATACATTCCTACCAGGAGGGGCAAAGTTTCCCAAACCTCAAAATGCCTATAAATACACCCCTCACCACACCCACAAATCAGTTTAATGCATAGCCAAGAAGTGGGGTGATAAGACAAAAGTGCGAAAGCATAAAAAATAAGGAATTGGAATAATTGTGCTTTATACAAAAAAATCATAACCACCCCAAAAAAGGGTGGGCCTCATGGACTCTTGCTAATATGAAAGAAATGAATTTATCAGGTAAGTTCTTACATAAATTATGTTTTCTTTCATGTAATTAGCAAGAGTCCATGAGCTAGTGACGTATGGGATAATGAATACCCAAGATGTGGATCTTCCACGCAAGAGTCACTAGAGAGGGAGGGATAAAATAAAGACAGCCAATTCCGCTGAAAATAATCCACACCCAAAATAAAGTTTAAATCTTATAATGAAAAAAACTGAAATTATAAGCAGAAGAATCAAACTGAAACAGCTGCCTGAAGTACTTTTCTACCAAAAACTGCTTCAGAAGAAAACACATCAAAAATGGTAGAATTTAGTAAAAGTATGCAAAGAAGACCAAGTTGCTGCTTTGCAAATCTGATCAACCGAAGCTTCATTCCTAAACGCCCAGGAAGTAGAAACTGACCTAGTAGAATGAGCTGTAATCCTTTGAGGCAGAGTTTTACCCGACTCGACATAAGCATGATGAATCAAAGACTTTAACCAAGATGCCAAAGAAATGGCAGAGGCCTTCTGACCTTTCCTAGAACCGGAAAAGATAAGAAATAGACTAGAAGTCCTTCGGAAATGTTTAGTAGCTTCAACATAATATTTCAAAGCTCTAACTACATCCAAAGAATGCAACGATCTTTCCTTAGAATTCTTAGGATTAGGACACAATGAAGGAACCACAATTTCTCTACTAATGTTGTTAGAATTCACAACCTTAGGTAAAAATTAAAAGAAGTTCGCAACACCGCCTTATCCTGATGAAAAATCAGAAAAGGAGACTCACAAGAAAGAGCAGATAAATCAGAAACTCTTCTAGCAGAAGAGATGGCCAAAAGAAACAAAACTTTCCAAGAAAGTAATTTAATGTCCAGCGAATGCATAGGTTCAAACAGAGGAGCTTGAAGAGCCCCCAGAACCAAATTCAAACTTCAAGGAGGAGAAATTGACTTAATAACAGGTTTTATACGAACCAAAGCTTGTACAAAACAATGAATATCAGGAAGACTAGCAATCTTTCTGTGAAAAAGAATAGAAAAAGCAGAGATTTGTCCTTTCAAGGAACTTGCAGACAAACCTTTATCCAAACCATCCTGAAGAAACTGTAAAATTCTAGGAATTCTAAAAGAATGCCAAGAAAAATGATGAGAAAAACACCAAGAAATGTAAATCTTCCAGACTCGATAATATATCTTCCTAGATACAGATTTACGAGCCTGTAACATAGTATTAATCAGAGAGTCAGAGAAACATCTATGACTGAGAATCAAGCGTTCACTCTCCATACCTTCAAATTTAAGGATTTGAGATCCTGATGGAAAAAAAGGACCTTGTGATAGAAGGTCTGGTCTTAACGGAAGACCCCACGGTTGGCAAGTGGCCATCCGGACAAGATCCGCATACCAAAACCTGTGAGGCCATGCTGGAGCCACCAGCAGAACAAACAAGCACTCCTTTAGAATCTTGGAAATTACTCTTGGAAGAAGAACTAGAGGCGGAAAGATATAGGCAGGATGATACTTCCAAGGAAGTGACAATGCATCCACTGCCTCCGCCTGAGGATCCCTGGATCTGGACAGATACCTGGGAAGCTTCTTATTTAGATGAGAAGCCATCAGATCTATTTCTGGAAGTCCCCACATTTGAACAATCTGAAGAAATACCTCTGGGTGAAGAGACCATTCGCCCGGATGTAACGTTTGGCGACTGAGATAATCCGCTTCCCAATTGTCTATACCTGGGATATGAACCGCATAAATTAGACAGGCGCTGGATTCCGCCCATACCAGAATTCGAGATACTTCTTTCATAGCCAGAGGACTGTGAGTCCCTCCTTGATGATTGACATATGCCACAGTTGTGACATTGTCCGTCTGAAAACAAATGAACGACTCTCTCTTTAGAAGAGGCCATGACTGAAGAGCTCTGAAAATTGCACGGAGTTCCAAAATATTGATTGGTAATCTCACCTCCTGAGATTCCCAAACCCCTTGTGCTGTCAGAGACCCCCAAACAGCTCCCCAACCTGTCAGACTTGCATCTGTTGAAATCACAGTCCAGGTTGGAAGAACAAAAAGAAGCCCCCTGAACTAAACGATGGTGGTCTGTCCACCACGTCAGAGAGTGTCGTACAATCGGATTCAAAGATATTAATTGAGATATCTTTGTATAATCCCTGCACCACTGGTTCAGCATACAGAGCTGAAGAAGTCGCATGTGAAAATGAGCAAAGGGGACCGCGTCCAATGCAGCAGTCATAAGACCTAGAATTGCCATGCATAAGGCTACCGAAGGGAAAGATTGAGACTGAAGGTTTCGACAAGCTGAAACCAATTTCAGACGTCTCTTGTCTGTCAGAGACAGAGTCAAGGACACTGAATCTATCAGGAAACCTAAAAAGGTTACCCTTATCTGAGGAATCAACAAACTTTTTGGTAAATTGATCCTCCAACCATGTTCTAGAAGAAACAACACTCATAAAAGACTGGAAAGGTTATTTCTAGTGAAAATGAGCAAAGGGAATTGAATCCAATGCTGTGGCCATAAGACCTAAAACTTCTGTGCATATATAGCAACTGAAGGAAATAATAGAGACTAAAGGTACCGACAGACGGAACTCAATAGAATTATCCCTTGTCTGATAGAGACAAAAACAGTGACACAAACTATCTGGAAACCTAAAAAAGGTGACCCTTGTTTGAGGAATCAAGAGCTTTTGAAAAAAAGATCCTCTAACTATGTCCTGAAGAGCAAGTGAATCATATGAGATTCCGCATCCTCAGAAAATAATCTGAATGAAAACAGAAAAATGAAAATATGCATTTATTGTATCTAAGGAAAACAAATAATGCTATCAATGACCATAAAAAGGCAAAATAGTTTGAATAAAACTCCAAACCCGGTTCCTAAAAAAGGAACTGGAAGAAATACCCCAGAAGATTCCAGGTCTGAGCAGCGCTAGCCATGCTTCAACAGTATCCAAAATATATAGGACAGAAACACACTTAAAGAAAGTGTTAGCCTTACTGGAATAAAATCAAAGAAATTTGGACAAAATAGAACCAAATAAATTTCAAAGAAGTCTTAACCTGCCCCTTACCAGCCAAGCTGGAATACGGCACGTATATCGCAATATTAGGGAGCTGATTTCGAACCCCAATTAAAAACATGTTACTTGGGAAAGAACTTGTTCCTTAATAAGAACAACCAAACTAGTATAAGCTTAAAGTTTTAGTCTTAGAACTCAATCTTGAAGCCCAGAGTAACAGTTAAGAATTGAATCCAATTATAAAACAAATAATTGATTATCTTAGAACAAAAGAAATATGGATTTTTTTTAAAAAAATTTTTTAAAAAAATCACAAAATTCTTCTAGCTAAAGTAGCTAAAGACATAGATTAACCCTCATTTGCGAAAATATTCAATAAAATGAAGAAAAAATGAAATTATTAGCATGATAGCCCAGTTTAAAGGACCAGTCAATACAGTGGACTTGCATAATCAATAAATGTAAAACAAGAAGACAAATGCAACAGCACCTAGTCTAGTAAATGTTGTCCCTTAACAATGCTCAAATAAATCATAATCTGATACTTGATCTTAAAGTAAACAGAAAAAATGAAGCAATTGCAATATCCAAATAAATCACAGGACCAAGAAAAGTACCTGAAACTAAATAATTTTCCATAAATAAGATACAACTATCTAAAGGAAAATAAATACTATTTTGCTATAGAAACAATAGCATAATTAGTAGAAGTAGAGATAGCCCCAATAAATTGGAGAACCCTCCAAATTGAATTTAACTGCTGGCAAAGAATATAGTTTAAAACCTTTGAAGAAGGAATAAAAGAAAATTCTCAGCCTATTCCATTCCCTAGAATGGGGAATTGGAAAGAAAACCTCTGAAAACACAGAAGAAATAAATAGGCAGAAATAGTGTCAGCTAGTCTTAAAGAACTAGTTACCTTAATATCCAAAATAATCAACACCTTTTCAACAAAGAACAAATGTACTTTAATAATAGAAAAATAATAAAAAAGTAGATTTGTTAGTGTCAATATCTGATGAAGAAAATTTCTGAAAGAGAAAAAACATCATCAGAGAAAGATAAATCAGTATGTTGTTGGTCATTTGAAACTTCAATAATTAAAAAAGAAGTGAAAAAGACCTAAAAATTTTATTAGAAGGCACAAAGTCAGACAAAGCCTTTAAAATAGAATCAGAAAAATATTTCTTATAAATCTTCTAAATATTTCTTGTACATAAGATGTAAGAATGGAAATATATAGAGCATAAACACTAATGGATTCTGCATGTAAAAGTATATCATAATAACTTATTACAAACCATAGCTAAAGATAAACATTTATAACATTTAAAATAAATGAACTTAGCTTTGGTAGAACTGAAACTCAGTTAAGCGTTTTTCCAGAAGTGGCTTCTGATTCAGGGTCAATCTGAGACATCTTGCAATATGTAATAGAAAAAACAACATATAAAGCAAAAAAGATCAAATTCCTTAAATGACAGTTTCAGGAATGGGAAAAAAATGCCAATGAACAAGCTTCTAGCAACCAGAAGCAATAAATAATGAGACTTAAATATTGTGGAGACAACAATGACGCTCAAATTTTTTAGCGCCAAAAAAGCCGCCCACATTATTTGGCGCCTAAATGGTTTTGGCGCCAAAAATTGCGCCACATCCGGTAACGCCGACATTTTTTGGCGCAAAAAACGTCAAAAAAAAAAATGACGCAACTTCCGGCGACACGTATGACGCCGGAAATGACAAGAAAATTTTTGCGCCAAGAAAATCCGCGCCAAGAATGACGCAATAAAATGAAGCATTTTCAGCCCCCGCGAGCCTAACAGCCCACAGGAAAAAAGTCAAATTTTAAGGTAAGAAAAAATGATTTATTCATATGCATTATCCCAAATATGAAACTGACTGTCTGAAATAAGGAACGTTGAACATCCTGAATCAAGGCAAATAAATATTTAAACACATATATTTAGAACTTTATAAAAAAGTGCCCAACCATAGCTTAGAGTGTCACAGAAAATAAGACTTACTTACCCCAGGACACTCATCTACATGTAGTAGAAAGCCAAACCAGTACTGAAACGAGAATCAGTAGAGGTAATGGTATATATAAGAGTATATCGTCGATCTGAAAAGGGAGGTAAGAGATGAATCTCTACGACCGATAACAGAGAACCTATGAAATAGACCCCGTAGAAGGAGATAATTGAATTCAAATAGGCAATACTCTCTTCACATCCCTCTGACATTCACTGCACGCTGAGAGGAAAACCGGGCTCCAACCTGTTGCAGAGCGCATATCAACGTAGAATCTAGCACAAACTTACTTCACCACCTCCACAGGAGGCAAAGTTTGTAAAACTGATTTGTGGGTGTGGTGAGGGGTGTATTTATAGGCATTTTGAGGTTTGGGAAACTTTGCCCCTCCTGGTAGGAATGTATATCCCATACGTCACTAGCTCATGGACTCTTGCTAATTACATGAAAGAAAGTATGTTTAGTCCTTTACCATAGGGGTTAACTGCAGAACGTTATCATTTTTACTCCTTATCATAGAAGTTTTCTTAAAAATATATGTGGGTTAATAATCACTGTATATATAAATTAATTTCATATGTGTCTGTTTTTTTAAAAAAAAATGGTGTGTCTTTGAGTTCCTTCCATAGCATTTATTAAAAATATCCAGTCATTTTTTTTATTTCTCATTATTTGAAAACGTTTTTCAGCAGTTCCTACCATATTTTTTAACAGTATAAAACTAAAAATAGTATAAAAATGAACAGTCATTTTATATTTATATATAGACATGGCATCAAAAAAGCATAAGTTCACCTTTAATGAACAGTTACAAAAGGAATTTCCATTCATTGCAAATACCTGCATCTAGTTTCTCCATCAGCCATGGTGGACGTGGTGATATTAAAACTCACATAAGCAGTGATAAATGCAAAGGAGCAATTTCTGCAACAGCCTATAGCTCATCTAACAACTATTTTTAGACATGATAAACTTGGTGAAAATAAAGAGCAGTTAGCTGCAACTGAGGGTGCTGTCGCATATCACACAGTTTTACACTGTCAAAGTTTTTGGTTCATGCATACATCAAATGTACTCCAGGTTACATTGGAGCCTAAATTTGCATGTGCACGTACCAACATAGAAGCAATAATTTTACATGTGTTTGCACCTCATCTGTGGCGTATTTAGGTTTTGCGCTGCCCTAGGCACACAAAATTCTGCTGCCCACGCCCCTACCCCCCCCAACCCAGGGTTTTAGGCTTTTTTTTCAACCATAATATTTTTTGGTCAGGGTATAATTTGACTTTTGTTTAGAAAATGTTCACCCCAGGACTTGCATGTTGTGTGTGTGTATGTGTGTATGTATGTGTATGTATTTGTATGTATGTATGTATGTATGTATGTATGTATATATATATATATATATATATATATATATATATATATATATATATATATATATATATATATATATATATAGATATATATAATAAAACCTCATTAAGTTTTAATGCTATATTAATTGTAAATGTTACCTACCATTAAATACACTCTATTACATTGTACTCATAATCACTGTTTATTGTATAAGGTTCCTGTGTAAATCCTTGTAGATGCTATCATGTTGAATAGAGATATGTTGTTAGTTTGACAAACACAATGGGACCTTTAAATAGCTTGTTATATAAAATTAAGTAGCACACACACTATAACGTATGCATTTGTCCCTTTATGCAGTATATGTAAGTCTGCATACAAACAGCACTGTCACCCTATGTAAGCAAGAATTATAGTGCATCTCACTACATAACGGTACCAGTCTCCCTCTAGCATTCATAGCCCATGTATTCTTCCCATCGTACCTCCTTAGTGTTTAGGTTGCCTCGCACATACTTGGCAGCACCGATCAGCAGGAAGCCAAGAATCAGTAGGAGAATCCCGGGGCCCGCTGGGGGCCCCATCACTGGTAGTAGAGTTGAGCAGTATAGGTGTGGGGTGTGGGGAACACGGGGTGGGGGTGAGTGCAGGAAGCAATACCGGAGGCACAGCCGAAGCCTGAATCAGCTTCTGCAGCACATGACACCGAGAGGCTGCACTGTGGAAAACAGTCAGAGCGCGCGGAGACATGGGGTGCGAAGCGGCTAAATACAGCAAGAAGGGTTGTTGTATATTATATACAAAGATTATTTCTATTTTATATATATATATAGGGGTCGTGGCTTTTCCTTAAACTGACTTAGGTACTGGTTGCCTGTTAGCAGAGGTGTAAGAGGGCGGTGCGTCTGACCTCAGGGAGGCGACGGTGGGTGTCAGATGAGGGCCCGATATCCATATTTGGTTTTGGCAAAGCTTGAAATGGTTGTAGCATGCACTTTCAAGTAAAAAAATTTTTTTAATGACCGCATATTCAGTGCAGCCACAGCAAGTGCCGCCCCCCAAAATCTTTCGCTCTAGGCACTGGCCTTGTTGGCCTATGCCTTAACACGCCCCTGCTATCAGCTATTTGTAGAGCGCCAACAGATTCCATAACGCTATAAACATAGGCATGATGTACAGGTAACATTTATAGGGAACAAGTGGGTACAGGGCCCTGCCAAGAGTTGCACTGTTGTAGTCAGCTCTCATGAAGGTTATCTACAAACAGCTGGGCTCATAGGCTAACATGCTAAAGGGGTTCAATGGGATAACAAAGTTGAACAGGAACAATAACAATTTGGAACATGTTTAATTTCCCCATGCATATTATATACTGAGGCTTTAGTTAACTGGGGCTTAAGACATCAGGATTTTTATGTGCTTCGACTAGAATTTACAGAACATACAACAAATCCAAATTTATTGAGGCATTACAGGGTATTTCAACATACTACCCACAATCACTGCAGCAGCAAATATAGAAACATGAATAGTTATCTCATAAAATGCTACCTACTTGTGCAGACCTCCCAACATTTGCGGCTGGGTATCAGGGCTAAGGAGGTTGATGGGGGCCTGTTGCTGTTTTGTGGGAGGAGCCATGTTGGGATGGGGTGGGATAATGGGTTGTTAGTGGTGGGATTGTGGGTGTGTCTGGATGGTCGGTGGGTGTGTCTGGGTAGTTTGTGGTTACGTGTGGGTGCCCCATGGCTGGGGCTAAGTGAAATTATTCAAATAAGGTCATATGGCTGTCTCAGAGGGACAGTGGGACATATTGCTGTCTCAGTGGGACAGCAGGACAGAGCTCAGAATTAGGGACTGTCCCTCTCAAGTAGGGACATTTGTGACGTTCTGTTATTGCAGGTTGTGACAGGATTTAGCAGGATTGTGGAATTCCACCCTATAGCACCCCTTATTGCTCTTACTTCTTCACTAAAAGTATTATAATGCAGATACCAACCACTGGGTACATACCTGTAGGCAGTGTGTTACAACATTATATATAAAGAGGGCAACATAAAAGATCAAACTGTATAAGCTGAATAAAAATAAAAGCCTAATAAAAATATATTAAAATTTACTGAAGCAAATATTGCACCTAGTTAGGGTCGTTACCCTTCCTAGTATGCCCAGGACAGTTATGGAATCAGAAGGTAAAATTAAAGTTAAAAGTAACTTTAACTTATTTTCAATCACTATGCAGATATATTATTTTCAATTTTTAAAATGCACTGTATATTGCAGATATTTTCTTTACAGTTTAACTTAAAATTTTAATATGCTGAATATTCTGTGTTTATGCTTATTTCAAACTGTGTAAAATAAAATATTTTAGTACAAACATTTGAGGTACCAAAATGGATGAGCAAAAGGTAGCAACCCTACAACTAGAACAGCTATTGTTATGCCACCTTATAAACACTTTACCTTTTGTCCATTCTTTGCTAAATGTCAGACTGATCATTATGACATAAGTGTCAGTGTATAAAGGCCAGAGTCTAGTGAGGCAAGAAAGAGTACCGAAGAGAACAAGGAGAAGGAGAGGCCAAACACAGAGAACATTCAGCAGGAGTCAGTTTCTCTCTGATCTCTCCCATCATCTCCAGGCCACCCAAAGAGTGCAACAGAGGCACTTAAGTTCCATGCAAAGGAGGAATCAGTTAAGGCAAAATCTTTCTTCTGGTGTTAGTAAAAACACAGAGCTTCTTTCAAGTAGTGACCCTCAAGAAAATTCATCTGAGCCTCCGCAGGAGAATAGTTCCAGGGAGACTTGCTGATGGGCACTCCCTGTTGCCAATGACTTTGTCCCACAGGAAGGCGTTCAAGGGAGAATATATTCTGGACCATTGTGCACCCTCACATGGTATGGCAATATTTATATACTCATTTTATAGGTTGAACTCAATGGACTTCTGTCTTCTTTCAACCTCATCTACTATGTTAGGAAATATAATGAGTCTTGTCGTACCTGAGGACACATCACTCCCTGTTAACCATGTATTTGATACTTCCTGCAGTTCTAGATGGGTGAAAGAGAATGAAACTTGTCCGCATTGCTGTAAAATAATTCCTCGGAACAATGAATTTTTCCCACGGGAAGACGTAGAAGGAAGATTATATATTCTGGACCATCAAAACCCTCACACAGTATGGCAATATTTATATACTCATTTTATAGGTGGAACTCAATGGACTTCTGTCTTCTTTAAACCTCATATACTAGGTTATATATTATAATGAGTCTTGTCGTACCTGAGGGCACAGATGAAGCTAATAAGGAACAGTGTCCAGGATTTATTTGCTTTATTTGGACCAACTAACTGAATGAAAATGAATGAATGAATAAATAAATAAATAAATAAATAAATAAATAAATAAATAAATAGAACATGACTTTAAAATACAGCTGCGAGTGTTGCTTCTCATTTCTTGAACAAAATATTACATTCACTGTACTGTTGGTTTTTTAAAAAGAGGTGAATATATTTACAAATACATAATGTATTTCTAAGGGGTAAAGAGACACTAATCTTATATTTATAATATCTATGTAAGAAATATATACCAGTTCACCCGCTCAGCACAGATAGTAAATTATAAATCCATTTTAAAAGGGCATAAATGGGATATTAAACAGTGTTCCTTTTGGTAAAAGCAAATATGTTCAATCAAAGTAAATATAAAAAGAAATAGATTGTCTAAAAAGAAAGAAAGAAAACAGCAAAAAACGTATTTTCTTGCAAAAGTAGCACTTAGATTATATCACTGTAGCCACTGCCCTCGGTGTGATAAAAGCAGATACTTTTTAGAAACTTAAGTTTTATTCTGCCAGTTCTGAGCATGAGCAAATCTGTCTCTCTTGTTTAGTCTATTCACTTAATACCAGTGGCGTATTTATGTTTTTTGCTGCACTAGGCACTCAAAATTCTGCTGCCCCTCCTCAAAGGTTTTAGGCCTTTTTTCCACTTAATATTTTTTTGGGTCAGTGTGTAAAATGTTTTTGTTTTGTTTGTTTTTTTTAATAACAATTAAAAAGTAAATGGGCTAACAAAACATTTGCATGCAGGTGGGTTGAATTGCATGCATCTCATACCATTTTGTCCCTGAGAGAACGGAGAGAAAAGAAGGGGAGGGGAGAAAAGGGATGGAAAGGAAAGAAGGAAGGGAGAGAGAGAATAAAAAAGTGGTGAGGGAAAGAAAGGAGTGAAAGAATGGAGCAAGGGATGGAGTTTAGAGAAAGAAGGGAGGGAGGGAAAGAAGGGAAAGAAGGGAGTGAGCCGAGGGAGGGAGTGAGTTGAGGGAGGAAGAGAGTGAGAAAGTGAAAGAAGGGAGAGAGGAAGGGAGGGAAAGAAGAATACACTTTGAAACAATCACTGCCCTTCACATGCAACAATATACAGTAATTACCATCATTCAAGTAATTAAACTTTTTAAGTGTCTGTTTCATATTTACTCCATGGATTCATAAATGCAGAGAGAGCTAGCTATTAGTAGCTAACATACATTAGCACTGAGAGTTTATGATTAGACATCACATGAATGCAGAGACAGCTAGCTATTAGTAGCTAACATACATTAGCTCTAAGAGTTTATGATTAGACATCACATGAATGCAGAGACAGCTAGCTATTAGTAGCTAACATACATTAGCACTGAGAGCTTATGATTAGACATCACATGAATGCAGAGAAAGCTAGCTATTAGTAGCTAACATACATTAGCACTGAGAGTTTATGGTTAGACATCACATGAATGCAGAGACAGCTAGCTATTAGTAGCTAACATACATTAGCACTGAGAGCTTATGATTAGACATCACATGAATGCAGAGAAAGCTAGCTATTAGTAGCTAACATACATTAGCACTGAGAGCTTATGATTAGACATCACATGAATGCAGAGAAAGCTCGCTATTAGTAGCTAACATACATTAGCACTGAGAGTTTATGATTAGACATCACATGAATGCAGAGACAGCTAGCTATTAGTAGCTAACATACATTAGCACTGAGAGTTTATTATTAGACATCACCAGCTGATCTAAGCAGTGCACAGATGCATCCAGTCTGTTAGTTACTAAGATCTGCAATAAGCACTGCACTCGCTGACTCAACCACAGCTGATAAGGGGAGGCAGCATATCGGCACAAGGTCTTCTCCTCCAGTCTCACCTTGGAAGTATAACCTCGGTCAAGTTTCTCACCAAAAATGCTTCCACTGCAAAAATGCCGGCGGCTCTAAATGAAGCAACAGTTTAAAGGAGCACTGCCTGTAAAGAGCGACCTTAATCAGCGCATGTGCCTTGTCTTCTCTGTAAAAGCCTGCACCTTATGGCTCACTGTACTGTATGCTGGCTTTTAGAGATAGGATAGGACAGATGTGCTGCCCATCCCTAATCTGCTGCCCTAGGCACCAGCCTTGTTGGCCTAGGCCATAATACGCCCCTGCAGATCTGTCGCACAGTTATTTAGAAAAGGCTACATTTATTTCAGTGTTGATTAATGCATCCAATCAAAAAGAGATATTTCCTGTGCTTGTCAGATTTTTTATTACAAAACTGGAGTAAACGTTAAAATATAGAACTGAAAGCATTGCCTGGTGAAACCTCTGCTATTGTGAGTGACTATTTGAGTGACTGCCTAACAAAAAATGGTGTGATAAAGCTGTTGGACTATGTACAGATAACACTATCAAGCTGTGGCGGACAGGGGTGCACATACGTGCCCCTGTCCGCCGCAACTCGTTTTTGGTGGGTTGAATTACGCTCCCAGAATTCTGCATTGCACACAAGCACTATTTTATGCTTGCAAGCAATCCGGCCCTCTGCCCGTGCACAGCCAATCACGAGACCGGGGAGATTGAAATTCGCCATCTAAAAGGTGGCAAAAGGTTAGGGAAGCAACCGTCTTATGACCACTGCTTCATAAATACGGAGTAATTGACAGCATTAATAGTTTGAAAACAATCTTGATGTCCAAAATTGAAGCCACAAGTAAAAATAAAAAAGTATTGTGCCACTGCACTCTTATTCTATGAAGTTACTTGAATAAATAGACGGAAAAACGCTTTCAGGGCCAAGAACCCTACGCCTGGATAACTTTAACCCTTTCGTTACCTGGAATTTCAGAGAAAAACTTGCTCAAAATACCAGATAATTTTTTTAATTTTTGCTATCAATCCATTTAAACTCCATTTTTTATATACCTATCAAAACATATATATATATATATATATATATATATATATATATATATATATATATATATATATATATATATATATATATATATGTATATATACAGGGAGTGCAGAATTATTAGGCAAGTTGTATTTTTGAGGATTAATTTTATTATTGAACAACAACCATGTTCTCAATGAACCCAAAAAACGCATTAATATCAAAGCTGAATAGTTTTGGAAGTAGTTTTTAGTTTGTTTTTAGTTATAGCTATTTTAGGGGGATATCTGTGTGTGCAGGTGACTATTACTGTGCATAATTATTAGGCAACTTAACAAAAAACAAATATATACCCATTTCAATTATTTATTTTTACCAGTGAAACCAATATAACATCTCAACATACACAAATATACATTTCTGACATTCAAAAACAAAACAAAAACAAATCAGTGACCAATATAGCCACCTTTCTTTGCAAGGACACTCAAAAGCCTGCCATCCATGGATTCTGTCAGTGTTTTGATCTGTTCACCATCAACATTGCGTGCAGCAGCAACCACAGCCTCCCAGACACTGTTCAGAGAGGTGTACTGTTTTCCCTCCTTGTAAATCTCACATTTGATGATGGACCACAGGTTCTCAATGGGGTTCAGATCAGGTGAACAAGGAGGCCATGTCATTAGATTTTCTTCTTTTATACCCTTTCTTGCCAGCCATGCTGTGGAGTACTTGGACGCGTGTGATGGAGCATTGTCTTGCATGAAAATCATGTTTTTCTTGAAGGATGCAGACTTCTTCCTGTACCACTGCTTGAAGAAGGTATCTTCCAGAAACTGGCAGTAGGATTGGGAGTTGAGCTTGACTCCATCCTCAACCCGAAAAGGCCCCACAAGCTCATCTTTGTTGATACCAGCCCAAACCAGTACTCCACCTCCACCTTGCTGGCGTCTGAGTTGGACTGGAGCTCTCTGCCCTTTACCAATCCAGCCACGGGCCCATCCATCTGGCCCATCAAGACTCACTCTCATTTCATCAGTCCATAAAACCTTAGAAAAATCAGTCTTGAGATATTTCTTGGCCCAGTCTTGACGTTTCAGCTTGTGTGTCTTGTTCAGTGGTGGTCGTCTTTCAGCCTTTCTTACCTTGGCCATGTCTCTGAGTATTGCACACCTTGTGCTTTTGGGCACTCCAGTGATGTTGCAGCTCTGAAATATGGCCAAACTGGTGGCAAGTGGCATCTTGGCAGCTGCACGCTTGACTTTTCTCAGTTCATGGGCAGTTATTTTGCGCCTTGGTTTTTCCACACGCTTCTTGCGACCCTGTTGACTATTTTGAATGAAACGCTTGATTGTTCGATTATCACGCTTCAGAAGCTTTGCAATTTTAAGAGTGCTGCATCCCTCTGCAAGATATCTCACTATTTTTGACTTTTCTGAGCCTGTCAAGTCCTTCTTTTGACCCATTTTGCCAAAGGAAAGGAAGTTGCCTAATAATTATGCACACCTGATATAGGGTGTTGATGTCATTAGACCACACCCCTTCTCATTACAGATATGCACATCACCTAATATGCTGAATTGGTAGTAGGCTTTCGAGCCTATACAGCTTGGAGTAAGACAACATGCATAAAGAGGATGATGTGGTCAAAATACTCATTTGCCTAATAATTCTGCACTCCCTGTGTATATATATATATATATATATATATATATATATATATATATATATATATATATATATATATATATATATATATATAATTAATTGAAAAACCAAGGTATTTGGTATATTTCATGCCACCTTTTTGCCACCAAAGGTAATCAAATAAAAAAAACAATTGTTAAAATTTTTACAAACTTTGGGTTTCTCACTGAAATTATTTACATCCTGCTTGTGCAATCATAACACAAATGATTGTAAAAGCTTCTCTGGGATTCCCTTTGTTTGGAAATAGCAGACATCCATGGCTTTGCCATTGGCTTTTGGCAATTAGAAGGCTGCTAATTGCAGCTGCGCACCACTCTTCTGAATTTCCTGGCAGTGAAGGGGTTAATTAGTTAGCTGGTAAGGGTATTAGGTAGAACAGTAATACCTACAATAATATACTGACACCTCCCACCACCTTGATAATATTAATGTAAAAATGTATATCTATAGGAATAGATATACAGGTATAAGTTGACATATATATATATATGAGTTTTGCTTGTGCACAAAAGTTTTACTTTCAACTTGCAATGTGAGCGCTATCCTGTGTGCTCAGAAAGATTACTTCTAGCAGTGTTCACGCTTGAGCAGGCACGCTAAACAGCACGCCAATTGTAATCTAGCCCGAGATGTATACTGTACCTTTAATTTGCTTTTCCAATAAGCCAGCCCATCTTTCCTTATACTATGTACTTGACAGAGGTATGATGGGTGATTTGTCCAAGGATGCATAGAAAACTTTTGAAGTTTATGTTTACTGATTTTTATTTATATATTTTTTATACAGAACAATCATAAAAAATACTTAAAGAGATAGAAAGGTCACAATTTAAATGTGCATGGGTGCATTTCAAATTTGAATAGAAACCTTTTAGCAATATACTTCCATTAGCAAAAAATCCTTCTAGTAAAAGTCATCGTTTTTTATATGAAAGGTGTGCCCGTGCAGCAGCATTCAAACCCAGCAGTTTTTCAGTCAACATTGGCTTTTATGACACAAATGAAGACTTCACTGATGTAATATACACCACTGCCTGCTCTCTGAAATAGTGTGGCGTTTGAATGATGGTGCAAGGGGTCACAGCATATGAGTAATTGCTGCTGAAAAACTGTAATGATTTTTATTAGAAGCATTTTTTACTAATTTAAGTATATTGCAAAAATGCTTCTATTTCAAATTAACCCATGCTGATTTCAGTTTTGACCTTTCTTTCCCTTTAATGCACTACAGAACTGCAAAATACATGTTTTAATGCTCTGTGTAAAAGAGAAAATTAAGTTCTAATGTGTCCCTATTTGTCCCAACCAACCTGCATATTGCAGGGCTGTCACAGTTTGGAGGCTCTGCACCACTGTCCCTCCTATATCTTTACATTTTAAGCAAATATCTGGGTTTGTAAAGTGAATTACTATCCTTAAAACAATTTGTTATATATATTTTGTGTGTGTGTATATGAATGTATATATATATATATATATATATATATATATATATATATATATATATATATATATATATATAAAAAAGTGTGTGTATGTATATATATATATATATATACATATACACACACACACACATATATATATATATATATATATATATATATATATATATATAATGTATATGTGTGTGTATATATACAGTATATACGCGTGTGTGTGTATACAGTGGATATAAAAATGTCAGGTTTCTGTGATGTAAAAAAATGAGACAAAGATAAATCATTTCACCTTTAATGTGACCTATAAACTGTACAACTCAATTGAAAAACAAACTGAAATCTTTTAGGTAAAGGGAAATAAAAATAAAAAAAATAAAATAACATGGTTGCATAAGTGTGAACACCCTTAAACTAATACTTTATTGAAGCACCTTTTGATTTTATTACAGCATTCAGTCTTTTTGGGTATGAGTTTTTCAGCATCGCACATCTTGACTTGGGAAGATTTGCCCACTCTTCTTTGCAAAAACACTCTAAATCTGTCAGAATGCGAGGGCATCTCTTGTGCACAGCCCTCTTCAGATAACCCCACAGATTTTGAATTGGATTCAGGTCTGGGCTCTGGCTGGGCCATCCCAAAACTTTAATCTTCTTCTGGTGAAGCCATTCCTTTGTTGATTTGGATGTATGCTTTGGGTTGTTGTCATGCTGAAAGATGAATTTCCTCTTCATGTTCAGCTTCTAGCAGAAGCCTAAAGGTTTTGTGCCAATATTGTCTGGTATTTGGAACTGTTTATTATTCCCTCTACCTTGACTAAGTGTCAGGGTGCCAGGAATCAGACTGAGACGAGAATAACAAAAATAACAAAAAATAATAAAAAGTCCACAAGTCAAATAACAAGCCAGGAGTCAAAACAAGAGCTGGTAGAGGGCGTGTCTCTGGGCAGCATCCTGAATGGATGCAATATTGGAAGCTGCGTGCAGGCTGCTGTTAAAACTCGCTATTTATCAGCAGCATTTCTTTAACAAAATCCCTAAAACCTTAAGCCTGTTCTCCTGGAAACTGAGCACAGCTGAGTGATATCAAGCTTATTGAGAAACTGCATCATCTTGCCGATCCGGAGGGTTGAGGCCTACAGCGGCCCTTTCTAGGAGAGGTCTCAACACCCCCCTTTCGGTAAATGGGGTATAGCAGTGTTAAACCACTGTGAGAACAGCTTATATGCTGTAAAAATTATTTTCTCCCATTTAAGCAACCGACTCATTATAAAGCATTCTACTGCAAGCTGCATTGGGCTCCGAAGTAAAAGGTTACTGTCCCACGTGTTTCCATAATGGAGCCCGAATTAAAATTAATGGAGGACGATATCTGCACCTTGCTAGAGGAGCATTTCTCGCAGCTGATTATCTAGTGCAGCACTGTTTTTCCGGTAAAAATCAACTGCGGCAAAAATCAACTACTTGTGATCCGGGACCCGGTAGTAATCTAGAGAAGACTCTGAGTCCTTACAATGACGACGCGGCTGTCGCTGCAGAGGCGGCTACAGGCGGCCCACACAGCACTATGATCACAGCGGAGGATCCGTCGAACACAGTGACCGCGAGTCTGGTAAGTAGCAATGGGGCTCTGGAAGTTGATATTGCTCCCCAAGCAAACCCCAACAGCATGGTGAACGCATCAATGTCCATACCTGAGCGTTGTGGCAGGATCAGCTTTTGTGGGGTCGAGATGGTACCTTGCCGAGGGCCTCAGGCTGCAGTAAAGAGATACCATGGATCAGGGTTGTACTCCTCACTAGGGTCAGCGACTTGCTTCGAGCCCTCACTCCTAACTACTCTGCCATCACCCATCAAGTCAGGACTGTGCCATGAGAGCGAGCAGTTAGAGATGCCTCTTGAAGTTGCAAAAGCTGGCGTTGGGTAAGATAGTACCTTTTCTGTGTCCCTATAAACTCTTAAAAGTGCCTATGAAGAGTTAATAGGATGCATCCCTATTTGAAGGAACTTTTAATGAGGACCTTGGGGTCTGAAGAACTAGGTCACTATTGATCTTTAGATCTAACGTTTAAGATGACTGACACCTATTAAGCAACCTTTATTGTTCTAGTTAGCCTGCTTGATCAGTTGGCAAAAAACATCAATTTCACAGCTTTATTTTTGCCCTATTTTCAGTTTTATTGTACATATACTAAACCTTGCAGACAATCTGCAGGCCTGAGAGACCTACAGAGAACAGAACTGACTATAATATACTGGGAGTACCGCAATAGGGGGCTTTTGCTCAGATAAGCTCTAGTCATACAGTTATTTGCAATTCTAAATAAGGGCCTGCTATATAATGTTTCTATTAAGAGGTCTGCACCCTGGTTGTCCATTACCATGCACTACGTTAGAGTTGAAAGGTGGTATACTACGCTATGATTGTTGGTTTTTAAGGGACTATATCCTATACCTTTAATTGTTTGTTTAGTACCAGTTATACTTGTTTATGTTGCCTTTATCCTTTTTGCCAGTGAACTGACGGGACAACTAAAAATCCCTTAAAGGGACATGAAACCCAAATTTTTTATTTCATGATTTAGAAAGAGCATACAATTATAAACAACTTTCTAATTTACTTCTATTATCTATTTTGCTTCATTCTCTTGATATTCTTTGCTGAAAAGCATATCTAGATATGCTTAGTAGCTGCTGATTGGTAGCTGCACATAGATGCCTCCTGTGATTGGTTCACCGTGTGCATTGCTATTTCTTCATTAAAGTATATCTAAAGAATGAAGCAAATTAGGTAATAGAAGTAAATTGGAATGTTGTTTAAAATTATATTCTTTACCTTAATCATGAAAGAAAATGTTTGGGTATAGTGCCCCTTTAACATTCTGGACACAGACCTTTATAAACTCCCCTTTGCTTATGCCTCTATAAATGCTGTTCCTATGAGGCATCCTAAGGTTATTTACTACTCCCAGTTAACAGTGCACAGAACCTGTAACTACGCTAGAAATTAGATTAGATTTACCTCCATCCAGCAACAATTAAATGCCAATTATAAGATGTCGGCTCCTTATCACTATACACTTTTATATTTGTTTTACTTACTTTCCCCCCGAAATTCCCCTATTGTGTAACAAGCTCTCTCCTCAGAGGTCCAAGAGAGGCCTCTATTTGCCTTTGGGGGAAAACTACTCGTTAAATCAACATATTTTACGGGGACATATATTGATATTACTGGGCCCAAAAGTGGTCCTCTTTTTTTATTTTCTATCCCTTTTGCCCCCCCCCCCCCATCTTAAATATATTTAATGGTCTACAGTCCAAAAGTGGCTGTTTTGTCTCTAAAAGGGGGACATTATTGCTTGTTATCTAGACCTTCTATATAAAGGGACTAATGTATAGTATAAAATGAGGTTTCTTACATATGTTCATATATGTTATTATGTACACGATTACTGAGTGTTCCTTAGATTAGTATGTCATATTCTTTTGCTGTGCTGGTGTATATAGCATTGTAAGACATTCTTTATATTCATGTATGTGATAATTAACCTCAATAAAAATCTTAAAAAAAAACAAAAAAAAACCCCCAGAGCTGGTAGTCAGACGAGCCGAGTCAGGAGCCAAAGCGAATAGTCAGACGAGCCGGAATCAGGAACAAGGAAAACAGCAGTGTCAGGAACAAGCCAGGGATCAGTAACCAGGAAGGACATCAGACAGCCAGGTAATACACAGGAACTCTCACAAACAGGTCTGAGACAACACAAAAGAAAAGCATACTGAACAGAGGCCCTTTAAATAATAAGTGATGACATCACATTTCTGAGACTGCATCCTGTCTCACATGGATGATGCACACCAGTCTGGCCATAAAAGGAAGTGCAGGAAGTGAGCAGCATCCCCCACAATGCACCATAGTCAGGAAGAGAGGTGAGTAAAATGGCTGCCAGCAGCACATGGCATACACAACAGGGAAAAAACCCTGACACTAAGGCCCCAGTTCCAGCTGAAGAAAAACAGCTCCAAAGCATGATGCTGACACCACCATGCTTCACTGTGGGTATGGTGTTCTTTTGGTGATATGCAGTGTTGTTTTTGCGCCAAACATATATAGATATTCCTGCAGCTCCTTTAATGTTGCTGTAGGACTCTTGGCAGCCTCCCAAACAAGTTTTCTTCTCGTCTTTTCATCAATTTTGGAGGGACATCCAGTTCTTGGTAATGTCACTGTTGCACCATATTTTCTTCACTTGATATTGACTGTCTTCACTGTGTTCCATGGTATATCTAATGCCTTGGAAATTATTTTGTACCCTTCTCCTGACTGATACCTTTTAATGAGATCCCTCTGATGCTTTAGAAGCTCTCTGTGGATCATGGCTTTTGCTGTAGTATGCGACTAACAAAATGTCATGAAAGACCTACAAGAACAGCTGAACTTTATTTGGGGTTAATCAGAGGCACTTTAAATGATGACAGGTGTGTACTGACTCCTATTTAACATGATTTTGAATGTGATTGCTTAATTCTGAACACAGCTACATCCCTACATCTTACCTGTTATAAAAGTGCATGGATGCTGGAACACTTCCTCTTTCTTGTCTGCAACTGCTGGAGAAAGTTTGCTCCCATGCGCCCCCACGAGGGTCTCCAATTGCCAAGTGCCTGCCCTCCCTTGTCCGCCTACCGCCGTGGCCTGTCCCCGGATCCCTGGACTCCCGACTCACCTCCTGCGCCGCCATGCGTCGACTGCTCTCCGCCGTGCCCGAAACCGGAAATGACGTCACGCGCGCGACGCCCGGAAATGACGTTACCGCCACGACTACCGGAAGTGACGTCACCCCCGCCCACCACCGACCGGAAGACTCCACCGCTGCCGCTCCAGCCTGGACCACACCGCCAACCGCCGGAACACCCACCGGGCCCCCGCGAACAATGCCGGACTGCTCCCCGCCCGTCGCGAAGCTTGGGCCTGCTCCCGCCGAAAGGGCCTGGATTAAGGCCACAACCGCCGCCCGTGCCGCCTCTGGGACAGGTAAGTTAAGTAAGTACCCGTCCCAGGAGGAGGCCGCAGACCCACCGGTACCACCAACGAAAGAGGGGGCACCATGTGGGCCGCGATCCACGCCGCCCAAAGTAACCAGGGTAGGGGAGGGACCCAGTAGGCCACCAGGCGCGTCCATGTGGTGTAGGCCTAAAGGCCCCCCGCTCAAGTCTAGGCCCTCCCTCTCCCGGGCGACTAGCGCCCCCGCAGGCCCCAAAACAGGCCTGCTGGATTGCCCACGGCCCTGCCCACGGCCCTGCACCACGCGCCCCCGATCCGGGCCTTCTTGCCCCGATGCCACTACAGGCCCTAAACTAGGCCCGCCGGCCCGCCCCCTGCCCTGGGTAACCTGCCCAGCCCTAAACACCTCCGGGAGGCCGATCGAGCCACCCGGGGCACATCCTCCCCCCCCATCAACTCCGACACCCCCAGAAACCAACCCCGAATCTGACAGACCCTTCCCCTGGGACATAGGGAAAAGGGAAGGGGAAGAAGACACTCCAGAGGGCTCCCCTGAATCCTGGGAAAGGTTGAGGCCTGGGAAAGGTTGAAGCCTACCCCCTGGGAAGGACTAGGGCCCACTTCCTCACTGCCTAAACTACCACCTCTCCCCCTAACAGATACTCGCCGTGACACTGCCGAAGACTCCCTCATCCGCTTTGGAGGAACCGACTGACGCCTAGGCCGCACCATCTTGCAAGAAAAAACCTTTCTCCAGCAGAAAAAACCTTTCTCCAGCATGGGAGCAGGCAATTGGGTGCAGGCACTGGATGGTTAGAGCCACATGCTGGGGCTTCCATTGGCCTTGGGGGTTTTGACAATGGGGGGTTTGTTGGTGCGGGGCACTGGGGTGGGGGGGGGGGCCGGGCAACTAGAGCAGTGCCGGGTTTGAGGGGAAGTGTTAGACCAGGGACACGTCCTGCAGGGGGAGGTAATCGGGTGGTTGGCGAGCATGAGCCTGGGGGGGGGCTGCAAGTTGGTCATGAGCCTCTGGGGAGAGGACAGTAAGATGTCATGGGGGAGATTTTTAGGTTGGCCTCTATTTTGGCCCAAGGGGGGCAATCGGCGTCCGCTGGGGCAGGGGAGCCACAGCATCCAGCACCGGTAGGTGCAGGGGGTTTAAAGCCAGGGTATTTCGGTATGGTGGGTAGCGGGAGGGTGGTTGAACAAGGGGCAGCATGTGGAAACGAAGGGGGTGGCGGGAGGGGGCAGTTGGGTGTTGGGGTCATGGGGGTGGTCAGCAAGTTAGTTCTGTAGCGGGGGGGTGGGGGGGGTGCCCGTTCCGCAATTCCCGGTACTCCCAGCTCTGTTTTGTTTCCACAGGTGAGCGGGGATGCTGTGGTGGCAGTATGTCAGGAGGCTAGGCGAGAGGTGCCTCAGAGGACCGGAGCAGGCCAGGAGGCTCTTCCCCCTACGGCGTCAGGAGCAGGTGAGATTGCATTGTGTGGGGAGCTGGGGGAGGGTGCTGGTGGGTCATCTAGTGATACTGGCTCTGAGAGCGACGACTCCTTAGGGCCAGTATCTAAACCTCAAAAACGGGTATTGAAGTATCTTTGTAGGTTGGTAGCTGGGCAACAGAGGCAGGAATAAAGGCTAGCTCCGGGTGGGGGAGTGCAGATTGGGGCCTCAGGGGGTGATGGTCAGCAGGTAGGGTCAGGGGCTGTGAGCTTGGCGGTGGCAGACAGGAAAGTGGCGCTGCGAGGGGATGCTTACCCCTGCAATGTGCACTCATTGCATTCGCACCTTAAAGCTAAGACGAACAAGAAAATTAGGGATGGAAAATATGTGCACATTTTCGACTTGTCGCTTGAGGCCCATAAGGCCAAGGAGACAATGGACGAGTGGCGCACGTGCTTTAGGGTTTTGGCGTCTTGCCTGGTGGAGGCGAAGCCCGAATTGAGGTTCGACGTGTTGAAATACATGGAAACGATTGAGTTCGTTCTTTAAATGTATAAGGAAGGGGTGTGGCGGTCTTATGATGCGGACTATAGGAGGAAGATGGTGGGGATCCCTTTGCTGACATTTGGCACCTCGGATGTGCATTTATGGCAGCACTTGGGTTCGGAGTGCTCCCCTTCCCCCCCTTCAGGTGTAAGGGCGGGGGGGAGTAGGCAGATGGGAGGAGTCAAGAGAAAAGGACGGGAATGTTGGAAGTTCAACGATGGGAAGTGTGACAGAGGAGCGAACTGCTCCTTTCGACACTCTTGCCTATACCGTGGAACGGGTCACCCGGGGACCGAATGTGCGAGACGGAAAGAGATAGGTGGCCGTGGGGCCGGCAGAGGGGCTGCTGGGGCGAAGGGCACCAACGCCGTTGAAGCTGGCCGCCCTTGAGCCATGGCTCAGGGCCTACCCGGACAGGCGTGCGGGGGAGCTGCTCCTGTCCGGGCTGCGCAAGGGTTTCCTTATTCCGTTGGTGGGACCGGTGATTGGGGCACGTCAGAATCGGAACCTCAAGTCGGCGTATGAATACCCTGACATAGTGAGGGATAAGCTGGGCAAAGAACTGAGTTTGGGACGAATGGTGGGCCCCTTTCAGGAGCCCCCCATTGAGGGTCTGGTGGTTTCCCCGCTGGGGGTGGTGCCGAAGAAGGAAGCGGGGAAATTCCGGTTGATTCAGCACTTATCATACCCGAAAGGTAATTCGGTTAATGATGCTATCAACCCGGAGGTTAGCTCAGTTTTTTATCAGTCATTTGACCAAGCTATGGTTTTGGTCCAACAGGCTGGGGTCGGGGCACTCTTGGCAAAGCTCGACATTGAGTCAGCTTTCCGCTTGTTGCCTATTCATCCGGCATCTTTTCGGTTGATGGGGTGTTGGTTCGAGGGTGCTTACTATGTAGATCGTTGTCTCCCAATGGGTTGCTCGGTCTCATGCGCTTTTTTCAAGATGTTCAGTACATTCTTGCACTGGGCTGTGTTTTCGGAAGCGCGGGGTGGGCTTATTATTATTATTATTTGGATGATTTTCTGCTGATCGGCAGAGCGGGGTCGGCCGAGTGCGCGCAGCTCATGTCAGTAATGAGAGCCCTATTTGCGCATTTTGGGGTCCCATTGGCAGAAGACAAGACACAGGGGCCATGCACTTGCTTGACGTTTCTGGGTATCGAGATCGATACTTTAGCAAGGCAGTGCAGGTTGTCAGAGGATAAGGTGGTGCGTATGCTAGCCACGGTTTCTTCGGCCACGGTGGCTGACCGGCTCTCGATAAAAGAGTTGCAGTCATTGCTGGGTCTGCTTAATTTCGCTTGCAAAGTTATCCCGATGGGCAGAGTCTTCAACAGGAGGCTGGAGGGCCCTCTGAAGGGTGGCAGCGGGAGCCGCAAGTCATGTGTGGTGTCTCCAGATATGAGGGAGGACCTGAGAATCTGGGAGTTGTTCCTGGAGGATTTCATTGGGGTCCTGTTGTGGAGGCAAGTAAGGACATCTAGCCAGGCTCTGCATCTGTTCACGGATGCGGCAGGAGCAGGGGGTTACAGGGCTTACTTCAACGGTGCCTGGAGTGCCGAGGAGTGGCCTGGGGCCTGGATTGAGAGGGGATGGACCAGGAACCTTACGCTCCTGGAGTTGTTCCCTATTGTTGTTGCCATTGAGTTATGGGGGCGGCAATTGGCAAACCAGAATGTAATATTCTGGTGTGATAATTTGAGCGTCGTGTTTGCTATCAACAATCTTTCAGCCTCTTCCCCTATTGTGGTACGCTACCTTCGTTGGGTGGTGCTGCGGTGCTTGCAGCACAACATTGACTTTACGGCGTGGCATATGCCTGGGGTCAATAATGTATTGGCAGACACAATGTCGCGGGGCCAATGGGAGGCATTCAGAAAATTGGCACCAGGGGCAGCAAAGGTTGGTACTCCTTGTCCTTCCTTTCTTTGGCAGATGGCGGAAGGGGGGACGTGCTGACTTCAATGGTTCAGGCGTTGCTGGCGCCTGCTACCTGGAAGGCCTACGTCAAGTACTGGGCGGAATGGGAAGTCTTCCTCAAGGGTAAGGGTGTTCCGGTGGAATCCGGATCGCCAACTTTGTTGCTTGAGTGGATGGTGTGTTTGAAGAAAGGTGGCTGCAGGAAAGGATCCATGCAAGGGAGGCTAGCTGATTTGTCCTTCTTTGCTAAATGGAAGGGTATCCAGGATGGGATGAATGCCTTCCTGGTTAGGCAGGTAATGAAAGGTTGGGGTAGGATTGAGTCAGCAGATCGGTGCGAGCCCATTACAATTCAGCGGCTGGGGGCGTTATTGGCAGTGCTTTCGGAAGTGTGCGCGGATGAGTATGAGGTTGCTTTGTTTAGGGCGGCGTTTGCGGTTGCTTTCTTTGGGGCTTTGAGGGTAGGAGAGATAGTTAATCCAACCAGGGGCGTCGGAGCGAGAAATTAAGAAGTTGGGAAGGTGGAATTCCAAAAGGTATAGGTCATACATTAGACCCCTTAAGAGTAAAGTGTAGATAACTTGGGGAGGGGGGAATGGAGCAAGTTGACGGGTGCTTAGTAATGTGGATTTTCATTGATTTTAGGTTTAAGAACCCCTCCTTGTAGAGCGTGGATAGTCGGCCATTCGTACGTCCACTGGACAGCCATTCACGATTTGAAGCGCCCGGGCGGCCAGCAGCTGGGATTTCGACCAGATGCGGTTTCAATTAGATGGCTGGGAAAAAGGGGAATGTTGTGGAGTGATTTACCGGGTCGTCTGGAGGAGGCCTTCCTTTGCTGGGGGCGGCCTTCATTGATAGTGCTGCATCTGGGGGGAAATGATGTGGGGAGTTTGCCTGTGCTGGAGTTGGTGAACATCATTCAGTCGGATGTACGGTGGTTGAAAGTGCGTTTCCCGGGAGTGCGAGTGGCATGGTCAAATGTGATTGCACGTTTGCAGTGGCGACATGTGAGAGTGCATCGTTCAGCGTACCGTATTCGGAAGAAGTTGAACAGAGATGTGGGGAGGTTGATCATGGAGGAAGGTGGTTTTGTAATCAGGCACGATAACATCTTGGAGGACTGCAAATGGCTGTACAGGCCAGACGGGGTTCATTTAACAGAGGAAGGCTTAGAGCTATTTTTGGCTAATTTAGCTGGCGTGCTGAGGCGGCATGTCAGTTAGCTATTCCCTAGGTGTGGTAGCAAGAGCTCCATTATGGGAGGCAGGTATGTGGTATCTCTTGTGGCGGGGTCCCGGCCGAATAATTTTTATGGTTTCCGCGAGGGTGTGGTCGAACTAATGGGAGGGGCATGATGTTGCAAGTCGCAGCTTGTAACGCCTCTCCCCACGGGCCTGCTGACCTAGAAACCCCTTGTGGATGATGCCAGCCTCTGAAGGGCAATGCTCGGCAGGAGCATTGCGACAACCAATCCGGGCCGGTGGCCTCACTACACTTGTTGTAGATACTAAATTATGGTTAGGCTTAGGATATAGATTAGCCTCAGATGCCGCCACCTGTAGATATAAGCCTTAAGCTTCTCAAGTTAATAAGTTTATAGTTTGCCTGGTTTGGTTTTAATAAACGCGACCTTGCTTCACGGTCTTATACCTCCAAATATGTGTCTGTGTCTTTATTGGGTAAGGTGGGAATTAAGTCATGGCGATTTGACCCTTATGGTAGTGGAAGGCATATTTGTGCATGTAACGTCTTAAGGGTTATGCTGCCTGACTGAAATGTGAAGCTGTGCAGTGTGTGAGTTTGCAACAATTGTTGCAATGTGTGGGGTGGGGACTCTTACCTGTTATAAAAGTGCATGGATGCTGGAACACTTCCTCTTTCTTGTCTGCAACTGCTGGAGAAAGGTTTTTTTCCCCGCCCATCCCTCCCTTGTTGTTAACATCTTTGAAATTTTGTTTCAGGAAAAGGGGGGTGGCACTGAGGGAACGGCTGCCATTAGGGTGGTTTTGTTAGGACTTTGGCAGGGGCATGCCTACTCAGGCTAGCTGATCTTAAGTCCAAAGTGGTAATTTTTGGCTTTACATCATGGACATTTGTTGTGCGTCTTGCGTCTAAATGATGACCTTTATGGGTATGGAGCAATTTGCTAGCATAAAAGTAGAAATCACCAGCTGGCGTGGCGGGGTCCCGGCCGAATAATTTTTATGGTTTCCGCGAGGGTGTGGTCGAGCTAATGGGAGGGGCATGATGTTGCAAGTCGCAGCTTGTAATGCCTCTCCCCACGGGCCTGCTGACCTAGAAACCCCTTGTGGATGATGCCAGCCTCTGAAGGGCAATGCTCGGCAAGAGCATTGCGACAACCAATCCTGGCCGGTGACCTCACTACGCTTGTTGTAGATACTAAATTATGGTTAGGCTTAGGATATAGATTAGCCTCAGATGCCGCCACCTGTAGATATAAGCCTTAAGCTTCTCAAGTTAATAAGTTTAGAGTTTGCCTGGTTTGGATTTAATAAACGCGACCTTGCTTCACGGTCTTATACCTCCAAATATGTGTCTGTGTTTTTATTGGGTAAGGTGGGAATGAAGTCATGGCGATTTGACCCTTATGCAACCATATTATTTTATTTTTTTATTTTTATTTCCCTTTACCTAAAAGATTTCAGTTTGTTTTTCAATTGAGTTGTACAGTTTATAGGTCACATTAAAGGTGGAGAAAGTTCTGAAATGATTTATCTTTGTCTCATTTTTTTACATCACAGAAACCTGACATTTTAACAGGGGTGTGTAGACTTTTTATATCCACTGTATGTATGTATGTATATAGATGTATACCAACCCCTTTCATCTGACCCTACTAAGCTATACAAGGAAATTTTGTCAGAAATAATACATAAAGCTAGACTAGATGGAGTATTTTCTGATAAGGTCATGGAGTATTTACTGCCTAAAAATCCCTGCGTACCCATATTCCATCAGCTTCCAAAACTACATAAAGATCCTATACACCCTCCAGGCCGCCCAATAGTGGCAGGCATAGGTTCTTTAAATGAAAGATTATCTGATTTGGTTGATTCTTACTTACAACCCATAGTTGTAGATTTATATGGTTACTTGAAAGACACAACATCATTCATTGAAAAAATCAAACATGTTACATGGTGTGACTCTTATAGATTTGTCACTCTAGACGTTACTTCACTGTATACCACCATTCCTCATACTTTAGGTTTGGAGGCATTACATTTTTTTCTTACTCACCATACCTCATATGATTTTTTCACCAATCAATTTATTCACACAGCTGTTGAATATCTTCTTACACACAATTTTTTTATGTTCGAGGATCATTACTATCTCCAGAGACGTGGCACCGCTATGGGGGCTAAATTTGCCCCTTCCTATGCTAACCTCTATATGGGGTTCTGGGAACGGTGCCACGTCTTTGGAGATACTAATCCCTTTCGAGATCACATTGTTTTTTTTGGGAGGTACATTGACGATTTGGTGTTGGTGTGGGACGGAGACCAGCAATCAGTTGCTGGGTTTCTTGAATATGTCAACGACAACAAACTTAATTTATCCTTCACTATGACTGAAAATGCCAACACAATTAATTTTTTGGATGTTACTTTAACATCTAACAATGATACACATTCTATTGATATAGAACTCTTTAGAAAAAGCACAGCAGGTAACACTATTTTACACTCTTCCTCATGTCACCCCAAACATACCATTGAATCTATTCCATATGGACAACTAATTAGGACAAAACGTAATTGCACAACAGAAACAAAATTTCAAATGCATGCCGAACAGACTAATCAAAGATTGGAGGCCAGGGGCTATAAAACAGACCTTCTTACTAAAACAAAAAGTAAAGTAGATCTTATTAACAGAGATGAATTGATATACAAAGACACCCCAAAAAAACTAAGACAACACAACAAACCCACTTTTATCACAAATTACAGCAGAGATTTTAACAAAATTTGTGATATTGTACGTGGTTGCTTACCCATCCTAGAAAGTGACACTAAACTAAAGAAAATTGTCAATGAAGGTTGCTTCTTTTCAGCTCGCAGAGCGAAAACGTTAGGCAACATTCTCGCTCCATCAATGTTGCCTAGCAACAGTAAACAGACATGGTTAACTCAAAGACTAGGTTGTAACAAATGTAATGGTAAAATATGTAAAACCTGCCTACACATAGAACAAGGAACAAAATTTAAATCTAGTACTACAGGCAAGGAATTTGACATACGTTACAGAATTACATGCAACACCACACATGTTATTTATCTTCTGACATGTCAGGGATGCAAAAAGCAATACGTAGGGCGCACGAAACGTGCCCTACGTGATAGAGTGTTGCAACATTTGAGGGATATAGCAAACTATGATAGTACAACTCCAATAGCAAAACACTTTAGACAGGAACACAATTCAAATGAATCCCTATTAACAGTACAAGGCATAGATCACATACCAAGGCATAGGAGAGGAGGAGACAGGGAAAGACGTTTGGACCAGAGAGAAGTGTTTTGGATCTTTAATTTACAGACAAAACACCCCTCTGGTCTAAATTCAATTATGGATGTAGATTTATTTTACTGATTCTACAAAATTCATCAGGGAGTATACTTTATATAATATATTTAAAATATAATATTCTAAATCTAGTTGTAATATTGTTTGAAATTATTCTCTAAATTTAAAAGGTATAGGTATAAGGTAACTTGCACTAGTATTATTTATTGTCATATATTTAAGATCACATAAAGAGTTAACATTGCACAGGTGCCTGCAATCATTTTAAGTACCTTATCCTTAAATAGCACTAGCAGGTGTGAACCCAAATCATGCCAGTGAACAAGGGCTGAAGCTAGGCCCGAAACATGTTTGGCGTTGGGTTCTGAACACCTTGTTGCAGGCCTGCGACTAGCCTATATGGTTTACATGTTTTTACATGCTTCTTTTTAACATTTTTGGAAATAAAACTTATTTTTGCTTTTAAGAAAAAAAGACTCTTTACAATATTTCTCTTTTTTCTGGAGCTGCGGGATGATATAATGTTTTTATATATATATATATATATATATATATATATATATATATATATATACACATCACAGAAACCTGACATTTTAACAGGGGTGTGTAGACTTTTTATATCCACTGTATGTGTGTATATATATATATATATATATATATATATATATATATATATATATATATATATATATATATATATATATATATATATATATATATATAGTAAAGCAGGTATGAATCCCACGGACGGGCTCCGTGTTGCAGCCAGGATCCAAATGAAGCAGGCACACAGGTTTTTTCAAAAACACTCCGGTTTATTGCCAATATTGTTTACCAAACGTTTCGGCTCTAACACGAGCCTTTGTCAATTATTAACCCCTAATCTTTCGCTCCGGACACCGCCGCAACCTACATTACAGCTATGAACCCCTAATCTGCTGCCCCTAACACCGCTGACCCCTATATTATATTTATTAACCCCTAATCTGCCCCCCAACGTTGCCGCTACCTTACCTACACTTATTAACCCCTAATCTGCCGACCGGACCTCGCCTCCACTATAATAAATGTATTAACCCCTAAACCGCTGCACTCCCGCCTCGCAAACACTAATAAATTGTATTAACCCCTAATCTGCCCTCCCTAACATCGCCGCCACCTACCTACAATTATTAACCCCTAATCTCCCGCCTGCACCGTCGCCGCTGATATAATAAAGTTATTAACCCCTAAACATAACTCTAACCCTAACCCTGACACCCCCCTAACATAAATATAATTTATATTTAACAAAATAATATTCCTAAAATTAACTAAATTATTCCTATTTAAAATTAAATACTTACCTATAAAATAAACCCTAATATAGCTACAATATAACTAATAATTACATTGTAGCTATTTTAGGATTTATATTTATTTTACAGGCAACTTTGTATTTATTTTAACTAGGTACAATAGCTATTAAATAGTTAATAACTATTTAATAGCTACCTAGTTAAAATAGATACAAAATGACATGTAAAATAATCGTATTGAACTTGCATTCTATTGGCTGATCGGAACAGCCAATAGAATGTGAGTTCAATACGATTGGCTGATTGGATCATTTTTTCTACCTTAATTCCGATTGGCTGATAGAATTCTATCAGCCAATCGGAATTGAAGGGACGCCATCTTGGATGACGTCCCTTAAAGGAACCTTCATTCGTCGTTAGTCCGTTGGGGAAGAAGGATGTTCCGCGTCGGCGGGATGAAGATGGATCTGGACGAAAGAAGATAGAAGATGCCGCTTGGAAGAAGACATCGCCTGGATGGAAGACCTCTTCTTTGCAGCTTGGATGAAGACTTTGCCCGGATGGAGGACATCTTGCTCCGCTTGGATGAAGAATTCGGCTCGGCTGGGTGAAGACGACTCAAGGTAGGGAGATCTTCAGGGGTTAGTGATAGGTCTTTTTAAGGGGGTTTTGGGTGGGCTAGAGTAGGGGTATGTGGGTGGTGGGTTGTAATGTTGGGGGGGTATTGCATTTTTTTTATTTTCATGCAAAAGAGCTGATTACATTGGGGCAAGGCCCCGCAAAAAGCCCTTTTAAGGGCTGGTAAAAGAGCTGATTACTTTTGTATTTTAGAATAGGGTAGGGCATTTTTTATTTTGGGGTGCTTTTTTATTTTATTAGGGGGCTTAGATTAGGTGTAATTAGTTTAAACTGCTTGTAATTCTTTTTTTTTTTATTTAGTGTTTGGGTTTTTTTGTATTATAGAATAGTTTATTTAATTGTACTTATTGTAGGTAATTTATTTAATTAATTTAATGATAGTGTAGTGTTAGGTTTAATTGTAACTTAGGTTAGGATTTATTTTACATGTCATTTTGTATTTATTTTAACTAGGTAGCTATTAAATAGTTAGAAAAAAAATTAATGCTCTATCTGAATCATGAAAGAAAAAAAATGGGTTTAGTATTATTATTATTATTATTATCAGGTATTTGTAGAGCGCCAACAGATTCCGCAGTGTCCCTTAAAGGTAATGGTTATTTATTTCCTAAGATATGGTGAGTCCACGGAATCATCAATTACTGGAATATCATTCCTCGCCAGCAGGAGGAGGCAAAGAGCACCACAGCAAAGCTGTTAAGTATCACTCCCCTTCCTACAATCCCCAGTCATTTTCTTTGCCTTCAGTGCAAAGAGGAGGAGAAGTTTTTTGGTGTCTGAAGATTTTCACTTCAATCAAGATTTTATTATTTTGAAAGCCAGATTAGGTTTGCTCTGATCTTTGCTATCATGATAGGGCTTCACGTTAGTCTCTTCAGTAGGGTAGTGGTGGCTTTCAAGCAGTTAGGAACTTGTGAGGTGGGCCTCACTGCATTTTTCCTGACAAATTGCTGCCCTGATATAGAATCCAGAGTAGGTTTACTCTTTCCTTTCTTATTTTCACAGGTCTCTGTGAGGAGTGGCTTCCTTTCATGCCAGGTGAACTGTCCTCCTGCCGGACAGTGAAGGGTGCAGGTAAGTGACATTTTTGGTTTCTTCTGGGGAAGAGCTTTGGCACTAAAACAGTTTTAGTCTGCACTTAAAATTGGACTTTTGCATTCCTAAAGTTCAGGATTTATAAAGGTAGGGAGCAGGCATTGTGTGACATCTGAGAGATTGGATCTTAAGAATCAGTGGTGGCTCGGTAATTTTATTTAAAATTTGGTCACTGTTAATCCGTTTTTTAGAAGTAGCCGATCAGACTAGTGATTGCATGTTGTTACGGTACCAACTGTATACCAAGGGTTAATACCAGATGAACAATGTCCTGCATACAGAATCAGCACTTCACAACCTTGATCAGTTTCCCTGCAAACATGAGACCAAGCTCCACATTTCAGGTTTAAAACAGGATAACAACTTTATTTGAAGGCAGCACACAGATTTATACAGGTTTTTGACCCCCCCCTCAGATGGGGGTTGAAAGAATGTTGTACATTAGATAAAAGGGAGAAGCGCCCTTGACATGATACAATAGGATTATATTACTTAAACACTTCAACCACAGGACACTCTTGACTCTCCTTATCACTTAGGCGTTTCTCTCTGGGGGTGATCAAACAATAGAATGCTAAGCATTAATTAGATTGTAGCTGGAGCCAGCCACTTGTGGTTAGAAAATAAAGTTAACACTTTCAGTCCTGACTGAAGGGTCTGTCACATAGCTCCCCCCTTGTGGAACACTCCGGCAGACCCGGCTTGACCCTTTGGCGGGTCAACTTGGGGATGACCGGACTGGGTGGTGGTAGGCATATCAGTTTGCCGGGACAATCCATCGGCATTCCCGTTTAGCTTACCGGGCCGGTAGCTGATGGTGAAGTTATAGGGCTGGAGGGCTAAACTCCACCTCAGCAATCTACCATTGTCTCCTGAGACCCGGTTGAGCCAGACTAAGGGATTGTGGTCCGTTATGAGGGAAAATTCCTGTCCATATAGATAAGGGTTCAACTTTTTCAGTGCCCAGACCAGGGCTAAACATTCTTTCTCCACTGCCGCATAGCTTACTTCCCGAGGTAATAACTTTCTGCTTAGGTATGCGACAGGATGCTCTCCTCCATCCTCCCCGACTTGACTCAGTACAGCCCCCAGTCCATACATGGAAGCATCTGTATGAATGAGAAAACGTTTGTTGGGAACTGGGGCAGCCAAGACAGGGGCATTCACAAGGGCCTGCTTCAGTGCCTGAAACGCGGCTTCACAAGCTGGAGACCACAGGACCTGTTTGGGGAGGTTCTTTTTAGTCAGGTCAGTCAGGGGCTTGGCGATAGTACTGTAGTCGGGGACAAAACGTCGGTAATACCCGGCCGTCCCCAGGAAGGCTAGTACTTGGGTCTTAGTGATAGGTGTGGGCCAGTTAGCCACAGCCTCTACCTTGGCTGGCTCCGGTCTCTGGCTCCCACACCCCACTCGGTGCCCCAAGTACTGTACTTCAGCCATACCTAGATGGCACTTGTCCGGTTTCAAGGTCAGGCCAGCGGCCCGAATCTTGTCCAGTACCAGCCCTACATGGGTAAGGTGTTCTTCCCAGGACCCACTGTAAACCGCAATGTCGTCCAGGTATGCACAAGCAAATTCCTGGAAGCCATCAAGGAGTCTATCCACCATACGCTGGAAGGTAGCCGGAGCATTCTTCATCCCAAAGGGCATGACCTTAAACTGGTACAGGCCGAATGGGGTGACGAAGGCCGACTTGGGGATAGCATCCTCGGCCAGGGGAATCTGCCAATAGCCTTTACACAGGTCTATGGTTGTCAGATAGCGCCCCCTAGCAATACGGTCTAGTAATTCGTCTACCCGGGGCATCGGGTAGGCGTCAGTGGTGGTCCTCTCGTTGAGCCGCCTGTAGTCCACACAGAACCGGGTGGTTCCATCCTTCTTAGGTACCAGGACTACAGGGGAAGCCCAAGGACTATCGGAGGGCTCGATCACTCCCAGCCGGGCCATCTCCTGTATCTCCTTCCGCATTCCTTCTCGGACTGCTTCGGGTATACGGTAGGGAGGCTGTCGCAGGGGATTCTGTCCGGGAGTCTCTACTTTATGTACAGCTAGGGTAGTGTAGCCGGGATCTTGGGAGAACGTCGCCTGCTTCTCCCACAGGAGCTGTCTTGCCTGTACCCTCTCGGTAGGGTTCAACCGGTCCCCTAGCTGCACAAGACTAGTGAGGTCAGTCTGGGGGTCCTTCTCTAATAAGTCGGGTAGGGGTAAGTTCTCTGGGTCATCTGCAGCAGGGGCACATACTGCGGCTACGTCCTCTGGCCTCTCCTGATACTCCTTCAGCATGTTCACATGAAAGGATCGCTGGATCCTCTCATCTGCACAGCTGGCTATAACATAGGTAGTATCACACACCCGGGATAACACTTTATACGGGCCCTGCCAAGATGCTTGCATCTTGTTGGCCTTCACAGGCTTGAGCACCAAAACCTTCTGTCCAACCTGGAAGACCCGCTGCCGGGCACCTTGATCGTACCACCCCTTCTGTCTTTCCTGGGCCACCTGGAGATTCCCTCTTACCATCAGAGACAGTTTCTCCATGCGGTCCCGGAGTTCCAGAACATATGGCACGATGGGGGTTCCCTCCTGCTCTATCTCTCCCTCCCAGTGTCCTCTAATGAGGTCCAGAGGGCCACGGACTCTTCTCCCATAGAGTAACTCAAAGGGAGAGAACCCAGTGGACTCCTGGGGCACCTCCCTGTACGCAAATAGCAGATGAGGCAGGAATCGTTCCCAGTCTCTGCAAGTGTCCGTGAAGGTCCTCAGCATCTGCTTGAGGGTGCCATTAAAGCGCTCGCAGAGACCGTTAGTCTGGGGGTGATAAGGCGAACTGAGCAACGGTTTAATGCCGCACACCTTCCACAGCTGCTGGGTGAGCACCGCGGTAAACTGGGTCCCCTGATCAGAGAGAATCTCCTTAGGGAACCCGACCCTAGTAAAAACCTTAACTAGGGCATCAGCGACTGTCTCTGCCTCTATATTCGACAGTGCTACTGCCTCTGGGTAACGAGTGGCATAGTCCACCACAGTGAGAATATACTTCTTACCTGATGGACTAGCCCTGGCAAGGGGACCCACAATGTCAACGGCTATGCGGGAAAAGGGTTCCCCAATGACAGGCATAGACATAAGCCTAGCTTTGGGGTGGTCCCCCCGCTTACCCACCCGTTGACAGGTGTCACAAGTACTACAATATACCCGCACATCTCGGTTAAAATTGGGCCAGAAGAAATTCTGGGTGATCCTATGAGCGGTGCGGCGGGACCCTAGATGTCCAGCTAACGGTACATCGTGCCCAATCCGCAGAATCTCTTGCCGGTATTTTGCAGGCACTACCAGCTGCCGATTTGGCGGAAGGGCAGTACTTTTCTGGGCAGGTTTGGGGATTCTATATAGCCTATCCCCCATCCACTCATAACGTTCCCCATCTACTCCCTCTTCTCCAGTGTCTGCCCTAGCCCTGTACTTCTGAAGGGTCGGATCCTCCCGGGTTTCCCTCCCGTACGTCTCTGGGGTATCCCAACTCAAGGGGGTCTGGTCTAGGGTATAAGTCGGGGAAGAGAGTCTTACCTGGGTCTCAGCAGCAGGTGGGTCGGTCTCGGTGGCATGGGCCTGGGCACGGGTAGTCACCGGGTTAACATCAACGGGACCCATGGGAGCGTAGGCCGAAACAAGGGGGGCCAAGTCATTTCCAAGGAGAACATCAGCTGGTAAATCCCTCATGACCCCCACATTCACATGTCTAGCGCCCACTCCCCAATCCAAATGTACCCGGGCAACAGGTAGGCGGAACACAGTGCCCCCTGCCACCCTCACAGCCACAGTGTCTCCAGTGTGCTGGTTCTCGGACACCAAGTTCTTTTGGAGCAAGGTCATGGTAGCACCAGTATCCCGTAGACCACTGACCTCCTTCCCATTTACTTTAACCAGTTGCCGGTGCTGTTGCCGGTTATCCCGATGGACAGCTTGTACGGGGTCTGCTTCATGTAGGATGCCCCAACACTCTTGATCCTCTACGCAGTGGGCAGCGGGCTGAGGGTTACGTGGGATTCCGGCGGCGGGTCTCCTCCAGGACTGTGCTTGGTTGGCCGTGTTGAGGGGACACTCCGACCTTTTGTGTCCGATTTGCTTACATCCAAAGCACCGGATAGGCTGGGAGTAATCCCGTGAGGTGAACCGGGCTGTCTGAGGGTAGTTCGTGACTGGAGGCTGTGTGGCATAGCGGTGCACCGGGGGTTGGTAAATGGCAGCTGCTGGGGTGGCCGGGGGGCTGTACTCCACTTTAGCAGGGGGCTTAGTGGTAGCAGTGTCCAGTTTGCGGGCATCCGTATACTCATCTGCCAAGCGAGCAGCTTCATGCAGGGTGGAGGGTTTACGGTCCCGAACCCACTCCCTAACTCCTGCTGATAACTTGTCAAAGCAATGTTCCAACAGGAATAGCTGCAGCACCTCTTCCCCAGACACGGCTTGGCACCCCGCCATCCAGTGCGATGCTGTGCGGTGCACCTTACATGCCCACTCAACGTAGGAATCGCCAGCCAATTTAACAGTGTCTCTGAACCGCCTCCGGTATGCCTCCGGTGTAACCGCATACCTGGAGAGCAGAGCCTCTTTCACAGTATTATAATCCCCAACTTCCTCATCTGGAATGGCCCGAAAAGCCTCACTGGCCCGGCCGGATAATTTTCCGGATAATATCGTGACCCAGTCCTCTGCGGGTACCTGGTGTAGTGCACATTGTCTCTCAAAATCCGCAAGGTACCCATCAATCTCTCCTTCTGTTTCCAGAAAGTTTTTAAAAGCGGTAAAATGCACTTTTCTCTTTTCCACTGGGGTTGCGGTGACTTGGACTGCTGCAGCGCCGCTTTGGCGAAGTAGGTTGGCCTCCACAGCTGCTATGACCCGGTCGATAATTTCCGCAGATGGGTTGGGGCCATAGTGTGCCAGTCTTATTTTGACCGCCCGGTCAAAGCTTGCTTCTTCGGGGGTTCTGTCTGACATGCTGGGCTCATTGGTTCCTTCGTGCCCTGATACTCCGTCCATCTCGGACAGTCTTGCAATAATCTCCCTCTTCCTGAGGTTACTGGTTTGTTGGCCCCGTTGCTCTAGCAGGTCTTTAAGGGTAGCTCTTTTTAGCCTTTCATACGGTGTTCCCATTCGGTCTGGATCCGTAGTTGCTCCTTTGGGCGATAAGGATTCTCCCGTCGCTTGCCACCAATGTTACGGTACCAACTGTATACCAAGGGTTAATACCAGATGAACAATGTCCTGCATACAGAATCAGCACTTCACAACCTTGATCAGTTTCCCTGCAAACATGAGACCAAGCTCCACATTTCAGGTTTAAAACAGGATAACAACTTTATTTGAAGGCAGCACACAGATTTATACAGGTTTTTGACCCCCCCCTCAGATGGGGGTTGAAAGAATGTTGTACATTAGATAAAAGGGAGAAGCGCCCTTGACATGATACAATAGGATTATATTACTTAAACACTTCAACCACAGGACACTCTTGACTCTCCTTATCACTTAGGCGTTTCTCTCTGGGGGTGATCAAACAATAGAATGCTAAGCATTAATTAGATTGTAGCTGGAGCCAGCCACTTGTGGTTAGAAAATAAAGTTAACACTTTCAGTCCTGACCGAAGGGTCTGTCACACATGTGTTATGCTCGTATAGGCTGGGAAACATTATGCCGGTCTGAATAAGAAAAGATTATAGCCGCCGGGACCGCCCTTGTCATCATAGGAGAGGCGGATCCCTTTCTGAGGCGGCAGTGAATGCTAAAAGTGTGCTGTTTTCACTTTCATGATGCAGCTTATAGCAGTTTCCTGTGCGATCCTCTGCATCAACGGACAGTCATCCTAGTGGTCCAGAGCTGCTGCGATCAGTCATCAGAGTCAGAATCAGCTTTGCGGTGCAGAGGAGGCAGGTAGGCGCCTCAGCTTATTGCTGAGGTGTAGAGGGCAGTTATAAAAGTTTTTTGAGCTTTGGTGTTTAAAGATTTTCACTTTGGTCAATTAAATTTATGCATTGATTTTGCAAGGTCTGTTCTATATTCCTTTTAAGGGATTTTGATTGCTTTGGGAATCACTATCTTAAAGAGACAGTATTTATATTAAAAACATTTTTTTTTGTGTGTGTGTGTTAAACTTCCTTGCAATATGGACCAATAGGCTGTGCCTTCTGTAGAGTGCAAGCTTTGTTATGATAACCAAGTGGAACCTCCTTTGCCCTTTTTGTTTTTCTTGTATTGAAAGAAATCTAATGTACAAAGATAGACTTTTTGTTTCTGAGCCACCATTCTCTCAGGATGATGTTGATCAAGTAATGCCACAGCCTTCTCCTTAAGCATCCCAAACTTTATCATCATCACATGCAGTGCCCTGCGGTTCCTCGCAATCTCTGAGGTGTTTGCTGCCAACCCCATGCTTCAGGGAAGACGCAAGAGGAAAATTAGAGAATCAGATAGTAAGGTTTCTGATTCAGTCCAGGCTTACAAAGTTGCTCTTTCTCATAAGTCTGAAGAGGAAGATACTTTGGTAGCCTCTGAGGGTGAGATCTCAGATTCGGATAGTATAATTCCTTCTTCTGATGCTGAAGTTGTTTCCTTCAGATTTAAGCTTGAACACCTTTGTGTTTTGATAAAGGAAGTTTTGGCTACTTTGGACGACTCTGATACCCCTGTTGTTGTCAACCCTAAGAAATCTAGTAAATTAAATAGATACTTTGATGTCCCCTCCTCTGGAGAGGTGTTTAAAGTGCCAGGCCATGCTACAGAGATTATTGCCCGGGAGTGAGAGAGACCTGGATTTCCTTTTTCTCTCTCTCTCCATTTTTTAGAAAGATGTTCCCGGTGGCTGACTCCATTAAGGAGTCGTGGCAGATGGTACCCAAGGTGGAAGGGGCAATCTCTACTCTGGCCAAGAGAACTACTATTCCTATTGAGGATAACTGCTCTTTCAAGGACCCTATGAACAAGAAGCTGGAGGTTTTCTTAAGAAAGATGTATATTCATCAGGGTCTCCAATGGCAACCGGCGGTGTGTATTGCTACAGTGACAAGTGTGGCAGCATATTGGTTTGACGCTTTGTCTGAGTCCCTCCAAGCAGAGACTCCTTTGGAGGAGATACAGCATAAGATAAAGGCCATTAAGTTAGCCAATTCCTTTATTACTGACACCTCATTGCAGGTCATTAAGTTGGAAACCAAAATATCTGGTTTCGCGATTTTGGCGCGTAGAGCGTTATGGATGAAATCCTGGTCAGCATATGTTTCCTCTAAATCTAAGCTTTTGGTGATTCCTTACAAGGCTAAGACCTTGTTTGGGCTGGGTTTGGTAGAACTTATTTCTGATATCATGGGTGGTAAAGGATCTTTTCTGTCTCAGAATAGAAAGAATAGGCTGAAAGGACGTCAGAGTAATTTTTATTCCTTTCGTAACTTCAGAAGTAAGTCTTCCCCCTCCTCTACCAAGCAGGAACAGTCCAAGCCTTTTTTGGAAACCCAGTCAGTCTTGGAACAAGGGGAACAATCTAAGAAGCCTGCAGCTGAGTCTAAGTCAGCATGAAGGGTTTGCCACCGATCCAGGATCAGATCATGTGGGGGCAGGCTCTCTGTTTTCACAAGCATGGATACGAGATGGCCCAGATCCGTGGGCTGTGGACATAGTATCCCAGGGTTACAAATTAGAATTCAAGACCTTTCCTCCCAGGGGCAGGTTCCACCTCTCAAGATAATCTGTAGACCAGATAAAAAGAGAGGCGTTCTTAAAATGTAGCGCCTCATTGTGCAGAATGTTTAATTGTAACTAATTGTAATTTTAAGCTCGTTACAATTAAACATATTTTGTTTTTAAAAGTATATACTTTGTTACGGCTCATATCTTAACTGTCTCCCCCTGCTACTGTGGGTCAGCTTTTAAACTTACAAGCCGTCTTTTCATAGCGGACTGTTCCTCTTGCTCCAGACACAAAGGGGTATTTGTTGCCGATATTGAAGATCTCCTGTACACCATGGAGGCGAGTCCACGGCTGCATTTCTGAACAGTTTGGAGGATCCGTTATTCAGCGTACTGACTGCTGTTGAATGTCAGCCCGCACATTCGCACTTCTTTTCATAAGAGTGCCAGTCCTTTTGTGAGTATATCTCTATCTGCTTCCAGTTTAACTTTGCATTCTGAAGTTTGTCTGCACAATGAGGCGCTGTCTTTTTTTGTCCTTCCTATAGATGCACTGACCGATCACTCAGTCCCAAGACAAGCAGCCTATACTTTCAACTTATCATCAAACCAGAGACTGTATTTTCGTCCTGATACCGGTCAAGGTTTTATTTAAACTTTTTTTTGGGACTTTAGATGAAATTGTCTTCTGGACTTTTGTTTTTTAATTTATTTTTTGCACAACTATCTGTTTTTTTGTATGCACGTGTATGAACATTTATATTCTGTACATTTATATCTGCATTGCAGTTTTAAATATTTTCACTCTGGCACACACTAATATAGTGCTTTTTTTCTATTTTTCTGTTCTTAAAATGTGTACAGGATCTTTCCCTCCTGGGAGTGATAGTTCCAGTCCCAGTACAGGAACAGGGTCTAGGGTTCTATTCCAACCTGTTTGTGGTTCCCAAAAAAGAGGGAACTTTCAGACCTACTTTAGATCCGAAGTTTCTTAACAAGTTTCTCAGAGTGCCGTCCTTCAAAATGAAGACTATCCGTTCCATTCTTCCTTTAGTGCAAGAGGGTCAGTTCATGATGACCATAGACCTGAAGGATGCGTACCTCCACATTCCCATTCACAGGGATCATCACAAATTTCTGTGATTTGCCTATCTGGACAAACATTTTCAGTTTGTGGCTCTTCCATTTGCCCTTGCCGCAGCTCCCAGAATTTTCTTAAAAGTCCTGGGAGCTCTTTTGGCAGTAATTTGGTCTCAGGGAATTGCAGTGGTGTCTTATCTGGACGACATTCTGGTTCAGGCGCCATCTTTTCAACTAGCGAAATCTCACACAGAGATCTTGTTGTCTTTTCTTCATTCCCACGGATGGAAGGTTAATGGAAAAGTGGTCTTCTTATGAACCTTTATAGATTCCCTATCAATGATGGGCTTCCATGGACATAGTTCCCTTTGCTCGATTCCATTTGAGAGCTTTACAGTTATGCATGCTCAGTCAATGGAACGGGGATTATGCAGACCTGTCTCAGAAGATAGTTCTAGATCAATCAACAAGAGACTCTCTTCCATGGTGGCTTTCTCTAGAACATCTGTCTCTAGGGACATGCTTTCAGAGACCCTCATGGGTGATTGTGACTACGGACATATTGAAGTTGAGAGCGATCTTCAATGCCTTGATGGCTTGGCCTCAGCTGGCCTTAGCCCAGTTTATCAGGTTCCAATCAGACAACAAAATCTCAGTGACTTACATCAACCACCAAGGTGGAACTCTGAGTTCCTTAGCCATGAAGGAGGTGGCGTGAATAATTCAGTGGGCAGAGGCTCACAATTGCTGTCTATCTGCCATCCACATTCCAGGAGTGGACAACTGGGAAGCGGATTTCCTAAGCAGACAGATTTTCATCCCGGGGAGTGGGAACTCCATCCGGAAGTGTTCTCCAGGTTAACCATCAAATGGGGGTACTGGAATTGGATCTGATGGTGTCTCGACAGAACGCCAAGCTTCCAAAATTCGGTTTGAGGTCAAGGGATCCTCAGGCCTTACTGATAGATGCTCTGGAAGTTCCTTTTTCCTCTGTTTTCTCTCCTTCCATGAGTCATTGCTCGGATCAAGCAGGAGAGAACGTCGGTGATTGTAATAGCTCCTGCGTGGCCTCGCAGGATCTGGTATGCAGACCTAGTGGAAATGTTGTCTCTACCACCGTGGAGACTTCCTCTGAGGAAGGACCTTCTACTTCAGGGTCCTTTTCTTCATCCAATTCCCATTTCTCTGAAGCTGACTGCTTGGAGATTGAAAGCTTATTTTTATCTAAGCGTGGATTTTCTGAGTCGGTCATTGAGACCATAGAAGAGCTTTGGCACTAAAACAGTTTTAGTCTGCACTTAAAATGGGACTTTTTGCATTCCTGAAGTTCGGGATTTATAAAGGTAGGGAGCGGGCACTGTGTGACATCTGAGAGATTGGATCTTAAGAATCAGTGGTGGCTCAGTAATTTTATTTAAAATGTGGTCACTGTTAATACGGTTTTTAGAAGTAGCCGGTCAGACTAGTGATTGCATGTGTTATGCTCGTATAGGCTGGGAAACTTTATGCCAGTCTGAATAAGAAAAGATTATATCCGCCGGGACCGCCCCTATCATCATAGGAGAGGCGGATCCCTTTCTGAGGCAGCAGTGAATGCTAAAAGTGCGCTGTTTTCACTTTCGTGATGCAGCTTATAGCAGTTTCCTGTGCGATCCTCGGCATCAATGGAGAGTCATCCTAGAGGTCCGGAGCTGCTGCAATCAGTCATCAGAATCAGCTTCTGTTTGCTCTCCTTCCATGAGTCATTGCTCGGATCAAGCAGGAGAGAGCGTTGGTGATTGTAATAGCTCCTGCGTGGCCTCGCAGGATCTGGTATGCAGACCTAGTGAAAATGTTGTCTCTACCGTCGTGGAGACTTCCTCTGAGGAAGGACCTTCTACTTCAGGGTCCTTTTCTTCATCCAAATCTCATTTCTCTGAAGCTGACTGCTTGGAGATTGAATGCTTATTTTTATCTAAGCGTGGATTTTCGTCATTGAGACCATGATTCAGGCTCGTAAGCCTGTTACTAGAAAGATTTACTATAAGATATGGTGTAAATTTCTTCATTGGTGTAAATCCAAGGGATACTCTTGGAGTAAAGTCAGGATTCCAATATTTTTTTATTTTATTTATTTTTTTATAAAGCAAATCTTTATTAGAAATCAAGTAAACAGGGGATACAGACAAATGCATATTGTTGTTACAATTGTAAATCAAACAAGTCAAGTCTCCGAAGAGGGTTAAGGTAGGGCGAGCCCCCTTAGTAGAATAAGAAGTGCAAATGTCTTTCAGGCATTACAAAGATCCTCTTCTATGGAGGAAAGTCTATAACAGCAATACCCCTATTGCAATTGGTCCGTGAATAGGATTTGCCTTTATTTTAACATTTTCTAAGCTTAGAATCAGGACAGTAAATATTAATCAGTTTGAGGAACCACAATCTGTTTTGGTTAGAAGATGTAGCATTAATGGGGGCGAGGGGGAGGGAGTGGTATGAGGAAAGGGAGGGAATAAGGGGCAGCGCAGGAATAGGAAAAAGGGTGGAATGGGGATCCAGGTCAGACGCCTCAGGCAGTGTCAGTGTGTACAGTGAGTTAACATTTCCATTAAATGGGTTTTCCCTCCCAGGTCAGGAGCATTAGTTCATGTAGGTCGGGCTTACCTATCTTAAGATAATGATATCTTTCGAGCTGGAGCTGCGTGGAGACCAGCCCCCTCCACACTGAAATACCAGGTATTGAATTAGTTTTCCATTTTGGGGAATCAGAGTTTTAGCTCCATTTAATATAACAATTCGAAGCGCCCTGTCGTGTTGGCTCATGAGTTTTAGAAAGTTGTGAAAAAGAAGGAGTGTGGGATCTGGATGAATTGTTGTTGCTTGCTTTTGATTTCAGTGAAGACCTCCATCCAGAAGCCCACCAGTTTGGGACAATCCCACCAAATGTGTAGCATGGAACCCACCTGTCCACAGCCCCTCCAGCACCTACCTGTTGTGTTAGGGTATATCTTTTTCACTCTTTGAGGAGTTAAATACCACCTGCTCAAGAATTTGTATTGGGTTTACTGGGTTCTGGTGGATATGGAACACTTTTTGGTGCCCTCAAAATTTTTTAGCCACATCTTGGGTTCTAATTCGAGCCCTAGTTCTTTGTGCCAGTTCTGCACATACGAGGGGAGATTGCTATGGCCATCGCAGTGGAGCATGATGTACAAGAGTGAGATGAGGTGCTTGGGCGGGGCTGATTGTATGCATAGTGTTTCAAATTGTGTCAGAGGTCTGAGGATTGAAGATTTATGTCTATGTGTGGCGATAAAGTGGGATAACTGGGCACAGTGAAACCAGGAGGAAAACAGAACTGGATCCCATTCCATAAGGTCTTTTTGTGTTTTAAGGTTGTTCTGGGTCAGGGCATTGTAGATGACTAGCCTATTTAAGGGGGACGTAGGCCTCATTGACGATGGAGTGTGGATGCCCAAAGACGGGTTGTCCCATATCGGTAATAGGGGGGAGATTGTGGTTGAGATATCGCTCTGTGTGGCAGCGATCTTATCTCAAGTGGTCAGAGTCGCTTTTAGTAGTGGGTACGAGGACACTTGGGGAGGGCGGTGTCTATGCGGAGTCCATGCCAGGGAATCCGCATTGTTGCATTTAAGAATGTCAGTGTCTAGTTTCACCCAGGTCTTGTGTGATATGTTTTGACTCCATTCAATAATGCATTGTAGTGAGATGGCTTGTCTGTAGGAGTGTAGGTTTGGTACCCCTAGTCCTCCTGCTGATCTCTGTTTGTAAAGTGTAAGTTTATTGATCCTAGGTTTAATTCCTTGCCATATGTATTTTTCTATTGCAGTCTGTATATGTTGAATGTGAGGGGTAATTGGTGATATTGGAATAGTTTGCAACAGATACAAAACTCTGGGCAGAATGTTCATTTTGACTATATTGATACGCCCCAACCATGATATGTTTTTTTTCCAGCTAGATAGGTCAGATACAATTTCATCTTTTAATATTTTGTAGTTGGATTCGATTAGGTCTGGTAGAGAGGGTTTAATAATTATACCTAGGTAGCGGATTTCTTTGTCTACAACTTTTTTATAGGGCTGTGTCTCCTAATGGTGTTAAATGTCATGTGAGGCTCACTAATGTTGATGAGTTCAGATTTGTTGAGGTGAAAGTTGGAGACCAAGCCATAGTGCTCAAACTCCTTTATTGCCTTTGGTAGTGATTGAGTGGTGTTAGTTAGGGTGAGCAGAACATCGTCTGCCTACATGGCCAGTTTGTGTACTGAGTTTTGGATTTGGGGGCCTTCTATTTAATGGTTGTCCCTTATTGTGCTAGCTAGGGGTTCTATTGAGATAGCAAAAAGGAGGGGGGGGAGAGGGCAGCCCTGTCTTGTTCCATTTGATATTTTAAAGGGTTCCAACAACACTCCGTTGACCTGTATTTTGGCGTTTGGCGAGGAGTATAATGAGGAGATCAGATTTCTGAGTTTCGGGCCTATATTCATTTTTGTTAGGGTAAAATGCATGAAAGACCAGTTGACGCAGTCAAACGCCTTTTTGGCATCTGTGGAAAGGAGGGACAGAGGGGTGGAGGAGTTACGAGCATGGGTGATCAGTTGCAAAACTTTTAAGGTGTTATCTCTCACTTCCCTACTAGGGATAAATCTGACTTGGTCAATGGAAATAAGTTGCAGCAGGTATTTGTTAATCCTGTTCACTAGGAGTTTGGCTAGAATTTTTATGTCCGAGTTGAGTAGGGAGATTGGGCGAAAGTTCTCAGGTTTAGTAGGGGATTTACCCTTTGGGATTACAATTATGTGGGCCTCTAACATGGATCCTGGGAGGGAAGCCGTATCCAATGTGGAATTAATGATTGCTTGGAGGCGGGGTCGAGAATGTGGGCAAATGTTCTGTAATATTTGGATACCAGGCCGTCTTAGCCCAGGCTTTTTCCAGAGGGCAAGTCTTTATTAGTGTCTAGGACTTTGGTGAGGGTGAGAGGCTCTTATAAGGAGTCTTTTTCCTTCTTGGAGAGGGATGGCACATCGACCCTAGATAGCTATGTATCGAGGTATTGTATCGAGGGGGGGCAGGCGTATTAAGAGAGGCATTTGAAGGAGCCATGACGTTGGGGTGCAAATTGTAGAGTGCAGTATAGTAATCTCTAAAGGTCTTGGCTATGTTCTTCGCATCATGTTGGGGGTTGCCATGAGAGTCAATGATCTCATGGACAAAGGAGTTAAGTTTCTGTCGGGAAATGGCTCGAGCTAACATTTTCCCTGTCTTGTTATTTTGATCATAAATGTTTTGCTTTAGGAGGAGTGCCTTTCTTTGGTGTTCCACCTGTAGATGGTTTAGAAGGTTAATTTTAGCCTGTGCTAATTCTGGTAGGAGAGAGGTGTTCAGGGGGTTAGCTTTGTGTGCAGATTTGAGGTGTCTCTCCCTCCTTGATCTCTTTTGTTTGTCCCTATTTTTTTATTTATTTTTTAAAAATATATTTTTATTGAGGTTATGAGAAACAGTACATATAATATTCTTCCAATAACAATGAAAACATAAGATTAAGACATATATTAACTACTCCAAAATATATGCAAGATAGAAAGTAGAGATATAACGTCTTTGGACATGGTTTCTGAGCAACTCAGGAAGAACATAAATACAATGACTATTGAATATACAGCTATATCTGACTTTCACATCACCAGTATTGTAGCTAAGGAAATTTACATCAAGTGTCTAGTAGAAGAAAGTAATATTATAAGACAAGCGAATCTAGAAAATTAGTGAAGTGTAATGGAACCTCATTTTTATATTATATACATAGCTAATAGTATCCCCATATTGCCATAGCGAGCAAGCACAAAGCAATTTATTCTAGGAAAATTCGGACAAGTGTGGATTAATTTTAGTTTGGTCGCTTTTGGACCAAATTAATGGGGTGGGGGGAAAGGGAGTTCAGCGTGCAAGAGCCGCACAAAGTGAGGTGGGGGAAGGAATGGGGAGCGGAGCCATATAGGATACCATGACACTAACATGCTGTAGGTAGGACCATTTATGAACTCATTTCTAGTCGTATGTTTACAAGATACAGGTGTGAAAAGGAGACTTGTAAGCTAAAGATAACAAATATATGTATCTAACATCACCCCATAGAAGTATGTCTATAATTCTGAAATGTGTTTTCAAAAAAGGCTATGATTGGCTATAAACTTAGTAGGGGTGACAAAATATACATTGCTATGAGCTTTTCCACACATCCTCAAAATCCATTAACATTTAATAACCCCTCAGTGTTGTAAAATAGTGAAGGAAGTACATATAGAGGCTTAATAGGGATACATATACTAAGGGTGATATCTAACGTTTGCAGAGTGTAATATTATAACACATAAACAATGGGACAATACTTTACATTACATTAGGGGCTACTATAAAACAGTAATAGCTTGCAAGGTAAATATATAAGTCATGAATAACAGAAATGCTTTAACAAAGAATCACAGCACATAGTGAACTGCATCATTACAAGATAAGTAAAACGATCAGTGCCGTTGTAGGTAGCATGAATACCTCAGGAATAGTATAACAACCAGGTCCTATTCAATAAATTACATCCTAGTAGCAATTGTCCTGAACCGTAGCCTTGAATCATAAAAGTGTATATGGGAAAATCTTGTTCCAGAATATCTCAATTTGAACCCTGTGCTAGAACAGGCTTGTAGTTCAGCTAAACAGTATAGTAGTGCCTCTAGAAGTCAATAAGGCTCTAAATAAGGTGAAATACACTGATGCTCAACTAATAATTATAGAATAACGTTGTATGTAACCAAACTAGATGCAAACAATGAATACATTGCACATCTTATAAATTAGAGTGTAAAATACCGCAATAAAACAACACTTTACATAATAATAAGAAAACACAGTCTGTTTCGTGAGAGAAGTGTATTAAATGCATTTTTAAAAGTTACCATTGAGTCAAAGTTAAGACCAAGGAGCTTTTAGGCTGACTAGTGAAATGGATATGGATATACCCTCATGCATCCCCTATGTAAGATGGGTATAACACCTCTAGAAAAGACTAGGCTAGAAACATAAACATAACCTATGATGCTATAAAATATGGGGATCTATGTAAAAAGAAATATGAGCAATAACGTAGCTATTGGAATGTGAGCATATATGTAAATCATCCACATTTTGGGGAAGCATGGCATCTGGGCTAGTAGGACATAACGCTGTTGTATAATATACATAAACATATAAGTGCTTGAAATCAGCAGGAATAAGCCCTGAGTAGTGTATGCCTATACAAATAAATTATAGGAGAATTACTCTATAGCCCCTACAGGGGTTTTATATAATGAACTGTTTTAGGGGCAGTTCCTAACCCCAGAAGTCCCAGATCAGGGCACTGTGTATGCAACCGATGCTTGCTCTGAGATTATGAAGGAAAACTTCTCCAATGCTAAAAGAGAAAATAATAACACCACTATAGGGAGATGTCATATAAAAGCTATGTATCTCTTATGAGGGTAACAGGAAGAGAAAGCTAATGATAATTAATCACTAGAGCCTATCTTGCCTCAAGCCAGTTGGTTGGAGTTACATGACCATTATTATAGTTTTACAGCCAAGCACTTTCAAAAACAGTCCAATCCCCTGTGCAACCTAGAGTAAGGGATGGTAGGAAATAATAGGATATAAAGAGGAAGTAAGTGGCTTTCATCTCATGCTCTGTTCTTGGCACTCTAGGAGTAAGTTATAATACATGGGCTATAACCATCATACACTGCTGGGAAGTATGCTAGGGGGCTTGTGATTACCTCTAGTTTAGTCATTGAGGAAAGAATTTAATTGTACAATGTACACAGGAGTAAGCAGGAGGATATTTCACTGTGTGACTTAGTAAGGGGAAGTTAGTTGCACAGATACTAAATATGGCTAGTAGACCCCTCTAAAATAAGCCTAAAAAGACCTATATCGTGTGATATATGCTAGTGAGAGGAGCGCAATGCAGTAGAGTAGTATGCATAACCTTATTGTGAGCGTCTATTCATAGATAGCATAATGGCTAATTATAATAATACATGAACATGCAAGGTCCAGAATATACTACAGGACCTCAAATATGTAATATGCCTTAGGGAAAGTGGAGTGTGAGGGTGATAGAACACATTAGTGCTATTGGGAACATTCCTACAGGTAGAATTATGTCCAAACGCAGAGCATAAAAGAACATCCTGAGAAGAGAGGGTAGGTGAACCAAAAAGTCAATCTACTTTTCTCTCTGACCCACTCATATAGACAAATGCTTAATTATAACATGAAACTTAGATGTTCAGCAGTGTGTGCACAAAAACATATCAACAAAAAGTGCAAAAAACTTGTTACAGACTTAGAATAGACCTGGGGAGGGATATGTTAAGTCTGCTAAAGGAGTGTACAGTTACCAAATATCAAACTGTCCAGCTTTCATTAAAATGCCCCAATAAAAAATACCCAGCGATTAGTTCAGGCTGCAAATTCAAAGTTATCAGCCTATGCCCTCCCTTAACAAACGCAGATCACAGTCAATAAGGCTTATCCATCTACGGCGTTTCCCAATTTCTTTGTACAGTCCTTGAGGCAATGTGCTGAGATCGTACGATGCTATGTCGCAAGTATATTGAAGGAGAGAGAAGTGTGATACGCTACAATTATGTTCATAAAAGGCAGTAATATCGTGGGCTTCCAGACTCCCGGAGTACATAGACGCCAGAGGCTTGTCAGGGCACAGGTTATTGACATAGGAAACCGGGGATATATACCTAATAATCTGAGTCTCTGTATCCCTGTACCTCATGGATTTAAGCGTACGTTCCGCTGCTGCTACAGGCTGACTCTCACTGAGCTCAAACATTACCGGATGCGGTGGGATCTCCACCTCGGGCTCAAAGCTGTCTGAAGGCGGCCTATTCTGACCCGTTTTGTTTCGGTCTCCTTTACCTCTGGGATTTGGCACTTCTCTATTAGGCCAGGCGGAGCAGTCACTATCTGCCCTACTGCAGGTTGTGATGAGATCCTCAAAATAGGCGTCCATCTTAAATTCCAAATTTTCGAGTAGGGACTGCAGTGTAAAATCCCTCCATATTCAAGGCCGTGCGTCTTAGGACCTATGATCCTAAATTTCACAGTTATGGTTGAAGCAATTGGGTCTGCAGAGATACTAAAAGGCTTCTGAGTAGTCTATGAGCTGTTAGGAGGCAGTTGTAATAGTTGATATTCAGATTATAAGTAGTAGTTAGCCTCTTCAGTACACTGTTGAACAGAGCTCCATTGTTTAGCGACCATCCATGTTGGCAGTTGGCTCCGCCCCCTGTTTGTCCCTAATTTTGATAAGCTCGCCATGGAGGACGCTCTTATGTGCTTCCCAGACAGTGGTTAAGGGCAGGTTATCAGATGAGTTAATTTGGAAATATTCCTGTAGTAGTTTGGCGATTTCAGTTTGGGTAGCAGGATTATTTATCAGGGTATAGTCCAGTTTCCCCACATAGGAGGAAGCCGGGGAGTCTGGCCAGTGGATTAAGCAAGAGACCGGTGCGTGGTCTGACCAAGTAATGGGATTAATGGCACTATCTGATATAAGCATCAGGCCCAGGGTGTCAGCAAAGATATAATCAATCAAGACTTGTTATGTGGGTAGGAGAAAAAAGTAAAATCTTTTGTGTTTGGGTGGGTTATACGCCAGACATCATGGACCGCCAGATCTCTTAGGAGAGATGATCACTTTGAGTGTCTTAGAGGTGGTGCTGGAGGAGCCATCGGAGGTGTCCAAGAAGGGGTTTCAGCAGGACATTGAAATTGCCTCCTTTTTGCTCTTTGAGTATCTTTCGCTCTAGTTTTTTTAAAAGGGCGCTTGCAGGGAGCTTGGGGAGTAGAGGTTTACAATGGTTACAGGTCTGTTGAACAAAAGGTCTGGGATAATGATGTAGCAGCCCTCCGGATCCTTTACCACCTGATTGGATTGAAAAGAGGTCTCCGCATGAAACAGTACTCCCACCTCATTCTTCTTGGTTGTGCCTGATGCAAAGTAAACCTGTGTGAAGTGTTTTTGAAACCACTTAGGCTTGTGGCCTTTTCTAAAGTGTGTTTCCTGGAGAAGAACTATGTCCCCACCCATCCTCTGTAGGTCATTAAGTACTATGGATCTGTTCCCTGGGTTGTTCATTCCCTTGACATTTACAGTTATCAGTTTAATGCCGTGTGAAGTGTCTCTAGCTGTATGTGGTTTCATTTTCCTAGAGGGGGGAAGTGGAAACTAGACGTCAGGGAAGGAAGGGGAAGGAAAGGGGAGGAAAGGAATATAGAAGGCTTTGGCTCAGGGGGTTTGATAGAGTAAAGGAAAGGGAAGCTGTATCCTCACTGTGCCACGTGATGGGGTCAGGATAATATCAGTAAAACAAGACTGTGCATTGTTAATCACAATGTTTACAATCAAAACCAAGTATAACAATTTAACAAGAGAAAAACACTAGGGGTGGTGTCCCTAGACTGTTGCCTATGACTAGTGTGCATGATTGCAATGCGAGTTTATGTTATGTGCTAATGTATCTTGTTTAAGCTGTAGCAGTGTCTGGTGTGTGGTGCAGGGAAGCAAGTGATGTGGTGGGTGCAGTGCAAAATATGTGTGTATGAGTATGGATGTGTAGGGGGGAGGGGGGAGGGGGGAGGTGTTGGTCATGTCTCTTTGATCTTTGTGAGCGTGTTGATGGTAATGGTTATGTGTGGTGTCCTGGTGCCTGTGATGGCCTTTTGGGTATTATGTTGATGTGCCACAAGAGGTAAAACAAAACAAGTATAACTATCATGTCTATAGATGTTAAACATATTTTATAAAAGTCTGGGAGTCCTTCCCATCGGCATTTGTGATGGGAGACCATGTGCCTTCGGCAAAGCAGTTGTACCTAGGTGGGTGTTGGACTTCCCACGACTCAGTTTCTTTTGGCACAGGTTGCAAATGGCATCACTGTTGTCAGAGGCAGACACACAAAAAAATGCCACACTGCTGAGCTCTGCGATGACGGCATTCTGGTGGTGGCAACAGCATGCGTTAATGGGCGTCGGCGTGCTGTTTGGCTGACCCCGGGTGCCGATGCATGCTGTCTGACTGTGCCACTAGCTCCTTGCGACGACCTCCCCATGCTTCCAATTCGTCTCCTCCTCCTCCTCTCTGTCTCCCCATCTTAACTTTCCCCCTCTTCTTCTTCTCTTCTACCAGGCACCCACGTGACATCCACCGACACATCATCATCAACTGCTTCACTTGTATCTGACACATCAAGAAAGGAAGCAGCAGCGGGTACAATATCATCATCATCACACCGTACCTCCATGTTGGTAATGCTGCCTGACTGAGACATATCACTGTTATCTACATCCTCTGTCAATGATGGTTGCGCATCACTCATTTCTTCCAACTGATGTGTCAATAACTCCTGTGACAGATCAAGTGAAGCGGCTGTGGTGCTAGTGTTGGTGGTGGCGACAGGCGGGCGAGTGGCACTGGTCAATTGAGACGTGCCCAAAGCACAGCTGGACGTAGATGGTGCGTCAAGGTTAGGAGGACTAGGAGCGGAAGCTGTAGAAGATTGGGTGTCCTGTGTTAGCCATTCAACTAGGTCCTCCTCAGAACTTTTTGCGTCCCCCCTGGCACCCGGCGTCTGAACAATGTGCATATTTGTAGGGTCTAAAGGAATCACAGCACCACGACCACGACCACGGAACCTGCGGGGTGGCTTGCCTCTGCCTGTCATTTTTTTTTAAATGGACACTGACAATACTATTACACAAATTATGAGTGGTGGCACTGGGCAAGTGGGCACAGTATACGCTGTGAGACTGACAACAAAAAAAAGACAGATGTTTTAAAAGTCACAAATTGTTAATTTTTTAAATATTAGAAGTACTGTGACAACAAATATGATTGTTGGCAATAGTTGGCAAATGGGCCTGTCTGGCACACACACTGGGAGAAAGGCAATTGCAATTAGATTAAACTAGCTGAGTCATGCTTCTTAGTCCAAAAATTTATTTTGAAAAAAAATTGACAATACTGTTAGCACAAATATGATTGGTGGCACTAGTTGGAAATGGCAAGTGGGCCTGGCACACACGCTGGCAGACAGGCAACTGCAATTCAATGGAACTAGGAGACTGAAGATTCACAGTCAAAACAGTTATGATTAAAAAAAAATTCAATACTGTTACAAGAAATATGATTGGTGGCACAAATAGGCTAGTTGGGCCTGGCACACAGGCAGGCAGGCAGGCAGGAGGAAAATGCAATTCAAGGGCACTAGTAGACTGCAGATTCACAGTCAAAACAGTGATGATTGACAATTTTTTCAATACTGTTAAAAGAAATATGATGGGTGGCATTAATTGGCTAGTTGGGCCTGGCACACAGGCTGGCAGGCAGGAGGAAAGTGCAATTCAATGGCACGAGCAAATTGATGATTCAGAATAACAATCAAAAAAAATTAATTTTAATTATTAACAATACTGTGACAACAAATATGATTGGTGTAAATAGTTGGCAAGTCGGCCTGGCACACAGGCTGGCAGGCAGGAGGAAAATGCAATTCAAGGCCCAGGACACTAGTAGACTGCAGATTCACAGTCAAAACAGTGATGATTTACAATTTTTTCAATACTGTTAAAAGAAATATGATTGCTGGCACTAATTGGCTAGTTGGGCCTGGCACACAGGCTGGCAGGCAGGAGTAAAGTGCAATTCAATGGCATGAGCAAACTGAGGATTCAGAATAACAATCAAAATTTTTTTAATTTTAATTATTAACAATACTGTGACAACAAATATGATTGGTGTAAATAGTTGGCAAGTCGGCCTGGCACACAGGCTGGCGGGCAGGAGGAAAATGCAATTCAAGGGCACTAGTAGACTGCAGATTCACAGTCAAAACAGTGATGATTGACAATTTTTTCAATACTCTTAAAAGAAATATGATTGCTGGCACTAATTGGCTAGTTGGGCCTGGCACACAGGCTGGCAGGCAGGAGGAAAGTGCAATTCAATGGCACAAGCAAACTGATGATTCAGAATAACAATCAAAAAATTTTTAATTTTAATTATTAACAATGCTGTGACAACAAATATGATTGGTGTATATAGTTAGCAAGTCGGCCTGGCACACAGGCTGGCAGGCAGGAGGAAAATGCAATTCAAGGCCCAGGGCACTAGTAGACTGCAGATTCACAGTCAAAACAGTGATGATTGACAATTTTTTCAATACTGTTAAAAGAAATATGATTGCTGGCACTAATTGGCTAGTTGGGCCTGGCACACAGGCTGGCAGGCAGGAGGAAAGTGCAATTCAATGGCACGAGCAAACTGATGATTCAGAATAACAATCAAAAAATTTTTAATTTTAATTATTAACAATACTGTGACAACAAATATGATTAGTGTAAATAGTTGGCAAGTCGGCCTGGCACACAGGCTGGCAGGCAGGAGGAAAATGCAATTCAAGGGCACTAGTAGACTGCAGATTCACAGTCAAAACAGTGATGATTGACAATTTTTTAAATACTGTTAAAAGAAATATGATGGGTGGCACTAATTGGCTAGTTGGGCCTGGCACACAGGCTGGCAGGCAGGAGGAAAGTGCAATTCAATGGCACAAGCAAACTGATGATTCAGAATAACAATCAAAAAATTTTAATTTTAATTATTAACAATACTGTGACAACAAATATGATTGGTGTAAATAGTTGGCAAGTCGCCCTGGCACACAGGCTGGCAGGCAAGAGGAAAATGCAATTCAAGGGCACTAGTAGACTGCAGATTCACAGTCAAAACAGTGATGATTTACAATTTTTTCAATACTGTTAAAAGAAATATGATTGCTGGCACTAATTGGCTAGTTGGGCCTGGCACACAGGCTGGCAGGCAGGAGGAAAGTGCAATTCAATGGCAAGAGCAAACTGATGATTCACAATCGAACAATGTTTAATTTTAAATATTAACAATACTGTTAAAAACACTATGATTGGTGGCACTAATTGGCTAGTTGGGCCTGGCACACAGGCTGGCAGGCAGGAGGAAAGTGCAATTCAATGGCACAAGCAAACTGATGATTCAGAATAACAATCAAAAATGTTTTTAATTTTAATTATTAACAATACTGTGACAACAAATATGATTGGTGTAAATAGTTGGCAAGTCGGCCTGGCACACAGGCTGGCAGGCAGGAGGAAAATGCAATTCAAGGGCACTAGTAGACTGCAGATTCACAGTCAAAACAGTGATGATTGGCAATTTTTTCAATACTGTTAAAAGAAATATGATTGCTGGCACTAATTGGCTAGTTGGGCCTGGCACACAGGCTGGCAGGCAGGAGGAAAGTGCAATTCAATGGCATGAGTAAACTGATGATTCAGAATGACAATCAAAAACTTTTTAGTTTAAATTATTAACAATACTGTGACAACAAATATGATTGGTGTAACTAGTTGGCAAGTCGGCCTGGCACACAGGCTGTCAGGCAGGAGGAAAATGCAATTCAAGGGCACTAGTAAACTGCAGATTCACAGTCAAAACAGTGATGATTGACAATTTTTTCAATGCTGTTAAAAGAAATATGATTCCTGGCACTAATTGGCTAGTTGGGCCTGGCACACAGGCTGGCAGGCAGGAGGAAAGTGCAATTCAATGGAACGAGCAAACTGATGATTCAGAATAACAATCAAATTTTTTTTTATTTTAATTATTAACAATACTGTGACAACAAATATGATTGGTGTAACTAGTTGGCAAGTCGGCCTGGCACACAGGCTGGCAGGCAGGAGGAAAATGCAATTCAAGGACACTAGTAGACTGCAGATTCACAGTCAAAAAAGTGATGATTTACAATTTTTTCAATACTGTTAAAAGAAATATGATGGGTGGCACAAATTGGCTAGTTGGGCCTGGCACACAGGCTGGCAGGCAGGAGGAAAGTGCAATTCAATGGCACGAGCAAACTGATGATTCAGAATGACAATCAAAAATTTTTTAGTTTTAATTATTAACAATACTGTGACAACAAATATGATTGGTGTAACTAGTTGGCAAGTCAGCCTGGCACACAGGCTGGCAGGCAGGAGGAAAATGCAATTCAAGGGCACTAGTAGACTGCAGAATCACAGTCAAAACAGTGATGATTTACAATTTTTTCAATACTGTTAAAAGAAATATGATTGCTGGCACTAATTGGCTAGTTGGGCCTGGCACACAGACTGGCAGGCAGGAGGAAAGTGCAATTCAATGGCACGAGCAAACTGATGATTCAGAATAACAATCAAAATTTTTTTAATTTTAATTATTAACAATACTGGGACAACAAATATGATTGGTGTAAATAGTTGGCAAGTCGGCCTGGCACACAGGCTGGCAGGCAGGAGGAAAATGCAATTCAAGGGCACTAGTAGACTGCAGATTCACAGTCAAAACAGTGATGATTTACAATTTTTTCAATACTGTTAAAAGAAATATGATTGCTGGCACTAATTGGCTAGTTGGGCCTGGCACACAGGCTGGCAGGCAGGAGGAAAGTGCAATTCAATGGCAAGAGCAAACTGATGATTCACAATCGAACAATGTTTAATTTTAAATATTAACAATACTGTTAAAAACACTATGATTGGTGGCACTAATTGGCTAGTTGGGCCTGGCACACAGGCTGGCAGGCAGGAGGAAAGTGCAATTCAATGGCACGAGCAAACTGATGATTCAGAATAACAATCAAAAATTTTTTCATTTTAATTATTAACAATACTGTGACAACAAATATGATTGGTGTAAATAGTTGGCAAGTCGGCCTGGCACACAGGCTGGCAGGCAGGAGGAAAATGCAATTCAAGGGCACTAGTAGACTGCAGATTCACAGTCAAAACAGTGATGATTGACAATTTTTTCAATACTGTTAAAAGAAATATGATGGGTGGCACTAATTGGCTAGTTGGGCCTGGCACACAGGCTGCCAGGCAGGAGGAAACTGCAATTCAATGGAACTAGGAGAATGAAGATTTGCAGTCAAAAAACTTATGATTTTAATTTTTTTCTATACTGTTACAAGAATTATGATTGGTGGCACTGGCACACAGGCTGGCAGGCAGGAGGAAAGTGCAATTCAATGGCACGAGCAAACTGATGATTCAGAATAACAATCAAAAATCACAATCGAACAATGTTTAATTTTAAATATTAACAATACTGTTACAACAACTATGATTGGTGGCACTAATTGGCTAGTTGGGCCTGGCACACAGGCTGGCAGGCAGGAGGAAACTGCAATTCAATGGCACTAGGAGACAAGATTTGCAGTCAAAAAAATTAGGATTTAAATTTTTTAATATACTGTTACAAGAAATATGATTGGTGGCACTAATTGGCTAGTTGGGCCTGGCACACAGGCTGGCAGGCAGGAGGAAAGTGCAATTCAATGGCACGAGCAAACTGTAACTATTTGTAACTTTAAAGATTAACAATACTGTTACAACAACTATGATTGGTGTAACTAGTTGGCAAGTCGGCCTGGCACACAGGCTGGCAGGCAGGAGGGAACTGCAATTCAATGGCACTACTAGACTGCAGATTCACAGTCAAAAAAGTGATGATTTACCATGTTTTCAATACTGTTACAACAACTATGATTGGTGGCACTAATTGGCTAGTTGGGCCTGGCACACAGGCTGGCAGATATGAGTCGTGGCTGGTAGGTAGGGCAGCAATTTAACACAGTATGCTGTGTAAGTGAGAAAAACACATGCCTGATAGAAAATTAAGTTAGATTACACTAGCAAAATAATTTAAAAGTTTATATTTTAATATTAAAATAATGTTAAGCAGTGCACATATGAGTGGTGGCACTGGCTGGCTGCTACGTAGGGCAGCAATTAACAACAGTATGCTCTGTAAGTCAGATAGACAGTTAGACACAGGCCTGATAGAAAATAAAATTAGATTACACTAGCATAATGATTTAAAGATTTTTTGGGGGAATTTAAAGAAAAAGGTTTAGCACATATGAGTCGTGGCTGATAGCCTTTGAAGGGCAGCAATTAAAAACAGTAGGCTCGATCGCTTCCGGTAGGCGGAGCTGGCGGATGGCAGCAGGGAAGAGGAGCTCCGTAACTCAGTTCTAAAAAACTTACTAAATTTGCTGCTACCCGCCTCTATTACCCCAAACACCCCAACTGGCTAAAAAGAAGTCGTGCAGGGCAGAAGATCGCCCTAGCCCCGAGAAGCACTTTATACTGCGCCACGCTGCGCAACTTGGAAGGGCCTCCTCAGCATTAACAAGCGTGCTGGCTCAAGCAGGGCCCAGAAGTTGCTCCGGTAGAGAGAGAGATCACAGGAGAGACGGTGTATGCGGTGTAATGCTGGAAGCTGAGCACACAGAAACTGCACACTGGACACTGACTATAAGAATCCGGTAAGGCATAAAGGGCTTAATCGTTTCAGTGGCCCTTATATACTGTATATACTGGGAACTACAGAGACAATATGGGGGAGAGTGGGGTCTTTACTTACCTGCCTTGATTAAACCAATAAAAAGTGTAGCGCACTTCAATTTGACTGGAACTTTGAGGTCCCTGAGGCTTGATACAATAACAAAGCTTCACATCCCAGCATTAAGAAACACACCGTGCCAGCTTTGAGATAGCTGCAGAACATTTTATTTGCATTAGTGTGGGACTTTAAAAAAAAAAAAAAAAAAAAACTTGAAGAGCTGAAGTGTCATAATTAAGGCTACAATATCAGATCACACCACAGTCAAATAGGCTTGCTACAGTCTCCCATACAATTGCAGGCTCTGTCTCGCATACATCTCAAACCCCTCTCCCCCCAATTGCAATACAACAATGCCATCTGGGGGCCTTAAACTCTAATTTTGAACATTCATCTGAACTTTTGTTGCTATATTTCTCTTACTTACTGCACTTCTTATGAAGGTTGATCAATACTTTAAACCTCTATCCAACACATTGGAGGGTAAGATAACTAAAAAAAGCCAAGCACACAGACAGGAGACAAAGACATAATACAGAGACTCAGATGGAAAATCCACCGTCTCCAAACACCTCTCGCCTAACATTAAGTGACTCATCAAACCTGCTGCAAGAATTAAAGTCTTTTTTTCTTCCTAAAATGGAATCCCTCCAAGCTGGTATGGACACCCTGACCAGTGAGGTGCGCCAATTTTCTACATGAATGAACCAGACGGAACAGAGAATCTCAGACATGGAAGACCGCCAAAATGACACCTCCACCTCTCTCAGGCAACTGTTATGGCAAAACCAAGCTTTACAAGACAAGGTAGACGACCTTGAGAATCGGAGCAGACGCAATAACCTCCGCATAGTCGGAATCCCAGAGCATATAAAAAATAAAGACCTACTGGAGTTCACAGCTTTAACCTTCCCTAGGCTCCTGGGTGTAGATCCGGATCGTCTTCCACTGGATGTGGAAAGAGCACACCGCATCGGCCCTGATAATGGACTCTCTACCACAGCCTCCACCAGACCACGGCAGGTCATCTTTAAGTGCTTAAATTATCAAGAAAAACTAACCTTGCTGAGGGCATACAGATCACATAATGCAGATGTTCTATATGAGGGGAAAAAGCTGCTACTATTCCAGGACTTCTCTGCAGATGTATCCAAGTTGCGCAAAGAGTTTGCACCCTACTGTTCTCAATTGTATAAAGAGGGCAGACAAGTGGCGCTTCTGTATCCTGCTAAGCTCCGGCTACAAACCCCCAGAGGGGATAAGTTCTTCCGTTCCCCCAAAGAACTAAAATCCTACCTAGATGCTGAGAAACCGCATGCTGACACATAACCCAACTCCTACCACTGGACAATCTAAGACCTACTTGGAGTGATGGGTCCTAGACAGGACAACTGTTGCAAGTACAGGGAGGCCTTAGAAACAGGTGCCTTCCCTAAAGTGGCCGCTGCTACTTTCCAGGCCACCACATTGCAGGACATGTTCTTATCTCAGGAATGGACCCTCCTGTGGATGACCATCCACAACTCTGAACCCCTTGGTTCGCTAAGGGACATGTTATTTAAAATTACTGTTGATGTTTACTATGTTTTTATATTTAGTTTGTTCTCCTCTTCTCTCACTCCTGAAGCAGGTGGTTTACATGTTCTAATTAAGGGATACCTTTTTCTCATACACATAGGAATTGATATATGCATTAACCTCTCTTCTTTTTTAGCAGGAAGTTTGTGGGCTGTGTTCGGCGGATGGGTGAACCGGAGACTGACAATTAGACCTGTGACCAATACACTGCACTTGTTGCCATTCACCAGTGGTGTCCGTAAGTCCTTCTCTGTATTACACCCCACACTGAGTTCTACACATGTTGGGGCCCCCCTCCTACACACTAACAAACAGATCTGCTGTGCCCACCCCCTTAGTGACTACTCAAATGACTGGGACACTTAATGTGATATCTTGGAATGTAGGGGGTATAACATCCCCAGCCAAACGAAGCAAAATTCTCCAACACCTAAAATCGCTGCACGTAGACATTGCGCTATTGCAAGAGACACATCTCACTGCGGAGGAACATGAAAAACTAAAAATTAGATGGGTTGGCCAAATCCTATACTCACCATCTGAGGAGAGGAAGCGTGGGGTGGCAATCCTAGTATGCAAGCAATTACCCATAACATTTTCCAACACAAAGATTGACAAGCAGGGTCGCTACATTTTCACCTCGCTTCACATAGACACACGTACTTTTCAATTATGTAACGTTTATGGCCCAAACCATTCTGACCGACTTTTCTAGTCATCCTTGTAATCCCTCATAGCCCAACACTCGGAATCTCCAGTAATAGTGGGGGGGGACTTCAACATGGCACAGGCATACCCGCTAGATAGGTTTCTTGACCCATCCCAACCCAATACAACAGGGAGGGGAATACATTCCAAACACAAACAAGAAACACAAATAATATCTATGTTTAGAGATGGACTGGGGCTACAGGATCTGTGGAGATCTCAACACCCTGATCAAAGGGATTATACGTGTGTCTCTAAGACGCACCACACCCTCTCCCATATAGACTTTTTCCTCACTTCCCCGCAAATCACTCAAAACATAATAAACACATCTATTCTCCCAATCACAATATCAGATCACGCCCCCATAAGAATAAAGCTTCAGCCTTTTAGAACTGAATCTACTAAAAAGACATGGAGGTTCCCATCCTACCTGTACACTAATGCAAATTTTAGACAACACCTGAAGGCGTTTTGGCTGGAATATACTTTTTACAATGGACAGCATAGGGACAATCTTGACCTGTTTTGGCATGCCTCTAAGGCAGTTATAAGAGGTAAAATCACTGCATACACAGCACACCATTTTCAGTCTAAAAAAAAAAATCACTACACAGCTCCTTTCAGAGCTAACTAATGCCTACAACATCAATCTAACTAAACCTACAGCAGCGAATCGCCAGAAATACTATGACGCCAAGAAAGAGAGAGACACACACTTGCACATTCTTGACCACAAGTTCAATCTGCACAGACAGGGTAGGTTTTACCGCCACGGCAACAAAGCTGGCAAGCTCTTAGCAAATCTGGTAAGACTTCATACGCCTAAATCCATCATAGCTGCAATTAAGTCTGGGGCACACCTTAAGACAAATACCAAGGACATAATGGAGGTATTTACAGATTATTACAAATCTCTATACACTAAACAGATCATAAACAAAGAAGACAAACACACATTTTGGCGCAGCGTTACAGTACCTCGACTTTCTGAAGCTCAAAAAGACAGTCTTAATGCCCCCATACATGTACAAGAAGTGATACGCGCCATTGGTAGTTCAAAATTAGGGAAAGCTGCAGGTCCAGATTCACTCCCAATAGAGTACTATAAGATTCTAAGTCCAGATATAGCATCAGTGTTAGCCGACACCTACACTAGCTATTTACAAGGTACATCAATACCAGACGCAAGATTTACGGACGCTAATATATGCATAATCCCTAAACCAAACAGAGACCACATGCTTCCCTCCTCATACAGGCCGATCTCTTTGCTCAACAGTGACTACAAACTGTTTACAAAGATATTGGCGGACAGACTGGCGGAAATGCTCCCAGACATAATACACCCAGATCAGACTGGCTTCATCAAACGCCGCACCTCAGTAATTAACATCAAGAAAACGCTAGCTGTCATATCCCACTACAATAACTCATACTACCATGACTTTCAAAGACCCAATACAGACGCATGCCTTCTCGCCATTGACGCTGAGAAGGCGTTTGATAGAATAGAATGGGATCACCTCTACACCTCCTTAGAAAAATTCGGCATATCTGGGAACTTCCTCAATGTAATCCAACAATTGTATACCTCGCCCTCTGCTTCGGTAATTGTCAATGGCCAAACATCCCCTTCATTCCTACTGGAAAGGGGGACTAGACAGGGGTGTCCCCTGTCCCCGTTGCTCTTTGACTTGGCGATAGAACCCTTGGCATGTCACATTCGCCAAAGTAGCGAAGGCCTGAAAATTCATAGACAAATCATACACTTATCACTCTACGCCGACGACCTTCTTTTATATGTTCCTAACCCTCACAACAATATACCCAAACTGATACATAAATTAACTAAATTTGGTGCCATATCAGGCTACAAAATAAATATAGATAAATCAGAACTCACATGGCTACTCAATACCCAAAAAGTCCCACTACAAGACATTGACCTGAAAATAACTGCAGGCCACTTCACATACCTAGGGATCCATCTACACGTCGACACTAACAACTTATACCACCTAAACATAGGCAAAACAATAGCCCTCATCCAAAACCAAGTGAAAGGTTGGAGAAACCTACCACTGTCACTCACAGGTTAAAAATGATTATCCTACCAAAACTGCTATACCCCCTCCAGATGCTTCCTATCTTGCTAACAAAGAAAGATTTAAGTGAATTGGCAACCTTGTTTGGCACGTTTGTGTGGCGACATGGGAAGCCAAGGATTAACAGATTACACTTAGCAATGCCAATCGGTTCGGGTGGACTTAGTCTCCCAAATCTTAAATGGTACAACTGGGCATCCTTGGTGAAGGTGATTGTGGGCTGGTTGGCACACTCAGATTATTTCTGTCACCCAGTGGAAAAAGAATTACTAGCTCCCACACATCCTGCTTTTTTGCCACACACCCCGCTACCATCCCTTCCCCCACAAATCAAGCAAAACATACTATTTATAGATCCACTGAGGGCGTGGGCCAGGCTTTGTAAAACATGGGGGATGACATTTACATTTAGTAAATACCTACCTCTTCAAGGTAACCCCAACTTCATACCGGGATACACGACCGCTGTCTTTATAGACTGGGAACGTCAGGGATTGACAATGGTGGCACAACTGATTAACCCCGCAACGCATCAAATAATTCCTTTCCCAGACCTACAAGCACAATATAATCTCCCTGGCGCACACAGGTTTGCCTACTTTCAGAGCCGACATTATGTTCAAAGTCTATTAACAGAGGGCCTAGCATCCTTAGCGGTCCCCAAAATTGTTACTCTCTGTACTTTGGCCTCTCAGGGAACACACTCTATCACGCCCATTTATAAACTCATAATGACACATAATGAGACGCAAACAATGCAGAGTATTACATTCAAGTGGCAGGGACAGGGGATTCCGGAGGTCACACAAGACCATATCACGCACAGCATATTGGCAGTCAGGACAGCCACACTATCCTCTTACCTACGTGAATCTCAAATAAAATTACTACATCAAGCATACATAACTCCCAAAATCAGATCGAAATGGGTGAAAGACGCTGTAGATGGATGCCCCAAATGTTCAATACCCACCCCAGATATGGTACACCTGGTTTGGGGCTGCCCCAAGGTGCAGAGATTTTGGGGCAAGGTTACATTCTGGCTGTCCAAGATACTTAAAACTAACATAAAATTGACAGCAGCACAGGTACTCTTCTTCCAGGACACCTCCGTAACACATAACCGTCAAAGATTTCAAAACTTAGTTGTGCTGATGGCCAGGAAATTAATTCTACAATACTGGGTCAGAACTAGAGAACCTCCTTTTAAAAAGCTTACCCATGCATTATACCAACAGCTATTGATAGAACATGCAGACACCCAGGGGGACCGTGAAGCTAGAGTAAAGGCATTTATAACTAAATGGGAGGCATACTTACTTTACCTGCCAGATGGTCTAAGAAAAAAACTGATACAGCCCTTTCAACATTCTGCATTCATCCTAAATGAAAACCTACATGGTCGCTGGTACCTGCAGGGACTTGACTTAGACACATGATGGATTACACTGACATTATATAGACTATAGCCCGGGCGAGGCAACTCCCTGACTGCGACTGCACCCATCCGCCGACACGTGCATTTTCCTATGGAAGGGACACTCGATTCATTAGGTTTAATTACCACTGTTATTGTACTAATCACTATTTCAGTTTCCACTTCTTGAGTGAGGACACTGAGCACGACCAAAGGAGGAGAAACATGTACTGTTGTAAGTCAATCTATAACCAGATGTTGGCGGGTACCTTTATGTAATCTATGATATGATGCCTTCAGGCCTCAACCCCGCCCTTTGGTCGACATTAACCACTAATTGTTGTTTTAATGTTGTACTTGTTTATGTTTTATGGTTATATATGAGGATTGGCTACGCCACACAGCTCAAGAAGCAAACTTATCGGACTCAAAACTAACTCACCTATATTGTTGAAACTGTATACTGTTGCTTACACTAAGCTTTATGATGATTGTAATTGCATAATGTTGTGTGGAGCTGTCCAAGCTCCTCTTTAAAAATTTCAAAAATAAAGTTTAAAAAAAAACAAAAAAAAAACAGTAGGCTCTGTAAGGCCTAGATTTGGAGTTCGGCGGTAGCCGTGAAAACCAGCGTTAGAGGCTCCTAACGCTGGTTTTAGGCTACCGCCGGTATTTGGAGTCAGTGATTAAAGGGTCTAGTTCAATCTAGTTCAATCCGATTGGCTGATCCAATCAGCCAATCAGATTGAGCTCGCATTCTATTGGCTGATCGGAACAGCCAATAGAATGCGAGCTCAATCTGATTGGCTGATTGGATCAGCCAATTGGATTGAACTTGATTCTGATTGGCTGATTCCATCAGCCAATCAGAAAATTCCTACCTTAATTCCGATTGGCTGATAGAATCCTATCAGCCAATCGGAATTCGAGGGACGCCATCTTGGATGACGTCCCTTAAAGGAACAGTCATTCGTCGTTCAGTCGTCGGTCCGGATGGATGTTCCGCGCTGGAGGTCTTCAGGATCCTGCCGCTTCGCTCCGGATGGAAGACCATAGAAGATGCCGCCTGGATGATGACTTCAATCGGATGGAAGATCCTCTTCTGCCCCGCTTGGATGAAGACTTTGACCGGATCATGGACCTCTTCAGCCCCCCGCTTGGGCTTGGATCAGGACATCGGAGGAGCTCTTCAGGACGGATCGGTGAACCTGGATGGTGAAGACAAGGTAGGAAGATCTTCAGGGGCTTAGTGTTAGGTTTATTTAAGGGGGGTTTGGGTTAGATTAGGGGTATGTGGGTGGTGGGTTGTAATGTTGGGGGGGGGTATTGTATTTATTCTTTTACAGGCAAAAGAGCTGAAATTCTTGGGGCATGCCCCGCAAAGGGCCCTGTTCAGGGCTGGTAAGGTAAAAGAGCTTTTACCTTTTTTAATTTAGAATAGGGTAGGGATTTTTTTATTTTGGGGGGCTTTGCTATTTTATTAGGGGGCTTAGAGTAGGTGTAATTAGTTTAAAATTGTTGTAATATTTTTCTTATGTTTGTAAATATTTTTTGTAACTTAGTTCTTTTTTATTTTTTGTACTTTAGCTAGTTTATTTAATTGTATTTATTTGTAGGAATTGTGTTTAATTAATTTATTGATAGTGTAGTGTTAGGTTAATTGTAGGTAATTGTAGGTAGTTTATTTAATTAATTTATTGATAGGGTAGTGTTAGGTTTAATTATATCTTAGGTTAGGATTTATTTTACAGGTAAATTTGTTATTATTTTAACTAGGTAACTATTAAATAGTTCTTAACTATTTAATAGCTATTGTACCTGGTTAAAATAATTACAAAGTTGCCTGTAAAATAAATATTAATCCTAAAATAGCTATAATATAATTATAATTTATATTGTAGCTATATTAGGATTTATTTTACAGGTAAGTATTTAGCTTTAAATAGGAATCATTTATTTAATAAGAGTTAATTTATTTCGTTAGATGTAAATTATATTTAACTTAGGGGGGTGTAAGTGTTAGTGTTAGACTTAGCTTTAGGGGTTAATCCATTTATTAGAATAGCGGTGAGCTCCGGTCGTCAGATTAGGGGTTAATAATTGAAGTTAGGTGTCGGCGATGTTAGGGAGGGCAGATTAGGGGTTAATACTATTTATGATAGGGTTAGTGAGGCGGATTAGGGGTTAATAACTTTATTATAGTAGCGCTCAGGTCCGCTCGGCAGATTAGGGGTTAATAAGTGTAGGCAGGTGTCGGCGACGTTGAGGGGGGCAGATTAGGGGTTAATAAATATAATCTAGGGGTCGGCGATGTTAGGGCAGCAGATTAGGGGTACATAGGGATAACGTAGGTTGCGGCGGTTTACGGAGCGGCAGATTAGGGGTTAAAAAAAATATGCAGGGGTCAGCGATAGCGGGGGCGACAGATTAGAGGTTCATAAGTGTAAGGTTAGGGGTGTTTAGACTCGGGGTTCATGTTAGAGTGTTAGGTGCAGACGTAGGAAGTGTTTCCCCATAGGAAACAATGGGGCTGCGTTAGGAGCTGAACGCTGCTTTTTTGCAGGTGTTAGGTTTTTTTTCAGCTCAAACAGCCCCATTGTTTCCTATGGGAGAATCCTGCACGAGCACGTTTTTGAGGCTGGCCGCGTCCGTAAGCAACTCTGGTATCGAGAGTTGCATTTGCGGGAAAAATGCTCTACGATCCTTTTTTGGAGCCTAACGCAGCATTTGTTTGAACTCTCGATACCAGAGTTAAATTTATGGTGCGGCCAGAAAAAAGCCTGCGGAGCGTTAACAGCCCTTCTACCGCCAAACTCCAAATCTAGGCCTAAGTCAGATACACACACGCCTGATAGAAAATACAATTAGATTACACTAGAAAAATGATTTAAAGTTTTTTTGGGGGGGGGGATTTAAAAAAAGGTTAAACACATATGAGTTGTGGCTCATAGACTAGGGAGGGCAGCAATTAAACACAGTATGCTCTGTAAGTCAGCAAAACACACAGGCCTGATAGAAAATGATATTAGATTACACTAACAAAAAAATGTAAAAGTTTTTTTTTTTTTTTTTTTTTAAAAAGGTGAAGCAGATATGAGTGGTGGCTGCCTGGTAGAGAGCAATTAACCAAAAGACTGAAAAAACTGAAGTATATGCTGTGTGAGCCTGACAGACACAGGCCTGATAGAAAATGAAATTAGATTACACTAGCAAAATGATTTAAAAGTTTTTTTTTAAATTTAAAATAATGTTATAAGCGGATATGACCACTGGTGGCTGGCACAGAGCAATGAACCAGAGTGTATGCTGTGTGACACAGGCCTGATAGAAAATGAAAATAAATTACACTAGCAAAATAATTTCAAATTTTTGTTGGTTAAATTTAAACTAATGTTGTTAGGCAGATATCAGTGGTGGCAGTAATCACAGCATATGCTGTGAGCCTTACACACAGGCTGAAAGCCAGGCAAATGCTAATAAAAATACGGGGGAAAAAAAGGGCTTTTTGGGGTGCTGTCCTTGCAGCAGAGATGAGATGAATCCTTCTGGACTGTAGTGGACACTAAATACACTAGCCTATTTCCCTATAATGTCAGCAGCAGCAACACAAAACGTCCTCTCACTAACAAAGCAAGGTCGTTATGAGTCTAAAATGGCTGCTGCCAAGAAGCTGGGAGGGTCTGTGAGGGAGTGTCTGATGTTGATTGGCTCTAATGTGTCAGAAGGCTGTGACATACAGGGTCAAAGTTTCCTCAATGATGACACATAGGGGGCGGATCGAACATCGCATGTGTTCGCCCGCAGACGCGAACGCGAACAAGCTATGTTCGCCGTGAACCGTTCGTGGGCGAACAGTTCGGGACATCACTACTGATGAGATGACCTGCCTTGGGCTAAAAATGGTCCACACGCTGCTGTATTTTATCTTCGAATGCCGGATGACTTGCGTGACTTATCGGCCACCAACTGTGGTTCAAGCCGCAATGTTTTCAGGCACTTTCTGCCTGGGAAACAAACATCAATTTTTCTGGCCGCTGCTACAGCAGCGGCTGCAACAATACCTAATTTTTCAGGCATGTGTACATGCCAAATTTTTCTGGCCTCTGGTGCTGCACTGTGGCTTCAAAAACCGAACCAAAAAAAAGGCACGTAACAGGGATTAAACTGATCAGAATAGTACTACTTAACACACCACTCATATCTGGTGGCACAGTAGATTGCACGCGCAGTGCCCCAAATTTGAAGTAGGAGGACCGACCAAGCATCTTTTTCCATCTCCCGGTTCCTAAAATCCATGCCATATACACGTCCCCTGGCGCCGCAACTGCCTCTGGGAACCTTACCATGGGTCCCAGACCGCACGTCTTGTAATTCTCTGTCTGGGAAATTATCTATCTATCAAATCTATCTATTTATCTATCAAATATATCTATCTATCATATCTATCAAATGTATATTGCATCTATTGATCTATCTATCTAATCTATGTATCTATCTATCTATCAAATCTATCTATCTCATGGCCGGACTCTTTTGTGACAGCCACTTGTGTTTCAGCCAAATGTCCATCGGCCAAATGTCCGTCTGCCAAATGTCCGTCGGCTAAAAGTCCGGCCACGATTGCACACGCAGTGCCCCAAATTTGAAGTAGGAGGACTGACCAAGCATCTTTTTCCATCTCCCGGTTCCTAAAATCCATGCCATATACACGTCCCCTGATAGGGGGCGTAACAGGTATTAAACTGATCAGAATAGTACTACTTAACACACCACTCTTATCTGGTGGCACAGTAGATTGCACGCGCAGTGCCCCAAATTTGAAGTAGGAGGACCGACCAAGCATCTTTTTCCATCTCCCGGTTCCTAAAATTCATGCCATATACACGTCCCCTGGCACCGCAACTGCCTCTGGGAACCTTACCATGGGTCCATGACCGCACGTCTTGTAATTGTCTGTCTTGGAAATGATCTATCTATCAAATCTATCTATTTATCTATCAAATCTATCTATCTTTCGTATCTATCAAATGTATATTTCATATATTGATCTATCTGTCTAATCTATGTATCTATCTATCAAATCTATCTATCTCGTGGCCGGACTGTTTTGTGACAGCCACTTGTGTTTCGGCTAAATGTTCGTCGGCCAAATGTCCGTCTGCCAAATGTCCGTCGGCTAAAAGTCCGGCCACGATTGCACGCGCAGTGCCCCAAATTTGAAGTAGGAGGACCGACCAAGCATCTTTTTCCATCTCCCAGTTCCTAAAATCCATGCCATATATACGTCCCCTGATAGGGGGCGTAACAGGTATTAAACTGATCAGAATAGTACTACTTAACACACCACTCTTATCTGGTGGCACAGTAGATTGCAAGCGCAGTGCCCCAAATTTGAAGTAGGAGGACCGACCAAGCATCTTTTTCCATCTCCCGGTTCCTAAAATCCATGCCATATACACGTCCCCTGGCACCGCAACTGCCTCTGGGAACCTTACCATGGGTCCCAGACCGCACGTCTTGTAATTGTCTGTCTGGGAAATTATCTATCAAATCTATCTATTTATCTATCAAATCTATCTATCTTTCGTATCTATCAAATGTATATTTCATCTATTGATCTATCTATCTAATCTATGTATCTATCTATCAAATCTATCTATCTCGTGGCCGGACTGTTTTGTGACAGCCACTTGTGTTTCGGCCAAATGTCCGTCGGCCAAATGTCCGTCTGCCAAATGTCCGTTGGCTAAAAGTCCGGCCACGATTGCACGCGCAGTGCCCCAAATTTGAAGTAGGAGGACCGACCAAGCATCTTTTTCCATCTCCCAGTTCCTAAAATCCATGCCATATATACGTCCCCTGATAGGGGGCATAACAGGTATTAAACTGATCAGAATAGTACTACTTAACACACCACTCTTATCTGGTGGCACAGTAGATTGCACGCGCAGTGCCCCAAATTTGAAGTAGGAGGACCGACCAAGCATCTTTTTCCATCTCCCGGTTTCTAAAATCCATGCCATATACACGTCCCCTGATAGGGGGCGTAACAGGGATTAAACTGATCAGAATAGTACTACTTAACACACCACTCCTATCTGGTGGCACAGTAGATTGCACGCGCAGTGCCCCAAATTTGAAGTAGGAGCACCAACCAAGCATCTTTTTCCATCTCCCGAATCCTAAAATCCATGCCATATACACATCCCCTGGCGTCGCAACTGCCTCTGGGAAGCTTACCATTGGTCCCAGACCGCACGTCTTCTAATTCTCTGTCTGGGAAATTATATATCTATCAAATCTATCTATTTATCTATCAAATATATCTATCTATCATATCTATCAAATGTATCTATTGCATCTATTGATCTATCTATCTAATCTATGTATCTATCTATCTATCAAATCTATCTATCTCATGGCCGGACTGTTATCTGCCAGACACTTGTGTTTCTGCTAAATGTCCATCGGCCAAATGTCCGTCGGCTAAAAGTCCGGCCACGATTGCACGCGCAGTGCCCCAAATTTCAGGTAGGAGGACTGACCAAGAATCTTTTTCCATCTCCCGGTTCCTAAAATCCATGCCATATACACGTCCTCTGATAGGGGACGTAACAGGGATTAAACTGATAAGAATAGTACTACTTAACACACCTTATAATAACGCAGAGAGAGGAGTCTGAAGAAGAGGAGTCAGAGAAGGAAGGTATCAGGTTCCTTGGTTATTTGAATCACAACTGCAGAGTCTAAATAAATTATATTTGTTTCACAACTGAAGTACAGGCTATTATATCAGCATAGACTGTTTAACTCAGGGTGATTTTTATAAGGAAGGGCAGTAAGTCTTTATATGGTTATATATTATTGTTATACCATATAAATATTTAAAGACTGAAAGTAAGTATTAGTATTAATAACAACTTTTGACATTGGTTGTGCTAAAACCCAAATGAGAGAGATAGTGTTCTTTGTAATAAGCACTGAAGCGTGAGAGATGTGAGACACACAGACTGCAGCTGCTGACAGGGGCGTGACCTGCTGCGAGACACAGCACACTGAATATTGCTTGCAGCGTGGATATCTGAAATCAGACTAGTGAGTGTAATAGGTGCTGTGAGACACACTGAGTTGTAAGGAGCTGTATGGCACGCTGAGATGAATGAGGCTGTGTGACGTCACGTAAAGTCCGTTACTGTCCGGTATGAGAATGAATCAAAGAAAGTTTATAAAATTAAATGAAACCTACGTTGCAAAACATAATAATATCTGAGAGACAAAGTCAATTTAGATAAGTTCAAGAGAAAACATGATATTTGAAATTAGCCGTTACTTTAGGCATCCAAGGTAAATTAGATTTGATACAAATACCGTAGCGGTAGTAGGTAGAATCCTCCTGTTGGAAATTAAGTAGCAATTCCTGTAGAGATGTGGAGTTGAAATAAATTAATACTTCTTGGAATAGCAAACTTCAGGATGAATGAGACTAGTTGTTATTAGTCCCTTTATGAGACCAAACTGCAGCTGGTATTTGTAATCCCAAATGTTAAAGTAGTTGAAGTAAATCTTCTTTTGATAAGAATATAGCTTATAAGAAACAGAGCACTGGTTTCAGCAAACAATACTCAACAACTAAGCACTTGTTTGGGGCGGGGTGATGCCTTAAGTACAGGTGAGGAAGGTGAGTTGAGGCAAAGAGTAAAAGCAGGACTGGAATCCTTACAGAAGGTGGCTTTGAGGAGGTGGAAGACCAAACACAGCAGGCGTCCCAGGGGGCTTGTTGTCACCTTTTGGCGACACTTGGTGTTGTACGTGGCTGGGTGGAGGAAGAGACCTTCAATGACATCAGTGAGGGCAAGGAACTGGACATGGCTAGCTTGGTATCCAACCTTGTGCAAATGGTGAGTTTGCGGTTGTGCAAATGGACTGTTTGCGGTTGTTTGTCCTGTGCGTTAAATGGGGAGTTTGGTCTGTCACTGTGAAGCGGGTGTAACCCTTACACTACCTGATCAATACAACATCATACCTGATGTTTTAAAGCACGTTATTCCAAACAATTTAGGAATGTTAGGTGATTTATGCCCTTTATGGATTAAAACCAGACTCTGCATCAACTATGTAATTTTACTTGGGGGTTTTACCATGGAACCCCCTCCGGCATGCCACAGTCCAGGTGTTAGTACCCTTGAAACAACTTTTCCATCACTATTGTGGCCAGAAAGAGTCCCTGTGGGTTTTAAAATTCGCCTGCCTATTGAAGTCAATGGCAGATCGCCCGGTTCTCCCGTTCGTGAACAGTTGTGGACGTTCGCGTTCACCGTTCGCGAATGGAAAATTTTAAGTTTGCAACATCACTAACTGGGGCAGTTTGTCTTATCACTTCCATGGTAGTGGGGGAGTGTCTTCTTGGATTCCCTCAGTTTTCTCTTAAGAATCTTTGGTCACTCTTTCTACTCTGAGTCTTTCCAGTTTGGTTCTTTCTGAAGTAGATCCTTTTTCTGACTCTGAGAGCTCAGCAGGAGGTTGAGGGACTCTCCTTTTGTGTGTCCTTTTGACGGATCTGTACCTTTGGCGGGATCTAGGTTCTAAGTTCTCTGGGCATTCGTGCCTATCCTAGTACAGGTAGCCCTCAGTTTACGCCGGGGTTAGGTTTCAGAAGGAATGGTTGCAAATCGAAACCGTAAATTGAAACCCAGTTTATAATGTAAGTCAATGGGAAGTGAGGGAGTTAGGTTACAGGCCCCTCTCAAAATTGTCATAAGTAACACCTAATACATTATTTTTAAAGCTTTGACAGCATTATAAACCTAATAAAATATCACACAACACAGATTTTACGTGCATTTGTCTGCAAACAATTCTTTTTTATGCATTCCAATCTGGACTGATTTATAGACATGAAGATCTTGTTCCTATGAAAGCTGCTTGATAGCTCAGGTCTAGTTATACTGATTTTTTAGCTTGCTTGGCTTGCATATCTTTGCTGCAACACAAGCGGACAGCTCCACCTACTGGCTATTTTAATAAAGCACTGCTTCTCAATGATTTTCAATAGCAGTCACATGACTGAAAAAAAGGTTGTTATTCTGAAACTGCGCAAATTGAACCGTTGTAAACCGAGGGCCACCTGTATTGCCCTTAGGGGATTGTGGTCAGGGATTCTTAAGTAGATCTCTGGATCCTTCGGTGCTGGGGAAGTTTATTCTTCCTTGTTAGCTTTGACTATGTCACCTCTTCTGGGTTTATGAAGCTGTCAGGGGTAGGCATCAGGGTACCTGATTGCTCCTTTATTGTGCTATGACTCGTTTTTGTGGTTGGTTTCTCCATTATGGGTGCTCCTAATTATGGAGTTTGACAGGGTCTGTGCCCTTTGTGTTTTCATGTATCGTGAAAGGCGGTTTTCAGAAGGGTGTCAGTTTCCTTCCTCAGCTTGTCTCTGGTCCCTTGTTTAACTCTTTGGGTTGGCGGCCTTCCCCCCCTGTTTTGGTTGAGAGGTGTTGATCTCTCTGCTTTTATATTTCTTGAGGTTCTCTCTGGTTCTTCCAGGGTGCCCTGGAGAAAGGGTTCCTAGCCGATTCTTGTTAGGACAGCTAGTTCTTAGCCAGAAGGTTAGCCTGGCTGTCTAACAGTCGTTTGGTTGTGGGTGAGCTCATCCGTCGCTTCTGCCCGGATATGTGGGCTAATAAGCAGATATAGATATCTGTTTCTTTTCTATTCCTGAGGTCATGCACCCTTGGTGTTCATTTCCTTTTGCTACAACGCAGCTGGCGGTCAGGCAGTTGCGTTCAGATTTTGTCCTTCAGGACATTAGACTTCTTGTATAAGTTTGCATCGGTATTGATGTGGCTGATGGTCCTTGAATTGTCTATTCATTGATCTGTTACGTTTCTGGAATATCTCTCCAGGTCCTAGTATCTCTTTCAGTTGGGTTATCCACCTTCTTGGATCTACTTTCTAAGGAGACTTTTTCTTCGGGTTCTGCAAGGGGCTTCTCCCACCTTTTTCTCTGGGTTCGTACCTCAAGGTCCGTTCAGACCGCTTTAGCATAGTCTTTTGTTCCTGGGTTCTTCCTATGGAAGTGTATGGTGTTGGGAGTCTTGGTTGTCTTCCTTGTCGTGTTTGTGGAGGAGTGTTTCTTCCTCTGATCTCTTAGTCAGCAGGCCTCTTGTCTCCTCAGAGGTTTGTGTGTTCTTTTTAGGACCTGTGATTTTGTGTGATCCCTGAGGTGGATTCTTATGGTCCTAATTGTTGGGCAGTTACTTGGTCCTGCTAACTTTTTTGGGTTTTTTGCTTCTGTTGAAGCAGGTTTTTTGGGAGATGGGATTTCTTTCAGGCTGTGGTGCCCTCAGATTGGGCCGCTTTATTGTTACCCCTCCCCCCCCCCCATTAGCATTCAGTGTCCTCTATAGCTTGTGTATTGTTTGTCCAAAAGTAATGAATGAACTTTGGACTCTACTTGTACTTAGAAGGAAAACAAAAATTATTATTTACCAGATTATTTCCTTTCCTTCGATACAAGGAGAGTCCACATCTCCCGCCCGTGCTCTCCGGAGGGCGGCCCTAAATTTAAATTGCTTTCTTCTGGTACCTTTTTCACCCTGATATTTCTCCTACTGTTCCTTGTTCCCTCAGCAGAATGACTGGGGGATGAGGGAGGTGGGGGAGGTATTTAAGCCTTTGACTGGGGTGACTTTGCCTCCTCCTGGTGGTCAGGTTCTGTTTTCTCAAAATTAATGAATGCAGCTGTGGACTCTCCTTGTATCGAAGGAAAGGAAATTATCTGGTAAGTCATATTTTTTCTTTTTATTTATATATATATATATATATATATATATATATATATATATATATATATATATATATATATATATATATATATATATGTCTGCATATATTTACATATGTATTTATGTGTTTATATATGTGTATATATGTATGTAAATACATATTGACACAAATAAATACATAAATATATATGAACACACACATGTATATACTGTTTACCAGTATATATCTTATTTATCTTATTATTTGTCTTTTTTGAAATTCTCATTGCTACCTGTAGCTTCAGTAATGAGGAAGACCCTTTGCTTCTGGGCACTTACTTGTTTCCTGTAATGTTATCACATCAAACAAACTATGTGCCTTTGGTCCCTTCCATACTCTTTTTATATGCATGTTTATGTTTCTTGGCTGGTATATGTTCCTTTGAAAGTTTTTCAAAATCCATGATTTTTCTGTAGTTTTGGATATTTATATCTGAACACAGGTGATGCATTAAGAGCGTCTGATTAATAAGGTTCACAAATTTAGGAATAACTCAAATCCTGGTTCTTGAGGACAGGACTGGAGACTACTGTGGCAGATATTATTTTGTAGATGTCCACAGAATGTGCTTTGATATAGAAATATTATTATTGTTTTATTCTTAATGGTCTTACAAATGGGTTATAGCCAAAATACTGTTACTGTTTGGTTTATTGCTTCAGAGGAAAAAAAAAACTTGCATATCACTTACACTTTCCTATCTGTGCTACATTAACTTCCTTTCAACTGTCCTTCCTGAGTCTAGCTACAGCCAACTGCATCCTTCACACTACAGCTAAAATCAAAACATACTCTGCAGATTTCCTTCATTTCACATTTTATATATACATATGTACTTGCATTGTAATATATCTACATAATGACATATGATATATTTTGTACCTCTTTTTTTTCCCCTAAAATATGTTTGTGTTAGAAAATTAATTTTCTTTCCTATGACATGGAGAGTCCACAACATCATTCCAATTACTAGTGTGATATTCAGCTCCTGGCCAGCAGGAGGAGGCAAAGAGCACCCCAGCAAAGCTGTTAAATGTAACTCCCCTTACCCATAATCCCCAGTCATTCTCTTTGCCTCTGTCAATGGAGTTTGTGCAAAGTTGGTGTCTGAAGATTGTAATCCTTTTATGGGTATTTTCCCTGCAAGCAAGGATTTGGGTCTAGCTGTGTCCACGCCAATCTTTTAAGTAAAAGTAGTGGTGGCTTTTAGTAGTTAGAAGGTGGTGAGGAAGTCTTTGCTTTACTTGTAACATGTTGCTACCCCTTTGTAGAAAGCCAGTGGTCCTCCAGGCGGGCAGAAGTCTTCATCCAAATGGCATCTTCTATCTTCATTCTTCCGACGCGGAGCGGCTCCATCTTCAAGACATCCGGTGTGGAGCATCCTCTTTTGTTGACAGCTACTGAAGAATGAAGGTTCCTTTAAGGGACATCATCCAAGATGGCTTTTCTTGAATTCCGATTGGCTGATAGAATTCTATCAGCCAATCGGAATTAAATCAGCTAATAGAATGCAAGCTCAATCCAAAAGGAATGGATCAGCCAATAGGATTGAAGCTCAATCCTATTGGCTGATTGCATCAGCCAATAGGATTTTTTCACCTTTAATTCCGATTGGCTGATAGAATTCTATCAGCCAATTGAAATTCAAGGGACGCCATCTTGGATGACATCCCTTAAAGTAACCTTCATCCTTCAGTAGCTGTCAACAGAAGAGGATGCTCCGCACCAGATGTCTTGAAGATGGAGCCGCTCCGCGTCGGAAGAATGAAGATAGAAGATGCCGTCTGGATGAAGACTTCTGCCCGCCTGGAGGACCACTTCTTGCCGCTTGGATGAAGACTTTTTTTAAGGGTTTATTGTGTTGGTTTTGTGTTTAGCTTAGGGTTTGGGCAAAGAAAAAGAGCTAACTGCTCTTTTAAGGGCAATGCCCATCCAAATGCCTTTTTCAGGGCAATGGGGAGCTTAGGTTTATTTAGATAGGATTTTATTTTGGGGGGTTTGGTTGTGTGGGTGGTGGGTTTAACTGTTGGGGGTTGTTTGTATTGGGGGGTTTTCTATTTTGATAGGGCTATTAGATTAGGTGTAATTAGTTTAAATATTTGATTTATATTTTGTGCAATTTAGTGTTTAATGTTTTTGTAATTTAGTTAATTTTATTTCATTAATGTAATTTATTTAATTGTAGTGTAATGTTAGGTGTTAGTGTAAGACAGGTTAGGTTTTATTTTACAGGTAAATTAGTATTTATTTTAAATAGGTAGTTAGTAAATAGTTAATAACTATTTACTAACTAGTCTTCCTAGTTAAAATAAATACAAACTTAGCTGTGAAATAAAAATAAAACCTAAGATAGCTACAATATAACTATTAGTTATATTGTAGCTAGGTTTGTTTTTATTTTACAGGTATTTAGTTTTAAGTAGGAATTATTTAGGTATAAATTGTATTTTTTATTTAGATTTATTTTAATTATGTTAAAGTTAGTGGGGTTAGGGTTAGGTTTAGGGGTTAATAACTTTAGTATAGTGGCAGCGACATTGGGGGCGGCAGATTAGGGGTTAATAAGTGTAATGTAGGTAGCGACAACATTGGGGCAGCAGATTAGGGGTTTATAAGTGTAATGTAGGTGGCTGCAACGTTATGGGTGGCAGATTAGGGGTTAATAAGTATAATGTAGGTGGCGGCGACATTGGGGGCAGCAGATTAGGGTTAATAAGTGTAGGTAGGTGGCGGCGATGTCGGGGCAGCATATTAGGGGTTAATAAGTATAATGTAGGTGTCAGCAATGTCAGGGGCAGCAGATTAGGGGTGTTTAGACTCTGGGTTTATGTTAGGGTGTTAGGTGTAAACATAAGTTTTCTTTGCCCATAGGAATCAATGGGGCTGCGTTACGGAGCTTTACGCTCCTTTATTGCAGGTGTTAGGCTTTTTTTTAGCCAGCTCTCCCCATTGATGTCTATGGGGAAATCGTGCACGAGCACGTAAAACCAGCTCAAAGCAGCGCTGGTATTTGTGAGCGGTATGGAGCTCAACGCTGCCATATTGCCTGCTAATGCCGGGTTTTTGCAAACCTGTAATAGCAGCACTATAGGGAGGTGAGCGGTGACAATAACTTGCAAATTATTACAGAGCCGCTCATACCACAAAACTCGTAATCTGGCCGTCTGTTCTTTTTTTTACTACAGGTTTCTGACGGGGGGTGGAATACTGTTCACACCTATCTAGCTCTGCAGCTAGATCCACAGGTAAGTGCATTTTCCTTATAGGTTCTGAAGGATAGCATTTTTGAGGTAAAACCTTTAGTGGATCAAATTTTGGGACATAGATTATCTACATTGTCTTAGATACCTTTTTGGGGCAGATTTGCAGGCACAATGTATGCTTACAGGGACATTATACATTCATTTTTTCTTTGCATAAATTTTGTGTAAATGATCTATTTATATAGCCCATATATGTATATATTTTAAATGTATAGTTTTGCTTATTTTTAAATAACATTGCCTCCTGTTTGTGTAAAGGGTCTTTTCATATGCAAAAGAAGGGGGGGATTGTCTTATATCCCACTTGTAGTGGGCTTTCCAGTAACCTTTTAAACAGAGCTAAACTGAGATCTTCTAAGTAGGTTTTTAAACAGTTTTATACTGGATTTTTATATCAGTATCTGTGCATCTTATTCTTTATAGTAGTGTCTATTACATGCAGTTATATGAAAATGAGTGTATACTGTCCCTTTAACAATGGCATATAGAGAGTATAAGGGGTTAATTTAAAGGGACACTGAACCCAAATTTTGTCTTTTGTGATTCAGATAAAGCATGCAATTTTAAGCAACTTTTTAATTTACTCCTATTATCAAATGTTCTTCATTCTCTTGGTATATTTATTTGAAATGCAAGAATGTAAGTTTGGATGCCAGCCCATTTTTGGTGAACAACCTGGGTTGTTCTTGCTGATTGGTGGATAAATTCATCCACCAATGAATAAATGCTTTCCAGGGTCCTGAACCAAGCAAATAGCTTAGATACCTTCTTTTTCAAATAAACATAGCAAGAGAACAAAGAAAAATTGATAATAGGAGTAAATTAGAAAGTTGCTTAAAATTGCATGCTCTATCTGAATCATGAAAGAAAAATGTTGGGTTCAGTGTCCCTTTAAGCTGTGTGCTTAGGACTTTATAAACTGTGTGAGAAGTTTTTGGTCATTAAAACTTTTATTGGATAAGCATATAGCAAGGGGCACATTTAAAGTCTGGATGGCTGTTACGGCTCGGTTATGTTTTGTACTGTTGAGCCGTTTTGATACACGTGCTTATTTTAACAGGCTTGTGGCACAGTTTCTTTTTTTTCACTCAGCCCACTCACGTGACTCTCCGCTCTTCCATGTGTGTGAGGAGCGGAGTTTAGTCCGCTAAATATAATAAACTATATTATCCAAAATAAAAAACAATATACCTAACACTAAACGACATGCTCCATAAAATAAAAAGCCCCCCAATAAAAAAAAACTAACTCTAAAATAAATTACAATAGCCCTTAACCCCTATGGGGTTTCTATGGGGTGCTGTTTTGAATAGCTCGGTCTCACCACCATCTGTGAAACTGAGCTATTTTAGCAAGCTATCCGGATGGAGGGAGGGACTAATAGTGAGTGGCTATTATAGACACACAATCCCTTAATGACCAGCGACAAACAGGGTCGTTAAGGGGTTAAAAGGGCCTTTTGGAGGGCATTGCGCTTTTGCATAAAAAATAAAAAAGTTACAACCCCACCCTCCAAAAAAAAAATCTTTAAAAACCTAGGCTACAAAATAAAATTAAAAATAACAAAGCCTATTCTTAGAAAAAAAACAACCTAACTAACCTCAAAAGTGTTTATGTTGATCCGTCGTTGGGCCCTTCTTCATCCAGACTTTAGGGGCCCATTTTGGTGGAGGCAGACTTGGGCAGCCTCTTCCGCCACCTCTGCTATGAATCTTCTTTTCTTCGGCTCTCTTTGGGGAGCCTTTGACTTCATGCAATCTCTGCCACACACTGAAACCCGGAAGTGCAGAACCCCAATATATAGGGGTACCACTTACTACCAATTGGCTGATTTCAAATCATTCAATCACTATTGGCTGATCTAAATCAGAAAATAGCGAGAATTGTTTTAAATTCTAATTATAATTTTCTTCTTAAACGGAGAGAGTCCACAGCTGCATTCATTACTTTTGAGATATACAGAACCTGGCCACCAGGAGGAGGCAAAGACACACCAGCCACTCCCCTCATCCCCCAGTCATTCTTTGCCTTTCGTCACAGGAGGTTGGCAGAGAAGTGTTGGAAGATACAAATTAGTCTCTTATGGAGGGTAGTACTCTTCGAAATGGGACTGGAGTTTTAAGTAGTCCTGTCAGCCTCTCAGTGAGAGCATGGATGAAAGTTAGAGTCCGGAGATGCAGGGAGAGTCTTTCTGCAAAACCATCCCATCTCATATTAACAGCTCCATGAGCAATCAGCGTTGAAAAGTTTCGCTGCCTGCTTTCTTCACTCATTTACATGTCAGAGGCTCCGCTATTATCTGTCAAACTTAAAGAACCTTGTTCCTTTTTCACGACATAGATTCCGGTAAGATTGTGGATGTATTGTAAATGATAGAAGACAGGGTCTCGGTGGGACTCCTTTATTTTTATAGAATCAAGGGTTAATATCTCCTTAAGGGGGGTTATGGAGCATTGGGGGACTTTAATCATGTTTGTTATGGGATTCTGTCTGCTTATGTGTAGAAATGTTGGGCTCTTGGCTTTTACGGAATGTACATTTTTTGGTGCTATGTAGTTCTTTGGACTGGCGCGCTTCTCTGGCCTACATGTTGAACTACGTAGTTCTTCTAGACTGGCAAGCTTTTATTGGCCTACATGTTGCACCTCGTGACCGGGCGTCGTCAAGTTTTGAATTCTGCATTTTTATTTTCGTGACTGAGTGGCGGAGGAGAGGGCCTGTCTCTCTGGTTGTCTGGGTCATAGGAGGTGGTGAGTGCCCCAGCCATTGGGGGTGAGGTGCCAGTTATTCTTTTTTGTTCAAATTTGTTTGGTCAAGTTATGGAAGATTCTGAATTTTCAGAGGAGGATTTTTCTGACTCAGATCCTGTTCCATGCTTGGATTGCATGGAGGGCCGGGTTATCCGGCCTACTTATGTATGTTCCCTATACCGTAATAGAGCGCTCTTTTCTCCCTCTGGGGAGAGATTGGAGTCCCCTGAGCCGTTCGCCACTGAGGACTCTGTTGTCCCATGAGGTGCATTCCCTGGATTTGTCTGTTCCTACAAATTCCGTTACCCCTTCTACGGAAGGAGGTTTCTTCCCACCTGAGGTTGCTGCTCGATTGCGCATGGCCATATTAGTGGCATTGGTACATTTACATTGGAGGGCTTATCCGTGTCCTCCTTTGCTGATGGGCTTTTTCACTGGGGGTGGGGTCCCCTCTGATGCTTCAGGGGGTCAGCCATCAGGATAGGGTCCTTCAGATGCACTGCTGGAGATGAGTTTTGCCTTTCGAGTCTGACACGCCTGCGCATATTGCTACGGCAGGTATTGGAGGCTTGGGAAGATTTTAGTCTTTATTTGCCTCCGGATCCTAAGTCTTCTGATTTGGAGGGCAAACAGCGCTAGGTGAGGGGAGGGTTGCAAATCCTACCCCTGTTTGTCTTTATCTGTGTATCTAATTCCAGTTCTGAGCTCTAGAGGAATCCGATCTCTGACAGGCTGGACCTGTTAGTGTTTCCTTCCTTTTTGGCGTTCGCCTGCGGGTGCTGCTTACTTTATTTTAATCCAGTTGGATGTGTTTCTTTTAGTGTGGAGCTTGATAATGTTAAGATAATGTTTGAAGCCTCTGGCTTCTTAGTCTGTTTGCTTAGCCTAGCCCTACTAGGGTTAGCACTTTCTGTTAGTTCCTGAACAGTTGTTGTACCCTGCTAATCAGGCTGTTCCTGGGGGGTACTAGTTCTCTCTGTTTTCTTGAATATTATATCAGACATATTGTATCCTTGACAACAGGCTGGTCCTGTTTAGGTACTATGTTTGCTTACTTCTTGTTAAGAGGTTGTTTTCTTGTACTTACAAGTTTAGGGGGCCCTTCTTCTGAGATGTCAGGCTGGTTCTACTTTATCTCATCTTGGTGGGCCATCCAACTTGTACTGGTTGTACTCTATACTAAGTCTTTGTCCCTGCATAGCTTGCATTACGAATCTTGCTGTGGTAGTATCTTCGTTGTTCCTGAAGTCTTTCAGACAGGAGCTGGAGTCCTCTTTTCTGAAGGGGCTCAGATGACTACTGGAGATCTTCAGTGCCTGGTGCGGGGGGTTTATTTCCTCTATTGATATGCCTTGGTGGATAGCATTATCCTATTGTAAGACCTTTTTTCACCAGTGCTTTCTCCTCCTTTTTGAGGTATCCAGTCCTTTTTACTTCCCCTGGTTCTTTGGGGTAGGACTCCGGTCATCTAGTTGAGGAGACCCGGTTCTTTAGGGCCGCTTTTTCCTTGCAGTGCCCTCCTTTGATCCTTATACTGAGGGATTGTTAGGCAGTCTCTCTTGCCGTCGAGGATTGTTCATTGTTCTCTTCTTGTCCTAGAGGTTTTCTGGGGTTGATCCAGTTTAGATTCCTCAGGGATTCCTTTCCAAGGTTGGAGTTCTTATCTCTTTTGGTTCCTTCTTTACTCCAGGGACTTTGTAGGTATTATCCTAGAAGCCCTTTGGGGCTGAGTGATCTCTCATTGGGATACGTCTTGAGAGGTCAGAGTTCTAGACCCCATGGGAGCCTGGCAGTGATTGCATCTTCTCTGGTGCAATTTCTTTTTCAGAATGAGCGTCCAGAGTTGGGTATCCAGATTTTTAACCTAGCCCTTGTCTTTGACTTGGCTTTTGGTTGTTCTGTTTCCAGATTTTGATGGGCTTGGATATGTCCGGTGTCCGGTAGCTGTTTTGGTTTCCCAGGTCTGAGAAATCTCCTTAGTCCTTCGGAAGCATTTTTTGTCTCTTATGGAAGAGACAGTGGAAGTTGTCCCAAGAAACTTCCTTTCTGAAATATTCTGGTTTTCTCGGTTTTCCTTTTATCTTGATGGATCCGGTCTACAGCACTTACCTGTTTGGCCCCTCCTGAGGTAGGTTTTCTTACCTGCCTCCAGGAGTTCAGCAGGTCGAGGTTCTCTTGTTCTTAGTGTATCCTCTCTTCAGTTTTCCGCGGGGTAGTGTAGTTAGGTATCCTGGATCCCGAAGTAGTCTCTGGGTGTCAGTACCTTCTTACTGTTCTTTCCTTAAGGACGCGTGCTTGGAGATTCAGTTGCTGATCTCTGAGTTGATGCTGGGATTTTTTCTAATCTCTCATGTCTTTGGGACATTATCAGTCACTACAGTTTTCTGACTACTCTGTTTGGGCATCGACCATGTCTCTTGTCTCCTGCAGGATTTTTTCCTTGGGTTGGGAGGCCTTGCAGTTGGTTTGGGAACCTTTCCTTAGTAGCTGGTTCTTCCTTATTGGCTAGGGGTTGTACTTTCTTGCCTCGTCTTCTAGTAAGGGAGGAGTTTTTTCTGCCCTGTTTTTATGAGCTTTCTTTTGTTCCTCTTCAGGGATGTCCTGGTGCATGTTGCCTAGCTTTTTAGCTGACCGTTTGTCCTGTTTTGGTGTTTATCCTGCCTACCGATGGAAGCCTTTCGTTTTTGGTGTGAACAGATGTTGCTTTGGATTCTTATAGGAGGTGATCTGGAGATTTTCTTGTTTCTCCTCCGTCGGTAGTGTTTTTTTCTGTGGGACCTTGTCCTCTTGCAGTCTGGTAGCCCTTTCTTCAACTTATGCTAGGTGCTTTTCTCTCCGTTTTTGCCCTTAAATCTTCGGGTATTTTCTATGAAGGTTTTTTCGGAGCTTCTTACTGGATTGTTCCTTTGCTTGGGGAATCTGTGGAGTGGGACTCTGTTTGTTGTTTCCTTTGCCATTTTTCATGGAGAGTTTTTTTTTGTGTGCTTCTAGAGAGTAGGACCTTTGTCTCCTCAGGGGCTTTGTGCTCAGGGGAGTCCTGTTTTTAGAGTACTCTCTTACTGGCATTGTTATGGTTCTATTTGATGGACAGTTACCTTGTCCTTTCTCCATTTTTTTTTTGTCCTTGCTGCTTGGTTGCAGTAGTTTTATCGAGAGTCCGGGTTGTTAGGCTGTGGTGCCATCAGAATGGGCTGCCTTTTTTGTTCCCACTCGTCTGCATTCAGTGTCCTCTATAGCTTCGGTATGGATTTCCCAAAAGTATTGAACACAGCTGTGGACTCTCCCCAATTAAGAAGAAAATCTTAAATTATGCTTACCTCATAATTTTCTTTTCGTCTGACGGAGAGTCCAGAGCTCCCCGCCCGTGTTTTTTTTTTCATGGGGTGGCCTCAGATTTTTGTTCTTCTGGCACCTTTTTTTCACCCTAATATTTCTTCTGCTGTTCCTTGTTCCCTTGACAGAATGACTGGGGGATGAGGGGAGTGGGGGAGGTATTTAAGCCTTTGTATGGGGTGTCTTTGCCTCCTCCGGGTGGGCAGGTTCTGTATTTCCCAAAAGTAATGAATGCAGCTGTGGACTCTTCCTGTCAGAAGAAAAGAAAATTATCAGGTAAGCATAATTTAAGTTTTTTATTGGAAACAAAGATGGGCCCCCGATGCCTGGAGCCTGAATGAAGATGGGCCCCTCCGGTGATGAAGATTGCTGAGCGGAGGCGGCGGAAGCAGCTGCCAAAGTCTGCCTCCGTGAAGATGGGCACCAGGAGTCTGGATGAAGATGGGCTGCACCAGTGATGAAGATTGTAGAGCAGAGGCGGTGGAAGAGGCCTCCAAGATCCGCCTCTGCCGCTGCAAAGATGGTCGCCTGGAGCCTGGATGAAGATGGGCCCGACTACGGATCATAAGGAACCCGAGTCCCCATCAACTGTGAATAACACTTCTGGGGTTAGTTAGGGCTTTTTTTTTTTTTTTTTTTTTTTTTTAAGAATAGGTTTTGTCATTTTTAAATTTATTTTGTAGCCTAGGTTTTTAAAGTTAGTTTTTTTATTTTATTTTGGAGGGTTACTTTAATGTAGGTAGGAGGTTTTACAACTTTTTTGTTTCTTAATACAAAAGAGCTTTGTCCGCTTTAGGGCAATGCCCTACATAAAATTATAATCAATTTTAGAGTTGGGGTTTAGGGTTTTTTTTATTTGTGTGAGGGGGGTTATTTTATGGGACATGTAATTTAGTGTTAGATATATATTTTTATTTTGGATAATGTATTTTTTATTTTCTGTAATCGTTAATTTGTTTTTCTTCTGTAACTTAGATTTTTTAAAATATTTTGCAGCTTAGTGGGGTTAGTTTAGAGGGTGATTAGTATAGAGGGGGGTTAGTTGTTAGTGTAGTTCTAGTTTGCATTGTGAGGTGGCGGTTTATGCTTTAATCTCCTAACCACTTCCCATACCTGTATGAGAGTTGATTGAGAGATTATTTTTATTTAGGATTTTGTAGGCTTTAATATCCTAACCACCCCCCAATACCTGTATGTGGGTTGATTAGGTGATTAATTATGGTTACTATTTATTAGACCTTAATTGCCTAACCACCCCCCATACCTGTATGGGGTTGATTAGGTGATTAGGTTAGGGCAGCTTAGGGGTTAGAAGTACATTTATCTACAATTTACATCTAATACAAGGAGAGTCCATGGCTTCATTCATTACTTGTGGGAAATACAGAACCTGGCCACCAGGAGGAGGCAAAGACACCCCAGCCAAAGACTTAAATACCTCCCCCACTTCCCTCGTCCCCCAGTCATTCTTTCCCTTTCATCACAGGAGGATGGCAGAGAAGTGTCTGAAGATTTCGGAGTAGTCTTTTATGGAGGGTAGTATTCTTCTGAATGGGACTGGAGTTTTTAGTAATCTTGTTAGCCTCTCAGTGAGAGCATTGATGAATGTTAGGGTCTGGAGATTCAGGGAGAGTCTTTCTGCGAAACCATCCAGCTCCTTAAGCAATCAGTGTTGACTAGTTTCACTGCCTGCTTTCTTCATTCAAGTCAATGTCAGGAGCGATGCTACACACTGTCAAACTTGAGAGGCTGTGTTCCTGTCCCACGGCATTGATTCTGGTAAGATTGTTTCATTTTTATATCTGTAATGATAACACAAGAAGACAGGGTCACAGTGTGACACCTTTATCTGTATATAATCAAGGGTTAATATCTCCGGAAGGTGATTATTGAACAGGGGGCATGTATACAATATTGCTTTATTGTGTTTTTTGCTGTGACATGCGTGAGATGTGGCTCTGGCAATGTGAAACAGTCAGGCTTTACCTTCCTTTGATTACTGAGCAGCCTGTTTTAGTTGGCGCGCTTTTTCTTGGCTGCAGGGGCGGTCCTGCACAGTACTCCATGTGACCGGGAGTGGCTTCTTTCTCTTCCTTTTCCTGACCGTCGGTTGCAGGATACAAAAATGAGTTCTCTGTGGGCCTGGGTCATAGGAGGTGGTGAGTGCCCCATCAATTGGGAGTATAAAGGTGCTGTTTAATCTTTTCTATAGTCCTTATTAAAGTGCAAGCTATGGAGGACTCTGATATGTTAGAGGGTACTCCCTCTTTAACTAAATCTAATGCCTGTGTTTATTTATGAGGAGGCTTCTGTATACCCGCCTGCTCAACTATGTTCCACATCCCTCGATAAAATAGTGATATCTAAAAGAAACAAGATGTTTAGTATCACTGAGCCGTCCACCTCTGAGGGGTCTCCGTCTCGTGAGGTGCGTTCCCTACATTCATCTCAGATTACACATGCAGCTCCTTAGTGCATTTCTAATCCTCCTGTGGGATGTGCCACGTTGCCCCTCGATTTTGCTGAACAGTTACAAATGGCGGTATCTGCAGTCATTAGTGCTTTACCTCGCCAGGCCAAGTACAAGCAAAAAGTTAAACATTGCTATCTTTCCCTGAGGTGATCTACTCCGTTGGATGTAGCTGAGACTAGATTATACGCTGATGCTGAGTATTCCGATACTTCGGAGGACTCTCTCTCTGGGTCGGAATCTGCGGCCTCTAAACCTCCGGCTGCGGAGGAACCAGACTTTATGTTTAGGATGGAGAACTTATGCTTTTTGTTAAAAGAGGTGTTAGCGACTCTAGAGGTTCCAGAACTGAAGTTACAGGAGGAACCTTCTATTACTAAGCTTGATAAAGTTTATGAGGACATGGTAGTGCCCCAGACTTTCCCAGTTGCCGTAAAGATGGCGAATATTATTAAGAATGAGTGGGAGAGACTTGGTTTGTCTTTCTTCCCTTCTTCTTTGGTTAAAATATTGTTCTCGGTTCCAGATTCTCAGCTAGGATTATGGAGATCTGTGCCTAAAGTGGATGGAGCTGTCTCCACGCTCGGTAAACGCACCACTATCCCGCTTGAGGATAGTTCATCGTTTAAGGAACCCATGGATAAGACATTAGATTGAGAGACATACAGGATCCTTGGGTTCTGGAAGTTGTTACCAAGGGTTACAGGATAGGTTTCAAAACTCATCCTCCCAGGGGCAGATTCCTCTTGTCAAATCTCTCATCAAATCCAGAGAAACGGATTGCCTTTCTAGAGTTCATGAGGGATCTCTCCTCTCTAGGAGTAATTGTACTGGTACCTCTAGCAGAAAGGGGTCTAGGGTACTATTCAAAGACCCTGTTAAGAAAGATGTTTCAGATGTTTCTGTCAGAAATGATCGAGGTGGAGACTCCCCCTTGATGAGATACATGAAAGAATTAAGGCCCTGAGGGTAGCTAATTTATTTATTTGTGATGCTAATATGCAGATTATTCGCTTGAATGCCAAGACATCAGGCTTTTCTGTGCTGACCCGGAGGGCCATGTGGTTGAAGTCATGGTCTACTGACATGACGTCCAAATCTAGATTGCTTTCCCTTCCGTTTAAAGGAAAGATTCTTTTCGGACCAGGCTTGGACTCAATTATATTCACGATTACGGGGGACAAGGGTGCCTTTCAACCGCAGGATAAGAAGAACAAACTTAAGGGTCCTAATTGTCATCCCTTTCGTTCAGACAAGTCCCAACGACAGCAACCTGCCGTGAAGGCCGAGCAGTCCAAGGGATCTTGGAAACCCTCTCAGTCTTGGAATAAAGCCAAGCAGAACAAGAAGCCCGGCAAGACAAAATCGTCATGAAGGGGCAGCCCCCAATCCATCTGGATCTCATAGGGGGCAGACTCTCTTTTTTCACGGAGGGTTGGTCGCCTTTCTGGATCAGCACTTCCAGTTTGTAGTTCTTCCCTTTGGCTGGCTACTACTCCAAGAATCTTCATGAAGGTTCTGGGAGCTCTACTCGCAGTGGTGAGATCCAGAGGGATAGCAGTGGCTCCTTAGCTGGACAACATTCTTGCTCAAGCTCCGTCCTGCCAGCTGGCAGAGGACCACTCGAGTGCTCTACTCCTTCTTCTGCTATCTCTTGGATGGATGGTAAACTCATGAAAGAGTTCTCTGGTACCCAGTACCAGAGTGGAGTTCCTGGGCACGATAATAGACTTCATTGCTAGGAAGATATTCCTAGCAGACAAGAGACGTTGCAAGATTATCTCCAGCTGTCTTGTCCTCCAATCCTCCTCAAGGCCATCAGTGGCCTGGTGCATGGAGGTTATTGTGCTCATGGTATCCACTATAGATGTTATTCCATTCGCCAGATTCCATTTCCAGCCTCTTTAGCTGTGTATGGAATGGTGATAATTCAGACCTATGCCAACTGATCTCTCTGGATAACAGGTAAAGGGAATCTCTCTCTTGGTGGCTCCGTCCAGACCAGCTGTCCCGGGGAACATCCTTCCTCAGACCATCTTGGGAGATTGTGACTACAGACGTGAGTCTCTCAGGTTGGGGAGTGGTTTGGGGTGCCAGGACGGCACAGGGCAGGTGGAATTGGAAGGAGTCTCTTCTTCCGATCAACATCCTGGAACTTCAGGTGATCTTCAAGGCTCTGGAGGCTTGGCCTCTCCTGGGTCTGTCCAAGTTCATCCGATTACAGTCGGACAACATTACCTCGTGGCCTACATCAACCACCAGGGGGAAACGAGAAGCTCCCTGGCCATGAGGGAAGTATCTCGGACTCCAGAGTGGGCGGAAGCCCACGAATGCTCGCTATCTGCGATCCACACCCCGGGTGTGGACAACTGGGAAGCTGACTTTCTCAGCAGACAATATTTTCATCTGGGGGAATGGTCTCTTCACCCTGAAGTGTTTGCAGAGATTTGCAACAGTTGGGTGACTCCGTAGATAGATCTTATGGTGTCCAGACTCAACTTCAAGCTACCCAGATACAGGTTGAGGTCCAGGGACCCCCAGGCAGAAGTGGTAGATGCCTTAGCAGTGCCTTGGGGATTCAACATAGTGTACATATTTCAACCATAACCACTTCTACCTTGTGTAGTGGCACACATCAAACAGGAGCAAGCATCAACTATTCTGATTGCTCCATCATGGCTGCGGAGGACGTGGTTTGCGGACCTAGTGGGTATGTCATTGTGCCTTCCATGGAGGTTGCCCTGTCGCAGGGATCTGCGAGTACAGGGTCCCTATGTGCTTCAGAATCTAGATTCTCTGAGGCTGACTACGTGGAGATTGAACGCTTAGAGGCCTATTTATAAAATGTCTGTCAGACCTGATCCGACAGTGCGGATCAGGTCCGACAGACATCGCTGAATGCAGAGAGCAATACGCTCTCTGTATTCAGCATTGCACCAGCAGCTCTTGTGAGCTGCTGATGCAACGCCACCCCCTGTAGACTCGTGGCCAGCAGGGGGGTGTCAATCAACCCAATGTCTATCCACCTGCTCAGAGCAGGCGGACAGGGTTATGGAGCAGCGGTCTTTAGAACATGGGCCCTCAAGCTCCATTCAGAGCTTGATAGATAGGCCCCTTAGTCTTCGCCAGAAAGGGTTTTTTCTGAAAGGGTGATTGATACTCTCCTTCAAGCCAGAAAGCCGGTCACCCATTGCATCTATCATAAGGTGTGGAGGACCTACTTACTCTGGTGTGAATCTCGTTGAGGTCAGGGTATCCAGAATCCTTTCCTTCCTCCAGGACGGTTTGGAGAAGGGACTTGCCACCAGTTCTTTAAGGGGACAGATTTTGGCTCTATCTGTGCTGCTGAGCTCCCTGATATTCAGTCTTTTGTTCAGGCTCTGTCCAGGATCAGGCCTGTGTTAGACATTCTGCTCCTCCTTGGAGTTTGAATTTGGTTCTGAAGGTTTTGCAGGGGCCTCCGTTTGAGCCTATGCATTCTCTTGACATTAAGATTCTGTCTTGGAAGGTTCTTTTTCTACTGGTCATTGCTTCGGCACGCAGAGTGTATGAATTAGCAGCCTTATAAGATAAAATTATTGCAATGTGAGCCTCCTTATCTAGTTTTCCATGCAGATAAGGCTGTCCTTCGCACTGGACTGGGATTTCTCCCTAAGGTGGTGTCTGATCGCAATATTAATCAGGAGATTATGGTTCCTTCCTTGTGTCCTAAACCTTCTTCATCAAAGGAATGGTTACTTCATAACTTGGATGTGGTTCAAGCTTTGAAATTCTATCTTCAGGCTATGAAGGATTTCAGACAAACCTCAGCTTTGTTTGTTGTCTATTTGGGGAAGCGCAAGGGGCTGAAGGCTTCTTCTACTACCCTATCATTTTGGCTGAAGAGCATGATTCATTGGGCTTATGAGACAGCGGGACATAAGCCTCCTCAGATGATTACGGCTCACTCAACTAGAGCTTTAGCTTCTTCTTGGGCCTTTAAGAAAGAGGCCTCTATAGAGCAGATTTGTAAGGCAGCTACCTGGTCCTCCTTACATACTTTTACAAAGTTTTACAAATTTGATGTTTTAGCAGGCTGTGGTGCCCTCGGAATAGGGTCCGCCTCCTTTTTACCCTCCCGTTTTTCATTCAGTGTCCTCTAGAGCTTGGGTATTTGTTTCCCACAAGTAATGAATAAAGCCATGGACTCTCCTCATATTAGATAGAAAATATAAATTATGCTTACCTGATCATTTCCATTGTTACAAGGAGAGTCCATGGCTCCCACCCGGTTCTCCGTTGGGTGGACCTAAATTAATTTAGTTTTTTTCTTCTTGCACCTTTTATACCCTGATATTTCTCCTACTGTTCCTTGTTCCCTCGGCAGAATGACTGGGGGATGAAGGGAGTGGGGGAGGTATTTAAGCCTTTGGCTGGGGTGTCTGCCTCCTCCTGGTGGCCAGGTTCTGTATTTCCCACAAGTAATGAATGAAGCCGTAGACTCTCCTCGTAACGATGGAAATGAAATTATCAGTTAAGCATAATTTATGTTTTTTAAAATATTAGGCATTCTTATCTATGATGCATATTCTTTTAACTATTGTATATAAATAAATATGTATTTATTTATTATTGTTGTTTTTTTTATTTTAAATATAAATATATATTTAAAAAATGGCATTAGTGTTACATTTGTTTTATTGGCATGCAGTATGTGATACTATAATTATATTATAATGCAACTGTCTTTTATAACAAATATCTTATTTTAAAATTTATATTTTTATTTAAATAATAAATGCATCAAGAAAGAATATCTACATGTTAATTTATATATCCAATACTTAAATTAATATGAATTACACATAACCATGCATTTTATTTCAATGATTGTAGATATAATGTAGCCAGGCCTTGCATTCATATTCAATATTTAAACAGTTATGCATGTATATTGCATAATGGTTTTAAGTATTGCATATAAATTAAAATGTGTTTTTGTAAGCTTGTTGTGTTTATTAGGGATAACATAGATATACATGTTAATATATATTTATGTTATAGTAGTCAGTATCATTAAATTATATATTTACATAAGTTATGTATATCTATAATGTTAATTATACTGTCTTTTAATTAGAAACAATAAAACACAACTAGCAACATTAATTACATTAATTTATATGGAAATATTTAAACACTATCGGCTAGATTTGGAGTTTGGCGGTAGATGGGTTGTTAACGTTACGCGTGGTTTATGTCTAACGCACGGCATTGTTTGACTCCGGTATTTAGAGTTCAAAAAATACCTTCTAACGATACTCCTAACGCGTGTATTTCACACGCGGAATCCTGCCCGCGTTAGACAGTCTCCCATAGAGATCAATGGAAATGCAAACAAACACGCTTTTTTCATCTAACACTCGATCTCGCGAGAAATACGCACAGCTCGGTCATATGACGCATACCACATCAAGCACAACAATAACACGCCGCAAATGTCACACCAACAATCACTAAACAAAGCACAGAAGCATTACACATTCACAAGCGGGGGGAATTTTATTGAAATAAAATACAGGGAATACGCATATACTTTAAGATGCGGAAATACGCAAAATAACAACAAGAAAAATAAAAAAAATACATACACTAGCAAAATAATCGCATTCAATATCACTATATATTAGGACAAACATACATATACAACACTTCACTAATACCACACCATCGCAAATTCACATTTAAACATAATACTATTGGTCAATGTTATAGAAAACGAGCACTATGACATAATCGCATTCTACACATTCCACAAATACTAACTTAAAATGAGCATGCGCAAATTCACACACCTAATACACATTGCTCAAATACTAATTGCTAATAAAGCACACATGAACACAATTTACAACGCAAATCGGTACATCATTAAACATTTACACAGGGTATATAAGCACCAATTAGCAGGAGAGACCGCTTCAAGCTTACACACCAAACTCCGGTGATCGACTCCCAGGGATGACGTCACTAACACTGACGCTGAGGCTTCCGGATTTCAGTTTACACACACTATTGCTTGCGGTGATCAGGTGCAATGCCCATGAAGCAACGGATTACTTGCCAATAATGTCCAAAAAGAAAAAGTTCTGGCAGCACATAGTAGTGATAAAATTTTTCACTTTATTAAGCAATCTTACAAGCACACAGGTACATCATGGACCGAACATCTGACGCGTTTCACGCCCCCTAGTGGCGCTTCATCAGAGACAACAGGTGTTCTAGCCACAACCTTCTTATACACAGGTAGTGGGCAGGTACATATTTTAACCCTTCAATGTCACAATCAAACACAGTAAACATTAAAAAGGATACTTAATGACTAAATATGCTACAGTTCACAATGTCACACAACCCTCATATAACCCTTATCAAGGAAAGAAAATTGTTTGAATATTTAAATATTTAACCTTTAACAATTCTTTTTCTTTTAATTTTAACAGTTCACTAAAAGTACTTATTGGGTAAGCCTATGACTGTATCCATTAGTATAGATGTCCAAAAAAGAAGAATTCAATATTATTTTATTAGAGTCAATTAACTCTTATTCAGATTGTTAGACCTACCAAAAAAAAAAAAAATATATATATATATATATATATATATATATATATACAGGAGAATATGTAAATATGCTCATATGTATATATCAGTATCCAAACGAATCACTGATAATTTTAAAATACACACGAACATAGATGTATACATGTTCATGTGTAAGCACAAATGTTCACAGTTCCAGATGTTACAAATTATCAGATTTTATTTATTTTGTTTTAATGTAATTTTATTAATTAGTTTTATTTTTAATTTTATTTTGTTTATTTCTTTGGTCTAATTTTGTATTGATGACTTACTTACCCTCAACTATATATACAAAAGGAATGATAATGATTAATGATTGATATCCTATACAAAATAGCTAATGTCCCATTCCAAATTGAGGCCATTGGGGGTTCTAGTTTTCAACTGATAGATCCAGTATAATTCTTTTTTATCTAAAATCTTATACTTATTACCCCCTCTTAATGGGACCTTTGCTACATCTATAATTTTCACTCTAAATTTCCCTTCATGGGTAAAATGTATCAGATTAAAGTGCCTGGCAATAGTTGAGTCCTTGCAATAATTTTTCACATCATTGACATGTTCCCTGACCCTCACATTGACCTCTCTGGTCGTTTTTCCAACATATTGGATCTTGCAAAGACTACATTCCAATAAATAAATCGCAAACGTAGTTTTACAATTTGCATAAGACTTTATGGGATAAACATTATTATCCACTGTGGATTGAAAAATATTTGTTACATCCATCATAGGACATGTTAAACATGTTTTAGCTCCACATTTGAAACACCCTACCTTTCTTAGCCAGTTATCTCCACTATTGGCTCTCACACTTGGAACCAAACTGGGAGCTAGCTGGGCCGCCAATGTCATTGGTTTCTTGGGTACGAATCTGCAACCAGGTATATAATTCTGGAGTGTTTGATCCCCACCAAGTATTGGCATATGTTTCTTTAGGATTTTAACTATGTCAGAAAACTGATTAGTATACTCTGTTGTGAATACAATCGTATCTTCATTAAATTGTAAAGGATTAGTTGTATCAGCTTTTTTTCTTATTTTCACTTTGCTGATTTCCAACTTAGTCTTATCCAATTTCTTTTGATCATAACCCCTGGCTATCAACCTTTTTGTTAATTCATCTGCCTGTTGATTGTAAATGGCATCATCCTCAGTATTTCTCCTTAATCTAATGTATTGGCCTCTCGGAATAGCTCGAACCAAATGAGGGGGATGGCAGGAACTCGCATGTAAGATTGTATTACCCGCGGTGCTTTTGCGAAAAGTTTTGGAAACAATCTTTCTCTCCTCCACATTCCCCTCCAAGGTTATATCCAAGAAGTCAATACATTTATGATTATAACCTCCTACAAATTTCAAAAACATTTCATTGTCGTTCAAAAAATTGCCAAAATCCTTAAATCTAGTATCATCCAAGCGTTCATCCACGATCATAATCAGATCGTCGATGAATCTTTTATAATACAGTATTTTCTCAGTGTCATCTTTAAATGCATAATTGTATAGGTACTTAATTTCCCAGAAACCCACATACAAATTTGCAAAGCAAGGGGCAAATTTTGCCCCCATTGCTGTGCCGCAACATTGCAAATAATATCTGCCATCAAAAATTAGAAAATTGTGGGTAAGGACAAATTCCAAAACAGCACATATATACACTTTAATGTTGTCTTCATATGCAGAGAATTTATCAAGAAAGTATCTCACAGCCATTATCCCTAGAGTGTGTGGGATAACAGTATATAATGATACTATATCCACTACTACCCACGAATATTGGTCCTTCCATTCAAAATCTTTAAAATATTCAAGCAAATGTGCAGAATCTCTTAAATAGCTAAATATATTTTTCACTATTGGCTGCAAAATCTGGTCCAACCACTCAGAGAGGGGCTCAAGTAGTGACCCAATGCCCGATACAATGGGCCTACCTGGTGGTCGCAAAGGATTCTTATGGACCTTGGGCAAATAGTGAAATAGTGGTACTATTGGAAACTCTGGAACAAGTAACTCTATATCCTCCTGTCTAAATAGCCCTAAATGTACACCATCATCAAGTAGCGATAGCAATTCTCTCTTAAAGATCAAAGTTGGATTTCCGCTAAGCAGTGTATACGTAGTTCTATCACTTAATTGGCGAGAGGCTTCATCAAAATAATCTTGTTTGTTTAAAACAACAATATTCCCTCCCTTATCGGAGTTCCTAATTACAATTTCTTGATTATTTTTGAGTGATTCCATCGCCAATTTCTCAGATTTGTTAACATTACTCCTAACTGTTTTTTTGTTTGCAGACAGATGTAATATAAGCACCACACAAGCATGGCTTCTTTGACTGTGTTGCTGGTGGGTCTTTGGAGATTGGAGGTTTAAGATTAGAGAGTTTGTGCATTATTGTGAGTGAGTTAGTGTTAGTGTGAGAGAGTCAGTTGTTAGTGTTATCGTGAGTGAGTGAGTGAGTGAGTGAGTGAGTGAGTGGGAGTTAGTGGTAGTGGGAGAGAGTCAGTTAGTGGTAGTGGCAGTTAGTGAGAGTTAGTGGTAGTGTGATAGAGTCAGTTAGTGGGAGTTAGTGAGAGTTAGTGGTAGTGTGAGTTAGTGAGAATTAGTAGTAGTGTGAGTTAGTGAGAATTAGTAGTAGTGTGAGTTAGTGAGAATTAGTAGTAGTGTGAGTTAGTGAGAATTAGTAGTAGTGTGAGTTAGCGAACGAGTGCTTTTTCTGTACACTTAACACATTTACACGCAAACACATTCAATACATACATACACTTATCAATAACACTACATACACTCCATACCCCATACCCTCTCATACTACACTCCATACCCCATTCCCTGTAGTCCCATTCCCTGTAATCCCATTTACTCTTATCCCATACCCCATACCATACCCATCCCCTAGTTACATTTAGTTTACATATCCTCCTTTTTGTCTTCTTCTTCATTTTGTTCATTTAAACACTCCTTACCCTCTTTTATTTATATCCCTTTCACACTTTCAGCACTTTTTTGGTCTTTTTAGTTCTTTATTTTGACCCCCTTTTATTTGATCACACTCACTTTTGGTTTGCTTAGTTGGGGTTTAGTTTAGGGAAGAGATGGAGGGCAGGCAGGGGAGAGGTAGAGGGGGGAGGAGAGGGAGGGGGAGAGGAACAGGGCAGGAAGGGGAGTAGGAAGGGGGGCAGGAAGCGGGGGTGGAAGCGGTGGGTGGACCCAGCCACTTGGTTCAAGATGAACAAGTGGCTGGGCCCAGTGGCGGACAGAGTAGGGCTTCACAGTACGGGAAACAGAGGGCATCGTCACAGGGGAAGGCCAAGGGGACTAGGGAGGTGAGGTTTTCGATGGAGGAGAAGGAGGCCCTCATAGAGGCCTATATGGCCAGGTATAGGAGGCTGCAGCATCAGAAGACCACCCCGACTGAGAAGAGGAAGCTCTGGCATGAGATAAGGAATGCAGTCAATGCCGTGGGTGGACGGAATAGAGATATGGACTCTATAAAACACCGATACCGGGACTGCAAGATGGATCTCAAGAAAAAGTTAAGCCTGGAGGCCCGACATGCCACAGGAACCGGTGGCGGCCCTGCACTGGAAATCGAGTACTGCCGATGGGAGGAAATGTTGCGTTCCAGCATCTCCGAGGTGGATGTAGTCGGTATCGGAGGAATTGATACCGGGAACCTGCCATTCTCATCTGACGGTAAGCTCATTTAAGAATAAATTCACATACGAATGTATTTCAAGGGACACTATACGCAAACCTTTACTTTCATGATTGAGGTAGAGAATACAATTTACAAAAACATTCCAATTTACTTATATTACCTAATTTGATTCATTCTTTAGATATACTTTAATGAAGAAATAGCAATGCACACGGTGAACCAATCACAGGAGGCAGCTATATTCAGCTACCAATCAGCATCTTCTAAGCATATTTAGATATGCTTTTCAGCAAAGAATATCCAGAGAATGAAGCTAATTAGATAAGAAAAGTACATTAGAAAGTTGATTATAATTGTATGCTTCTAAATCATGAAAGATAAAACATTGGGTTTCATGTCCCTTTAAGGATCAGATTAATGCTATAACGTTGTTTACACGCATTCACAATTACTTTGCGGTTACATCAGTATCTAGGCTATAGGTTAGGTGTGCATTTAAACAGACTGAAAACAAACGCTAAAACATTCAGATTGAACAGACATATCACAAACACGGTTTAGAAAATGCAGAAATCGTATTGATTGATTTCAAAGTGGATTAATGATTCTGCATTTGTAATTGTATCGTAAGTCATTTAAAGCTTGATTTGGAAATATGCTAATATATACATTTCTTTATTTTTCAAATATACAGAGTCTGGGGAGGAGGCAGCACAGCAAATACAGCCTCCTCCTTCTCCCCGGGATGAGAGTGGTGGGGAGGAATTTCCACCTCGGAGGGAAGAGGCCCCCTGTGACGAAGAGGGCACGGAAGCAGATGAAGAGGCCCCGGAAGCAGAGGAGGAGGCCGCGGAACCAGAGGCCCCTCAAGGACCCGCACCCCGCCATGCACGGGTACCCCGCCAAGCACAACAAGAGGAAATAGCGGAGGTGTGGGTTCTACTAGACTACATAGACCAGATGCGTAACTCCCGGATACAAAATATAGAAGGCCGAACTAGAATTCTTGAAGGACAAAACAAAATAATTGAAGGCCAAAACAAAATAATAAACATACTTACTCGAATAGAAGAAGGGCAAAACAGAACCTTTAATCTACACCAAGAGATGTTTAATTTTTTCCGGGAGGCGCATGCTGGTCTGCCTCCTGGTCCGCCTCCTGCTGCTGGGCCTCCTGCTGCTGGGCCATCTTCTCCTGCCGGGCCATCTTCTCCTGCCGGGCCATCTTCTCCTGCCGGGCCATCTCCTCCTGCCGGGCCATCTCCTCCTCCTCACCTTGGTCGTCCCAGTACTCTTCCTTCCACTCTTCCCACAACATATCCAATGAGAACTCGTCGGAGTCGGCAGTTGACCCTCCCAGAGCCTCAGTCCCGTGGGAAGAGGGGAAGGAAGAGGAAGTAAGTATTTGTTTTCATGTTTAATGTTATTTTTATTTAATGTGTAATGGATAGGTATGTAATGATGTGGTTTTCATACACTTGTGGACCACACTCTGTATATAATCTACTTCTATGGGAACGGGTCCATGGAGGCAGATTGTTTGCAGAGTGTGGGTTATAAGAGTGTGAAAACCACATCACATACCTATCCTTGTTCATGATATTGATTGTTTTCTGTGATGTGATAAAGGGTGTGTGTACAAGCGCTAAGGTAATCCCCAAGCTGTATCCAAACAGAGATCCTAACCAACCTCCAAAAAATATGCACAAGTAGTAAGAAGTGAATACAGCGCCAACAAGAGGCCAAGGGATAAATATACTCACAGAGAGATAAAAGAAGATTATTTAATGAACCATGTTAAAAAGCATCAGTAATAAAAGACTATATATAAAAAATGTAAAAAGCACATATAAATAAAATTACAAATACAGGAATATCTTACAGAAGCGGCTCAAAGGGCCAAAGCTGATAATTACAATAAAAACAGAGGTAATAACAGGTGATCAGTGTGAGTGGTACACCAGAATAAGAGTGTATACTGATAAAACAGAATTAGCCTAAGTGCAACTGTAGCAAGTGCATCAAGCAAAAAACTAATAAACAATAATACAAACAATAGTGTTCAAAATTAGTGTTACAAAAATAGTGTTCCAAAAAATAGAAAAATGCACTGCAGTGCAAAAAAAAGGGGGGTAGCAAAATAATTGTATAGATACAATCAAGTAGTGAGTGAGTGCAAATGGATATAAAAATGCTAGCTACTTAATCCAGTGAGGTTAAGATATAATTAAATAAAATACACAATATGCAATAACATAAAAAATAAAATACACAATATGCAATAACATAAAAAATAAAAAATAAAATATAAAATATAATCCAAAAAAGTGTTCAAAAAGTTGATCAACAAATGTTAGTGAAGAACAAAAATAAGTCAATCAAAACTAAAAAATGGAAAAAAAGGGTGATGAAAAGCAAGGTGAAAGTGAGGAAATTGATTCCTTCCAATGTTAGTTACTTTAACAGATCCAAATTCCTGAGTGTGGTTGCTGAAGTAGCTGATTGGATCCTAGCACCTGTCAGCTGCTCCTATGATATCCTAAAAAGTGTCCCTGTAAAAAAAAAGAAATTCACAACATAGTGTATCCAATATGAGAATGAAGTAAAGATTAAAGTAATGCTTACCAATATGTCAACGCGTTTCTGCCCTCAAAAAAGGGCCTTTCTCTTGAGGGCAGAAACGCGTTGACATATTGGTAAGCATTACTTTAATCTTTACTTCATTCTCATATTGGATACACTATGTTGTGAATTTCTTTTTTTTTACAGGGACACTTTTTAGGATATCATAGGAGCAGCTGACAGGTGCTAGGATCCAATCAGCTACTTCAGCAACCACACTCAGGAATTTGGATCTGTTAAAGTAACTAACATTGGAAGGAATCAATTTCCTCACTTTCACCTTGCTTTTCATCACCCTTTTTTTCCATTTTTTAGTTTTGATTGACTTATTTTTGTTCTTCACTAACATTTGTTGATCAACTTTTTGAACACTTTTTTGGATTATATTTTATATTTTATTTTTTATTTTTCTGTGATGTGATGTCCAAACTGTTTCCCGAATCGCAAACAAAATTACCATTACAATTATCCATGATGGCATATTACTGTTTGAATGCCAATAACACAGCTTAAAGGGACAGTCAAAAAATTATTGATTACAAAGAAAACACTGTATTACGCATTATCAAGTTGGAAACAACAAAACATGGAGAAATACGTGTGACTTATGTGCTTACCCTTGTATCTATGACTATGAAAAATGACCACTTATTTGTTGTTCTGACATAACAACATTTTAGACATCAATGATCAATACATGGTAAATAATATGCTGTATGAGCACAAGGTTTTAGATATACAAATGCTATCCAAATGCCCTCTAGTGGTCAAATTGCATAATGATTACATGCAGTCTTCAAGCTCTAAGAAATGAGCACACGAACCTCATACGTTTAGCTAGCAAATTAAAATAAACACAGACAAATGATTAATTGGTGAGAAACCTTTGATATCATTGAAATTACAAAATTGACTTTTATAATAATGCAAAACATGATTTGTTTTCTAAACTGTCCCTTTAACAAAATTACATATGCTAACATATATTTGCAGATTGTTGGTATATCTACATGTACTTGTTCAAACAATAAATATTGAAAACAGATTTATATTGACGTGTTAAATAAAGTCTATTTTCTTAAAGAGACATTATTGTGTTAATTTTTTTTTATAAAGACATTTGTTTTAACAATGAATATGGTTTAAAGTCCTTTTAGGAGTGGGGGGTGAAAATATGCTAACAATCATATATTTGAAGATTAACCATTGTGGAACTCATACATGATACAAAAATAAACATTTGCATTAAAGGGACAGTATACTATATTTTTAACAGAACTGTATATAATAGACACTACTAGAAACAACAAGATTAACATATACTGATATCAATATTACAAAGCTTTAAACACTTTCAAAGAAAATCGGGTTAGCTCTCTTGAAAATATAGATGAACCCCCATTACAACCGTAAAACAAGACAATACCCCATCATTAACATATGAAAAGACCCTTTACACAAACAGGAGAAAGCTGGAGATGGTACTCACATGAAACTTAGAGGCTTGGCGAGGAGTCTGAAAATTACTTACATTTTATTTGAACAGAAGCAAAATGAAACGTGTATTTGTTAAACAATGGACTATCTAACTAGAGATAAAATATTTTGATTTATAATGTGAGTGTCTAATGAACCTTTAATAAAATATACGACGAAATTACATTTAGAAGAAGTCGGCATCATATATTTAGCATATGATAAAGATAAATGCATATTGATTACTTTATTCTAACACAATAGCGCATATTTATGAATTAGATATCTTTAACATTAAACACAACAGTCATTTTTCAGAAAAAGGAACATATTGTTGACAAACATATTAAACAACATGGACTATAGAGATTTGCACTTGCCTCAAAATATCATATGCATGAAAACATTTTGCTTTCGTTCGTTTATTCAACCAGACATCCAGCAAAAGAGAATGTGGTGGTCTTTATCAGCTATGGGTCAACAATGTAACATGATGCAAACAATCCATATTCGCAATGTTTTTAAACTTGTCTTCTCATTCACAAACGTGTTTAACGTGCACAAACAAATCTTGTGGGACTACGTAATACAATCAGACTTTTTTTTACCTTTGCATGTGACGTCTTAATTAACATGGCGCTTCCTTGATCACGTAAGAACGCAATCCAATAAAAGGCACATTCTTGATCACGTAAAAACGCAAACAAAAAAAAGGCGCATCCTTGATCGCGTAAAAACGCCATCCAATAAAAGGTGCATCCTTGATCGTGTAAAAACGTCAGTCAATACAAGGAATCATTGGACAGCCTGGCAGGTGACGTCTTAAGCAACATGGCGCATCCGCGATCGCTGAAAAATCGCAGCCAATACAAGGACTCAGTTGACAGCTTGGCATATCACTAAGAAACGTATTTATATTTTTGTAACTAGTATGTGTCTAGATTGCTATCTAGGAATGTCACGAAATCATGAATCATCTTTTCGGACTTGACTGTCCCTTTAACTATAGCTATGGTGTATATCTTTAACATTTAAAATATACACATGAGAAATACATATGCCATTGATGTTTTAAGATATGTTTAGATTGTTTGGGAATAACAATAATGACACATGTATTGATCAAACGTGTCATTTATTCAAGTTGAAATATGGTCAGACTACTTATAGCCATATATGGGAGGAGAAGTATTTTTTAACAATATTTTGAAAAACATATTCCTCATCTAAAATAAGCACATTGCACACAGAGATTGATTTGGTTATACTTTTACAATAAGATAGAATAGAAAATGAAATACATGTGCTGTCAACATTACAATAAGATTGTTTATTAATAAGATTATATGTCCTTGTTCATGTAAAAAGGACAAAAACGCTTTAGAAATGGAAATACATTCATTAACAATTGTGCTCACCATCACTTAAAGGGACATGATTTTTATTTTTAAAAAGAGGATACACAGAGACAATACTATTTCAATAAAATGAACACTTTACAGGGATTATATCATTGTATCAATCCTCAGATCATTTGTTAAAGGTGCATCAATTCATGCAGAGTTTATAAATACACACATGGATGTGAAATTTGAAATATACATATATAACAATCTATATATACATATATAAAATAATTACTATGCTAATCATAATCATGCAATGATAAAGCTTTTAGAAAAAAATATAAAGACAAAAATAAAAATTACATTGGAGATGTTAATCTTAAAGTCATTTACAATTGTATTACATATATGATTCAGGAAACACCATTATTTTTGGTAGGTCCCTTTAAGGATCAACAAGATAAACTAGAGATTTCAAGCAATGACATGAATAAGGAGGACAAAGAATCGTGCAATGACATGTCTTTTATTAGTATGTCAGAAAACATCAACAACGTTTATAAATAATCTGGTAAAGATTAGGAAAATTGGAGCCATATGACAAGGTAACAGAGTGCATCACAGTCCATGAAGAGAGTTGCCAAGGGCCAGCATAGCCCCATTGGAGACATATGACAAGGTAACAGTGCATCACAGTCCATGAAGAGAGTTGCCAAGGGCCAACATAGCCCCATTGGAGACATATGCAAGGTAACAGAGTGCATCACAGTCCATGAAGAGACTTGGCAAGGGCCAGCATAGCCCCATTGGAGCCATATGACAAGGTAACAGAGTGCATCACAGTCTATGAAGAGAGTTGCCAAGGGCCAGCATAGCCCCATTGGAGACATATGACAAGGTAACAGAGTGCATCACAGTCCATGAAGAGAGTTGCCAAGGGCCAGCATAGCCCCATTGGAGACATATGACAAGGTAACAGAGTCCATCACAGTCCATGAAGAGAGTTGCCAAGGGCCAGCATAGCCCCATTGGAGCCATATGACAAGGTAACAGTGCATCACAGTCCATGAAGAGAGATGCCAAGGGCCAGCATAGCCCCATTGGAGACATATGACAAGGTAACAGAGTGCATCACAGTCCATGAAGAGAGTTGCCAAGGGCCAGCATAGCCCCATTGGAGACATATGACAAGGTAACAGTGCATCACAGTCCATGAAGAGAGTTGCCAAGGGCCAGCATAGCCCCATTGGAGCCATATGACAAGGTAACAGAGTGCATCACAGTCCATGAAGAGACTTGGCAAGGGCCAGCATAGCCCCATTGGAGACATATGACAAGGTAACAGAGTGCATCACAGCCCATGAAGAGAGTTGCCAAGGGCCAGCATAGCCCCATTGGAGACATATGACAAGGTAACAGAGTGCATCACAGTCCATGAAGAGAGTTGCCAAGGGCCAGCATAGCCCCATTGGAGACATATGACAAGGTAACAGAGTGCATCACAGTCCATGAAGAGAGTTGCCAAGGGCCAGCATAGCCCCATTGGAGACATATGACAAGGTAACAGAGTGCATCACAGTCCATGAAGAGAGTTGCCAAGGGCCAGCATAGCCCCATTGGAGACATATGACAAGGTAACAGAGTGCATCACAGTCCATGAAGAGAGTTGCCAAGGGCCAGCATAGCCCCATTGGAGCCATATGACAAGGTAAAAGAGTGCAACAGGCACAACAATAAACAGAAAAAAAGGCCAAATGGCAACCATAAAAAAAACATCAACATGTGGACGGAGGATTCTTATCTGCGCCCTTGGAGTCATCCTCTTCATTGTCCTGTGCATGTCCAGCTCCAGATTCAGGCCTTGAATTTAATCGCATGATCTGCCGCAGAGTCAAATGCTGAACCTGGAGCTGGGCCTGCATGGTGTCGTTCATCCCTCTCAGGACAGCTGCGTTCCTCAACACGGCCTGCTCTACACGTGCTATACCTTCTAGCATGAGCCATGTTGAGTCACAGCCTAAAATAAAGAATAAATAAAATATCAAGGATAATTACACAACTGAAGAAAAAATAAGCAAAGATACATTGTCATCATAAAGACAAATCATTCTTTACATCAATTTGTTGAAATTTATTATTTACACATTAAATATGTTATTCAGACAGACCGAAATCATTAAAGGGACAGTTTACTCAAACATGTTGTCCCCTTTAATTGGTTATCGATGATCCACTTATACAGCTTGAGTGTATAAAATCTTGTTAAAGGATTTACATTGTACTTACATTAGCAATTTAAATATTTTAATTATACTGTGGTAGGCACACCTATCCTTAAACATTTTGGCGTTGAGGACAAGCTGTGTAAACATAGCAACCTGAAGAAATTACATTCCCACTGGGTTAGACAAGAGATAATGTATCAACATTTGTACATAAATTGTTGGATCCAAATAGTGGTGATTGGTATATATCGTGATATCAAATTAAAGGGACACTGAACCTAAATATTTAATTGACTGATTCAGATAGAGCATGACATTACAAATAATAAAAAATTACACATATTCTTTAAATGTTAGAATTCTCTAGCTAGATTTTGAATGCAAGAATGTAGGTTTATAGGGCAGGCCATATTTGTTTATCAACTTTCGTTGTCCCTGCTGATTGATGGATACATTCATCCAACAATAAAGAAATGATGTCCAGACTTATTTTCTATTTAAAATTAATTCTAGCCATTTCTTTGTTTCAATAAAGATAGCAAGAGAATGAAGAATAATTCATAAGAGTAGGAAATTATAAATTTGATTAACATTGCATGCTCTATTTGAATCACAATAGAAACAATTTGCATTCAGTGTACCTTTAAGTATCTTATAATGTGGATTTTGAATGATACTTACAGCTGTGCCTGGGAAGGACAATCCGACACCCAGGACAATGAAGGTTGAGACGGGGGGAGGGATGGGATTGGGTTGGGGAGGGATGGGATTGGGTTGGGGATGGATGAGCTGCTGCTCCGGGGTAGGCCGTACAGCTGGGGAGTGGTGAGTTGGGGTCTGGGCAGCTGGGGTAGCTGTACGGGCCAAAATACGGGGAGAGCAGCGAAGGGGGACGAAGTGGCGTTTTTTGGGAGGGACAGGATAGGAAAAATGGGAAGGGCCGGCAGGGGTCTGGGCAGGGGCCTGGGCAGGGGTCTGGGCCTGGGCAGGGGTCTGGGCCTGGGCCTGGACAGGGGACTGGGCAGGGGTCTATGACTGGGCAGGGGTCTGTGACTGGGCAGGGGACTGGGCAGGGGACTGGGCAGGGGCGGAAAACAGATGACCAGAGGTGGAGGATCCATCTGAAATAAATAATACAAATATATTAACATCTCATACATCATGAAATCAAATCAACGCATTTCAAATTGATTATGTTTTCAATATACTTAGAAGTGTGTTTGAATTTCTAAACAATTATGACATGAGGATATGGTATGCATATAGGCACATATAATGTTATAATTGTACAGACAGTCACTGAATATCAATGACTGTCTGTACAATTATAACATTATTATTGTGGTTTGGCCTGGAATATGCATGTGACATAATGATGGCATGAATTAGAAATAAAAAATAAAAAAAATCCAAGCATATCTTCATGATGCCTGATATAGAAAGGGGGCAGTAGTGTATTTGAACAGAGAAATAATATTCCTTTTTAAAGTGCAAAAGCTGTAGACTTTGAATGTCTTCAATAAAATGATTTCCAATAAAGCAACATGTTGGAAACATGATAGATATATTTCACATACCATCAGACTTCAAGGGAGCCTCTTCCTCCTCCGTCCCACATGTTAAATCAATCTCTGTAAAACATAACATGTTGTGTACACGTTAAGATCAGATATTATAACATATGTTACTGTTGCTCAAAGACACACATCAATGTTGCATTAAAGATATACACACTCAAAGTTATGATTTACATCATTTTGATGGAGCATACAAATGACATTAAATTTGTTATTCTCAATGATTCAGATTTTAGATTTATTGTTTGTATTAATTTTAACATCATAAAAGCATAGTACATAGAACATTTAAGATTTCTCATGTGTGTATCACTTGATGACTGTTGTCAAAAATGAACATGGAAACAAACATATGCTATACATCTTCTGAATAACAAAGGTGTAGACTAAGAAAGTTTTAATTATTAATCTTTCAATATTCCTAGAAAATTAATATATAATCAGAGGAGTAAATTATATGTTTGTTTCAAATGGTATGCTTCATCAGAATCATGCTCATAATATTGATTACCAATACACCTTCAATGACATATAAATGAGTCAATGGACTTACCAGAAGACCGCAAAGGCAGCTGTGTGTCAGTGCTGGATTCCTCTGGGCTCCCCACACCAATGTATGAATGATATAGATATATATTAGTGAACACATTTGGGATAGCACTAAATCACATCTGTAGCGATTTTTTAGAATAATCAACTTGAAAATGTGAAGAATAGAGCAGTCATTATCCAAAAAAAATGCTTGATTGAATCAAGGGGATTCTGTTAAAAATGATGTATTGAACATATGTTTAATTTCTGACTATATTAGACATCAAACTCATCTCATACGATGCTATTGCATATCTAAATATACCCATTGATCAATGTTCTTAAAAGAATACACACAAACCACATTTTGAATAACAGCTGTTGACAAATATAAACAAAGACATGTGGCACATTGAGCCATTTGTGCAATGTACAGTAATCTTGTTTAGGACACAACACATATTGATCACAATACCAAACCAAATTGATTAGTACAAATATGTAATCATGGTGCTGTTAGAGTATGCTTATATCTATAAAGTAACTCCAACAGTGAATATGTGAATTATATATCAATATTGTTTAATCCAAAGAATGTAAAGATTAATGAATCTATTGTTTATTAAAGGGACACTGACATGATTTATTTCAATCATTGATTTCACTGTTCAAACTGTTCCAAATGATTTAACATTGACTCCTATTATAATTTGAATGTTACTACATTTTAATCTTAAAGGCAGATAAGCAATATTGGATTCAATAAATATTTTTGTTGAAGGTATCCACCAATCATCAATAAAAACCCAGGTTGGTCAACCAAAATTGAGCTGCAGATAAACGTACATTCTTCATTTTAAAATACATTTAGCTATAGAATATTTCACATATGATTATAGTATTATATTTAAATGTTGATTAATATTGCATGCTCTATCTGAATGACAACATTAATAATTTTAGCTCAGTGTCCCTTTAATATAAAAATATATTGATTTGACAATGTTGGTGTTAATGAATTCTCTACTCCATATGTTGATGTAATTAATGGGATTGAGCATGCAATTCCAATCTAATATGTTATTTAAGGATATCCTAAGAATTATTTAATTTTCATCTATTAAAGGGACATGAAGCTCTAAATGTGTAATTGTATACTTTTTAAAACTATGTACTACTGTTATCTGAACACATGATTTTAACTTTTGTCAAAATGCCAATTTATGCATAAAAAAACAGCCGGATAATACCAGTAATGCATTGTTTAACCTAAACCAAAATCCATTTTTTTTTTGAAGAACTAAAACAATAGACTGAACCAATGTAGCTCATAAAATGTTTAACCCTTTAAGGACACAGCTTTCTGTTTGCTCAATTGTTTTATGACGGAAAAATTCCGTCATATGTCCTTAAGAGGTTAAACAAAACAATAAAATAACGTTTAAAAATCAGTCTATGTAAAATTTAGTTGGCATGTCCCTTAAATGACGTGATCAATTTCAAAAATGGAATCTATATTTTTAAAATCAAAACATATGCAAAAGTGTGTGTATTTTTTAAAAATGTATACAAATAAGATTAAGCAATACACAAGGGAAGAATATAAATTGGACATTCAAAGAATCTTACATTAAAATTAAGACATCCAGAATAGATGGGATATCTTAAATTCCAAACAAAATCAGAGTAGTCTTACAATGTAATCCTACATTTTTGTTTTATTTATTCTTATTTGCAAATATTTAAAAAATCCATTTTGCAGATACATATAAATATTGAACAATGTGGATTTAGTATGTAATGTTCTGTCCATGTTTCTAAGACAAATGTCAATTAAAATGAGACTTACCATACTGTGACAAGCCCTGGCTTGAGGATCCAGCACCAACATCCAGATCTGTAATATATTAAATGAGGATTGGATATCATTAATACAAATCATGCCATGTTTAAAATCTTTACATTATTAGCAAATCAATTAAAAACTATTAATCCTTTGGTAGTCCCATGAGTTAATTGTTTCCTCAGTTAAATTCCTGATAAATATATCCTGTACTCTTATTTTCAATCAGTTGTGTTGTTTACTGTAGCTTTAATTATTTTTTTGTGTTATTTCATTCTCATCAATTGATGGGCATATGTTATAATTTATTTGGATTCTGCTTTTTCTTTTTTTTATTATGTATAATATTGAAAATAAGAATACTGTATTCTTCACATATATAATAATTCACATTTCATTTTGACCAACATGTGTCAAGCAATGCCACTTACAGCAAACCCATGTTAACATGTATGCGCAATTCCATTTTCGCGATCATTGCGCAATGATTCCAAGCGGAATTACGCATCCGTCATTTGACCAACATGTATAAAGCAATGCCACTTACAGCAAACCCATGTTAACGTGTATGCGCAATTCCATTTTCGCGATCATTGCGCACTGATTCCAAGCGGAATTACGCATCCGTCATTTGACCAACATGTATAAAGCAATGCCACTTACAGCAAACCCATGTTAACGTGTATGCGCAATTCCATTTTCGCGATCATTGCGCAATGATTCCAAGCGGAATTACGCATCCGTCATTTGACCAACATGTATAAAGCAATGCCACTTACAGCAAACCCATGTTAACGTGTATGCGCAATTCAATTTTCGCGATCATTGCGCAATGATTCCAAGCGGAATTACGCATCCGTCATTTGACCAACATGTATAAAGCAATGCCACTTACAGCAAACCCATGTTAACGTGTATGCGCAATTCCATTTTTGCGCTCATTGCGCAATGATTCCAAGTGGAATTACGCATCCGTCATTTGACCAACATGTATAAAGCAATGCCACTTACAGCAAACCCATATTAACGTGTATGCGCAATTCAATTTTCGCTCTGTGACGCATATTCTGTAGAGCGCAAGAAACATCATTCCTATTTCATGTGTCACTAATCTAAAATCAGATCTCTAAACATCATATGTAGTGTATGTTGTGAGATCTGTATAGGTTTAGTATCTGACTATATACACATTTTCTAAAATTCAAATCCAATATTAAGTTATTATATGAAGTTGGATAGTTACCTGGTTCAGATTCTCTTTCATCTCCTCCCAGGCCACCGGACGGAGAAGCAGCTGCCCTGGCCCCCGCGTCAGGACTTTCAGATACCGCAGCTGGGAGGGAAGAAGAGGAGGCCGAGGATGGCGAGGATCTAAATCTTTTGGGGACCCGGAGATTGAGGAGCTCGCATAAAGTCACCTCATAAGGGAGTAGGTATAGTTTCTGCGGGGCCTTTCTTTAGCCCCCTCTTTTACGGGCTTGTACCCAGTCCCTTATGAGGTTGACTTTTTTTGTCAAGCGCAACCTCATATCTCCGAATCTCCTCATGATTTGATCCTGGCTCCTCTGGACGTCACACACCAATTGAACCGCATTGGTGATAGACTCCCAGAGGGCCTTCTTAACAGGCGCATCTGTCGACCTCCTCTTGTTCCCAAACAGCTGGGGATAAAAGTCCTTGACGGCGTGGACCAGTGCAGCGCTCTCCTGCTTGGTGAACCTGGGAAGTGACATGCCTGCTGGGTTGTAGAATATATTTGGGTATATGATATATACTGCCTGCAGGCATTAGAGAACTGACAAAGATGGCAACGTGTAATGGACTTTTATATGGTGAAGTAAACATGAGATGCACCATGAGACAAGTTATCTGTACATCTGATTGGATAAAAGTTTGAAATATTGTTAGAATGTCTGTGAGACCATCCTGACTCAAGTTGTGTTTGTGTGATGAACTCGGATTGGCCGTTCCTTAATGTTTCATATCTTAGTAACTTCCTTACACATACCTCCTGGTGGTGCTGTTACTTCATTTTTCATGTAGACTTATTTGTAACTCATGGGCCTGTCATGCGGATCTGTGTGACGCAGATTTAATATCCGCGATCCGTTAAATATTAATGTTTAAATTCTCTTTAAAATCTAATACTGTCACATTATTAAATGTTGTATACATTTTATCGGTTTAATAACGGTCTGTTTCTTTAATACAAATACACATTTAATCTTGTATGTCTTTATTGTTCATAAAATCAATTTGTTGACTTATTGTGAAGTATTGACATTGCTCTATTAAATGTATTTTATAATGCACATTGATTGTGTGCTATTGCGTGACATTAGACTCTAATGTTTAAAGATGCAAATCTGTTGTTTCAAGATCCGTTTCCCACGCAATATTTCTGAATGTTCAAATTCAGGTTATAATGTCAGTAACTTGGATAATCTGTTTATAAATGTTAAACTACAGGTTTGTTTGTTATTAGTAAATAAACCTCGAGCTTGTATTTGTCTGAACTGCTCATATATGTTATTGTGCAATGGCGTCTTTATTTTTAAATAGACATTACAAACAAACAATTGTATCAAATGATCTGTAGAGATAGAAAATTGTTTAGACTTTAAAATATAACTCAATTTATCTTAGTATTTAGATATCCTCAACAGAAGAAATTTAAATGCACATGGTTGAGCCAATCACATAAGGCATCTCTGTGCATCCACCAATCTTCATCTACTGAGCCTATCTCGATATGCTTTTCAAGCAAAGTATGTCAAGATAAGAAGAGAAGTAAATACACTCTTTAAATCTCTTAAAGGAACACTGTCCAAACAAATTTAGCGTTCGTGATTCAGATTGAGCATGAAATGCTAAGCAACTTTATAATTTAATCCGATTCTCAAATGTTAAGAATTATCTTGTTATCTTTCTTTGCAAATCAATAATGATATTTTAGATTATGGACAATTTTGGCAAAAAACCTGGGTTGTCCTTGATGATTGTTGGATCAATTAATCCAACCAAAAAAAACAAGTTCTGTCCAGAGTACTGAAGCAAATAAATTATCTATTTAATGCCTTATTTGTAAAGTAATGATAGCAACATCACGAGGAACATTGATAATATGAGACAATTTTTAAAGTTGCTTAAAATAGAATACTCATTCAGAATGTATAAATCATTAATGTTTTAACTGTCTCCCTTTAAGTATATTTTGAGTTCATGTCCCTTTAAAGAGACATTTCACAATAATGCTTGAAAAATCATAAACCTAGGCACCTTCCTTTTGCTAAATTAGTATAACATATGAGTAAAGCATATTTAGATTAACTTCTGGATTGTTTTACACACTGACTGAAATATATATTGTAATGGATGTATTTCGCAGTCTTCAGCTTAGAGGGACATTAAGCTATATGTTATGTATGCATTTTGGATAAGATTATAATATTTGAACAACTTAATTTGTTTTGGTATTCAATCATTAGATTTTAATTATATATATTCTTGGATTAAATACATATCTACATAAGCTATTTTGATGATGATTGTTGGTTGCACATAGATGCCTTATGTAATTGACTAAGATATGTGCATTGATGTATATTTTTCGAAGTATATTTAAAGACTGAATGTAATTCTATAGTACTTTCTAAATATGTTTAAATTCTTTTATGATTTTTTAAAAATCAAGACACAATATACTTTGTGAATGTCCCTTTAAGGACCAAAACATTTTGAATGTTGATTTAACATTGTCAAAAGAAACTAAAGGGGAATGAAAATTATATATAGATATGTGATGTCTAACCCAAGAGGTAAGATTTTCAAAACTACATAATATTAATAACTATAGTTAAATGTCCCTTTAAATGACTCCACTAGAAAATAAAATCTATTAACATGGCATCCAATAACTAGCTTGTGAAAAATATGAAGTCAAATGACCTTCCATTTATAAATGTAAAAATTTATAAATTTAATAAAATAATGTTTTGAGATACCTAAGGAAGATACAAGATAAAAAATTAATTTTACATTCAACAACACTGTCACTTTAATGTAAGTGAACCACTTCCCCTTCTTAAAACTGAAACGAAATAATTTATGTAAAATTTTGACTACATATCCGAAATTATTTTAACATCTAATAATTTAAAAAGAAAAGCATCGATGGTTCTCACTCCCCAATTAATTTAAAAAAGATAGTTTAATTTAATATTCTCTGAATCAGTGGATTTTCTAAAATGAATGCATTATTTGATCTTATGCATGTGCTTGTCAAATAGACAACTACCAGTCATGGGAGTCAAATTGTTTTTTATTGACATATTATATGGATATTTATTATAATCTGTTCAAAAGAGTGTATTTAATAATAAAATGTTGATTATTACCATTTAAAAAATAAAAAGTTTTTGAAACAAAAACAAAAAAATATTCCTGGAAATCATCAGATGACAATCTGAAATTAAAAAACAAAATTTTACAAAGTTAATACACACGTTGTCAAATATTCATAAAATACATTTACAATCATCTTGTGTCTATGCTCTAACTTTGTTCAACATTTTATCAAGATATTTATTATTTAAATTTAAAAATAAATAAAATAAAACATACACCATTATATTGTGTAATAAAAATTAAATTTAAATATCAGAATTTCGAATTATACATAATAATGTATATCACATTCCAATAATAAATATATATGTATGCTGAACATAAAAGTAATATTTCATGTCCATTCAAATACCTCTATATCAACTATAATATGTATTCCTTTTTCTGATTGTGATCCCTAAATATCTAATTATGAACTAAATATGACTAATGTATGTAAGCTACTAATATTCAACATTCTTCCTGTGATTCTTAACTAGCATGCATTGGTACACCAACCTGGATAATGCATGGTCTTTGAAAGTCAATTCAGGGGTAAACAGTTGATCTTCAATAGGTGTCTTATTCATCAGTTCATAAAATAGAGGACTGAAATACCATCTAAAAAAGTAAAATCATCTAAGTGTCTGATTGTGATCCCTAAATATCTAATTATGAACTAAATATGACTAATGTATGTAAGCTACTAATATTCAACATTCTTCCTGTGATTCTTAACTAGCATGCATTGGTACACCAACCTGGATAATGCATGGTCTTTGAAAGTCAATTCAGGGGTAAACAGTTGATCTTCAATAGGTTGTCTTATTCATCAGTTCATAAAATAGAGGACTGAAATACCATCTAAAAAAGTAAAATCATCTAAGTGTCTGATTGTGATCCCTAAATATCTAATTATGAACTAAATATGACTAATGTATGTAAGCTACTAATATTCAACATTCTTCCTGTGATTCTTAACTAGCATGCATTGGTACACCAACCTGGATAATGCATGGTCTTTGAAAGTCAATTCAGGGGTAAACAGTTGATCTTCAATAGGTGCCTTATTCATCATTTCAAAAATAGAGGACTGTGAAATACCATCTACAAATTAGAAAATAATCTAAGTGTCTCCAATAGGATGCCTCCACAGCCTTATTCTATCAAATAGTTGGCACTTACCATGTGAACATGTCTTTGTATGTTTTTCAAGGTCAGCAGATTGGAAAGATAATGCCAGACATGATCCCATTGGTATACTTCAATTTCAATCTTGGCTTTTTCCACTGTCAGTCTGGGCAATCTTCACTGTCAGGCTTCTAATTCTTCCCTTTCAGTCTTTAGATTAAGTCAGCTCCCTAATGGCAGAAAAAGTTTAATAAAAATTACTACAAGTGTGTGAATCAGTTCTGTACCCCTCTACCACCCCCCATTTCAGAATAAATTTCTGTCACTAGCTTACTAAGCGTGTGTAGCATCTTGTGTTATGTTCTATCAAGTGTGAAGATGAGTCATATTGAGCAGAACGAACCTCTAATGTGTGACATTGAACCATAGTCATGCTAGAGGATAGTTATGCTAGAGGATCCCTTTCTGAGTATTTACATTTTAAGTAATGTGTAAACTAAATACTAGTTTTGAAAATGTATGCCATATGATGTATTTGTGTACAATTCATGCCAGCAACAGTCCATACATTTATACTTACCAGCTGATGTCCTCTTTAAAAACCAGGTGGCAAAGACTCGCTACAGGACCCAATGCCCAGAGCATCACCTATATTAAAAAATGAAACCCTTTTTTAGCATTTGATGAACAATCCTAACCTGTTTGCACAATTCTCTACTTGTCATTTCCCTAGAGTTCACATCTATTGACAATACTCCAGTCTAACTTCTATTATTTACCGTCTAAAGTGGCGGTTGATGATGTCTGCTCTGACATTGAGCCCCTCGTCCCGGAATGGCCCCTCTAGAACAGGATCATCCTCCTCATCTCTGAGGAGGTTTTGTTGCGCCTGGACGCCCTGCAGCATCCCAGCCCGCTGTGCAATATTATGCAGGACACTACAGGCTATAACGATCTTTGCCACCTTCTTTGGGTTGTACTGGAGGGCTCCTCCCGACCTGTCCAGGCACCTGAACCTCATCTTCAGGAGCCCGAACATCCGTTCAACCACCGCCCTGGTTCTCTTATGAGCCCTATTGTAGCGCTCCTCAGACACATCAGTCGGGCTACGCAAGGGGGTAAGAAGCCAAGGCCGGCTCATGTACCCAGAATCACCTATAAATTATGAACAGAACATAATTCAAACTGAATCCTCAAAATAGTATGTTGAGTCCAATAAAACTTTTTGTACACGATAATCCACTAACAAATGTTTTTTTTAAAAATAATAATCTAGTTCAATATTATTCTCTATCTTCCCATTTCAGCTAAGACATGCTACATATGCGTATTTCTCCTAAACCAGACCTTGTGTAAAATGGCAACTAAATGGTTACATTGCATTCTCTATCTGAGCATTTAAGGTAAGACGTGCTACATATCTGCATTGAACTAAAACTAGACATTAGCGGAAAGAGACAATGACATGGTTAAATTGCATTAGCTAATATCTTCCCATTTCAGCTAAGACATGCTACATATGCGTATTTCTCCTAAACCAGACCTTGTGTAAAATTGAAACTAAATGGTTACATTGCATTCTCTATCTGAGCATTTAAGGTAAGACATGCTACATATCTGCATTGAACTAAAACTAGACATTAGCGGAAAGAGACAATGACATGGTTAAATTGCATTAGCTAATATCTTCCCATTTCAGCTAAGACATGCTACATATGCGTATTTCTCCTAAACCAGACCTTGTGTAAAATTGAAACTAAATGGTTACATTGCATTCTCTATCTGAGCATTTAAGGTAAGACATGCTACATATCTGCATTGAACTAAAACTAGACATTAGCGGAAAGAGACAATGACATGGTTAAATTGCATTAACTAATATCTTCCCATTTCAGCTAAGACATGCTACATATGCGTATTTCTCCTAAACCACACCTTGTGTAAAATTGAAACTAAATGGTTACATTGCATTCTCTATCTGAGCATTTAAGGTAAGACATGCTACATATCTGCATTGAACTAAAACTAGACATTTGCGGAAAAAAAATACATGGTTAAATTGCATCCTATAGCTGAACATTACGCTAACATTTTAAAACTACAATGGCAATTGTCAAACTAATTAACCATGTTGTGCACAAATACTCACCAACGAGATAACCAGGGGGCATTTGTCTTTCCTCAAACGGTCTCCACAGGGACGACTGAGCAAGGATGCGGGCATCATGACAAGCTCCTCCAAAATTCGCACACACATGCATAATCCTCATCTGTGCGTCACAAACATACTGCACGTTGAGGCTATGAAAATGTTTGCGATTTCTGAAGGGCAAGTCATCAATTGGAGCATGCAGCGCAATGTGGGTACAATCTATGGCTCCCAAGACATTGGGCAATTGAGCAATATCAAAGAATTCCCGCTTCAGGTGCCTCCAATCACCATCATTCTGTGGGAATCCTATGTAGTGCTTACTGATACGTACCATGGCATCCAGAAAGTTATCAAACACCACAGAGAATGTACCTTGAGACAGGCCATGCATGTACATTTCTCCGGATTGAAAACTCCCGGATGCCAGGACGTAAAGACAACTTAGCATCTTACTCATGGCGGGAACAGCAGTCCTTATTCTTATACGTGGCTCCAAATGAGGTTTAAGAAGATCGTAAAGGCCAATGAGCTGTTCGTGATTGAGCCGATACTTATCATAAACCTCAAAGTCGCTCATGTTTTCCAAGGTGGGTCTCACCCTGTAGACACGAGGACCTCAAACCACACGACCCCTTCGTCTCAGTCTGAGCCGCCGAGGCTGCCTGATTCGATCAACAGCTAGTTCGCCAATAGCAGCACCAGCAGTGTCTACCATGTCATCGTCATCCATCTTTCAAAACAGCGTAACAAGGTATGCACTTGATCTGATGTGGATCACAAGTGATGCATTGGCCATGTTGTTTGTGGGATTTATAGTACAATTAGTCCAATGGTAGTGAGTTTGTAATGATTGCTAATTGTATTCACTTGTTTGTATGTGAGCGGCGCGAATGCTTTCACAGTGGGCGTTTTTTTGTTGTTTGCTGAAATGTTGTTTTCCCACAATGAATCTCAATGTGAAAGTGTCAAATATCACACATACAGTGCATGTTTGTAATGTTTGATCATATGCGTAATCAATATTTCTTAAACGCGATCTTATAGTAACAAGCACACGTCCAGGCTAACATGAATGAAAGTGCATAGTTGTGTATAATGTGCATCGAATGTGATCAATCAATGTTGCTGCAACATTGTTTGTAAACGATAAAGTAACATCTGCCATCTGTAGTATTGTATATATAAGTGATTGCCGAGCTGTCAATATTGTACGCGTCCCTTTCAAATCGCAATAATAATTCAGAACTTCCCGTCTGCCATCTGTAGTATTGTATATATAAGTGATTGCCGAGCAGTCAATATTGTATGCGTCCCTTTAAAATCGCAATAATAATTCAGAACTTCCCGTCTGCCATCTGTAGTATTGTATATATAAATGATTGCCGAGCTGTCAATATTGTATGCGTCCCATTAAAATGGCACTAATACTGAAGAACTTCCGGCTGTCATCTGTAGTATTGTACATATAAGTGATTGCCGAGCTGTCAATATTGTACGCGTCCCTTTCAAATCGCAATAATAATTCTGAACTTCCCGTCTGCCATCTGTAGTATTGTATATATAAGTGATTGCCGAGCTGTCAATATTGTATGCGCCCCTTTCAAATGGTACTAATACTGAATAACTTCCGGCTGTCATCTGTAGTATTATATATATAAGTGATTGCCGAGCTGTCAATATTGTACGCGTCCCTTTAAAATCGCAATAATAATTCAGAACTTCCCATCTGCCATCTGTAGTATTGTATATATAAGTGATTGCCAAGCTGTCAATATTGTACGCATCCCTTTAAAATCGCAATAATAATTCCGAACTTCCGGCTGTCATCTGTAGTATTGTATATATAAGTGATTGCCGAGCTGTCAATATTGTATGCGTCCCTTTAAAATCGCAATAATAATTCCGAACTTCCGGCTGTCATCTGTAGTATTGTATATATAAGTGATTGCCGAGCTGTCAATATTGTATGCGTCCCTTTAAAATTGCAATAATAATTCCGAACTTCTCGTCTGCCATCTGTAGTATTGTATATATAAGTGATTGCCGAGCTGTCAATATTGTATGCGTCCCTTTCAAATCGCACTAATGCTGAATAACTTCCGGCTGTCATCTGTAGTATTGTATATATAAGTGATTTCCGAGCTGTCAATATTGTATGCGTCCCATTCAAATCTCAATAATACTGAATAACTTCTGGCTGTCATCTGTAGTATTATATATATAAGTGATTTGCGAGCTGACAATATTTATTAATTGTCCCATTCAAATCGCCCTAATAATGCTATTCCAAACTGTTATTTACCTATATGTTGTATTGTAGTATTGAGTGTTAAAGTTCAGAAAGGGGCGGTACAGTCGTGAATCTGTAATGTGTATGGTTGAATCTTCTAATGACGTCATCATATTATTAACCTGCCTATGTAGTTCTGAAATCCTCATTGTGTTGTTGTATTGTGCTACATTGTTATTGTGTGCTGAATAAAATCTAAATGTGTGCTTTGTGGTTGCGTGATGGGTGATGCGTGTTATGTACATCTACGTATATATTGTGATTGTGTCCCACATATGCTGACTTCTATATAGCGGTCTGGCATTGTTGTTCCTTCCCATAAAGTGACATCTGTAATCTGGTGTAATGATGTTCTTCTTGTACGTAATTCCTAATGGTTTCTGGTGATGGAATCATGATGTTAAAAGTACAGTAAAATCCATATGTTCTGTTTTGTGATTCCTAGAGAGAATGTAATGTGTTTTTCCCCCATCATTTGAATGCACATGTATGAGTGTATGGTAAAAGTAATGTATGTGCATCCATGACTGATCATGTGTTAAGCCTATGTAGATATGCAGTTGCTGCAAGCATATGAGTTGAATAAATGAAATGCAATAATAAAGGTAAATGAGAGGTGTTTCCCATTGTGTACTGTTTGTGAATCCTGAAATGTTTGAATTATTTTTGTGTCCGTTTAAATGTGATTTTTTGGATAAAAAAGTTTGTTACTAGTGATGTTGATTTGTAGTTGATGTAATGTAAAAGTATGAAACAATTTAATGCTGTTGTGAATATTCAATAAGTACAATCCATAAGTCCACCATAGGGAAATAGTCATCTCTTGATCTATTTATCATAGCTGGGTCTAACGCAGAAAAGCATGTATTTTCTAGCGCTGGTATTTGGAGTTTTTAGGTCTACGCTATTTGCGTGCGTTAGGGAAATCTGTCTTTCGCGTGCACGAGCACGTCTTCCCCATAGAAGTAAATGGAGGCTCTAAATTTTGGTAATTTTTTTTTTCAAAGACTGGTTTTCCTCGTAAAGTGAGTGACGTCATGAGCTTGTGTGAAAAAGTAACTAAATCGTGTTCATTTTGTAATAAATAACTTTTTTGTGTATGTAATGTGGTGTATATTGTTTGTATGCATCGATGAGTGTATGTTTGTGATAATATTATTAGTTATATGAAGCTATATGAGTGTGTTTTCCCGTGTGTCAATGTAAGTCAATGGCAAAATGGATTTGTGTTGTTTTTTTTCTAACACCCGAGATCTCGCAACTTTGATCCTTTGTATTTTGATGAAAAATTATTAAATCTGAAAAATAAATATAGTGTAGTGTTTGTATGAGTGTAAGTGTAGTTTGTGTAATATTTGTTTTGTGATTCGTGGATGTTTATTTTGTCGGTATATGTTAACTACTGGGTCTGAGCTGTCGGTAGAGATTTGTGCGTTGGGTGATTTTTGAGTGTCGGTAACTGAACTCTAAATACCGGAGTCCGTAAAAAACAAGCGTTAGGAGCCTCTAACGCTGGTTTTTACGGCTAACGCCAAACTCTAAATCTAGGCCTATGTATTGTACATAACAATGCGACATGTAAATATTGAATATTTATGTGAAGGGCCTTATCTTCTAGTTAGTTAGTTTTAGGAAATAGCAGATTAGGAGTCAATGTTTAAATAATATGCTTTGTTATGTACAATGCATATTGTTTAAATTATTGTATATATCTTTAAAGGGACACTGAACCCAATTTTTTTCTTCCATAATTCAGATAGAGCATGAAATTTTAAGCAACTTTCTAATTTACTCCTATTATCAAATTTTCTTCATTCTCTTGACATCTTTATTTGAAATGCAAGAATGTAAGTTTAGATGCCGGCCCATTTTTGGTGAACAACCTGGGTTGTTCTTGCTGATTGGTGGATAAATTCATCCACCAATAAAAAAAAGTGCTGTCCAGAGTACTGAACCCCAAAAAAGCTTAAATGCCTTCTTTTTCAAATAAAGATACCAAGAGAATGAAGAAAAATTGATAATAGGAGTAAATTAGAAAGTTGCTTAAAATTGCATGCTCTATCTGAATCACGAAAGTAAAAAATTGGGTTCAGCGTCCCTTTAAAGGGATTTAATGTTTGCTTCATATTATTTTAAACATAAACATATATTTTCAAATATATATTTATGTTTAAAATAATAGCAAGCAACTATTAAATCCCTTTTAAGATATCTCCAATACAATGCATATTTTGTCATGGAGATGAGGTAAATGTCAGAGGACCGGCAAAACCTCCTTGGCCTATCCGGGCTCCAGATCCAGATCTGCCGGAACAGAATTAACCCCCGGACCCTCATTTGACTTCTATGTGAGCGGCATGCCACTCGCTAGCATTGCTCGAACACATCCCTTTTTTTTAACATTCTGATGGACCATCAGGCTTTATTGCCGACTAGGCAATCAATACAGTTTCCAGACGGTCCGTCGATGTTTTGAACATTGGGGCCATAGAGAATAAGATATTGTTGTCATGGATACCAGAACACCCAGGCTTCCCCCACCCCCCCTGACTAACTCCCTTTTACACCAGATTTGGCCATTTCATGGCTTACAAGATCTTACTGATTCTTTCTGTGTGTTGTTTTGCTGTGTTGTATCTTGTCAGAGAAGAGCTTATCTCTGACCGGGAAAACCCTCCTAAGCTGGCCGAGCTCCTGGAACTGCTGGTTGGCCAAATCAAGACCAAACACCCCATTTAGCTTTAACCCTGGTCACTCCAGCTGCTCTTTGCCCCAGAGCTCCACTCTTTTTGGGATCAGTAGCCCCTAGGGAGTACAAGAGGTGGGAGAATTACCGGAGGAGAGCTTCTTTGGGAACCAGGGTTTTTGGACACCCCTACCCCCCTATCTTTACCGGGCTGTAACTCCGGTCCCCAGTAACGGATCACGCTGCTTTTTGGACTGTGGCATCTGGGGACAGAGAGCTTTCAAACGCCCTAGAAGTGATGCCGCTCCCCCGGGATCACCCCGAAATCACCACCTCTGGGTCCAAGGACTCTGTGAGACTGTGGCTGCTATGGCCGGCGCCCGCCTGTCTGGAGGGGCTGGAATGGCAGGAGATTTAAGAGTCAGATAAGACCCTTTGTGTGTGTATATAAGGCGAGTGTGTTTCACAATAAAATCAGTTCTAGTTTCACCTGAATGCTAGTCTGTCTAGTTCTTTGGGTGGGCTCCTGGTATAATCTCTTTCTCTGCTACATAGTGACCTGTTGTCAGGGATAGGAAGGACCCTCTGGCAGATCTACCCAGTCTGGGTAGCCGGAGTCTGTCAAAGGGTGGGATCCTGAATACTGGTGCTGTCTGGTACCGGGGTGGGCTACTGGCTGTAATCACTTGGCGGCTACACAGCTGCAGTCGGCAGGGAGGAAGCAGGACCTTTTTGGTGGAGCTACCCAGTCGGGGCAGCTGGGGTATCCGTCACAATTGTTCCTGAATATTTTTTGACTACACTGATTTTTTTCCTCACTTATGGACAGCTAGATGATGTCCTTTATTTTTGCTTTTTATGCATCCCCCCCCCCCCTCTTTTTTCACTTATAGACAATCAGATAATGTCCTTAAAGGGACAGTCAATAACAGAATTTATGTTGTTTTAAAAGATAGATAATCCCTTAATTAACCATTCCCAGTTTTGCATAACTAACACAGTTATAATAATACACGTTTTACATCTGGGATTACCTTGTATCTAAGCCTCTGCAAACTGCCTCCTTACTTCAGTTCTTTTGACAGACTTGCATTTTAGCCAATCAGTGCTCACTCCTCGGTAAATTCACTTGCATGAGCTCAATGTTATCTATATGCAACTCATGAACTAATGCCCTCTAGTGGTAAGAAACTGTCAAATGCAGAGGCAGCCTTCAAGGTCTAAGAAATTAGCATATGAACCTCCTAGGTTTAGCTTTCAACTAAGAATACCAAGAGAACAAAGGAAAATTGGTGATAAAAGTAAATTGGAAAGTTGTTTAAAATTGCATGCCCTATTTGAATCATGACAGTTTTTTGGACTTGACTGTCCCTTTAAATTGTTGTTTGTAAAGCACTGAGAGTTTTTTTTTTTTCTTCTCCCTCTTCACTTATGGACAATAAGATGTTGTCCCTGATTTTTTTCTTATTACACTGGGTGTATTTTTTTTCTTCTTTTTAATACCCACTCACCTCCTCTGCCAGCCAAATTGTTTTTGTGGATATACAAAATGAATAATATTGACGGATTTATTCATATTTTTACTATTGGTCTGTTATTGATATTTTACATAATTTAATGTGATAGAAACTTATGTTTCCTTTCATGGAGTGTTATATTAAATTTCATTCAATATTGTCTCTAAAAGAAAATTATAGTATTAAATCATAACAGCTTTAAATTGTGAATGTAATGTTACATTAAAATATGTTTAAGCTGGAAATGACTATATGATACAAAATTATAGTCAAAGTATTTCTTCTTACTTTTTATGTTATATTTTGTTGTTGTATAGATATTTTGATTTTTTTTTTTCAATAAAAAATATATATAGAATATATTATCTCTATGTGCTTCCTGGGTCTGTACTTGTTTACAGATGCACATACATATACAGGCAGACAGACAGACACACAGGGATAGACATGCACAAACATAAATGTAGGGGCAGACACACACAGGGATAGACATACACACATGTGCATGCAGGGGCAGAGACACACAGGGATAGACATAGACATACATGCAGGGGCAGAGACACACAGGGATAGACATACACATACATGCAGGGGCAGAGACACACAGGGATAGACATACACGCGTTGGAGGAGGTGCTGTGCAGGTGTTGTGCAACTCACCTGCATACCTGCGTTGTGAGAGGACGCTGAGTTACCGCTCCCCACTCCAAGCCACTTGCCCTGGAGAGCTTGCCAGGATTGTGTGTGGCGCTCTGCGAGGCTACGGCCCGCCCGAGTTTTGGAGTCCTCCCGAGCCGATGGTGCTAGCAATTCATTTGCTGAACTTTTAATTTCCCTTCCGCTGCAAGGAAGGAAGCTGGTTGTAAACGCTACATGCTGTGGGAGGAAAGCTGGTGCAGCTAGCAGAGAGCAACTTAGCTGACAAGGAATAGCCTATGCGATAGGCTGAAGGTACGGCTATTGGGCGCAGATGCCTTTAGAGAATGGGACCTTATACCAGCAGAAGTGATTTGCAAAGCTCTTTCCTGATTAGCTGGCTGGTCGTGCTATGTGGAGCGCACAGTAGAGCGGTACAGCTGGAACCGGTACAGGGTAACTGCAGCATTGGATATATACCAGCAAGAAACTGATATTCTGCAGCCGCTTGGTCGGTTGCCTGTGTGGCGATACCCCCGGAAAACTCTTGGAAGATAAATATAGCCCTGCCTAGAGGAAGTCTATATCTCTACTGAATTAACCTGTGGTAGATCCCTCGCTGGTGGCTACATTCTAGGCGCTGACGGAGACTGCAAGAGCTGAGAATCTTTTGGCAGATGGATGGGATCTCCTTTCCCATCAGCTTACAGGTACTGTCCTTTTCTTACTGCACTATCTTAGTGGTATAAATCTCGCCACTTTTTTGGGCTGAATCTGGATACAATATATACCGCTAAGTGCTGGGAGAAGGTCAGGGTCTCTAAGAATTGACTGTCTGTTTTGGAGGTTGGAACAAAGGGGGAAGAAAGAAGGAAAGAGAGAAAGGGGAGAGAAAGAAGCAGTGGTAATTGTCCTTTTCTGGCCTATACTGGATAGAGGGGAGGCCTATATAACTGCCAAGTGTCCTACTACCCAGGCGGTCAGAAGCCACTCATTCTGGACATTTTTATATTGGACATTCTGTGATATTTGACAACGCCAGCGAACTGCATAAAGTTAATGGCATAAGTTACAAACAACTGGGAAAGGCTTTTGCATATTTTTCATTGTGTCTATATAATTAAGTAGCAGGCTGTTGGTGTCTCCCCTGTTTCTTTTGATTTTTAGTTGTCAATTATATGACAGTTGTTAGAATTCTCTAAAGGGAAACTGCTGAATTACTGAATTATTGAAATACTGGCCATATTATCGCTGTTTATTTGAGTATGTATATTGCTATAGGGGTATAACATAATTTTTTTTTGTTTGTTTTTTTTGTTCTCATTAGAACTGATAAGGATATCTTTTGCCAGCAGCTGTTTTGGATTATAGTACCTACACACCAATTAAGGGTGTTTGATTTCACTTCACTAGAGGGTTAATATTCTCTTTATATATTTGTTTTTCACTTTTATTTTCTCCTTTTTTTTTCTCCAGGATAGGAGATCTAAGATAAATGATACACGCAGAGTTACACTAGAGTGTTAATATCACCTTTGTTTACACAATTTTTGTTTTTTTTTGTTTTTTTTGTTTTCTTTTTGTTTTTTGTTGTTTCTCCTAATTAAGGAGATGTAAGGTAACTCACAGCAATTTATGCTTAAGCACTAAAAAACACCAAAAAAAAGAGTCGGAGGGAGTGGGACCTGTTGGTCCCCCCCCCCCCCCCCCGCTTCTCCCTGCTATCACTAACCAATTTGGATTCAAGAAGGGAAAGGGGAAAGAGAGGGAACGAGGAATCAAGAAGGGAATAGGTGAATTTCATCCTGTTTTTACCCTGTCTCTTCCTCTTTATACACTACAACATTTTATTGTCCTCTTATGGAAAAATTCATCACACAAGCTAAAGCCCCCTCACCCAGAATGCCTGTTAAAGGTAAAGAGAAAAAAACTAAGCTGGGTGAGCGTAGTTTAAACAGTTCTAATGAGGTATTGCCCAATATATGTGATACCCAGATGTTGATCACTCAATTGACAGAGCTATTCACGCCACAATTTGATACTATTAAAAATGAATTAGGGTCAATCTCTGCAGTAATAGCTAATCTCTCTATGGAAGTTAAACAATTTTCAAATAGAATGTTAGAGGTTGAGAATAGAGTCTCTGAACTGGAAGATCAAGTGAATGTGCAAAGTGATATTATAACCAAACAAGACTCTAAAATTTCTAACCTACAATTGCGTCTGGACGATCTTGAGGATTGTTCCAGACGCAATAATATCCGAATTATTGGCCTCCCTGAGACCGCTGAATTTGGGGACCTACTTCAATTTACATCATGTGTATTACCACAGGCCCTAGGTTTCTCCCAGCAGCAGCTCCCAGTTGCCATAGAGAGAGCCCACAGAGTTTGTCCTAAGAGAACCCAGATTGAAGGCTCACCTCAAAACAGGATGTGCATTTTTAGAGTTCTGAATTTTCAGGATAAGATTCAATTCTTGAGATTATTTAAAAAAAGAAGTGACCCACTTATGTTTGGGAATAACAGAATCCTATTATTCCAGGATTATTCAGCAGAAACCTCCTCGAAGAGGAAATTAATGGAACCGTTCTGTTCACAACTTATTGATAGAGGCTTTAATGCTTGGATGGTTTATCCAGCTAATATAATCGTTGAACATAACGGTGCCAGAAGAACATATCGGGAGGTGGGAGAGATTAAAAAATTATTATCTGACAAATAACTGGGTGGCTAGTTTCTTTTAGCTTCTTTGTGAGTCAACACGAGCTTTGAATGGGAGGTATAGTAAGAATTAAAGCTGCATGTTTCTTTTCTTGTTGTGGTCTTCAATATATCCCTGTTTCCCCCCCCCCCCTTTTTTTTTTTTTTCTTCTTCCCTCTCCCCCCTCCGCGCTGGGTTCACTGGCTGGTAGAATTTTAAAAATGTATGTATCTTAAAATTGTTTCTTGGAATGTGGGAGGGATTTCTTCACCTCTTAAACGTAAACTAATTATCAAAACTCTGGCAAAAGAGAAACCAGACATCGCCTTTATACAGGAGACCCACCTAAGTAGTCTGGAAGCTAATAAGCTGAGGATAAAGTGGTTTGGTGAGGTAATCGCTACAGATTCTATGAGAAGGAAGTGCGGGGTAGCCATTTTAATCAATAAATCCCTAGAGTATGAAATTTCTCTGAGAGAAATAGATCTTGACTCTAGATACATTATTATACAAATTATTATTAATAACACAGAATTCACTCTTTGTAATATCTATGGCCCAAATAAATTCAAGATTGAATTTTGGGATAATGTTAAAGCCAAACTATTTCCTTTTATTCAACAGAATCTCATAGTGGGGGGTGATTTCAACTTGACTATGTGTGTTGATTTAGACCGTTTTTAGCAAAAGAATATTTCAGAGAATAGGAGAGCCTCTAAGTATTTTAGAACCTTTTGTTGGAAATTACAACTGTGGGATATTTGGCGAAATCACAACCCAGATAAGCGATGGTTTACCTGCAAGTCTAAGGCTCATAGAACTTTTTCTCGGATAGATTTGTTTTTCATTTCGGAAGGTCTGTCTATCTGGCGATCTGAGGCTGGAATTGGAGAAATCGCTATTTCAGACCATGCTATTATCTTTATTGGGCTGGATTGGCAAGATAGGTCTAATATAAAAGGACCTGTGTTTTTTTTCCCTCGCTATCTCTGTAATAATCCGAGGTTTATACTCTGGCTAAAGCAGAGATGGAAGGACTATTGCCAATTTAATATTGCCTATCTACAGAAAATTGAAACCTTCTGGGAGGCATCTAAAGCTGTTTTGCGTGGTGCTATTAAAGCTTACTTGGTTAGACTCAATAAGAGAAAAAGGGCACGAGAATCTCAATTAACTAACTAAGTTAGGAACTCTTATAAAACATACTACTCGAATCGTTCGGCATATAATTGGTCTAAATATCTAGAAATGAGGAAGGAGAGAGACGTTTTCTTGTTACAAAAACATCAGGAAGAAGAAAACAAGTTGAATCTACGGTATAGGAGTTTCTATGGGTGCTCTGCTAAAAACCTTGCTAGATGGGTTGAGTCTAGGAAAAGGAAGAATTTTATTCCTGCAATACAGGTTGATGATACTCGCTACAACGATACTAAAAATATATGTAAGGTATTTTTTTAATATTATCAACAGCTATATGCGGAGGTCCCGGTCGATGGGAAGAATCAAGAGATTTTCTGGTCTAAAACTAAGGTTCCTAGAATCCAACAGGAAAATTTGGAGCTATTGAATGCTCCGATTAGTACCGAAGAGGTTGTTAAAGCTATTGAAACATCCAAAATGGGGAAAGCTGCAGGCCCGGATGGGCTTCCTGCAGAATATTATAAGCTATTAGTTGAGGAGATCACCCCTATTCTAGAAAAGCTGTTTAACTATTATTTTTCCTCCGATAATTCTATCTCCAATCTCTTCGCAGCGGCTAATATCTCTTTAATCCTTAAAAAAGGTAAGTAACCTACGGACCCTGCATCGTACAGACCGATTTCAGTTCTTAATGCTGACTATAAAATCTTGGCATCAATTTTGTCTTTGAGACTTTCGTACTGTTTAGATAAAGTTATCCACTCTGATCAGGCAGGATTTATGACTACTCGGAATCCAACGAAAAATATTCGAAAACTAACTACGCTGGTGAATTTCATGTGGAATTGTGAGCAACCTAAAGACCTTTCTAAGTTGGAAGACAGAGCAGTGTTAACATTGGATGCTGTTAAAGCATTCAACAGTATATCTTGGTCTCATCTTTTTATATCTCTTTGCAAGTTTGGCCTCTCAGATAATTTTGTCAAAATTATCAGGAAAATCTATCGGAACCCAATCTCATCTCTGTTGATTACTCAAACGGTGTCAGCACCAATTGCTTTACAGAGGGGTACGAGGCAGGGTTGTCCACTGTCCCTCCTCCTATTTAATATCGCGCTAGAGCCTCTGGCAGTTTGCTTAAGAGAAGTGTTAAATGGGATTTCAGTTGGAGCTCAAAATGTAAAGCTACTATTCTGCAATCCCACAAGTAGTTCAAGTGTTAGAAGAATTCAGCTCTTTCTCTGGGTATAAAATTAATATGAATAAGAGTGAAATTATGTGGCTTGGCAGAGATGACCATAGGGTAATTTCAACCAAGTTCCGAATAGTGAGTAGTGTTAAATACTTAGGGCTTGAAATAAATAAAAAACCCAAATTTTGGTATCGGGAAAATTTTATATCTCTCTTTCAGAAGATTAAAGAAGATTTAGAGTTATGGAGGATTTTCCCACTATCTATCTCAGCTTCTATTAATCTCATTAAGACTATAGTTTTCCCACGCATCTTATACCTGCTTCAAAATTTACCATTATTTATATTAAATAAAGATTTAAGTAGGTTGGCGTCCTGGTTCTCCAAATTTATATGGAAAGGCAAAAAGCCACGTCTATCATTAAATAGACTCTCTCATAAATTCTCAGCAGCCGGTCTGGCTCTTCCCAACATCAAGCTTTATAATATGGCAACTCTATTGAAATTCACTTTTGATTGGATTGCCCAATCAAATGTCGTTACTTCCTATGATCTTGAACAACATTTGGTTACCCCTTGGTCTTTGAATGCCCTTTTGCATTGTCCACCTCAAACTCTTCCTTTAAATGTTAGAAGATTATGTTCATTTAAGAACATAATATCTGCATGGCATAAAGGTGGCCATGTTCTTAAAATTGATCCACTATTCACTGAATTTTTACCGATTCGGGGTAATCCACTTTTTAGCCCTGGTATAGATCAGAAAGTGTTTGGAGAATGGCAGGACAAGGGACTCAAAGATCTACACCAATTGTTAAACGATGAACGACTAATTCTCCCATGGGCCACATTGCGTCAACTCTTTGCTCTCCCTCCTCGAAACTAATATGCGTATTTCCAGATTCGACACTATGTTTCCTCTCAGAAATGGTATGCCTCCCCGCTGGTTGACTGGACAGATATTAAGATGTGCATACAGAAATTCAGAGCCGGAGATGCGTCAATATCTCTTATCTATGATGTTATGCTCTCCAAACAAAGTATTCTATCCATGGAAAAACTATGTAACTTTTGGAGGTCGATTATTGCTACTGTTGAATTGGATAGGATTTCAGATAGATTGTCTCTGGTCTCTAGTTATTCTATATCCGTCAGCTGGAAAGAATCGCATCTGAAACTGATTAACAATTTTTATCTAACTCCAGCTAAAATAGCCAGATTCTATCCAGAGCAAGCTGTAGCTTGTCGCAGATGTTCCAGTTGCTGTGCGGATCTGGCTCATATGTTGTGGTTCTGTCCAAAGATCCAACAATGGTGGCTTAAAATCCAATTCTGGATAAATAAGGTTTTGAATGTGAGGCTCTCCTTCTCTCTGGAAGATATCATTTTCTTAGTGTCTGATTCTAGATTGAACCTGGGTAGGCGTATAGTTAATACCATTATACTTACAACTAGACATTATATTTTTAAGAACTGGATAACCATAAATGCTCCAAGTATGACATCTATTTTAAAAGGAATCAAAAAACAAATTATATATGAGTCCTTTCACCTGCAACAGGTAAAGGAGATTGGAATTAAAAAATTCTTGACGGGGTGGGCCCCTATAATTACTACTTATCCAATGTCAGTTCAGAAACAAATTCTGTTTCCGTTTCTCTCCTCCATTAGTTTTGCGGAACTAGTTATATTGGAAATATTCCCTCATACATGGATGAGAAATTAAGAGACCTATAGAAGATTTTGTGGACCATGTGTGTGTGGGGGGGAGGGTTTTCTCCTTGCCCTTCCTTTCCCTTCTCCCCCCCCCCTCCCCCCCCTTTTTTTTTTTTGCTGTTCTGTTACTTTTTCCCCTTTTCCCTTTTCCCTCCCTCCTTAAAGGGACATGAAACCCAATTTTTTTCTTTCATGATTTAGAAAGAGCATGTCATTTTAAACAACTTTCTAATTTACTTCTATTATCTAATTGGCTTCATTCTCTTGATATCACTGGCTGAAAAGCATATCTAGATATGCTCAGTAGCTGCTGATTGGTTGCTGCACATGAAGGCCTTGTGTGATTGGCTCACATATGTACATTGTTATTTCTTCAACAAAGGATATCTAAAGAATTGAGCAAATTAGATAATAGAAGTAAATTGGAAAGTTGTTTAAAATTGCATGCCCTATCTGAATCATGAAAGTTTAATTTTGACTAGACTGTCCCTTTAATCCAGGCCCGAAGTGTCTTAGGACATCTAGGGCCCCACTTGAAAATAATAAGGAAATTATTAACAAAAAAAAAACATTGCTGTATTAAGTCTAGACAGGACTAAATGAGATATGCTTTACTGTTTATTTAGTAATTTTTATGTTAATGTCCCTGGTAACTCGGGATGGTGGAACTCATGCTGAATGATTTTTTCTGTTGTAATGAGTCCTGCGTGACGCAATGTTTATTCTGTTTTCTGTTTACTCCTGCTTTTGATTTTCCTTAATAATAAAAATAATTAAAAAAAAAAAAAAAAAAAAGACATACACACACATACATGCAGGGGCAGAGACACACAGTGATAAACATACATACGCATACATGCAGGGGCAGACACACACAGGGATAGACATACACATACATGCATGCAGGGGCAGAGACACACAGGGATAGATATACACACACATACATGCAGGGGCAGAGACACACAGTGATAAACATACATACGCATACATGTAGGGGAGGACACACACAGGAATAGACATACACACTTCAAATGTCACCTCAATGCTGATGACACTCTATCTCTGCACTCTCTCCCTATGTCCTTTCTCACGTCAGTGACTGCTTTTCTGGCATTTCTTCCTTTATGGCCTCTCACCACCTAAAAATTAGCATGTCCAAGACTGAGCTTCTTCTAACCCCCCTCTCAAAGCCCTACTGTTGATTTTTTTTATCACCGTCAGCATCATTACTATCTCCCCATCACCACAAGTCTGATGCCTCAGAGTTACACTTGACTCCAATCTGTCCTGTCCTGTCCTTCTGTCCCCCCACATCCAAATGCTCTGTTCATCCTGCCGCAACCACCAATGTAATATTTCCAAAAGTTGTCAATTTCTGAACTCTGACACCACTAAGCAACTAATCCACTCCCTTGTAATTTCCAAACTTGACTATGGCAATAACCTACTAACTGGCCTTCCTCTCTTCCACCTCTCCCCCTTTCAATCCATACTAAGGGCTCGATTTATCAAAGTCCTACGGCTGCAAATTCTCACAAGAACTTGCTTGCCATAATTTAACAAGCAGCGGTCACCAGACTGCCCCTTTCCTAACCACTTTGCCACCTCTAAGGTGGCGAAATTCAATCTCCGCAGTCTAATCCGACCGAGGAGATTGACAGCTCCTGCCCACACGTTTTTGGCTGTGCTCGGGGCGGAGGGCGGGATTGCATGCGATCGTAAAATTGCACTTCTGTGCAATGGTGATTACCTGTTGGTAATTTTGCCCCGCCACAGGCGAGATGAGGCGTACAGGGGCACGTATACGCTCCCCTGTCCGCCGCAGCTTTGATAAATCTAGCCCTAAATTCCTCTGCCAGACTAATCCACATTTCCTGCTTCTCTGTATCTGCTGCACCTCTCTGTGAGTCCCTTCACTGGCTCCCTATTCACAGCAGAATTAAATTCAAAATTCTCACCCTGACCTGCAACACTGCTCCCCACTACCCGTCCTCACTAATCAACAAATATAGTTCAGCCCGCCTGCTAAGATCCAACAATGACCTGCTCCTTGCATCTGCTATTAGCACCTCTTCCCATGCTATACTCCTTCTCTTGAGCACTTTCTTGCGCTGTCAGAATTTCAGACTTTTTCAGCAACACATGAATTCCATTTACCTTATAACTGCCCTTATCCATCTCTGTTTTAACATCATTCTCACCCTTGCAATCTTCAACTCCTGATCTCACCCTCCTACCCTTCTGTAAGTTCCCATGGGATTATATTACCCTAAATGCTTCATGTATCTGTTTGTCAAATTTTGTCTTGTCTTGTCTCTTACAGATATTGTATAATTGTTTTACTTATATCAATTATACCGTGGACAGCGCTGCGGAATATATTAATACATAAGAGTGTGTATATATATATATATATATATATATATATATATATATATATATATATATATATATTCTGTAGTTTTCAAGTATATATATATTTATGTATGTGATTGTCTCTCTCTCTCTCTCTCTCTCTCTCCCTATATATATATATATTTATGTCTTTTTAATGATTTCTAAATAAATTGTTATATTTTACTAAGACCAGTGAGTGCCTGCATTTTGTGGACATTGTGGATTATTTTCAGCAGAGCACCGTGGCATTCAAACAAGTGGTGAGATTGTGCTTTCCCCTCAAGGAACTGTATATATATATATATATATATATATAAATATATATATATATATATAATATATATCCTATATTATAAAAGGCCAAGTGTTTGTCTGAAGCCGTCATGCGCAGTAGAGACAAACACTTGGCCTTGAGATAGGGAGCGCGAGGTACACAAACAGCTGTGAGGTCTGGGGAGCGCAAGGTAAGCTGATTGAAACAGCCTGTGGCAAGAGATATGGAGCGCGAGCTACTCAACAGCTGTGAGGTGTGCTGCGTGAGAAGCGGCCACACGCTCCCCAGACCTCACAGCTGTTTGTGGCTGACGGGAGCGTTGCGATGGGGGCATGGCCGGGTGTTGCGATGGGCGTGGCCGGGCGGGTGCCGCCGTGATGGGGCGTGGCCGGGCGGCGTGATGGGCGTTACCGGGCGGTGCGATGGGCGTGGCCGGGCGGGTGACGCCGCGATGGGGCGTGGCCGGGCGGGGTCCCACAATGTGAAGACTTCAAGACAGAGCCAGAGAGGGAGCAGGAGAGGGGGGAGAAGGGACAAAGAGGGGAGAGAGAGCCAAAAAGAAGGGGGGGAGAGAGAGCCAAAGAGAAGGGGGGAGAGAGAGCCAAAGAGAAGGGGGGGAGAGAGAGCCAAAGAGAAGGGGGGGGGGGAGAACCAAAGAGAAGGGGGGAGAGCCAAAGAGAAGGGGGGGGGAGAGCCAAAGAGAAGGGGGGGAGAGCCAAAGAGAAGGGGGGGGGAGAGCCAAAGAGAAGGGGGGGGGAGAGCCAAAGAGAAGGGGGGGGGGAGCCAAAGAGAAGGGGGGGAAGAGCCAAAGAGAAGGGGGGGGGAGCCAAAGAGAAGGGGGGGGAGAGCCAAAGAGAGGGGGGGAGAGCCAAAGAGAAGGGGGGGGGAGAGCCAAAGAGAAGGGGGGGGGGGAGAGCCAAAGAGAAGGGGGGGGAGAGCCAAAGAGAAGGGGGGGAGAGCCAAAGAGAAGGGGGGGGGGGAGAGCCAAAGAGAAGGGGGGGAGAGCCAAAGAGAAGGGGGGGAGCCAAAGAGAAGGGGGGGGAGAGCCAAAGAGAAGGGGGGGGAGCCAAAGAGAAGGGGGGGAGAGCCAAAGAGAAGGGGGGGAGAGCCAAAGAGAAGGGGGGGGGAGCCAAAGAGAAGGGGGGGGGGAAGAGCCAAAGAGAAGGGGGGGGAGAGCCAAAGAGAAGGGGGGGAGAGCCAAAGAGAAGGGGGGGAGAGCCAAAGAGAAGGGGGGGAGAGCCAAAGAGGAAAAAGAGCCAAAAAGGAGAGAGAGCCAAAAAGGAGAGAGAGCCAAAGAGGGGGGAGAGAGAGCCAAAGAGGGGGGAGAGAGAGCCAAAGAGGGGGGGGGGGCAGAGCCAAAGAGGGGGGGGGAGAGCCAAAGAGGGGGGGCAGAGCCAAAGAGGGGGAGGGAGAGCCAAAGAGGGGGGGAGAGAGCAAAAGAGGGGGGAGAGAACAAAAGAGGGGGGAGAGAGCCAAAGAGGGGAGAGAGCCAAAGAGGGGGGAGAGAGAGAGCCAAAGGGGGGGGGGAGAGCCAAAGGGGGGGAGAGCCAAAGGGGGGGGAGAGAGCCAAAGGGGGGGGAGAGAGCCAAAGGGGGGGGAGAGCCAAAGGGGGGGGGGGGAGAGAGCCAAAGAGGGGAGAGAGCCAAAGAGTGGGGAGGAGAGCCAAAGAGGGGGGAGAGAACAAAAGAGGGGGGAGAGAGAGCAAAAGAAAGGAGGGAGAGAGCAAAAGAGGGGAGAGAGAGAGAGCAAAGGAGAGGGGGGAGAGAAAGCAAAAGAGAGGGGGGAGAGAAAGCAAAAGAAAGGGGGGAAGAGAGAGCAAAAGAGAGGGGGGAGAGAGCAAGGGGTGGGACCGCTGTACTGCAAAAAATGGCCCGTGTACACGGGCTTTAGTACTAGTATATATATATATATATATATATATATATATATATATATATATATATATATATATATATATATACATACACAGTTGTATGCAAAAGTTCAGGCACCCCTGACAATTTCCATGATTTTCATTTATAAATAATTGGGTGTTTGGATCAGCAATTTCATTTTGATCTATCAAATAACTGAAGGACACAGTAATGTTTCAGTAGTGAAATGAGGTTTATTGGATTAACAGAAAATGTGCAATATGCATCAAAACGAAATTAGACAGTTGCATAAATTTTGGCACCCTTGTCATTTTGTTTATTTGAATACCTGTGACTACCTAGCACTGATTAATTGGAACACACAATTGGTTTGGTGAGCCCATTAAGCCTTGAACTTCATAGACAGGTGCATCCAATCATGAGAAAAGGTATTTAAGGTAGCCAATTGCAAGTTGTTGTTCTCTTTGACTCTCCTCTGAAGAGTGGCAACATGGTGGCTTCAAAACAACTCTCAAATGACCTGAAAACAAAGATTGTTCAACATTATGGTTTAGGGGAAGGCTACAAAAAGCTATTGCAGAGAGTTAAGCTGTCAGTGTCCACTGTGAAGAACATAGTGAGGAAATGGAAGACCACAGGCACAGTTCTTGTTAAGGCCAGAAGTGGCAGGCCAAGTAAAATATCGGAAAGGCAAAGGATGGTTAGAACAGTCATAAACAACCCACAGACCACCTCTAAAGACCTACAACATCATCTTGCTGCAGATAGTGTCACTATGCATCGTTCAATAATTCAGCACACTTTGCACAAGGAGAAGCTGTATGGGAGAGTGATGCGGAAGAAGCCTTTTCTGCACACACACCACAAACAGAGTCGCTTGAGGTATGCAAACGCACATTTGGACAAGCCAGCTTCATTTTGGAAGAAGGTGCTGTGGACTGATGAAACAAAGATTGAGTTATTTGGTCATAACAAGGGGCGTTATGCATGGCAGCAAAAGAACCCAGAGTTCCAAGACAAACACTTGCTACCCACAGTAAAATTTGGTGGATGTTCCATCATGCTGTGGGGCTGTGTGGCCAGTGCCGGTACTGGGAATCTTGTTAAAGTTGAGGGCCACATGGATTCCACTCAATATCAGCAGATACTTGAGAATAATGTTGAGGAATCAGTCACAAAGTTGAAGTTACACCGGGGCTGGATATTTCAACAAGACAACAACTCAAAACTGCTCAAAATCTACTCTGGCATTTATGCAGAGGAACAAGTACAATGTTCTGGAATGGCCATCCCAGTCCCCAGACCTGAATATCATTGAAAATCTGTGGGGTGATTTGAAGCATTCTGTCCATACTCGGCAACCATCAAACCTAACTGAACTGGAGATCTTTTGCAAGGAGGAATGGTCCAAAATACCTTCATCCAGACACTCATTACAGGCTATAGGAAGAGTCTAGAGGCTGATATTTCTGCTAAAGGAGGCTCTACTAAATATTGATGTGATATTTCTGTTGGGGTGGTCAAATTTATGCACCTGTCTAATTTCGTTTTGATGCATATTGCACATTTTCTGTTAATTCAATAAACCTCATTTCACTACTAAAATATTACTGTGTCCTTCAGTTATTTGATAGATCAAAATGAAATTGCTGATCTGAACACCCAATTATTTATAAATGAAAATCATAAAAATTGTCAAGGGTGCCTAAACTTTTTCATACAACTGTGTGTGTATATATATATATAAATAAATAAAACCGGCCCTGCGTTTCTGTGGGGCAGGAGAAAAATCCACATTTCATAGTTAGAGACATGAAGCAAAAAAAATGTATTTTATGGTCCAGATAAAGAATACAATTTTAAAAAAGTTTCCATTTTACTTCTATTATCAGATTTGCTTCATTCTCATGTTGTTCTTTGTTGAAGAGATATCTAGATCGGTAGCAAACACGTCTGGAACACTGCATTACAGGAAATAGTGCTGCCATCTAGTGCTCTTGTTAATGTATAACATAGTTGCAAAACTGCTGCCGTATAGTGCTGCAGACACGTGCACTCCTGAGCTTACTTTCCTGCTTTTCAACCAAGGATACCTAGAAAATGAAGAAAATTTGATAATAGAAGTAAATTAGAAAGTTGTTTAAAATGGTATGTTCTATCTGTGTCACGAAACCCCCAAAAAATTGGTTTTATGTCCCTTTAACTTGCAAGAAAAAAGGAAAAATAAATAATGTTATGCATATTTAAGTTTCAGGGAGAGTTGTTTTTAATATCCTATTAAGGAAATCAAAATGTCAACAGTTTTCACAGCTTGATGAAATTAAAAGGACAGACTGCTCCAGAATTTTTATTGTATAAAAAGATAGAAAATCCCTTTATTACCCATTCCTCAGTTTTGCATAACCAACACGGTTATATTAATATACTTTTTACTTCTGTGATTAACCTGTATCTAAGTCTCTGCAGACTGCCCCTTCATCTTATTTTTTTTACTGACATGTATTTTAGCCAATCAGTGCTGACTTTTACGTAATTCCATGGGAGTGAGTACAATCTTATCTATATAGCACACATGAACTAGTGCTGTCTAGCTGTAAAAAATGTACTGAGAAAAGAGGTGGCCTCCAAGGGCTTAGAATTTAGCATATGAGCCTACCTAGGCTTAGCTTTCAACAAAGAATACCAAGTGAACATAGCAAATTTGATGATAAACATAAATTGGAAAGTAGTTTAAAATTGCATGCCCTATCTGAATCATGAATGCTTAATTTTGATTAGACTGTCCCTTTAATAAACCTTTTAACATACCTTACCAACCATTAGAAATGTTGCAAGTTGGTCTTAATTTGCATTGCTCATTATTAATTTAATACTTATTATAATCACTGGATTATTTGCATTTTCTTAGTTTCAGTGCTCACTGTAGAAATGTGCATCCATTTAGAAAAGTTATATTTTTCACATGACAGCTTAAATTAAAACCAAATGGGCCATTTCACAAGAAGTCTGCATTGTGGGTTACCAAAGTAATTACAAATTAAATAATCTTGTATAAAATGTTGTCTTGATCATCAGCAAGAACATGTTTTAGCTACTTGGTTAGCACTTTTAAATCAAGACTACGTCAACAATCATACCCTGAAATGCCTGTGAAGTCAAAGGTTTCAAAAACATATTTAATACATTTCCTTTTAAATGCAGATGACTTTATCACATTTGGGTTAGTTAAAGGGACATGAAACCCAATTTGTTTTTCTTTCATGATTTAGGTAGAACATACAATTTTAAACAACTTTCCAGTTTACTTCTATTACCAAATATTTCATTCTCTTGGTATCATTTGTTGAAGGCAAATACCAATATGTTCCAGCACTCTAGAGTTCAAATGTATACCTTATGCAGGTCACCCCTGGGTCACAGTCCAAGACCCAAAGTTACAGAATTCAAAACACAGTTGAGGTGACAGCAAACCAATATTTATTGTTCAGAGGAGAATCAGCACAGCAACGTTTCGGGATCCTATCCCTTAATCATGCTATAGCTTGCAAACACTGATACTGGCCTTATATATCCAAACACCACTAGGTGGCGCTATACAACAATTTAAACCATTTTAACCCCTAAGGTGCTTATAAATTCTATACTAAATATAAAACCATTATACTATTACAATTTAGTTAGGAAAATACTGTTACTTAGCAATAAATCACTTATAAATTCCTATATTCAGATGCAACATTTGTAGCAACGCTATACATTTGTAGCAACAATATACATTCTATTTTTTACAAAAAGACAGTGAGGTCCCATTCTCTATTTAGACCTTTAGGGTCCATTGTATCTAATTCAAAAATCCAGTATGACTCACGTTGCTTTAATAGCAACTCTCTATCCCCCCTCTACGTGGTAATATAACATGATCTATTATTTGAAATTTGAGTTGACTAATGGAATGACCATGGCTTAAAAAGTGGCTTTAAGGTTACCTGTCCTTATGTTACTCTTGTGTTCTATAATGCGGTCTTTGGCACTACGAGTGGACTCTCCTATATAAACACCCCCACATGGGCATTTAGCCATATAAATAATATGTGTGGTAAGGCAAGTGTAATAACCCTTAATCATATATTTCTTGCCTGTGTGTGGGTGCGAAAAAGTGGGACCTTTAACCAAATTTGAGCAACAAGAGCAGCCTAGACAAGGGTAGCAACCCAAGTTTTTTAACCCTATATAACCATCTTTCTTTTTAGAGCTAGATCCAATATCCACTTTTATTAGTTTTGTTTGTATGTTAGGGCTCCTTTTGTAAGCTGGCATAGGGTATTTCTTAAAAACCTCTACATCTGGATTGCATTCTGCCAAAAGACCCCAATGCTTAATAATAATTTGCTGAATATCTTCACTTTGCGAATTGCACTCTGTAATAAACATAAGCCTATCCTTACTTTTATCAAGTACCTGATCATTATATTTTAAGATGTTATCTCTAGGGAAAGATTTAACTTTTTGAATTTTCTCTTCAATCAATTTATCTGGATATCCCCTTACTTTAACCTTAAGTCAAGTAAATTTTCTTCTGAAACAATTTTCTTTACACGTAATAATTGATTATAGGGGAGACTATTCACAAGTGAGGGGGGATGGGCACTTTCATAGCGCAACAGACTATTACAGTCTGTTTCTTTTTTAAATAAATCAGTTGCGAGAAAGTTTTTTAATTATTCTTACATCAAGGAAGTCAATGAATTCTTCACTCCAAGAAAGCTTAAATTTAATGTTTCTTGTTGCTCCATTCAGATCATTAACAAACTTTTCCAGGATTCTCCTCTGATCAATAAATATTGGTTTGCTGTCACCTCAACTGTGTTTTGAATCATTTGCTGAAGGAGCAGCAATGCACTACTGGTTTCTAACTGAACATATGGGTGAGCCAATGACAATCAGTATATATATATATATATATATATATATATATGCAGCCACCAATCAGCAGCTAGAACCTAGGTTATTTGCTTCTCCTGAGTTTGCCAAGATACATTTTTCAGCAAAGGATAACAAGAGAAGGAAGCAAATAAATAATAGAAGTAAATTGGAAAATTGTTTAAAATTGTATGCTCTATCTTAATCAAGATTGTCTAATTATGAATTGACTTTCCCTTTAAGTACATTCAATTATTTTCTTGTCCTGAATTTATATGATTCTTTTTAAAAATGAAGACCTTTTATAAATGTTGTTTATTTAGTAACAAAAACACAATTGCGTTTTCAGTTGATAATTGTTGATGTGTGTGCTCTTGTATGTTATCCATTCTTAAAGGGACAATGCAGTTCATTATTCAGATAAAGCATTTACTTTTCTTCTTAAACAGGAAGAGTCCACAGCTGCATTCATTACTTTTGGGAATTCAGAACCTGACCACCAGGAGGAGGCAAAGACACTCCAGCCAAAGACTTCAAATACCTTCCCCTCTTCCCTCATCCCCCAGTCATTCTTTGCCTTTTGTCACAGGAGGTTGACAGAGATGTGTCAGAAGTTCGAGATAGTCACTTATGGAGGGTAGTACTCTTCAAAATGGGACCAGAGTTTTAAGTAATCCTGTCAGCCTCTCAGTGAGAGCATGGATGAAGGTTAGAGTCCGGAGATGCAGGGAGAGTCTTTCTGCGAAACCATCCTGACTCATATTAACAGCTCCTTGGCAATCAGCGTTGACAAGTTTCGCTGTCTGCCTTTATTCACTCAAGTCCATGTCAGAAGCAAGGCTACTATCTGTCACACTTAAAGGGCCGTGTTCCTGTTCCATGGCGTTTATTCTGGTAAGGTCGTTTTATTTTATTTCATTATGTGAATGTGATGTTAACGAGAGAAGGTAGGGTCCCAGTGGGACTCCTTTTATCTTAAATAGGAATCATGGGTTAATATCTCCTGAGGCGGGTTATTGAGCAGGGGGGACTTTAATCATGTTTGTTATATGGTTCTATCTGCTGATGTGTAGTAATACTTAGGCTCATGGCTTTTCGGAACATAACGGCCTTATCATCAATTGGCGCAATCTCATGAGATTGTGCGCCCTTTTATGACTGGCACGGTGCACCTTGTGACCGGGTGCGGTTACGTTGTTTTCCACTTCCGTATGCTGACTGTGTGGCGACAGAGAGAGTCTGCTCGTGGGTTTTTTGGTTCACAGGAGGAAGTGAGTGCCCCAGCCATTGGGGGTGTAAAAAGGATGCCAGTTAGTGTTTGTCATTTTTGTAATCCCAAGATTATGGAGGATTCTGATTTTTTAGACACGGATGTCTCCGATACGGAGAGTGCATCTTGTGATGAATATGAAATGGCCCAGGTTATCCATGCCCATCAGTTATGTTCTGATTGTCGTTCTAGAGTACTCTCTTCTCCCGAATCAGGGACCTTAGAGAGCATTGAGCCATCCGCCTTGGAGGATTCTATGCCCCATAAGGCGCGTGCCCCAGAACCTTCCTTTGCTACACAAGCAGATGTTCCTATGGCCTTTACTCCTCCGGAAGGTGGCTTGTTTCCTCCAGAGGTTACGGCATGGTTCCGCATGGCCATTTCTATGGCGCTGGCTCATTTTATATCTCCCAAGTGAAATATTTTTAAGATACTACCTGTTTTCTGTTAACCAGGGCCCGTCGGGTGTGGGAACGTCGGACTCAGTTCGGCCCCCTGGGGAAGCGTTGGCCTCTGAGGGTCATTTATTGATCTGACGAGGGATGATTTTGCCTTCTGTTATAGGCTGGCACGTCTTTGTGTTCTTTTAAAGCATGTTTTGGCAGTGCTAGAGGATTCCAGTCCTAGTGGGCTGAGGGATCCGAGAACTTAGATGCTGGATGGCAAGCTGGTTAGACGTTTGGAGATTAAGCTAATCTTCTTGACGTCTCCGTTTTTCTTTCTTTCTTTTATGTTTCAGTTCCAGTTCTGAGCTTGGATGAATGGGGCCTCTTAGCAGCTGGTTCCATTGGCGTATTCATTCACCTTGGGCGTTCACCCGAGGGTGCTGCCTTATTTTTATTTTGATCGGGATAGGATGTGTTTGATTTGTTTTATTAAGCTCATGGGGTGCTGATTGAATCATGCGGATTCTGAATGACACTTTGGCATATTGATATGCATTCCAGACTTGGATCCTACTTCGAGTATGGGGCCTAGTGTGTAGATACAAAGCTTCTGGATGGAGGGTTGTAAGTTTTGATCTCAGTTGACCTTTTTCTGGCTATTCACTTGGGATATGGTCTGACTTTTTCAGATGTCGTCATGGTTCTTTAAGGTCCCTGGGGACCCGGAACCGTAGTTTCCATTCCTTTGGAGTTGGCGTCCTCACTTGCGGTTTATTCCGGATGTTGACTCCTTAGCCTAATAGCATTACTTTTGCAGTGGCAGAGTTTCTTTCCTTCTGTCTTGCGTTAGGTCATCTTTTTGGAAGTGTGGGTATGTCCTTCTTCCTTTGCTCAGCATTGCGTTTGTTCTAGTACATGGAGTGCAAGATTTATCCTACCTTTCTCCGAGGATCTGCAAGGCTCCCAGCCTTTGCCCTGTTTAAGGGTTTTCGGGAGACAGATCCTGCAAGGATCTCTGTAGACTGCCGTCTTCTCCATATAGGATCTACCCTTGGTCTTACCTTGGTCTTTCTATGCTAGGGTGTTGTCCTTAGACCTCATTGCAGATCTAGCCTTTGGGCTTGAGAGTGGAGGTCCGAGGTCAGTTACAGTCTTTCGCCTTTCTGGGGTGAGGAAGATGACCAGTTATCCTCAACAGCATGTGGATCAGGTAGTTAAGCCTGTCTACAAGGGTTACCTTGTGATCCAGGGGTACTGGGTGCCCAATTCTTAAACTGGTCAGGAGTTCTTTCAGACTCTTGAGGTTGAGACTGTTGCTAGGTTCCTTAAGTCTACGGACTTTAGATGGTGCGCTCCTACTCCTAGGAAGCAGCTTAGGTTTCCTCAGGAGGTTAGGTTTTTCGATCGATTCCGTTTTTTGAGGACTCTGGCTTAGGACCATGCCTCTTGCTTGGATCGTGCATGGACAGGTTCTGCTTAACCTTAGGGTTTGGGTTCCCGCGTGTTCATTTGAAGGGGGCGAGGTTTCTGTCTCTCATGGGAGATACATATCTCTATATATATCTCTATATAAGTTTAAGGTCTCTCTGACGGGTCCCTACTGGTCTTCTGGGGCATCTGATGCTTCCTTGTAAACTCCAGGTGTTGTCAACTGGGATGGCGATATTGGCCGAAGGGTCTCACCTCTATTGGTAGGGTGGTTTCTGTTGCTTAGTTCCCTCTTTCTCACCTAGGGTGGGAGATGGGTTCTTGTGTGTTCTCCTTGATTTGGAGATACCTCAGTATCTGTGATGACCTGTGGGTCCTTGTTTTTTCTTGTCTTGTAGGGTTTTTTCCCTTACTTGCGTACTCAGAATCTTGGAATAGAGTAGTGGTTGGCTCCACTGTTCCTAAAGCAGGAGTTTGTGGGTTTGAACCCAGGCAAGGTTCCTTTTATCTGCTAGATTCTAGTATTGGATGCTGGGGGTCTGAGTACTCTCTTCCCTTGGGAAGTCTTCCTCTTTATGGAAGACAGCAGTGTAGGAGTTCTCAGATCCGTGTACAAAGTTCCTGTCCTGACTCACGGTAGCATGCTGGTTTTAGTAGCGATCAGAGTTCTACTCAGGGGTTTTGCTTCCTTGTAGTTCCATCCTTTTTCTTCCAGAGGTCTGGGACTCTTGTCTTCAGTCCTTAACTAGCCTCTGGGCTGGGACCATTACCCTGGAGGGAAGGTTTGGGATAGGTTTGCTCTATGCAGGGTTGACCGTTTTAATTTCTTGAGTCTGTACTCCCCTTCGGTGGAAGGACTTTTTTTTTATTGAGGTGGAAGGAAAATGTAACATACAAAAGTCCATCTGCACAGGTTAAATACATAATACAATGCCACAATAAAAGTTTAGAACAGTAGATATAGTTTGTCCTATTCAAAAGCTTATGTTAAGCAATAATAGAGAGATAATTATAACGATGAAGAATAACCTGTGCAAAGGTGTGAAAGACCTCTTTTTCTGTAAACCAAACACTACCAGGTATAGCAAGTCATATTATGAAATAGGTATATAGATTTGGAAAACCTATTGTTGAGGTATATAGAGTGTAAATGGTTCAAAGGTTAAAGGGACAGTCAACCCAAATTTTCAAATATGTAATTCCTATAAAGTTGCTAACGATGTTTAGTTTGCACTGTAGCCTAATTCATTACCCTAAATAGTTTATAAGCATTTCCTACTTACTTGTTTCTTCTTTGCAGTTTAAAATGCCCGCCTGCCCCCTCCCATATTTCGTCATCAAGATCCTAAGGTTGCTCAGTCTCCAGCTCTATATCGGCTACTTCTCGTAAATCCACGCTCCTGATTTTTTGCGCATGCGCATTGCGTTGCTAACACTAGGGGGAAGGAACTCAAAATACTTTCTCAAGTTCTGACACTTCCACCCGCCTAACAGGGAGAGAGGATCAGGAGGAAGCTGAGTTCAGCAATATACACTTTTCCTGTAACTCAATGGGACGGGCAGCTACATACTCTGGTATTTTATCGGGATATTTATTGCCCACCACCGCATCTGCATGTATTGACCATTTAGCTGTCAAGAAATAGGGCTGCAACGCATCGCGTAGCAGTTCTCTGGTAACAAAGAATGTGTTACGTCTTTTCTGTGTAACAGAGACAGCTGTTTACTGGCAGCTGAGAGTTCTTCCGATAACTGAATAAAATATGTCATTACCATTCCTTTGACCTACCCGTAGGATCACTAGTACTGTGGGAGCTGCAAAATAAACACACTGATATAGTAGGTACAGATATGGATCACAAAAAGGTATCCAGTTTAGAACAAATGCAAAATAAATATGCAACCTTACTTTATCTGAGCTGCCTAATAACGACTCCTCCCTCAGGCTGACTGGTGTGTGTGTGCACTGCTTAGCCAGTGCAGGAGCTCATAAATATACTCATAATAATAAAACCAACTCAGACTTTACTACCGATTTTCTTGAACCAGTGCAGCGGTGATATAAGGACCTTGCAGGGATATTAATATTATAGGGATATTATAGTGACACATTCGGTACAGGCCGGTAAACACTTGCCCTCTCAATTATATTTTAATAATATCCCAGTATTAACATCCAGTATTGATGCTCTGGTAAGGAACATAAAATATACTCATAAGTTGATTTTATAATAGGAAGTGAATTACAACGGCTTTATGCCCATACACTAGTTCCGCAGTAGGAATGTTATACTCAGCGAGTGAATCTTAGGTATATATTGATAAAATAAACCTTAACCGGCTATTACAGCCACATAAACAGTGATCACTAAATACCTTTTATACTGTCCAATAGCTATACTTGTATTTAGGTACAGACCTGTAATCTTTTAGTCGAGAAAAATATTCTTATGAGACCGGAGATCACCTAATACCGTAGATATCCTTTTCTATCAGTATTCCTATATTTGGATTGAAAAAGTTTAATTGAAATATTATCAGCCTCTACCTGTATGTAAGTAAAACTTTGAAAGGATATCTACGGTATTAGGTGATCTCCGGTCTCATAAGAATATTTTTCTTGGCTAAAAGATTACCGGTCTGTACCTAAATAGCTATTGGACGGTATAAAAGGTATTTAATGATCACTGTTTACGTGGCTGTAATAACCGGTTAAGGTTTATTTTATCAATATATACCTAAGATTCACTCGATGAGTATAACATTCCTACTGCGGAACTTGTGTATGGGCATAAAGCCGTTGTAATTCACTTCCTATTATAAAATCAACTTATGAGTATATTTTATGTTCCTTACCAGAGCATCAATACTGGATGTTAATACTGGGATATTATTAAAATATAATTGAGGGGGGGCGGAGCCGACTACCAAGATGGAGAGTCGCATTTAGGAGAAGCTCCGTGAGATAGTTTGCATTGGGAGCAGATAAACATGTAATTGAGCGCACATTTTGCCCTTAGTAACCTGTTACCCCTCTATAAACAGCACTGCTGCTACACGGCACTCACAAGAAGAAAGACTCTGCTCCAGATCTACATAGACACCGGAGTGTCACACAGACTGCAATGGAGCTGAACCTACTTAAGGACCCGCAACGGAAAAGGCAACGGACTACCAATAACCCGCACCGGGTAACAAGTAAGAAATTGAAAGTGCCGATTTAGCATTTTTCCTTTAGTGCCGTGCCAAGATTCTGAGTAGGGTCTGAAGAAAGAACCACGCTACCTTAGTTCGCCATCTTTGATTGTAGCAGCACACAGACAGAGCGCGCACAGCGCATTTACTTTGACTGAGGGGTACAGAGAATGGGCTTATAAAGCACACGGACATTGCTCATAAGATATAACTTTTCTGGGGTATTGCTTGATGCACTGCTAGACACAGGAAACAATTTGGAGGTACATCACACGGCCTAGATATACACGTGGCTCCTTAAGATACACGCAGTTACAACCACTGCCTTTAAAGAACCAACGCTGGGGCCCGATCTAAATGCATAGCTTTGCCCTAACCTAAGGCCATTAAGAGACAGACTATAAGCTTTAAGGCACAGACAATTGAAGAGCCGTGTGATAACGGCATACACATAAACCCTCATTAGGGAAGATCCTGTTTCTGCCCCCAGGCCACAGATTGCAAGCAGGCCGCCCAGACTACAGGCCTAATTGCACAACGCTGCCTGTATATTAGAATGGCTACAAAAAGACAAGCAAAAGGGGACAAAGCAGCAAAACCCACTTCAGCCGCAACTACCAAATTAAACACATACTTTAAGGGCTTGAGTACGTCGCAGCACTCAGATATTGAGTTAGAAGAGGAGGTTGGGGAAATGCCAACGAACACATCCCCTAAATCAACACTGTTAGAGAGAAATGCCCCACTAACAAGGGCTGATCTAGATACCTTGCCAACCAAAGAAGACTTTAATACCCTACTGCAACAAGTTGCAAAGATTGTAAAGGACGGTTTGGCGGAAGTTAGGAAAGATCTGGTGAAGATGGGGGAGAGAATTGATTATGTAGAAGAGCAGGTGAATGATACTAACAATGTGTTGGATGGCCATTCTCTGTGTCTTTCAGTGCAGGACATTCAAATTCAGCAATTAAAGAGCTACCTGGAAGACTTAGACAACAGGGGGAGGAGACAAAATTTAAGAATTAGAGGCGTCCCAGAAAACATCACGCAAGATCTCACCCCACAATATCTACAAAGACCTTTCCAACATCTAACAAAAGATACCACTTCACCTCCATATCAGCTGGACAGGGCACACAGGGCACTTAGGCCCAAACCAGGAGATGCTGACCCCCCATGGGACTTAATCATTAAATTTCATCAATACCAAGATAAAGAATTAGTTGCACAAGCAGCGCGGAAGGCATCGCCTCTCACCTTTGAGGGTCACTCTATACAAATCTATGCAGACCTTAGTCCTATGACTTTAAACAATAGAAAAGAAGCCAGGTATCTTACCAAGCACCTGAGAGAGCTAGAAATACCTTACAGGTGGGGATTTCCTTTTTGCTTAAGGGTCAACAAAGGAAATAAAATTGCCACCTATAAGTCCCCTGAGGATCTTGAAGAGTTCTGCAAGCTACTTGACATACCGATACCCACCCTGCCACCGATACACAACAAGGCTCTCAGGAAACAACCTAACGGAGGAAGTGCAGCTTCCTCAGAGACCCCACTGGCAGAAAGTCAACCGGAAAAGGACAAGAAACCAGATTCCATCAGTACAAAATAGATTAAAGGCGGCTGAGGACACATGATTATTAGAGAGTGAGATTTACAAGATGGGACAATGACCATGAATGAGAGTTCACTCTCCATAACTAGGACTTAAAACCGAGAGAATAATGTCCTAGCCGAGAGAAGACAGAGTGACAGAATTTCAGTTTTGATGTTTTCAATGCTGATACCCTTTGCAAGTTTGGTTAATGTTGAGCTAGATCTGTTGGTCTAATGAGATATGCATGTAAAATAAAATCACTATTACTGACAATTTCCCAATATGCATGCTGAAAGTATTCCAGTTTCTATCCACCCCCTACTTAGTTCAGACACTACTGTGCCTGAATACGACAAAATGTTAATTGTTTTTGACAGTTCTGTTTTTGTTATGTTGTTGTTAATTTTTGTTATTGTTGTTTTGTTATTAAGAAGTCAGATAGCAAATCACCAGAGATACTATTCCTATTCAAGCATTGCAAGTGTCCATAAAAGGTATGAGAATCCCCAGACAGTCGAGAGATAGAGAGAGCAGCGGTAAGTCTCATCTTTTTCTGGGGGCGGGGGAGGCCGGCCAGCCCTACACTACATCACACATCGATACATTAATTGAGCAATACATACCACTTAGGTTCTGTAAGTCATGGTTAGCAAACCATTATTATTTTTGTCCCAAAACTGCAGAGGCCTCAACTTTCCCACGAAGAGGTCCATAGCGCTAAACCACTTCCGTAAACTTAAGGGAGACGTAGTTTTCATCCAAGAGACCCACTTTTTGGGAACTAATGCACCCAAATTTACATCTCTGGAATACCCTTTGGGTTTCTTTCACGATAGCCCAGGCAAGAAGGTAGCAGGAGTGGGGATATTGTTAAATAAAAATGTACCCTTTCGACTATTAGATAAACATGAAGATTTAGAGGGAAGACTCCTTATACTACGAGGCACAATATTTGAAACACCAGTCACACTGGCCTGTGTTTATGCTCCCAACATGAAACAAGCAAGGTTTGTTAGAAGGGTATGTGATAAAATCCTTGAGATTAAAAAGGGAATGTTAATAGTGGGAGGTGATCTGAACGTACCCCTAGACCCGAGGTTGGACTGCTCAGCTCCTAGATTAAAGGGACCCTATAATATTAGCATAAGTGTTGCAGATAGCCTTAAATCAGTTGCATTAGTGGACGTATGGAGGTTGCAGCATGCACGCTCTAGAGACTTTACTTTTTACTCTTATGCACAGAAATCTTTCTCCCGAATAGATTACCTGTTGATAGAACATAATCACCTTTCTTTAGCAACCCATACAGAGATCACCCCGGCAGCCTGGACTGATCATGCAACAGTAATTTTAGAGATAGAATGGCCCACGAAACCCCTGAGACACTCATTTTGGAGACTGGATGACTCACTACTTCACGACCCCGACATAGTACAAGACACTAGGGGAAAATTGGAGGAATACTTTGCAGACAACTCCGACTCAGTAGATAAGAAAGGAGTTCTATGGGAAGCCCATAAGGCCGTAATGAGAGGTAATTTTATTAGCCACAACATCAGACTAAAGAAAATCCATAATTTGACATATAAGGAGCTCTCAGCAGACCTTTATATGGTGGAAACCGCTCATAAACAGACTCCCACCAATGAAAGGTCCCTTACTAAACTAACAGAGGCTAGACTAGCACTCAACTCATACCTAACCAAAGTAGCTTATAGGAAGGCATTATTTCTGAATAAGGTATATTTCCAGGGGGGTAATAGGGCGGGAGCACTGCTCGCAAGAGCGTTGCGCAAAAAAATAGCCAAACACCACATTGTTAGTATAAAAGACAGCTCCGGAAATAACATTCATAAGAGCCCAGAGATAGCGGAAGTTTTCAGAGACTTCTATGACAAAATCTATAATTTGGCTAGATCCACACCTTCCCCCAGTGAAGTAGATATTGACAGCTATTTGGGATCTTTAGACCTCCCACAGTTGAGTAAGCAGCAAAGATCAGTGTTGGAGGAGCCAATAACCATACAAGAAATTCTTAAAGCTATAAAATCGCTACCTGTAGGTAAGAGCCCTGGCCCAGACGGTCTATCGAATAAATATTATAAAACCTTCAGTACAGTTCTGGCGCCTCACTTACTCTCATTATTTCAGGCTGTTGATGAAAGAGAGCAGTTCCCCACTCTAACCAAAGAAGCGCATATTGCAGTGATCCCGAAATTAGAAAACTTATCAGACACCCCATCTAAATTTAGACCGATATCCCTCCTAAACACAGATTTGAAAATCTATGCAAAAATCCTGGCAGCTAGAATTAGCCCCTTGCTTCCGATGTTGGTACATACTGACCAGGTTGGTTTTGTCCCTGGCAGGGAGGCCAGGGACAACACCATAAGAGCCTTGCAGTTAATGGAGTATGCCAAGAAACAGGGAATCAGCTCCATCTTATTAACGTCGGATGCAGAAAAGGCGTTTGACCGCCTTAATTGGTCTTTTCTGTTTGCTACTCTGAAAAAATTCGGCTTTGGAGAGTTAGTAATAAAGAGAATTCAGTCAATGTATGTTAAACCAACAGCAAAAATAAAGTTGAATGGCGTACTGTCAGACTCCTTTCAGATAGGGAACGGGATGAGGCAGGGATGCCCCCTGTCACCCTTACTATTTGTGCTAGGTATTGAGACGCTGGCAGCACGCATTAGACAGAATGAGCTAATTAAGGGAATACCTTTAGGACAAAATAATTACAAAGTCTTGCTGTATGCGGACGATGAGCTGCTGTCTCTTACTTCCCCCGACACTTCCCTACCCGCGGTGACGGAGGAGTTCAGGGAATTTGGCAGAGTATCATATTTTTTAATCAATCATCAAAAGTCTGAAATATTAAACGTGAACTTGCCAAAAACTGAGTTAGAATCTCTAATGAGGGATTGCCCTTACCAACTGCAGTCTGAAGCCATTAAATACTTAGGAATCAAATTAACGCCAAAGCACAAGCTTCTATTTAATCTTAACTTTGGGTCACTGTATAATACCACACAGACAGACTTAAAGGTCTGGGGGTTGAAGCCCTTCTCTTGGTGGGGAAGGATTCAAACACTGAAAATGACAGCCCTTCCTAGAATTTTATACATTATGCAGGCACTCCCAGTACACCTCTCACCTAGTTTTATTAAAAACCTACAGGCCTTACTAAACAAATATGTGTGGGGCTTAATAAAACCCTGGGTGGACCGGAACACACTCTATAGGACTCTTGCGGGAGGGGGGGGTGGGACTCCCCTGCGTGGAGACATATTATCGGTCAATAGGTGTTCAAAGGATACTAGATTGGAATAGGAATGCTCCCACAAAAGCCTGGATAACAATTTATTCCCACATATTGAAAACCCCGCAAGTGGGGGCCTTGTGTTGGATTCCCAAATCGCACAGACCAGAAGCTGCTAGCACTTTTAATTTCTATACCTCAGTATTTACGATTTGGGATGAACTTTTAAAGACTTGCCCTTCTATTTCGACATTGAGGTACCCGCTAACTCCGGTGTCCCCAAATGCAGAGTTTATGGGCGGTATGGAGTATGGTCAGGTAAAAAGAATTCCGGATGAGATTGGGTACACGGTACCCATCCATCTGGTCTTGAACGGACAGAGGCTGAAAAGTAGACAAGAGTTAGGTGACATTCTAAACGGGGCTTTTACAAACTGGCTGAAGTACGGACAACTACAACACTTATTTGAGACATCTAAACACAAACCTGACTGGACACGACCCATGACCCGTTTCGAAAACATATGTACTTCTCAAGGCCCTCTTAGATATACTTTATCACTAGCAAAATCCATGCTGCTGGCAGATGATAGGGTCACACGACCGTCATATACCACCAAATGGCAGCTAGACTTAAATATTGACCTAGAGGACAAAGAATGGAGTAGAATTTATGCCTTGGTAGGGAAGTCTTCATCATCAACAAGAATGTTAGAGCTCAATTACAAGTTACTATCCAGGTGGTACCTGACACCATCACGCCTTAAAAGTATATACCCACACACGTCCGACCTTTGCTGGAGAGGATGCAACCAGAGAGGGTCCATGTCCCACATGTGGTGGAATTGTCCCATAATTAAGCCACTTTGGCAGGAAATAGAACTTTTTCTACAGCAGTTAGTAGGTGCCGCATTCACACTAACCCCTGAGATAGCCTTGCTGAATGCCCTCCCCAGAAATATGTGCCAAATCAGACAAAAAGTAGTCCAGTTCTCCCTAAACTCAGCCAGGTTCTTGATAGCTAGTAAATGGAAAACTCCAGTACAACCTACAGTGCAGGAGTGGTTGAAACATGAAGATGACACACTACAACTAGAGGAATATGGCTATTTTAAGACACAGAGAAAAGCAATATTTTTAGATATTAAATTATATTGGGATCTGACAAAATCAGGTTTCACACAATCACGGCTGGCCCGACTCTCACCGCCCTTGGACTGAGACACGAGGTTAGAAAAGGTATGGCGATTGAGTACATAGATTGGTGTGTAGGAGGGAGAGAGAATAACATGGAGCTATCTAGCAGGGAGCTGTTAAACTGTTCACCTAGACTGTTTATACGGGGGAAGAGATGTATTTCTGGAAAGCAACCTTTATATGTTAAGCTGACACAAACTGTGTTGTATAGTTATATGTTAAATATGTGTGATCTCACTGATACCACTGTATTTCTGTGATAAAACTCTAATAAAACTTTTTGAATAATAAAATATAATTGAGAGGGCAAGTGTTTACCGGCCTGTACCGACTGTGTCACTATAATATCCCTATAATATTAATATCCCTGCGAGGTCCTTATATCACCGCTGCACTGGTTCAAGAAAATCGGTAGTAAAGTCTGAGTTGGTTTTATTATTATGAGTATATTTATGAGCTCCTGCACTGGCTGAGCAGTGCACACACACACACACACCAGTCAGCCTGAGGGAGGAGTCGTTATTAGGCAGCTCAGATAAAGTAAGGTTGCATATTTATTTTGCATTTGTTCTAAACTGGATACCTTTTCGTGATCCATATCTGTACCTACTATATCAGTGTGTTTATTTTGCAGCTCCCAGTACTAGTGATCCTACGGGTAGGTCAAAGGAATGGTAATGACATATTTTATTCAGTTATCGGAAGAACTCTCAGCTGCCAGTAAACAGCTGTCTCTGTTACACAGAAAAGACGTAACACATTCTTTGTTACCAGAGAACTGCTATGCGATGCGTTGCAGCCCTATTTCTTGACAGCTAAATGGTCAATACATGCAGATGCGGTGGTGGGCAATAAATATCCCGCTAAAATACCAGAGTATGTAGCACCTGCCCGTCCCATTGAGTTACAGGACAAGTGTATATTGCTGAACTCAGCTTCCTCCTGATCCTCTCTCCCTGTTAGGTGGGTGGAAGTGTCAGAACTTGAGAAAGTATTTTGAGTTCCTTCCCCATAGTGTTAGCAACGCAATGCCGATATAGAGCTGGAGACTGAGCAACCTTAGGATCTTGATGACGAAATATGGGAGGGGGCAGGCGGGCATTTTAAACTGCAAAGAAGAAACAAGTAAGTAGGAAATACTTATAAACTATTTAGGGTAATGAATTAGGCTACAGTGCAAGCTAAACATCGTTAGCAACTTTATAGGAATTACATATTTGAAAATTTGGGTTGACTGTCCCTTTAAGGAAGATTAGTCGCCTCTGATGAATGAGAACCCAAGGGTTAAGTATATAACAAATGTACCTATATGCGAAAATGGGTAGTGGTATGGGTTGGGGGGGATGGGAAAGTCAGTGGGCAAGAGCCACTTTTAATTGGGCTGTTGCAATGTAATAAGGATCTAGTAGTAAGTGTAACAAGAGAGATTATTATTCTCTGTGGTCCCGGCCGCAAACCCATAAATATAACACTAAGAACTCTAAGCAACCTAGACCCAGTTTACCAACTTCCTACATGGATCTTTGGACACCCCTATGTAAGATGTCCTAAATATAGATATGGAGATATCAGACCATCCTTACCCGTCAGCAATGTGGGTGTTTGAGAGGGTGTACCACTATGATAGCAGGCTGTATCTCCCCATAAGGGGAGTAGCATATAGACATGCTCCAATGTGTAGTTCTGTAGTAAACCATGTATAGAGTGGAGTATCTTAAGTGTGGATATACTAATACTGGAATTATGGTGGTCTAAACTATGTCACAGGGCGGGTTAAAGGTAAGCCTAGAGTACTAACTTATAGGAGTACCTAAATAAACCAGACATCAAAATCTAGATCACTGTAGACACAGGTTTATTTATATTTAAAACTACCCTTTCATTAAATGAAAATTGTTAGACCTACTGTTATGGCTGCCAACAGGAGGATCATATTAGGCATATATGTAGTATTATGAAGGGTCTGAGTACCTTTGTTACTTATATCTATATTAGATTAGTAATGTAGTTTAGAAAAAAGAATCTAGGGATATACAGGGATTTAAGGTATATGTAGGTATCCACATATAATGGACATATGATTCCACTTTGTATTATAGCATGTAACTCTGAACTTTGTAAAAACAACATTAAAAAGTAATATTATTAACAGTAGACAATATGGTTCTAAATGTAGATGTAGGGGCCTAAGGAGTCAATATCAAGCTCACATTTGAATGGTTTCTAGATTTCAGGTGGTTATACACCATTCGCAGTTAAGGCAGTATAAAAGTATCAGAGATTAGCAATATATGCTGTCACATCTGTACCAAGAGATAGTATGAAATCTATAAACTTAATGTATAAGGACCCAACAATGTAGCGCAGTAGCATCCCGATTTACTGTTAGGACCTATACTGGGAATAACAATAGAAAGAATAGTACTGAGACCTCCCACTATAACTTCACCTAGTGCTAAGGAACTAGTTATACTTAAAATTAGGGACCAGTTTGCGTTACATGTAAGCTAGCCTATAGTTACCCAGTGCAACATATAAAATAACATTAGGTCTCTGAGAGAATAGTATGTCTAGTAGCAGTTATTTCTGAGTCATGAAGTGAGCTGGAAGAGATGAGTTAGTGGCTACCCGCTACATGCTATGGCGCCCTGAGAGATAATTACGGCATGCCAATAAGCATATGCCCTATGTATAAATCTAGCTATTTAAGATAGGGAGGGGTAGACTATCTATGAAACTAGATAGTAAGAATAAGGGTCTTCTTTCCATCCTCGTAATCTTAGGGAATGGTTAGACATGGTTCATACCTTATGTTCAAGGGAGGATAAAACGTGAAATTACATCTGCAGATAACAATAAAGGTTTAACATTCACAGAATGGACTGATTACCATCTGAATCCAGTCACAGGGAGTTTTAGTAACTATGGATGTAGCATAAGATTTTAATAGTCGTCTGATGCATATAACTGGTTTGTGACCTCAGTTGTGTCTCAACTGCCAATGAGACAAGTGGACATGTAACTGTGTGTACTTAGCCTGCAGAGTCTCACTATCTAGCTGTCCTAAGTTAAACAAAGTAGAGCTGAGCCCCCCCAAATACAATAACTAGACATGACACCCTAAACAATCACTGCTGAAAAGGAAATATTGAGTATACAGTACATTGCAACATCAGCTCATAAGTAAGGTAGGCTAAGTTACAGAGTGTATAGGTCCTATCTTTATAGTAGTGTAGAGATCTACATCGCTATCTGCAGCAGAGATATCGAGATGCATGTAAAAAGTAATTTGTGTCGATCAGGAGCCACCAAGGGAGTTCACTAATATGTGTAGTGACTAAGTCCAGAGCTGGTTGAGCTTCAACTACAGTCAGTGTGACTCTGGTGTCTGTGTCGCCAGTTAATTAGGGTAATCGTTGGTTGTCCGGATGTAAGTATATATATATATATATATATATATATATATATATATATATATATATATATATAAACGCAATAAACAGGTAACATCTACTTAATAAACCAATATGTCTAATAGTAATGAATAATGTCCATGGTGCTGGCGGTTATAACATTTGTAACTTTAAAATGTCCAGCTGAGCTAGAGTCCCTTAATTTAGCCATACATATCAGGCAGATAGACAGGAAGACTGACCTCCCGGATCAAACGAGCCATTCGACAGTCCAGTATGGGCTTGTGTGGTATTATTCCTGGGGAGCCCACATTTCTCATAGCCCTGCATGTAAACTGCGCCAGAGTTATTGTGGACTTTTGCTGGTCTGTGGGCTTAGCATTGGAGCCTGCAGAAAGATGTCCAATTGCTGTCCGGCAGACCTCGTTGTATGGAGATCTTGTAATTGGCATCGGGTGGCTGGATTAGATGGTATCTTCTTCCCTAAACTCGGCTGAATGGGCTGGTGGGCCGGAGTGTCCAAGGCATCCCAGGTCTTAGATGGTTGTGCAGCTGCTCCGGTGGTTAGAAGCATAGTGGATAGATCTAAATCAACCTTGGTCTGCTCAAAGGAGAAGCCTTCCCTCTTGTCTGTTGGACTGCCCGCAGCTTCAGAAGATGAGATGAGAGAGCTGGAGGTATTTGTAGGGATGTGCTGTATTGTGGTAGCATTTCTCCCGGTATGTGTTTGAGCATCAGTGCATTGCTCATTACATTTCTCCTTTCGATACCACTCCCCTGACTTCTCTTCTCGAATGATATAGATGTTGATGCTGTCTTTTCTTGTGCCCAGTGAGCGGACATCGACACAGAGCTGTCTGTATCTTAAATCCATCAGTTGTCCTAGGCCTTCGAGAAGGGCCACCACCGTAGTCATCTCCTCCTCCATAGTCCGCCGAAGGCAGTCCACCACGTTGCACCTGAGGGCAAGGGGTATTGTGGAGGTAACCAATATTCTCTCATATGAACGTACAGGCTAGTTAACCAGGTAGATCTCCGTCAAACCAGGGTGAGGATAGTGCTAAGATCTGCGTGTTAGGCCTCCGTCACATATCCATCTGCCCACGATCACTCACTCAAGTTGCGAGGTAGTAATCAAAGAACATATTTCGGTTGTGGTTAGTTTCAGAAACCTGAATATATGATTTTTCTGGACGGGTTATGGGTAGCTCTATAGATAGTTGTTAGATTAAGTTGTCAACCTTCGGAGCTATAGTATTTTCCGTTCGCCATGTCTGCCTCTTGGCCACCCAACCCCCCCACGGTGGAAGGACTTTTGATGTCCATCTCTCTTTAGTGGCATCTGCCACTCGCAGGGGACGCTCCTGGGAGACCGGTATTTTTCCGGTTGGGAGTTGTTGTCGAGATTGTTTGGCGTTTCTTGGTGGGTTGAGCCCCACGATGGCTTAGGGTCAGTTTTGCTGCCTGGAGGCTAGTCATCCCGAGTTCTTGTTTCAGGTGGCTTGATGTTCTCTTGGAGAGCTCTTTGATAGCTGCTGGGATGGTTATCCTGTCTCTGTTGTCTATGCTTGTCTAGCCTGTGGGTTTCGACTTGACTATGATGCAACAGGGAACTCGTGGTTTTCTAGAGCACCTTATGTGGCATGGTGCTGTGTCAGGGAAGGGTGGCCCTCAGGTCATCTTAGTGATGTTTTTATCCTAAGTATGGACTTCTTTTCTGGTCCTTGTGCTTCTAGGGAGTTTGTCTCCCTGGGCGATGGTACTGTGGCATCCTTGGGTTGCTGTAAGTTTGTTTGCAGCCCGTCTTGGATGGTGCTTTAAATCTCTTATGGGATTATCTATTCTCCCTCTCGGGGGTAGATAGAGGTTCTTGACCTTTAGGTCTGGGGTACTTTTTGTGGGAGTCGAGAGCCACTGGGCTGGCTCCTTGGAGGCTTTTGTGCTCAGCAGACTCTGGGTCTGAGTGGTCTCTTGCACGGCTTTGCAGGTTATGCAACTGATGTGCAGTTACCTGGGCTTCTGTTTTTTTTTATCTGTGTCGTTTATAATTTTTTATAGGGTGTCGGGTAATTTCAAGAAGGGGCCGCCTTTTGTACCCACCCTTTGTTTGCATTCAGTGTCCTCTAGCTTGGGTATTGTTTTCCCAAAAGTAATGAATGCAGCTGTGGACTCTTCCCATTTAAGAAGAAAAACATAAATTATGCTTACCTGATCATTTTCTTTTCTTCTGACGGGTAGACTCCACAGCTCCCGGCCGTGTTTTGTCTATGAGGCGGCAGTACATTTTTGTTCTTCTGGCACCTTTTTTCACCCTAATATTTCTACTACTGTTCCTTGTTGCCTTAGCAGAATGACTGGGGGATGAGGAAAGTGGGGGAGGTATTTGAAGCCTTTGGCTGGTGTGTCTTTGCCTCCGCCTGGGGGCCAGGTTCTGAATTCACAAAAGCAATGAATGCAGATGTGGACTCTTCCCGTCAGAAGAAAAGAAAATTATCAGGTAAGCATAATTTATGTTTTTCACTATTAAATGTACCTTAAGCATATGTAGATATCCTCTGCAGTAACACTACTGTGAGCTAACTGGTGATTAGTTTCTACACACATTTGTTTCCTGTTACTGGCTCACCAGATGTGTTCATAGTGCATTGCTGCCCTGGTGGTGACGTTAGCTATGTGTTTAATTCCTTTGAAAAAGATCAACAATAAAATAATCTAACATATCAGCAAACCATTTTCTTTTTAATATTTTAAACAAGGGACACACCTTTTAAAGAATCTAAAGTAATGAGGTTAAAATATAAAAAAAAAATGATGTGTTTCTAATAAACATTGCCATCTGTAGGTCTTTTTAGATAACTACGTTAAGAAAACAATACAAATTCATGTTCACAATAAAATACTTTCATGTTCATAGAAATAAATAAATACCTGCATGTTAGTAAAACCTTGAATGCAATGTCAAATCCAGTTTAGCCCCAGTCACTATTCTATTTATCAAATTTTGAAAACTTCACATTAAGAAGATATTTTAATATTAAGAATATATCACATTAAGGGAACGTTAAGGGACATTCTAGTCACAATTAAAATTTCATGATTCAGATAGGGCATGCAATTTTAAACAACTTTTAAATGTACTTTTATCATCGAATTTGCTTTTTTCTCTTGGTTTGTTTTGTTCAAAGCTAAACCTAGGCAGTTTCTAAGCCCTTATCTTAGTACATTTTGACAGTTTTTTGCAGGTGGATACTGATCACTCACGTGGAGTTTACCTAGGAGTCAGCACTGATTGGCTAAAATGCAAGAGTGTCAAAAGAACTCCAATAAGGGGGGCAGTCTGCAGAAGCTTAGATACAAGGTAATCACAGAGGAAAAAAAGTGTGTTAATATAACAGTTTGTTATGCAAAACTGGGGACTTTAAACAATAAAATTCAGGAAGCTGTGGAACGGTTTTCCAGCGAGACTTTTTTGTAATTGCAACCATCATGTGATTAATTTGTATTGCTATTAATGTTACATTTTTCTGTAAAAACTAATTGTGTTAATTTTTTCTGTCATGGATGCAATGGAAAAATGCATGGCCCGTCATAAAACCAATTTTAAAACCAATTTTTATTAATTTTGAGCTTGTTTTCAGTAGATAACTATTTCTGAACCACGGCTAGTATTGTTAGTGTGTCTTCCCAGTGATCACAATCTCAAAATGCTTCTACGGTTAATACCTATCAAACTGGACTTTTTACTCCCAAAACCCCCCACAAAATTATTGTATTTGCTGTTAATCTCCCGATTTTGTTGAAAAACCAAATGCACAGTATTGTTGATTGATGCCTTTTAATAGTGTGTAGTAATTCTAATTGACATGTGTGCAATTAATCTGTTGTGCTCCGAAACCATAGGGATATGTGTGTATGTATCTTCTCTAATTATTAGTATAAACGTGCTTATTATTCATTTTTTTATTTTAATTTATTAAGCAGGTGGCGTTTTAAATCTGGCGATGCTGCTTCCTTATACCATCCAATATGGTGGTGGGTAATTTTTATATGTTATATCCATGTTACAATTGCAAACTTTTTAGAATACTGTGCAATAATTTGAAAAGTTTTGTCCTGAGTTCATGAAGTCCTTTTAGTTACAAAAGGTAATCAATGAAAATAGGCATTGTATTTGTGTTGTTTAAGGGACACAAAACCCAAATTATTTATTTTATGATTCAGATATAGCATACAATTTTAATCAACTTTTCAATGTACTTATTATATTTAATTTCCTTTATTGTCTTGGTAGATGCTGATTGGTGGCTGCACATATATGCCGCCTTCTCATTTGTTCAGCTGATGTGTTCAGCTAGCATCAAGTAGTGCAGTGCTGATCCTTTAAAAAAGGATACGAAGATAACAAATCAAATTTGATGATAGAAGTCAATTGGAAAGTTGTTCAAATGTATATGCTGTATCTAAATCATGAAATATAATTGCTGGATTTTATATCCCTTTAAGTACTGAAAATTGAATTTGTGTTTAGTCAAACTAGCACATGTTTAGTATAGGGGTGTTTATCACCATACTGGAAAACAAATGGTGCCAATAAACTATGAAAATGGCTGATTGTGATTGTGTCAACATCAAAAAGTAGACATGGGCATTCAGAAGCTTTGTTAGCTGCCGAATGTGGGAGTAGATGGCCCCTTGTTGACTTCAGCTCTTTTCGGACCCGGGTTTATGTTTGTGAAAGATCCCCACACTAATATCTTTGCAAATCCAGATCTTAGTGTGGTGATTTTGCAAAAAGGGCTCATTGGCAGCTGTTAAAATGCAGATTAATTATCAATGTTCAATCAATAGTTGTCACTGTTTATGTTAAATATTTGTGTTTAGCTATTTAAAAAAACAAACAAATGTGATAAACACTATGATATGCATTGATATGGCTAACCTTCCTTGCTTGTGATCTTATTGAGTCTGATCCTGGAGCAAGGCATTAAAAAAAAAAAAGAAAAAAAAAAAGCTCAATAGATTCTCATTGACACCTAAAGGAACCTCTTTAACCCCTTAACAACCATGTCCTACAAAAAACAGTTGTTAACGACCAAGGACATTCCTCGCACATCCTCAGGGGTTTGAAGCGCTGGAAGCGATTGTGATCGCTTCCATATGCTTTCAGGTTATTGTAGTGATGCCTTGATATTGAGGCATCCTGCAATAAACTTTTTTAAACATGTGATGCAGAGAGATCCACTGTGTGGTTCTCTCTGCATCGGCCAGCGATGGTGCCGATCGTTGGTGGGTGGGAGCCGTAGCAGGGAGGCGGGTGGCGGCCCATTGTTGGAGTGACTTCCGGATCCTGTCCCTGCAGTGCAGTCTAGGGAGCCAGAGCATGCGGGGGCTGGAACACGCGTGCACAAGTCTCAGACACATTAATAGTAAATGTATGGGAAGGAGGGAGAGGGAGTGGGAATAAATGTTGGAAAAGGGATCTGAGAGGGGGTAGGGTATTGAGGGGGGCAGCTACACTACAGAAAATTGGGTTTAAATAAAAAAAAAACAGACAGCTGCCAGTACCCAAGATGGCGGCAAATAGGTAGAGGGGTGAGGGTTAGAGAGCTGTTTTGGGGGAATCAGGGAGGTTGGGGGCTAAGGGGGGATCCAACACTGCATTATATATATATATATATATATATATATATATATATATATATATATATATATATAGCCAGAGAAAGCAAGATATGATTATAAAATTTCGACAAATTCTATATAAAGGAAAGGGATTTCAGCACTCTTTTGGAAAAAGTCATATACAAATTTATTTCAGAAACAGATCTAAAAAACAGAGGACCTCTGCCCTATCCGTGAGCAGAATTCCTATACATAATGAAAACACATTTAAAAAGATGCATTGAACACAATTGACTGGCCAGTCTTTTCTAACGATAACCTATTCTAATGATTACACTCTTATTTAGGCAACAAGATATTGAAACCTAGGATTGCTCTAAAATTGCAATCTAATTTAACAACTTCGGTCTAATAGTTGCAATATCTCTATCGCAGTTAACACTAAGGGTGGAAGCGTTCTACAGAGAGTTAAACTGCTGGTTATCGCAACTTTGTTGCAAAGAGAGAAAAGTCCAACAGATTTCTAGCATGTAACTTCAGTGAAAGTTTTTATGTTTCCCATGCTAGCACGACCAAAGTCATAGATATACATATAGCACCATAACTGATACACACCAGTCCCGCAGAACTGAGAAAGAGTAAAAAGTTAACTTTACCACATCAGTGAAAATGTTAATGATTTTTTTATTTGATCGCATTTGGGGATGAAATGGTGGCATGAAATATACCAAAATGGGCCTAGATCTATACTTTGGGTTATCTGCTAACAGATATAAGTGCAACAATGTAACTATCGCTAATTTTGAGGAAAAAAAATTGGTTTGGAAATAGCTACTTGTACTTCTTGCCTTACAACTTGCAAAAAAAAAAAAAAAATTTAAACATTGGGTATTTCTAAACTCAGGACAAAATTTAGAAACTATTTAGCATGAGTGTTTTTTGGTGGTTGTAGATGTGTAGCAGATTTTGGGGGTCAAAGTTAGAAAAAGTGTGTTTTTTTCCCCATTGTTTTCATCATATTTTATAAAAACAAATATAGTACAATATAAGAAATGATGAAAATAATGGTATCTTTAGAAAGTACATTTAATGGTGAGAAAAACAGTATATAATATGTGTGGGTACAGTAAATGAGTAAGGAAAATTACAGCTAAACACAAACACCGCAGAAATGTAAAAATAGCCCTGGTCCTTAAGGGTAAGTAAATTGAAAAAATGATCTGGTCTCTAAGGGGTTAAAATAAGGAAAGAACAGGTTAAAACATCAGACGTCTAACTTGTAAAAGACCAAATATGTTGTTATGTGTGAAACCTAGGAACCTATTCATCTGCCTTGGACAAAACTGAAATGCACATCACCTTGAAGCCTCTTATTTAAAGTGAAGGTAAAGTTTGCCGGTTTTCTCACCCTTACTATATTACTAAGATACTATATAGTGTGATCGCTATGTTTTTTTAAATTATTGCAATATGTATTATTGTATTTATAACTATAGATTTTACGTATTTTGCTGGTCTTCGCTCCTCCCTCCATCAATTTCCGGATTTTACAGTCTCTTACGTACAGAGCGGTCCCACCCACTCTATATGTACATCAAATACGCGTTCTCGCTTGGCGGATAAAGTGCGCATGCGCACAACACAGCTTCTCTTCTATTTGCGCCTGCGTGAGTGAAAATCTTTGAGACCTAATGCGCACTCGCCAATCCTGATCATCTCTTTCCGAATTGCGCATGTGATCAACTGGAGCGAGCCCGAGTAGGAAGTATAAGTAAATAAGTCCAACGCATGCGCACAACTTACAAGAGTGTTCTGACGTCAAATGACGGCCGCCTAACAGCCAGACTCACTATTGGCTGGTTCAAGAACGTGACCGGACAAAAAAAAAAAAACCAAAAAACGGGCTGTTTGGAAACTGCTAACAAAAAAGGCTTATAACTAGGTAAATATATTAAAATAATTAAAACGATGAATTAAAGTTCCTCTAATTTTATAATTATTTGCATTGCCACTAATCGAATCAGGCGAAGTTTACCTTCACTTTAAAAGAATAAACTCACCTCTTTTATTTCAGTGCTTCTAGGTCTCTATATAATTACACACACAGTAGGGTCCATCATTACTGTTTTATTTGATCATTTATTTTTTAATAAAGTGGTAAAATAATGTGATCAGTTGATACTTATGAAGAATACATTATTTAGACAAATCAATGTTGTATCTATTTGCTAAACCTTTATGTAATATTGCCATTTATATGAATACCCTCTTCACACCCCATTTGTATATTTTCAAAACTGAGGTAACCCTATTTCATTCAAAGGGTAATATTGTAGCTGACATGTGAGTTGAATTTGTCTTTTAACAATGATCACCATTATATATACACACATACACATAGACATTTATATAAACACCTGGCAGTTAGTATGGTTCTACTAGTGCTCTTGTTAAGGCCTTTAGAGAAGGACATTAACTTTTGTAATCAGATCAAACTGGCTTAGCAAAGCGATTTGAGGAAAAATAGTTTTCCTTAGTGCTGAAAAACTTTCTCAGTGAAAAATAGCTTGTGGAATATTATCTAATGGGGCAGTACTATGCATTCTAAAGCCATTTACTGAAACCAAATCCTTTTTATCCATAGCAAGACCAGGCAGAGCTGAAGACCAATCTGTATCCACAATTCAATCCCAGCTAAACTAACAAAGTGCTGTCTTTAAAACCACTTTTTTTGCCAAAATCACAAGTGTAAATGTCTAGCATGGGCCAAACAATACAGACTTAAAATGTCCTGTTTACTGACAAATGATTTGATGGTAGCTTGAGAAGCCAACACCTCAGGAGGTAAAACCTAAAATGTTTTGCTTATTCTAAAATTGGTAATTTGTACAAGGTCAACTTAACTTTGACCAAAGAGAAGTATTACCCTTTACCACAGAGACATTTCATTACTGTAGTCTTAAGATTGTGTGGAAGAGGATTCATTTTGCATCAGTACTATAATCCTAAGCACACATTGAAGCTGTGTCAGCTGTATTTGTAGTCCAAGGAAGTGCAAGGAGTACTAATTTGCTGGTCTTTCTCTCCACAATCATTGTACCTCAACCCCTCTGAACATTTTGGAAACATTTGGTAAGGCAAAAGATTAAGTATACTTTATAATTTTTACCCCAGAGTGCTGGAATAATGTAAAATTGTAACATTCTGCTCAAACCTGCAGAATCAAGGCCAGAGCTAAAAGGTCATGATAGTTGCATGCTGTAATTTAAGACTATTAACCTTGTTCTACTGCATATTACTGCTTGGGACCAACAGAGCACTTCCTGAGTAAAAACTGCCACTGATCCAATCAGCAGTGCTAGTTACACAGCTGTATTGTGTGACTAGCGGTTTCCTCTCTGGACCAGTAGCGCTTTAACAAATTAGAGCATGTCATTTTTCAACTGTTATAGCCCTTTAAAACAAAGAGAGAATATAATTATATATAAAAAAGGTAAAATAATTACACATAACTATAAATTCAGCTATCTTACAGAAAAGAAAACCAATTTATCAATTAAAGAGGCAGTACATAAATAGTTAAAGTGTTTTAATTATAGCATTTGAATACAATAAAATGTCTTCCAATATTTTTTCTGTTCATACAGGAACCGTCAATCCTTCCTTTTAGTGTCACTATTGCTTTTTAACATCCATCTTTTTTTGTTCTCATACTAACTGCTAAATATAATTCCCATTTCAGAAAGTCTTGATTCACTCCAAATACGAGGCCAGTAGTGTGGGAACCTCTTGTTTTATGAGCAAGAATATAGACATAGATAAATCTGAATGATGTGACATTTGGATGGCATGAAGGATAGCAGGGTAAGGGCACAGGAATCGATATTCTAGGGATGCCTTTGTAGAATATGTCCATGTCTACTTGGAAAATGTTGCCAACAATTTCTGATTAGACAAAGTTGGAGAAAAGGTGGAGTAGATTGGGTTAATTTGTTTTAATTAAAAATAGAATGTTCGCTAAACTTGATATAGAGTAATAACTACAAATTAACACTCTAGGTTATGAGAGTCAAGTATCTTAAACGGATTGTTGGTCTGATCCGTGAACCGGCCGGTCCTAAAGTGATATTGGGCGACTGGGTCTGGAAAGTCCTTCTCTATGAGCCCACAAGTGCCAGTTGCATGCAGGTTTCTTCCACCTAATGTACACCTCCGTACGCATGATCTTGCCTCCACACTCTTTCATTCGTCACGGGGGCGTGGTTTCAAAAGCGGCCAAACAGATGACGGTAATGACATCAGTGGCTTGTCTGGGACTTGGCTGGTCCAATATATGGACTTGTACACCCGGTGACAGGATTGCAATTTAGAACATAGAGTTGTGCTGCACTAGTGGGTTCAAATGTACAAGTGCAAAAAGGATAGGAGCACCAACTCAGAAATTGCGATAAAAAGTCCTTTATTCAAAAGCGATAAGCATTAAAATTTGCACAGTATCAGAACAAAATGGTATGTAGTACAGGAGGAGACAGAAGTACACAGTTTTGGCAGATAGCTGTACTGAAAATCTACTGACTGTCAGTTAAAACTCATTCTATTGAAAGAGGAAAAGTCTTCCTCCTATTGGTGGTCCAGTAATTGAATGATTGTTTTCACAATCGTGCATGCATACAGCTTTATTATTAACCTTTTAATGACCCTATTCCCCTTCACAATACAGTACCTATACTGCTTTTACTTTAAAACTAAACTAACAGGTCATTTAAAGTAGAGACCTGGCACTCTGTGGTATATGCTCGGTCCTATGTAATAAATTGGCAATAAGCCATAATACATTAACAATGGAAACTCAGAGTACCCGGGGAGAGGAGGGGCGAGGGAGGGTTTCTCACGTTTAGTGTTTTATAATAAATATATATAGCTATCTGATCACCTGTGTAGAATGTGACAGACAGTACGTGGGACTAACGACACATGAAGTCAGGTCTAGAATCAGGGAACACTTTTCTAGCATAAAAATTGGTACTGCTAGTACACCTTAGTGCAACAGTTTGTTAATATTCATAACAAAGAAACTGGCTCCTTCAGATGGACAGCCATAGAAAAGGTACCCCCCCAGAGGGGGTGATAGGGAGAGATTGCTAGGAAGGCAAAAGGTCTTTTGGATCTTTAAGCTCTAAATGAGACTACCCAATGGTTTGAATTCTGATTACGATCTAATTAATTTTTGGTAAGAGGGCACCCATTTTGGGTCAAACCAACTGTTTGTGCATAGATACACTCAGAGTCTGGTCCCTTACTAAGCTTGTATTTCATGGGCATTTCTTTAGAGTATTTACTTGCCTCTTTTTACTCCATTCTGCTCCCTACTGTGTACTGTATATACTAATGTCAGAATATGAATGTTATTTACACAGAAATATGGCTGAGCTAAACATATAACCTGTGAATGTTTTTTTTTAGTATATTTTTAAAACCATGCATATCTGTGTTTCATACATGATGTATATGTATTGTTCCATTTTTGTTCCCCATTGAGTCATTTTGATGTTAATACATACATAGACTATACATATATAGAGTCACTGTACAAGATAGAAAATCCTGGTGCTACTCAGTTATATGTAAAAATCTAAAGATCCAGAGAGAACACTCGCCGTGTAAACAAAGTGTTTAATGAAAGAGTTAACGTTTTCGGGGAACAACCGTCGTCCTCTTGTTTTTTCACAGGAGTCTGAGGACAGGGGTTGTTCCTTGAAAACGTTAACTCGTTCATTAAACACTTTGTTTACATGGCGAGTGCTCTCTCTGGATCTTTATCATATATATATATATATATATATATATATATATATATATATATATATATATATATATATATATATTATAAAACACTAATAGTGAGAAACCCTCCCTCCAGGACCAAGTATATACCACAGAGTACCAGGTTTCTACTTTAAATTACCTGTTGGTTTAGTTTTAAAGTAAAAACAGTATAGGTATTGTATTGTGAAGAGGAATTGGGTCATTAAAAGGTTAATAACAAAGCTGTATGCGTGCACAATTGTGAAAGCATTCAATTACTGGACCACCAATAGGAAGAGGGCTTTTCCTCTTTAAATAGGATGAGTTTTAACTGACAGTTAGCAGCTTTTGAGTACGGCTATCTGCCGAAACGCATAAGCTGTGTGCTGCTGACTCCTCCGGTACCACATACCATTTTGTGCTGATACTGTGCAAATGTTAATGCTTGTCGCTTTTGAATAAAGCACTTTTTATCGCAATTTCTGAGTTGGTGCTCCTTTCCTTTTTCCACTTGTTGATATAGAGTAGTCTTATTTTTCATCAATGTGAAGGTTTTTCATGTAATGTCATATTTGTCTTCTCTTGTAAGCACTAAATATTTCTATTTTCTATGGCCTCTGTCTCATGTACAGTGGGGCAAAAATGTATTTAGTCAGCCACCAATTGTGCAAGTTCTTCCACTTAAGAAGATGAGAGAGGCCTGTATTTTTCAGCATATGTATACCTCAACTATGAGAGACAAAATGTGGAATCAAATCCAGACAATGTGATTTGGAAAGAATTTATTTGCAAGTTATGGTAGAAAATAAGTATTTGGTCAATATTAAAAATTCATCCCAATACTTTGTTATATATCCTTTGTTGGAAATGACAGAGGTCAAATGTTTTCTGTAAGTCTTCACAAGGTTGTCACACACTGTTGCTGGTATGTTGGCCCATTCCTGCATGCAGATCTCCTCTAGAGCAGTGATGTTTTGGGGCTGTCGCTGGGCAACACGGACTTTCAACTCCCTCCAAAGGTTTTCTATGGGGTTGAGATCTGGAGACTGGCTAGGCCACTCCAGGACCTTGAAATGCTTCTTACGAAGTCACTACTTCATTGCCCAGGCGGTGTATTTGGGATCATTGTCAAGCTGAAAGACCCAGCCACATTTCATCTTCAATGCCCTTGCTGATGAAAAGAGGTTTGCACTCAAAATCTCACGATACATGGCCCCATTCATTCTTTCTTGTACACGGATCAGTCGTCCTGTTCCCTTTGTAGAGAAACAGCCCCAAAGCATGATGTTGCCACCCCCATGCTTCACAGTAGGTATGGTGTTCTTTGGTTGCAACTCAGCATTCTCTCTCCTCCAAACACGACGAGTTGTGTTTCTACCAAACAGTTCTACTTTGGTTTCATCTGACCATATGACATTCTCCCAATCCGCTTCTGGATCATCCAAATGCTCTCTAGCATTTTTCAGACGGGCCCGGACATGTACTGGCTTAAGCAGGGGGACACGTCTGGCACTGCAGGATCTGAGTCCCTGGCGGTGCAGTGTGTTACTGATGGCAGCCTTTGTTACGTTGGTCCCAGCTCTCTACAGGTCATTCACTAGGTCCCCCCGTGTGGTTCTGGGGTGTTTGCTCACCGTTCTTATGATCATTTTGAGATCGGGTGAGATCTTGCATGGAGCCCCAGATTGAGGGAGATTATCAGTGGTCTTGTATGTCTTCCATTTTCTAATTATTGCTCCCACAGTTGATTTCTTCACACCAAGCTGCTTGCCTATTGCAGATTCAGTCTTCCCAGCCTGGAGCAGGTCTACAATTTTGTTTCTGGTGTCCTTCGACAGCTCTTTGGTCTTCACCATAGTGGAGTTTGGAGTGTGACTGTTTGAGGTTGTGGACAGGTGTCTTTTATACTGATAATAAGTTCAAACAGGTGCCATTAATACAGGTAATGAGTGGAGGACAGAGGAGCCTCTTAAAGAAGAAGATACAGGTCTGTGAGAGCCAGAAATCTTGCTTGTTTGTAGGTGACCAAATACTTATTTTCCACCATAATATGCAAATAAATTCTTTCCAAATCAGACAATGTGATTGTCTGGATTTGTTTCCACATTTTGTCTCTCATAGTTGAGGTATACCTATGATGAAAATTACAGGCCTCTCTCATCTTCTTAAGTGGGAGAACTTGCACAATTGGTGGCTGACTAAATACTTTTTTGCCCCACTGTATATGTTTTTGTTTAGTTTATATTTTTCACAATAGTTAACATATGATGATATATATGTCTAGGTTATCTGTTATACTATCTACATTAGTTGTAATGGGCAGCTGCTTATTGCTAAAACTAAATAAATATACATTTTTATTCAAACATGATTGACTCTGATTATTATTTTTATAAAATGTATTTTCTTTTATTAGGCTAAAATGTAAAATGCATTAACTCGCTGCAGGAACAGACAAGAATTGACTTAACTGTGAGTCTCAATTGCTTATTCTGATGTGGCACTACATCCCATCACTGCTCACTATACCAACTGCCCACTGAAAGCAGCGGACAGTACAGCTTCTAATTGGCTGTACTGGTGTGTTTTAGAAAAATTGTCTGATAAGGGTTCAAGGGGGGAATATTGTAATGAATTCCTAATTTCATCACTCTAGGAGAACAAGCTTATTACACATAGAAAATCAATATGTATTTACCTTGAACTTCTCATACAGCTATTTTTATGTTCTTCTATGAGAATTCTGTTTGGGACATTATCATTATTATTTGTAAAGTGTCTTTATTTTACACATCACTTTACAGTGAACTGACTGTACCTGAAATTAAATCTGAAACGTGATTTGTTGTTTAACATTAAGCTAAGCCCAAGCAAAAATGTCTTCTTACACCTGTTATATTTTACAACATATTATTTTGTTTCAGAGAATTCATTATTAGTTTTGGCTGGATAGAAGAACATTAAACTCAAAATTGAATGTCTCATACATAAAATATAGATAATGAATTGATATATTCATTGTTTATTGTGCTTGATTTTGCTGTAAAGGTTTTGCTTATCATGGTTCTTAGAGAGGCTAGAAGTCAAATTCTATAAACTATGTATGCTGCAGAGTTGAGATTGACTAGACTAGACAACATACTACACTGTGATTGCTAAGCAACCAGTACACAGACTTATTAACAGCTAGCCCTAATTGGACACAGAGACATAAGTACACTGACTAGTTTATCATAAACTATTGCAGAGTTTTGCAAATCAAGTAAATGCTTTGCATGCTTTTAACATTTATTTTGTATGCAGGTTATCATTTTGTCTTTTTTTTACAATTTAGTATGCAACTATTGGTATATTTTGTCTATCGTCTATCTATCATCTATCAATCTTAGCAGGTGTAGGGGAAATTTACCTTTTTTAAACTGCACATAAGACTTGCATTTGTGTTCTGGACTGGGCACATATTTATAAATGATATAGAAATAGCAGTATTCAAAAGTAAAAAAAATGTGTAGCCACCAACTAGCTCCCAGAAGTGCATTGCAGTGCCTGAGCTTACCTAGGTGTGCTTAGCAAGAGAACAAAATAAGTTTGATATTAGAAGTTAAATAAAATGACTCTTAAAATTGCATGCATTTAGTCATGAACTTTTTTTTTTTTACTTGTCCTTTTTCATCCTATGGCTAGAAGTTTAGTAAGAAATTCACATTTAGTTGTTTAGTTCTGATTTTCAGTAAAACACCACTTTCATCAAAAATAATTAAAGGGACACTGAACCCAAATTTTTTCTTTTGTGATTCAGATAGAGCATGCAATTTTAAGCAACTTTCTAGTTTATTCCTATTATCAAATTTTCTTCATTCTCTTGGTATTTTTATTTGAAAAGCAAGAATGTAAGTTTAGATGCGGCCCATTTTTGGTGAACAACCTGGGTTGTTCTTGCTGATTGCTGAATAAATTCACCCACCAATAAACAAGTGCTGTCCAGGGTCTGAACCAAAAATTGTCTGGCTCCTTAGCTTAGGTGCCTTCTTTTTCAAATAAAGATAGCAAGAGAAAGAAGAAAAATTGATAATAGGAGTAAATTATAAAGTTGCTTGGGGTCGGAAGGGGAGGAGGCACTGTGCTGTAGCTCAGAAGGGAAAGAGCTTAGCTCCCAAGCAGTGTTACCCGCAAGCATTTTCCTAGGGGCCGTGAGTTCCTTAACGGCCACCGGATCCTTGCACCTGTTAGTGCAGCTTGCATAGACCCCCACTCACCAACGGGGTGTATTCCGGCCCAGACTCTGGTGTTTGGAGGCATTTTACCCAGGCCTATCTGGCCGTTCTTACCAACAGGCAAAAGCGAAGAAGGGTTCAAGTGACACATCTAGTTCGGTACTTACCGACAGCAACGGGTCTGGATCCCGGGAGAAGGATGCACCTGCTATCGTAGTAGTCATCGACAGCTCAAAGGGTAGTGACAGATGAAATGACCTATCCAGCTACGGATCTGTACGGAACTAAAGGAGCCTGCCTCAGCGGGAGGAGCATGCACCCGTGACACCAGCTGGTGCTATACGGAAACAGTCTCTGACGGCTACAATAGGCAGCGTATTACAGCAGAGTTTGCTGCTTGGCTATATCGCCAGCTACAGAGGTATACAACGGCGCAGAGGGGAACCCTGCCTTTGCCGGCCCAGACAATCTACGAGCCGCATTGTCTGCAGAGGCTTGCAGGGCTTAAAGATTTAACACAGCGGGAGAGCTATCTTGCAGTGTTACTACTTGTGCCCCGTGGAAGTAGTCCTTAGCTTGGACTAATAGTGTTATCGCACGGGACATCCACTTTTGTTTATGTCACTGCTGTAAGGAGAGGCCAGCACATCTTTAGCCCAGAACACAAATGGATCCCTGTGTATTGAAGGGTGCTGGTGTGAAGGAGAGTCATCTTGATACATGAGTCAGCATGCTGGTAAGAACTCTCCTGTTTGATCTGAACAACGGTTATTAAACACCTACATAGAACACAAGACATAGAAATATCTTTAAACTAAGGAGACAGTGTCTCCCTGGCGGGACACCCACCATACCTGTTTGTATCTTAATTGGGAACATTTTAGATGGATAGCCCTGATTTCTGCACGCTAATATGCTGTATGCCCTGTTGTGACCCTATTACCTGCCTACTGGACTAATACTAGGACCTTGGGGGTATTATACTAATTTTTGGAATCGGCTAAGGAGAGCAGTATAAAAGGGCGGGTCCATACTATCTCTGTATAATCAAAGCTGTTCTGTACAATTTAATGGCTTGATAGTGCTTTTGCATTTATTTGCTGGCTGACAATAGTTGAAGAACGTAGGTCATTAAATTTAAGATAGCACATGCTAGAATCTAGGTTTTCTTAGGTCTAATATTCCTGGATATTAGGGGTCCTGTAGCAGACTTCTTATCTTTTCAAACTTATGCAAGTGGATATAGAGCTGGTTAAGTAGTTGGAGTGAGCAGAACCTATGTTTTGTTATTAATACTGGCGTAAGTGAGTAATTTACCTACTAAAACACTGAATACTACATAAGTTATAGGCTTCTCTATTTTCCTTTGTCTGCGAGCTTCTCATTCTCGAATATGCTAAGGATAAAGCTGCTGAAAATTTCTCCTGACTAAAGGGGAATAGAGAAACTTATTACAAAGCTAGAAAAGAAAGGGAGGAATTTTTGCTCTCTATAGCAGGGAAAGCCCTTTTGAAGGGCTCAACACACTTTGAAAGATTTGGTAATAAAGGCAGTAAATACTTAGAGAACTTGATAAATAGAACAAAAAAAAAGGAAAACTATAGGTTTGATTAACTCAGAGGGTAAAATACAAAATAAAGTGGAAGAGATTACACTATTATTTCAGAAATATTTCGCAGATTTATATTTATCACAATCTCCTAAAAAAGAAATCATTCAGAAGTTCTTAACAAATATTAAGCTCCCAAAAATCTCAGAGGAGGATAAAATAGAGCTCAATGCACCTATTACTGAGACAGATATTTTAAATACCTTAAAGGCTATGAGCAAAGGAAAGGCACCTGGGCCAGATGGCTTGCCATTAGAATTCTACCTATGCCTCAAGGAGGATATTGTAAAAACCTTGGGGGAAGTATATAATCATTTCTTTATTCATAGTCAAAAGATCTCTGCACAATTTAAGTTAGCCAATATTATCCTCCTTCCGAAGGAGGGAAAAGATGTTACACAACTTTCTTCTTATAGGCCAATCTCTCTCTTGAATCTTGATTACAAGATATTGATGAAAATAATGGCAAATAGACTTTAAACTATTCTTCCAAATAGAAGAATAGAAATACTGGATTTGTATGGAGAGGTATCAGGTTATAAAAGCAATTACTCTAAATCTAAAAATTTTGTGCTTAAAGAAATCGATTGATATTCAAACATATCAATTTATAGAAACACAGAAATTAAGCTACTTGGGAATCTATCTATCACCAAATCCAGCTAAATGGTATGAACTAAATTTTACTCCGGTTCTTCAACATAACATAGAAAGATTAAAACAATGGATCAATATGCCGCTTTCATTATCGGGAAGGGTGGCAGTATTTAAAATGTTTATTTTGCCCAGAATTCTTTATCTTATTAGAATTCTCCCAATGATGATAAAAGATGTAGATATTTGTAATTTCCTGAAAGAACTTCGGCACTTTCTGTGGAAAGGGAAAAAGCCAAGGATTAGATTAGAGAAACTATATCTTCAAATATCTAAAGGTTGATTGGCTCTCCCTAATTTAAAATATTACAACAATGCAGCTTTAATAAGATACCCACTAGATTGGTTAACACACACGGACAACTTTTCGAATCGTAAAATGGAGGAAGCAGTTTGTGCGCCACTATCTTTGCCATTTATTTTGCATGCTTCAGACAGGGAACTCTGTACCAGAATTCGTACACACCCTTTGTATAAAGATATTATAAGGGCTTGGAGGGTGGTATTGAGATCGGTAGGCCATGGGCATATGATTACCAAACAACTACCCCTTTTGGGGAATCCTAGATTTATTCCAGGTCTAAGTTATGAGGTATTCCATCGTTGGAGGCTAAAGAATATTATATATATAAATCAATTGGTCAACCCTCTATCGTTACGCCCATACAATTTTAGGGAGTTTCAGATAAAATATGATGTACCATCATCAGATAAGTTTTATTATTTTCAGGCAAAACACTATCTGTTGCAAATGTTAGGCAAAGAACCAAGAATCGTTTACAAAGATCCGATTCTAGATTGTCCAAGAGTCAAAAAAGGTCTCTTATCCATTCTGTATGGTATACTACAAACTCCAGAGACGAAAAGAGTTATTGAAGAATACACTAATAGGTGGGGTAATTACAATCTTAGTACTAGCCTGATTATTCTAGAGTTTTGAAATTATTAAGAATATTACAAAGTCATCTAAATATAGAGAATCTCATTTTAGATTAATACACTTTGACTATATTACCCCAAGAAGGGCACAAAAGTGGAACAATTTAATAGATAACAAATATGTAAAATGTGGGGAGGTAGATCCATCTATAATTCACATTGTGTTTTCATGCCCCAAGATTAGACAGCTGTGGGGTAAAATTTAGCATTTTCTATTGATTCTAATAAAGAAGAAGATTCAACTATCAGGAGAAAACTCCATTTTCTTAAATAAGGAGGTTAATTGGGGGGTAAACACTAAATTTATACAATGGGTTATAATTTTAACGAGATCCTTACTTTATGCAAATTGGGTTAATAACAAGATTCCTTCTAAAGGAGCAGTTGAAAAAAAGTTACTCAGACAAGCGTTCCTGGAAGCTTATGATACTAGATTTTACAATAAAGGAAATATCTTGAACTACAAGAAAACATGGCTGGGATTTATTAAGTACATGGGGGAAGACGCTGTGTTAAATATATCACAAATAATCCCAGTGTCTGAGGGGAGCGGGGAAGTAATGTTGTAGTCTGCCTCTTTTTTTTTTTTTTTTGTGTATGGAGGGGTGGGGAGGGGGTGGGGTTTGGGCAGGTTATATACCTGTTCAAATAATAAGATAACAGTATGAAGCTATTTAGTGGTTTGATCAAAGAATGGTGAATTTTAGTGGAAGGAGAGTGAAGTGAAAGAAGGGGGAATATTGGGATATTATAAGTTTATGATGGCTAGTTAACTAATGACTGCAATAATATCCTAGATGATATTTTCTGTTCTGTGTGCGTGATATGTTGCTCATTTTCCTACTTTTTCTCTCTTGGTATTTTTTATATGATTTTTTTAATAAAGATAAAATAAAAAAGAGGAAAGGGAAAGGGAAAAGAGAGGCAGGGGAGAGAGAGAGAGGGAGGAAAGAAAGAAAAAGAAAAAAAGAAAGAAAAAAAAGGATCACCTTCTTTATGTTTAGACTATGCTTTTGCTATTACTGATGACGATAAATATGTTTACAAAAGAACAACATATATGTAACCATGTATAAATTTAAGACTTTATGCGCTGTAATATTGTTTTATTCTTTGAAAATTTAATTAAAAAAAAAAAATGAAGAATACTACATAAGTTGTTAATGATCTTTATATATAAAATTTAAAAGTATGTTTAGAAGTTATTAAGCTAGTAAGCAGTGTATAGCGCTGAATCTACTTGTATATTTTATAAGTACTTATACATTTAGGAGCCTGTTGGCTTTTAATGAATCAGGGCATCCCCCCCCCCCCTCTTTTCTTAAGTGGTAAGCAAAGGCAGTGATTGGTGTCTTAAGGCACATTATTATTAAATCACTTTCTCATTTACTAGACATGTGCGATTCATTTCGGATTTATTTGGAAATTCAGAAAATTCAGTAAATTCGGAGATTCGGATCGATTAAAATTTCCGAATTAAAATACTTCCGAATCGCACACAGCTTATGGCACATATTTACTTTGCCTGTGTCATAACATACATAGTTTTTTTGGGGGGTGCTTCCTGCAGGAGGAGGAGCTAACAGGTGCACGAGAAAGTAGCGTGTTACCTGTAGGAGCTCACTGAAGAGCTAACCCCCGTCAAGGTCTGCTGTTGGAGTACACCGTACACTCCCTAGGACACGACCCTATCGATATTCGGGTCCGACTTGGAAGCACCAAGAAGCCGTTAAGGGCTCACTCGCTAGAGCCGCAGCCGAAGCACTGGCCACACGCTCACTCTAAACAGCTGAGAGCGCGCTGCATCAGAAAGCGAGCCGGACAGCACAGCAGTAGCAGACACATTGAGTAAAAATCAGCGCAGGGCCTCTTTTCTATTACCTTAAGGAGTAAGGAGCAGTAACCCGTGAGGTGGTGCAGGCGGCAAGGACTACCCTGATAAAGAAGAGTGGAAACCCACCGGCTGCCTCAGCTGACGGCAGTCTTCCAGAACAGGTGGGCGGTTCACAGCTAGCAGTACCTTCACAGAAAGCATAATCACGCCGGAGGTGCTGCAACAGTTCAGGCCCGCTCTGCAAGTTTCTATGCAGATTGATTCTTCTTGTCCACCTGGGATCTGCTGGGAGGAGCCGTAGCTCTTAGGCTTACTTGAAACCGGTGGCCGGCGCTTTGTATCTGTCCCCTGAGGTCTCTCGGTGGCTACATGCTATAATAGTGCTACCACAGAAGTGGTGATCTTCTGCTACCCACGTTTCTCAGCTTCAGCTCTGCGGTGTGGATCCTCTGCCAGAGCTATGCACAGATGCTGACTTTGTGTGCCGCCTGCTTCAAAACAAACACCGGTTCTCAGGGTAAGATTGCTGAAAAATTTGTAATACAATAACTGTTGCTCCAAAGGTGAGACTGACTGCCTGCTTACGCTTTACTAGACCCTGCATGTTATACAGCTCTTTATCAGCTAGCCGGTGATAGAAGAGGCACGCTTTGAATTCTTTCTGCTTACCAACACCTAACTTGCTGTATGCCCGCCACTAAAGAGACATTTTTTTGCCTTCCTGAATAACATGACTGTACAATACACTGCAGATACTACAGCTGCTCTCTAAGCAGTGCCTGATAGGAAAGATAGGCTAAATCTTTACGCTAAAATCTACACTATCGAATAGCATTGGCTGTTTCACGCCTGTAACCAAAGAAATACATATAAATAGTTTTGGGCTATAATAATCTCCATATCTCTTAGCCCCCTTCCAAGCAGGGCCTACCAGGGAAATACTGGTTACGCTTAATTAACCTGTTGACGTCCTACTATTAAAGAGACTATCTCCAAAGATACAGCTGGGCTGGTACGCTGCTATCAAAAGCTGACATATCAGTTACGGGGAGACATTAAACATATTAAGACTTTCTATTCTGCAAAAGCGAGGTTCCTGGAGCACTTGCTGGAAAAGCGATCTGTTGGCAAGCTAGTCATCTTCTCTCACAGACTTTTACAGGGGCGCAGGTCTGCAATATCCCTGGCGATATTGCTAGTCCATCAAAATCTCAGCAAGCCCCCATAGAATCTTTTTAAGCTTGCAAGCACTTCCATTTATTTTTATTTCACTTATTTTTTTCTTTTCTTCTTTCCTCCCTTTTTTTTGCTTGAATTTTGATCATACGCAACTGAATGTATGTTTATATCTATGAGCAGGGATAGTCACGAACCAAGGCTGTGGCGGACATTTTCCAAAGTACAGAGATTAGTAAAGGACACAAAGGTACATTTCAAATTAAAGACATCAAAAAACACTCTTTACAGAGAGGGTAGTGCATACGTGGTGGAATAGCCATACAGCAGAAGAGGTAGAGACAGTGACATAGTTTAAACTTGCATGGGATAGGCATAAGGTTATGCTAGATATAAGATAAGGCCAGGAACTAATGAAAGTATTCAGAAAATTGGGCAGACTAGATAGGTCGAATGGTTCCTATCTGCTGACATATTCTATGTTTCTATAAGTCAGAAGAGCGAAACTTTGCTGTCAAATGGGCTGCACGTTGGACGCCCCTGGTCTAGTTCCAAAAGTACAAATTAGTAATCTAATCAAACAAGTTTAAGATAACATTTATATGGTATTACCTTTTATTTATTTTTTGGTTATATTGAGAGTCTGCAACTTCTGACCAAACCCACGCACCTTGATGTTAATTGCATGATCATCATGGTTGGTTACTTACCTGGTTACGTAAGGTTTGTCAGAGTAGGCAGTGGTCTTCTACACACAAACACCAGCATCATGCTACCGCACAGATCAAGGAATTGGGATGGGTCACAACTGACGGTTAGTTGACTGCAGGCAGCTTGCTTCTTCCCTCACTTTCCCACTACTAAGCGTGGCGCTGCTTGGGTCAAGGAGGAGTAAGGACCAGCATTCATCTGTCCTACTCCTCTCTCCCCTCCACAAAACAGGTGGCGGACACTGCAAGGGCCAGTCACGGACACCAGTGTCCGTGTACGGACACCTTGCCTATCCCTGTCTATGAGTGTTGTATGATCATACTAGCAGGTATATTTTGAGTCTTAAGTTGCTATGTTAATGGTCCTCTAATTTACCACAGGAACAAAGAACATAAAGGGAGAGTTGGTGAAAAATAATGTATTAATTTATACCTTTTTTTTTCTGTTAGAGGTTAGCAGAGAAATCCATAGCAGTGAGCAGGAGTGATATGGGTCTTCATTAAGTGTTGCAATTTAAGTCAAAAATCTATATCAGCTCCTGGTTGAATTTTGCAACATTTAGTGCTGTGTACTGCTAATCTTAGACAAGTAGCAGAGTATTGCCGCTTAAGAAGTAAATTGTACTCTGACTCAATGTAATTTGGTGTTGCATGCCTTTGGTGAGACTTGATTTTAAGGATATGTAACAGCATGTTAAAATTTCTGGTTTAAATCTCTGCAAGAGTTTAAATATAATTATTTCAATCATAGTGACTACAATATAAAAAGAGAAAAGGAAGAGAAAGGTGAAAGAAAAAGAAAGGTTCTGTCGCTATAAACCAGGGTATAAGGCTTAAATTTAAAGGTATACTCAAACAGGGAGAATTTAGGTCTTCTTCCTCTCCTAGCGTCTGTCCATATAGTTATTTCTGGGCAAGGCCACGTAACTCACTTAGAGCACTGCTCACTTTTTATTTATTATACAATAGAAGCACACATATATCCCTTTGCACGGGGCTTACTCCCCTTAAAAAAAAAAAAAAAAAAAAAACTTTTTTCAAAGAAAAAAAAAATATATGCATATACATCACGATTTGTATTTTTTTCTTTTTTTCTCCTCTGTTTTACATTGCGCACTTCCCTTTTCCTGCCCTCACTAACACGAGAAATCTATGGAAAGATTTCTCCTCCTGCACAGCACACCTCCTCAGACCATGCCTCCAAAAAGTAAGGACAGAAGGCCACGCACATCTGATATTATGAATGAAAATATCAATGAAGGTTTAAATCAAAAGACAGACTTACAACCCTTAATTTCCCAACTTAGCGATATCTTTCTTCCTCAATTTGAACAACTTAAAATCCAAATCTCCAGTCTATCGTCAGAATTAAAAGTATTCGCTAACAGACTCACAGAAGCAGAAGATAGAATTTCAGAAGTGGAAGATATAGCTAATAATCAGTCTCACAAAATTCAAGAGTTAGAAAAGAAAAATATGACTCTGACTGCTAGGTTAGATGACCTTGAAGACCGCTCAAGGCGAAATAATTTAAAAATCATAGGTCTTCCTGAGTCAGATAAACCAAAAGATTTATTACACTTTGCTGCGACAATATTGCCCCAAGCTCTAGGCCTAGACCTCTCTCAGTTGCCAATACCGGTAGAACGGGCGCACAGATTGGGACCCCCTAGAAGCAGAACCAATGGAAAAAATATGCATAGAACAATTTTGGTCAAGTTCCTAAATTTTCAAGATAAGATAAATATTCTCCGTCTGTATAGGAAAACAGATGATTTCCATATAGAAGAAAATAGAATTCTATTGTTTCAAGATTATTCCGCTGATACTGCTTTTAGGAGGAAAGAAATGGCCCCTTTCTGTACTAAGCTGATAAAAGAAGGCTTTTTGGCAAAATTAGTGTACCCCACAAAAATTATTATAGAAGAGAAGGAAGGCATAGTCAGATTAGACAATGTAGAAGAAGCCAAAGGGTATTTCAAAGATCACAAGCTAACACTCACATGAGGTCTGTACAGCTACAAATTAGAATATGCTTGAGTCTTCTAGGTACTCTGTTAATTTATCTGTCCAAAATGGAAAATATGTCTAAACATAAAGAGTTTAAAGAGTTAAGAATGTTAGTTATTAAGTTGATTCTTCGGCTGCTCTTGCTGCCAAAATTGTATTACGCCTTGGCTGATAAGGTTTTTGTTGTATATAATTTTTCTTTCTTTCCCTTTTTTTTTTTTTTTTGTCTTTTTGTTGTTGCGGATGGTTACCTTCACTCCCTCCCCTTCCCCCCCCCCCCCCTTGCTGCCCTTGCTCGTCTACCTATATCTCCTAGCTTACGTATGATATATCTATTTGCTAGATGAAGGGTAATATCAGACTGCTTTCATGGAACGTGGGTGGCATCACCTCCCCAATCAAAGGGAAAACAATAATTAGACAACTGGGTAAACATAACCCTGATATAGCCTTAATACAAGAAGCATACCTGAAACAAGAGGAAGTGTTAAACTTAAAGCCAAATGGGTTGGGGAGGTGATTGCCACCCCCTGTTCTAGAAGGAAAAAAGGAGTAGCTATCCTGATAAACAAAAAATTGACATATAATATTATAAAAATATCATTAGATCCTGATGAGAGATGGGTTCTCTTGGAGATACAGGTTGAGGGCTTCAAGATGCTGATCTGTAATGTCTATGGCCCTAACAAATCAGAGCCTATTTTTTGGAATAGCTTAATCTTTATGTTAACTAACTTTATGGATCAGAATATAGTTTTAGCAGGTGACTTTAATTTAATACCATCAGAATCCCTAGACAAATTCAGTCCCAGGAATTCCACTTTTTCCGGTCAGAAGGCCAAAATATTTAAGCAAATATGTAAAAACCTGAAATTACATGATATCTGGCGCCTTCAATTTCCAGATACAAGGTCCTTTACTTGTGATTCGAAAGCCTATGGCTCTCTATCTAGAATAGATTTTTTTTTTGTTATCTAGCTCCTTGATTAAATTAGAGATTCAAACAAAGATATTTGACATTCTGATTTCTGACCATGCAATTATCTCTTTAGATATACAGTTACATTCTTTTCAGAAAATTGAAAGAAACAATTTTTTCTTCCCAAAATATCTAGTAAATAACCTTGAATTTAATAATTGGCTAGTACATAAATGGAAAGAATTTTCCCTTTTAAACAGATTATATAGAGAAAAAACCCAAATATTTTGGGAAACTGCGAAAGCCTATCTAAGAGGAGAGATTAAAGCATATATGATTTTTTTAAAAAAGAAGCTGCAAATGAGGGAAAATCAGCTTTCCAAACAAGTACAGAATGCATATCGTAAATATATAAATAACCCCTCTAGGAGACTAAGAGATAAATATAATGGGGCCAAAACGGAAATGGATATCTTTATTAAACAGAAAGTTACAGGGGAAGAATTAAAGATAAGTGCCAAATATAAAGGTCAATACGGGAAGTCAGCTAAGTTTCTATCTAGACTAGACAAAGCAAGGAAAAAGTCCAATGTAATAGAGGCTATCCACGATGGGACAGAAAGAGTAACCGATCAGGCTAAAATTAAAAATGTATTTTTAGAATTCTATCAAAATCTATATGCTGCCAAAGAAATCAATGCTGATAACAAAGTTAATTTTTGGCAAAGAACCAATTCCTCTAAGTTATCACAAGTAATAGCTAATGATTTAAATAGACCAATAACCAGTGATGAAGTAATGGAAACCATTAAGAATGCTAAACTTAACAAAGCTCCTGGCCCGGACCAAATTCCTGCGGAAATGTACAAAATACTTAAAATAGAGATAGTAGATATTCTAGTACAATTGTTTAATGGTTATTTTATTGGTGGTCAAAGTATGTCAAAGTACGTTTCTGAATCTACAATATCACTGATATTGAAAAAGGGTAAACCTGCGCTAGATCCTAAGTCTTACCAACCTATTTCATTGCTTAATGTAGACTATAAGCTATTAACTCATATTATCGCCAACAGATTGAAAGGATGTTTAGATCCTATTATACATCCCGATCAGGTGGGCTTTATGCACCAAAGATCCCCAACCAAAAACACACGGAAGGTATCGCTAGTATTAGAATATCTACGAAATAAACTCTCTGAAAAAAACAGCAATTAAACAGGATTTTGCGTTAATAACAATCGATGCTGAAAAGGCATTTGATGTTATAATCTGGGATCACCTGTTTTTTACTTTATCTCAATTTGGCTTTACAGGTCAGTTTCTGCAATTCATTAAAACAATATATGACCATCCGAGGTCTAATATATTAATAAATGGTAGCTATACTACAAATTTCACATTATATAGGGGGACGAGGCAAGGTTGTCCACTCTCGCCGCTACTATTTAATGTGGCTATAGAACCGCTTGCTATAATGATGCGGGAAGAACTACAAGGAATTAGGCTGGGGGAACAAAAACTTGTACTATCCTTTTACGCAGATGACCTGCTGTTATACGTCAAAAACACAAAGAAAAATATACCACAGGCCCTAAAGATCATTGACCTGTTCAGCTCTATTTTGGGCTATAAAATTAACGCCAACAAGTCCGAAATTTTATGGGTACATAAAAACAAAGAGAGCCTACAAAAACACCCCTTTTGCGAGCCCCCTAGTATTAAATATTTAGGAATATATTTCCATGCTGACCCAAAACAATGGTACAGATTAAATTACGCTTCTTTCTTTAAAAAGGCATCGGAGAAACTACAACAGTGGAGTGCTTTCCCTATTTATCTCTCTGCCAAAGTAATGATTATTAAATCTATCTTATTCCCCCAATTGATGTATATTATGCAAAATATTCCAATGTTTATACTGACCCAAGATAACAAAAGGTTTAATGCAGAATGTGCAAATTTTCTATGGAATAACAAAAGACATATGCTGTCCATAGCCAAGTTAACACCTAGAATGGAAGAAGGAGGCTTATCCTTTCCAGATATTAAAAAGTATAATATTGTCCGGAGTACTGAAGACCTCAGGGCTTCACGGCAGCAGGTAGTGAGCAGCAGCAACAATGGAGGCCATATTGTCGCAATGGGTTCAGAAGTATCACGATTTCATGAAAGGAGCAGACGCACAGATACAGGATTACCCCCTTATGAAGTCTCCTATCCTCCCTGGCGCCATACTGCTAAGTTATGTGTTCTTTGTGTTGTCCCTTGGACCACGAATTATGGCAAATCGGAAGCCATTTGACCTGAAGCCATTGATGGTTGTTTATAACTTTGGCCTTGTGGCATTTTCTGCTTTCATTGTATATGAGTTCCTCATGTCGGGTTGGTTAACTGGGTACACGTGGCGCTGTGACCCTGTGGATGTGTCCGATAATCCAATGGCCTTAAGGATGGTTCGAGTTGCCTGGATGTTCTTGTTCTCAAAATTTATTGAGCTCCTCGATACTGTTTTCTTTGTCTTGAGAAAGAAGAATGAGCAGATCACGTTTTTGCACATCTTCCATCACTCTGTTCTGCCCTGCAATTGGTGGTGGGGAGTGAAATTTGGTCCAGGCGGTATGGGCTCTTTTTCATGCTATGATCAATTCCCTGGTTCATGTCATTATGTACTTATACTATGGACTGTCTGCTGCTGGACCACGTTTCCAGAAATACCTTTGGTGGAAGAAACACATGACAGCCATTCAACTGATCCAATTTGTATTGGTCTCCATTCACATCTCACAGTATTACTTCATGCCCAGCTGTGGGTACCAGTACCCCATCTTTATTCACCTCATCTGGATTTATGGCACAGTCTTCTTCATGTTATTTTCCAATTTCTGGTACCAGGCCTACACCAAGGGAAAACGTCTGCCGAACGGTAATGCAGCTGTCAATAGCGCCATACATCAGAACGGCAAAGCCAAAAATGGCAAACCCAAGTCCAACTAGACCCAAGCACCTGAAGACGTGAGTGTGCGAAATCTTCATACGCACAAATGCAGCAGGTGCAAAGGAAGGTCTTGCCACCATTATTAACATGCCCAGCTGTGTGATGGCCAGTAAAAATAAACTGCCAAACTGTTATCTGAGTGCAACTGGGGAATTCACCAGCCAAATGAAGTGCCTAAAAGACTGTTTAAACCAAAAGTCTGAATCCAAGCTACCCTATGTTCCTTCCCTCTGCTATAGCTACTCTTTCTGCCTGCAGTATGAAGACACTCCTGAGCAGTCCATGAAGAATCCAGCCCACTCCAGCAATGCAATAAACCACATGTATGTGCTCTTTACTGTACTAACCGGTCCCACAAGGTTACCGGCTGTCAGATTCCAGTAAATCTGGGTCAGACAGATGACATTTCCTCACTAACTCCTGTTTGCTTTCATATCACTTTGCAGTGGAAATGTTTTTTGGTTTTAGGGAGATATTTCTGCATTGCTAAGGAAAAGTGCATGGATTCTGAAATACTTGAATACAGGGACATCTGTGAGTTGTACATTTAGTTCCTAGTGTCCCCGTCTTTGTTTTCCAAAGGAAGCAACAGTATTGTGTGTATTTGTGTGTTTTGGCTAAATTTAGTAGACCTAATGAATTAGATTGTCAGCTTAGTTGTGTGCACTTGTTCATTTGTCAAACCCAACACTTCCTTACCCTTAACCTGTCCACACTCACTTTATTGTCCTGCAGTTTATCTGCCACTGATTTGTCACACTGTAGCATTCCTGTTGAATCTTTATTTTTAAAAATCACTTTATTGTAGATTAAAAATAAAAAAAAATAAAAAAAAAAAAAAAGTATAATATTGCCACTTTAGCCCATTTTGCAATTGACTGGGTATCAGAAGCCAACCACCTCACACTATTATCAATAGAGGAATTCCTGACTGCACCTTTCTCACTGAAAGCCCTACTACACTGCCCAACGACACAATTACCGACTCATATTAAAAATATAAAGACACTATTTAACACTATTGAAGCATGGCAAAAACTTAATATAATGTTTAAAGCTAATTTTGAGATTTCCCCATTTCTCCCGATACAAGGTAACCCAAAATTTATACCTGGTCTATCACATGAAGTTTATAGGACGTGGATGCAAAAAGGTTTGCTCTATGTATATCAATGTTTAGATAACATGTCCCAAATAAGATCCTTTGAGGATATTGCGAGAGAATTTTGTCTATCCAATAAGATTTTTTTTGCTTATCTACAGATTAGGCACTATATAACAGGAATAAAAAACCAAATCTAGACATGAATGGCTGGGGGGAAGTTGAAAATTATATAACAAGCTATAAACTAGGTAAACACAGTATAGCTCTTCTATATAAAATCATGCTGGCAAAACAGGCCCAATTGTTTATGGATAATTTAGTCCAGAAGTGGAATCTTTCCTTTACGGATATCTCTGCAAAATCTTTGATTGCTAGTTTTAAATGGGTACAGGGAGCGAACATCTCTACAGTCTGGAAAGAATCACAAATAAAATTACTCAATAATGCTTATATGACACCTTGGAAAATATCTAAGTGGTACTCGCATTCTGCAGAAAAATGTCAGAGATGTAACAATTCTCGGGCAGATATAATCCACTGTTTTTGGAACTGTCCCAAGATAGCTCAGTTCTGGAGAAAAGTAGAATTTTGGCTTAATAAGCTATTAGATTTTAGGTTAAAAATCCAAGCTAAACATATTTTTTTTCTCTATAACATAGACCATAATAGAGCTAATATCAATCTTATTAACACGGCAATTATGCTTGGTCGCAACCTTATATTAAAAGACTGGAAGAATAGGAAAGCACCCACAATGGGCTGTTTCATAAACACTATACATGCCCAGATAATTTTTGAACAAATGAGTATAGTCCCCTCAGAAGAGAAAAGGATCAGAGATTTCTTTTTGAAATGGCTAAGAGTTATCTTGTCTTATCCGTTGACTACTCAGTTTCTCCTCGTTCGTAATTTTCGTAGATCGGAATTTTGTGGTTTTCTTTTTGTTATCTGTACTGTATATCGAATTGGTCAATAAAACTATTTAAAAAAAAAAAATACTTCTGAATCTACCGAATGAATCCGAATTAGCTGCCGTATCTACCGAATAAATCCGAATTAGCTCGGTAAAATTCGTCATTCCCCCATAGGAAACAATGGGGCAGTTTCGGCTGAAAAAAAACACCCGCTATCTCTGACACCTGCATTATTTTATTAACCCCTAATCTGCCGCTCTGGACACCGCCGCCACCTACATTATACCGATGTACCCCTTATCTGCTGCCCCTAACATCGCCGACACCTACATAATATTTATCAACCCCTAATCTGCCCCCCCAACCTCGCCGCAACCTAACTACATTTATTAACCCCTAATATGCCGACCGGACCTTGACGCTACTATAATAAATGTATTAACCGCTAAACCCTCACACTCCCGCCTTGCAAACCCTATAATAAATGTTATTAATCCCTAATCTGCCCCCACCCAACGTCGCCGCAACCTAACTACAAGCATTAACCCCTAATCTGTTGACCGGACACCGCCGCCACCTACATTATAGCTATGAACCCCTAATCTGCTGTCCCTAACATCGCCGACCCCTATATTATATTTATTAACCCCTAATCTGCCCCCCCCAACGTCGCCGCAACCTAACTACAAGTATTAACCCCTAATCTGCCGACCGGACATCGCCGCCACTATAATAAATGTATTAACCCCTAAACCGCCGCACTCCCGCCAGGCAAACACTATAATACATTTCATTAACCCCTAATCTGCCCCCCCAACGTCGCCGCAACCTAACTACAAGTATTAACCCCTAATCTGCCAACCGGACATCGCCGCCACGATTAATAAATGTATTAACCCCTAAACCGCCGCACTCCCGCCTTGCAAACACTATAATAAATTTTATTAACCCCTAATCTGCCCTACCTAATATTGCCGCCACCTACCTACAATTATTAACCCCTAATCTACCGCCCCCAACGTCGCCGCTACTATAATAAAGTTATTAACCCTAAACCTAAGTCTAACCCTAACACCCCCCTAACTTAAATATAATTTCAATAAAACGAAATAAATTTACTATAATTAAATAAATTAATCCTATTTAAAACTAAATACTTACCTGTAAAATAAACCCTAATATAGCTGCAATATAACTAATAGTTACATTGTAGCTATTTTAGGATTTATATTTATTTTACAGGCAACTTTGTATTTATTTTAACTAGGTACAATAGCTATTAAATAGTTAATAACTATTTAATAACTACCTAGCTAAAATAAATACAAATTTACCTGTAAAATAAATCCTAACTTAAGTTACAATTACACCTAACACTACACTATCATTAAATTAATTAAATAAATGAATCCTATTTAAAACTAAATACTTACCTGTAAAATAAACCCTAATATAGCTACAATATAACTAATAGTTACATTGTAGCTATTTTAGGATTTATATTTATTTTACAGGCAACTTTGTATTTATTTTAACTAGGTACAATCGTTATTAAATAGTTATTTACTATTTAATAGCTACCTAGTTAAAATAATTACAAAATTACCTATAAAATAAATCCTAACCTAAGTTACAATTAAACCAAACACTACACTATCATTAAATAAATGAACCACAAGTACCTACAATTAAATACAATTAAATAAACTAAAGTACACAAAAAAAAATATTACAAGAATTTTAAACTAATTACACCTAATCTAAGCCCCCTAATAAAATAAAAAAGCCCCCCAAAATAAAAAAATGCCCTACCCTATACTAAATTACAAAAGTTAACAGCTCTATTACCTTACCAGCCCTTAAAAGGGCCTTTTGCGGGGCATGCCCCAAAGAAAACAGCTCTTTTGCCTGTAAAAAAAAAACACAATACCACCCCCCACCACCCACATACCCCTACTCTAACCCAAACCCCCTTAAATAAACCTAACACTACCCCCCTGAAGATCTCCCTACCTTGAGTCGTGTTCACCCAGCCGGGCCGAAGTCTTCATCCGATGGGGCAGAAGAGGACATCCAGACCAGCAGAAGTCTTCATCCAAGCGGGGCAAGAAGAGGTCTTCCATCCATCAGAAGTCTTCATCCAGGCGGCATCTTCTATCTTTATCCATCCGGAGCGAAGCGGCAGCATCCTGAAGACATCCGACGCGGAGCATCCTCTTCTTTCTTGATCCGACGACTAAATGACGGTACCTTTAAGTGACGTCATCCAAGATGACGTCCCTTGAATTCCAATTGGCTGATAGGATTCTATCAGACAATAGGAATTAAGGTAGGAAAAATCTGATTGGCTGATTCAATCAGCCAATCAGATTGAAGTTCAATCCGATTGACTGATCCAATCAGCCAATCAGATTGACCTCGCATTCTATTGGCTGAGATTAGGTGTAATTAGTTTAAAATTCTTGTAATATTTTTTTATTTTTTGTAATTTAGTGTTTGGGTTTTTTTGTACTTTAGTTTAGTTTATTTAATTGTATTTAATTGTAGGTACTTGTAGTTAATTTATTTAATTTATTTAATGATAGTGTAGTGTTAGGTTTAATTGTAACTTAGGTTAGGATTTATTTTACAGGTAATTTTTTAATTATTTTAACTAGGTAGTTATTAAATAGTAAATAACTATTTAATAACTATTGTACCTAGTTAAAATAAATACAAAGTTGCCTGTAAAATAAATATAAATCCTAAAATAGCTACAATGTAACTATTAGTTATATTGTAGCTATATTAGGGTTTATTTTACAGGCAAGTATTTAGTTTTAAATAGGATTAATGTATTTAATTAATTTAATGATAGTGTAGTGTTAGGTGTAATTGTAACTTAGGTTAGGATTTATTTTACAGGTAAATTTGTATTTATTTTAACTAGGTAGTTATTAAATAGTTATTAACTATTTAATAGCTATTGTACCTAGTTAAAATAAATACAAAGTTGCCTGTAAAATAAATATAAATCCTAAAATAGCTACAATGTAACTATTAGTTATATTGTAGCTATATTAGGGTTTATTTTACAGGTAAGTATTTAGTTTAAATAGGATTAATTTATTTAATTAAAGTAAATTTATTTCGTTTTAATTAAATTATATTTAAGTTAGGGGGTGTTAGGGTTAGACTTAGGTTTAGGGGTTAATAACTTTATTATAGTAGCGGCGATGTTGGGGGTGGGAGATTAGGGGTTAATAATTGTAGGTAGGTGGCGGCGATGTTAGGGAGGGCAGATTAGGGGTTAATAAAATTTATTATAGTGTTTGCGAGGCGGGAGTGCGGTGGTTTAGGGGTTAATACATTTATTAATCGTGGCGGCGATGTCCGGTTGGCAGATTAGGGGTTAATACTTGTAGTTAGGTTGCAGCGATGTTGGGGGGGGCAGATTAGGGGTTAATGAAATGTATTATAGTGTTTGCAAGGCGGGAGTGCGGCGGTTTAGGGATTAATACATTTATTATAGTGGCGGCAATGTCCGGTCAGCAGATTAGGGGTTAATACTTGTAGTTAGGTTGCGGCGACATTGGGGGGGGCAGATTAGGGGTTAATAACTATAATGTAGGTGTCGGCGATGTTAGGGACAGCAGATTAGGGGTTCATAGCTATAATGTAGGTTGCGGCGGTGTCCGGTCGGCAGATTAGGGGTTAAATAATTTTATTATAGGGTTTGCGATGTGGGGGGGCCTCGGTTTAGTGGTTCATAGGTAGTTTATGGGTGTTAGGGTACTTTGTAGCACTTTAGTTAAGAGCTTTATATTCCGGTGTTAGCCCATAAAGCTCTTAACTACTGACTTTATTCGGTACATTCGGATGGCCGTGTATTAGACTAGTTTTATGTACAGTATATTAGGTTTTAGTTTATATCACTCTGCTATGGGTTACACCTTATACAGTACATAATACTAGTCTAATACACAGCATATCCCACCTAACACATACCGAATTTCCGAATTTCGGAACCGAATCGAACCGAATCGAACCAAATTCAGCCGAATTTATTTGAATCCGAATAAATCCGAAATGAATTCATTCAAATTTTGCCGAATTCGAATCGATCCGAACCGAAATTCGAAAAATCCGAATCAATCCGAACCAAACCGAATTTTTTCGCCATGCACATGTCTATCATTTACTTGTTAGATTTTCCCCTTGGTGTGGGGAAGGATTAGCACAATACTTGTCCTTTCTTGGAGGACTTCTAGGGATTGAGAGGGGCCTAAATTCCAGATATAACTTCACTATTTTAACTTTTTTTTTTTAATTCTTTGTCCTCTTTTCTTTTTCTTTGCACTTTCTATACACATGTCACAAATATACACTCTATGGATAGGTATATCACTAACTTAAAAGCTCAATCACCAATCATGCCTCCAAAAATTAGTGACAGGAAAAACAGAAATAGTACTAACAACACCTCTAACTCTCTCCCTGCAGTGGCTATAGTAGAGACACCCCCAGCAGAACCCCATGATATAGTAAAACAAATTACAGATCTTATGCTACCGCAATTTGAACAGGTTAAATTAGATATTTTATATTCTTTATAATTATAATTTAGATATTCTAAATTTATCAATGGAAATTAAACAATTTGCACATAGGCCTAATGAGGCAGAGCAGCGTATATCGGACCTAGAGGATGCAAGTATGCAGCAATAAACCATTATCAAAGAACAAACTAAACACATTACAGACATGCAACAAAAACTTAACGAGATTGAAGATCGCTCACAACGCAATAATGTTAGGCTCATAGGTATCCCAGAAACTAGTGATTTTCAGGATTTATTTACATTGACTTCTATAATAATACCACAAAGTTTAGGAATTGAGCTTAACTTGGTACCACTGGCAGTTGAAAGGGTTCATAGAAAAGATGCAACCAAAATACTGCCGAGCGGCATAGTTAAATCCAGACCTGTAATTGTAAAATACCTCAATTTCCAGGACAAGCTTAACATCTTACAGCATTACAGACAAAAAAAAAATCCATTCTCATTTGGAAATAGCAAAATCCTAATGTTTCAGGACTTCTCTATTGAGATGTCAGCAAAGAGGAGAGAAATGACTCCTTATTGTACCAAGCTAATAAATAGCGGGATCAAAGCCACAGTCATATATCCAGCTACGATTAAGATTTCCACTGAAAATGAATGTTTGATGTTAAGCTGCCTGGAAGAGGTAAAATAATTCTGTAAAAATAAGGGTATCCTTTCATAATATGACGCTGTATATATATATATATATATATATATATATATATATATATATATATATATATATATATATATATATATATATATATATATATATATAGATTCTTGAAATACTAGATGAACGTTATCATAGTAGCTTTGAGGTCAAGTGTTCGCTGGTTGTGTGCCAGATGGTTCTTCCTTTTAAAATTTCTACTGGAGTATTTTTTCTTACTCTCTCTTTTCTTATTTTTTTTCCCTCCCCCCTCCATTTTCTCCCATACCCTCTTGTATATTGTTTTGTTATTGTTTTATCTCATAGAGACTTCTTTTTTGCTATTGTTCTATTGCATGGAGACTCCTTTTAATATTAAATAAATGAAGGAACAATTACACATGGCTTTGTGGAACGTAGGTGGGATCACATCACCACAGAAGCGTAAGAAGATCTTAGCCCAGCTTAAAAAATGCTCCCCCAACATAGTTTTCTTACAGGAAACACATTTAAAAGAGGATGAAAGGGGTGGCTTTTCTTTTTAATAAAAGATTACAATATAAAATTTTGGATACCGAATTAGATCCAGAGGGGAGATATATAATTTTGCAAATTGTGGTGGAGGGTATGTTATTGTTGCTATGTAATATTTACGGTCCTAATAAACTAGAGACAGCGTTCTGTGACAAGTTGCAGGTGAAACTCCTTCCACTCTACTCAAAAAATCTAATTTTGGCTGGCAACTTCAACTTTGTATCATACCCCACCCTGGACAGGTTAAAGCCGAATAGAAATAATAAACAAGAAACGAAAGTTTTTAAAACATTTTGTAAAACACTACGAATCAAAGATATGTGGCGAATACAATGTCGGCCACCAAACAATGTCTCAAATTGACTTTTTTCTAATAGCTGAAAAAATGTTAAGCCTCGAATTGCATGCTGATATTAACCCCTTAAGGACCAGCGACGTACCCTGTATGTCACTGGCCTTTTTTTGGGACTTGATTGTTTTAAAGCGCGGTCTTGCCACCAGCGTTGAGACTGCTCTATTCCACAAAGCCTGCTGGAGGGAGGGCATCAATAGTGTGTTCTTGCTAGACTTGTGCTATTATGTCCTGAAAAAACCCTTAATGACCAGTGACATACAGGGTACATTGTGGTCATTAAGGGGTTAAGGAGATTATAATAACAGATCATGCCATCCTCACATTAAATATCAAGCTTAGAAGTAATCAGGCAACTGCTAATAGGTTTTTCTTCCCAAGATATCTCACTAATAATGTGCAGTTTAAAACATGGATGAAGTTGAAGTGGAGGGAGTTTTATCAGTTTAACTTTGCACCAGATATTAAAACTGAAACATTATGGGAAACCTTCAAAGTGGTTATAAGAGGGGAAATTAAAGTATATTTAATTATTCAGAAGCGCAAAATGGTAGCCAGGGATATGCAATTAACTAACAAACTACGTAACGCATATAACGCCTATATTAGTGACCCTCTTAATAGAATGTGCGTTAAGTATCTTAAAAAAAAAAAGGGAAAGAAGTATACCTTTTGCAAAAAATGGCGCAAGAAGAACTTAGGAATAGATTATTTTTTTTATAGACACAGAGGTAAAGCGGGTAAATTCATAGCTAACTTAATTAAAACAAAAACAAAAAAATCTACTATAGAATCCCTTAAAACACTGCTGGGTAGAATGACTCATATCAAAGAAATGAGTGAATACATAGTGCAGTATTTTCAGAAGGTATACTCAGATTCTCCAATAGATACCCACGCCAAAGAGAACTTCTGGAAAAATATTCAGACTCATAAAATAGATAAGAAATAAACTAAATTAATTAAATTCACCTATTACATATGGAGAAGTCTCTGTAGCTGTCAAAAGAGCAGCGGCTAATAAAGCTGCTGGCCCAGACCAGATCCCGGCTGAACTGTATAAACGTTTATCAGAAGAAATTGCACCTACGCTGGTCAAATTGTTTAATGGTTATTATTTAGAAGGTATTCCTTGTTCGAAATATTTTACGGCTTCACTAATTTCCTTGATTCTTAAAAAAGGCAAAGACAAAGAAGAGATCAGCTCCTGTAGACCAATATCATTATTAAATAGTGACTATAAAATTCTTATGAGTATTATAGCAACTAGAGTTAAAACAGTTGTTACCCCCCTTATTCACAAAGATCAAGTTGGCTTTATGCCAGGTAGAAGTTCTTTGTGCAATTTAAGGAAAATTCAATTAATATTGAATAGCTACCAAGTACAGGCGCAAAAAAAATAGTGGGTCTTCAAGGACAGACACAGCAATAGTCCCACTGGATGCAGAAAAGGCCTTTGACTCCATTACCTGGGATCACTTGTTCTCAGTGCTCTCCAGGTTTGGAGTCGAGGGAGCTTTTGTTAATTTTGTACATGTAATGCATAACCATCCAAATGCTGATATTATTATAAATGATAGAACCTCAGTTAATTTTAAATTATTTAAGGGAGCACGTCAGGGTTGTCCTCTATCCCCTTATCTGTTCAATTTGGCGTTAGAACCCCTGGCCATTTACCTAAGAAAAGAGATAGAAGGGATCAAAATAGGTACTAGGAAACTCAATACATTTCTGTATGTGGACAATCTTTTAGTGTTAATGTCAAATACTGAAAGAAATATCCCTGTACTGATACAAATATTACAGGAGTATAGTGCTTTCTCAGGGTACAAAATTAACTCCTCTAAATCAGATTTTTTTTTTTATTAAGGAAACATAAAGCTCATATCTACATCAATTTAAAGAAGCGAAAGAGATGTTCTCGTATCTAGGCATTAAGTTATCTAGAGATAGTAAGGATTGGTACACACATAACTATCCGCCAATCTTTGCTAAAATAAAACAGGATTTGGAAAATTGGACTAAATTTAAACTATCTCTTTCAGGTAAAGTGAACTTAATAGATATGGTGATATTCCCTAAATTATTATACTTAATGCAAAACCTCCTAATTATGCTAAAAAGGAGAGAGATAAATGCATTTAAACAAGTATGCATTCAATTTCTGTGGGGAGGGAACAGAAAGCCATTGCCATTAAAACATTGTCCTTATTCAGGATTGATGGAGGCTTAGCTTTTCCAGATATTGAGGTATATAACTTAGTAGGCATTGAGAAGATAGCACTAGATTAGATAACTGGAGCTGGTTATTATGTAACACAAGCTATGGAGGAAAATTTAATCCAGCCATACTCACTTAAAGCGCTCTTACATTGCCCCCCTAATTAATGGCCTCACAAAATCAAACAATTGTCGGTTATCCGCAACGTGATTCTTGCTTCGCAAAAAAATGCTTAAAATGATACATACTAACTACAGATTCTCCAAGTTCCTGCCTTTTTTGGGTAACCACAATTTTATACCGGCCCTAAATCCAAACATTTTTAGAGAATGGGCTCTAAAGGGATTAATGTATATATTCCAATTTATAGATCATATGTCAGGGAGATGCAAGTTATTTACAGAGTTAAGACAGGAATTTGGGATAGCAAACAGAGAATTTTTTGCTTTTTTACAGGCGCGCTATTATATTCAGATGTTTGCCTATGAGTACTTAGATGAGGATGTTTGGCGTAGTCTAGAGTCGATATTTTACATTTTTAGTGCGGGTAAATACTCAATTTCACTGCTATATAAAACAATTATGAGCTTTTTAAGAAACGCAAAGGTGCTTGAAATTGCACAGACTTGGCAGGTCACAACGGGGGTCATACAGAGGAGCTTTACATTATTAGATTCTGCAATTCTTGCAGAGAATCCCATACTAAATTGGTAAATAGGGCATAAGTAACCCCAAAAATTAATGCTCGCTGGGTTAAAACAAGAGTCTTTTGTTTCAAGTGTAAGATAGCAGATGCAGACATATATCACTGTTTCTGGGGCTGCCCCAAAATAAAGAAATGTTGGTATTTCTTCTGTTATGTGTGATCAGTCCACGGGTCATCATTACTTCTGGGATATAACTCCTCCCCAACAGGAAATGCAAGAGGATTCACCCAGCAGAGCTGCATATAGCTCCTCCCCTCTACGTCAGTCCCAGTCATTCTCTTGCACCCAACGACTAGATAGGATGTGTGAGAGGACTATGGTGATTATACTTAGTTTTTATGACTTCAATCAAAAGTTTGTTATTTTATAATAGCACCGGAGCGTGTTATTACTTCTCTGGCAGACTTTGAGGAAGAATCTACCAGAGTTTTTACTATGATTTTAACCGGAGTAGTTAAGATCATATTGCTGTTCTCGGCCATCTGAGGGAGGTAAAAGCTTCAGATCAGGGGACAGGGACAGATGAATCTGCATTGAGGTATGTAGCAGTTTTTATTTTCTGAATGGAATTGATGAGAAAATCCTGCTATACCGTTATAATGACATGTATGTATACACTTCAGTATTCTGGGAATGGTACTTCACCGGAACTACTCTGTTAAAGGTCACTAATCTTTTTAATAAGTATTATATCATGTTAAACGTTTTTGCTGGAATGTAGAATCGTTTACACTGCTGAGGTACTGAGTAAATAAATGTTTGGGCTTTATTTTCCACTTGGCAGTAGTTTATTTTGAATTGTGACAGTTTCGTTTCTCTTCACTGCTGTGTGTGAGAGGGAGGGGCCGTTTTTGGCGCTCTTTGCTACGCATCAACAATTTCCAGTCAGCTATTATTATTTTTCCTGCATGATCCGGTTCATCTCTGACAGATCTCAGGGGTCTTCAAACTTCTTGAAGGGAGGTACATTCTCTCAGCAGAGCTGTGAGAATTTTTTATATTGACTGTGGATAAAGACGTTACTCAATAATTTTTATGTCAAATTTAGTTATGTTATCTTACTAATGGGAACAAAACCTTTGCTAAAAGTTGTGTTGTTTTAAAGTTGATGCTATAACTGTTCTCAGTTTATTATCTCAACTGTCATTTAATCATTTAATCGTTTAAGTACCTCTTTGAGGCACAGTACGTTTTTGCTAAAAAAGATTATAACCAGGTTGCAAGTTATTGCTAGTGTGTTAAACATGTCTGACTCAGAGGATATCTGTGTCATTTGTTCCAATGCCAAGGTGGAGCCCAATAGAAATTTATGTACTAACTGTATTGATGCTACTTTAAATAAAAGTCAATCTGTACAATGTGAACAAATTTCACCAATCTGCGAGGGGAGAGTTATGCCGACTAACTCGCCTCACGCGGCAGTACCTGCATCTCCCGCCCGGGAGGTGCGTGATATTATGGCGCCTAGTACATCTGGGCGGCCATTTCAGATAACATTACAAGATATGGCTACTGTTATGACTGAAGTTTTGTCTAAATTACCAGAGCTAAGAGGCAAGCGTGATCACTCTGGGGTGAGAACAGAGTGCGCTGACAATACTAGGGCCATGTCTGATACTGCGTCACAGCTTGCAGAGCATGAGGACGGAGAGCTTCATTCTGTGGGTGACGGTTCTGATCCAAACAGATTGGATTCAGATATTTCAAATTTTAAATTTAAATTGGAGAACCTCCGTGTATTACTAGGGGAGGTCTTAGCAGCTCTCAATGATTGTAACACCGTTGCAATACCAGAGAAACTATGTAGGTTGGATAAATACTTTGCGGTACCGGCGAGTACTGACGTTTTTCCTATACCTAAGAGATTAACTGAAATTGTTACTAAGGAGTGGGATAGACCCGGTGTGCCGTTCTCACCCCCTCCAATATTTAGAAAGATGTTTCCAATAGACGCCACCACTCGGGACTTATGGCAAACGGTCCCTAAGGTGGAGGGAGCAGTTTCTACTCTAGCTAAGCGTACCACTATCCCGGTGGAGGATAGCTGTGCCTTTTCAGATCCAATGGATAAAAAATTGGAGGGTTACCTTAAGAAAATGTTTGTTCAACAAGGTTTTATTTTGCAACCCCTTGCATGTATCGCGCCGATTACGGCTGCGGCAGCATTTTGGATTGAGTCTCTGGAAGAGAACCTTAGTTCATATACGCTAGACGACATTATGGACAGGCTTAGAGTCCTTAAACTAGCTAATTCATTCATTTCGGAGGCCGTAGTACATTTAACCAAACTTACGGCTAAGAACTCAGGATTCGCCATACAGGCACGTAGGGCACTGTGGCTAAAATCCTGGTCAGCTGATGTTACTTCTAAGTCCAAATTACTTAATATACCTTTCAAGGGGCAGTCCTTATTTGGGCCCGGTTTGAAAGAAATTATCGCTGACATTACAGGAGGTAAGGGCCACGCCCTACCTCAAGACAAAGCCAAAGCTAAGGCTAGACAGTCTAATTTTCGTCCCTTTCGGAATTTCAAAACAGGAGCAGCATCAACCTCCACTGCACCAAAACAGGAAGGAGCTGTTGCTCGTTACAGGCAAGGCTGGAAGCCCAACCAGTCCTGGAACAAGGGCAAACAGGCCAGGAAACCTGCTGCTGCCCCAAAGACAGCATGAACCGAGAGCCCCCGATCCGGGACCGGATCTAGTGGGGGGCAGACTTTCTCTCTTCGCCCAGGCCTGGGCAAGAGATGTTCAGGATCCCTGGGCGCTAGAGATCATATCTCAGGGATACCTTCTAGACTTCAAATTATCTCCCCCAAGAGGGAGATTTCATCTGTCAAGATTGTCAACAAACCAGATAAAGAAAGAAGCGTTTCTACGCTGTGTACAAGATCTGTTATTAATGGGAGTGATCCATCCGGTTCCGCGGTCGGAACAAGGACAAGGGTTCTACTCAAACCTGTTTGTGGTTCCCAAAAAAGAGGGAACCTTCAGACCAATCTTAGATTTAAAGATTCTAAACAAATTCCTAAGAGTTCCATCGTTCAAAATGGAAACTATTCGGACAATCTTGCCCATGATCCAAAAGGGTCAGTACATGACCACAGTGGATTTAAAAGATGCTTACCTTCACATACCGATCCACAAAGATCATCACCGGTATCTACGGTTTGCCTTCCTAGACAGGCACTACCAGTTTGTAGCTCTTCCATTCGGATTGGCTACGGCCCCAAGAATCTTCACAAAGATTCTAGGTGCCCTCCTGGCGGTACTAAGACCGCGAGGGATTTCGGTAGCTCCGTATCTAGACGACATTCTAATACAGGCTTCAAGCTTTCAAACTGCCAAGTCTCATACAGAGTTAGTTCTGGCATTTCTAAGGTCGCATGGATGGAAAGTGAACGAAAAGAAGAGTTCTCTTTTTCCTCTCACAAGAGTTCCATTCTTGGGGACTCTTATAGATTCTGTAGAAATGAAGATTTACCTGACAGAGGACAGGTTAACAAAACTTCAAGATGCATGCCGTGTCCTTCATTCCATTCAACACCCGTCAGTAGCTCAATGCATGGAGGTGATCGGCTTAATGGTAGCGGCAATGGACATAGTACCTTTTGCACGCCTACACCTCAGACCGCTGCAATTATGCATGCTAAGTCAGTGGAATGGGGATTACTCAGATTTGTCCCCTACTCTGAATCTGAATCAAGAGACCAGAAATTCTCTTCTATGGTGGCTTCATCGGCCACACCTGTCCAGGGGGATGCCATTCAGCAGGCCAGACTGGACAATTGTAACAACAGACGCCAGCCTACTAGGTTGGGGCGCTGTCTGGAATTCTCTGAAGGCTCAGGGATTATGGAATCAGGAGGAGAGTCTCCTTCCAATAAACATTCTGGAATTGAGAGCAGTTCTCAATGCCCTTCTGGCTTGGCCCCAATTAACAACTCGGGGGTTCATCAGGTTTCAGTCGGACAATATCACGACTGTAGCTTACATCAACCATCAGGGAGGGACAAAAAGCTCCCTAGCAATGATGGAAGTATCAAAGATAATTCGATGGGCAGAGTCTCACTCTTGCCACCTGTCAGCAATCCACATCCCGGGAGTGGAGAACTGGGAGGCGGATTTCTTGAGTCGCCAGACTTTTCATCCGGGGGAGTGGGAAATTCATCCGGAGGTCTTTGCCCAAATACTTCGACGTTGGGGCAAACCAGAGATAGATCTCATGGCGTCTCGCCAGAACGCCAAACTTCCTCACTACGGGTCCAGATCCAGGGATCCGGGAGCGGTTCTGATAGATGCTTTGACAGCACCTTGGAACTTCGGGATGGCTTATGTGTTTCCACCCTTCCCGCTGCTTCCTCGATTGATTGCCAAAATCAAACAGGAGAGAGCATCAGTGATTCTAATAGCACCTGCATGGCCACGCAGGACTTGGTATGCAGATCTAGTGGACATGTCATCCTGTCCACCTTGGTCTCTACCTCTAAGACAGGACCTTCTGATACAGGGTCCGTTCAAACATCAAAATCTAACTTCTCTGAAGCTGACTGCTTGGAAATTGAACGCTTGATTTTATCAAAACGTGGTTTTTCTGAGTCGGTTATTGATACCCTGATACAGGCTAGGAAGCCTGTTACCAGAAAGATTTACCATAAAATATGGCGTAAATACCTATACTGGTGTGAATCCAAACGTTACTCCTGGAGTAAGGTTAGGATCTCTAGGATCTTGTCCTTTCTACAAGAGGGCTTAGAAAAGGGTTTATCGGCTAGTTCATTAAAGGGACAGATTTCAGCTCTGTCCATCTTGTTACACAGGCGTCTGTCAGAAAATCCAGACGTCCAGGCCTTTTGTCAGGCTTTAGCTAGGATCAAGCCTGTGTTTAAAGCTGTTGCTCCACCATGGAGTTTAAACTTAGTTCTTAACGTTTTACAGGGTGTTCCGTTTGAACCCCTTCATTCCATTGATATAAAATTGTTATCTTGGAAAGTTCTGTTTTTAATGGCTATTTCCTCGGCTCGAAGAGTCTCTGAGTTATCAGCATTACATTGTGATTCTCCTTATCTGATTTTTCACTCAGACAAGGTAGTTCTGCGTACTAAACCTGGGTTCTTACCTAAGGTAGTTACTAACAGGAATATCAATCAAGAGATTGTTGTTCCATCCTTGTGTCCAAATCCTTCTTCAAAGAAGGAACGTCTTCTACACAATCTGGATGTAGTTCGTGCCCTCAAGTTCTACTTGCAGGCAACTAAAGAGTTTCGTCAAACTTCTTCCCTGTTTGTCGTTTATTCTGGACAGAGGAGAGGTCAAAAAGCTTCTGCTACCTCTCTCTCTTTTTGGCTTCGTAACATAATACGTTTAGCCTATGAGACTGCTGGACAGCAGCCTCCTGAAAGAATTACAGCTCATTCCACTAGAGCTGTGGCTTCCACTTGGGCCTTTAAGAATGAGGCCTCTGTTGAACAGATTTGCAAGGCTGCAACTTGGTCTTCGCTTCATACTTTTTCCAAATTTTACAAATTTGACACTTTTGCTTCTTCGGAGGCTATTTTTGGGAGAAAGGTTCTTCAGGCAGTGGTTCCTTCTGTATAATGAGCCTGCCTATCCCTCCCGTCATCCGTGTACTTTTGCTTTGGTATTGGTATCCCAGAAGTAATGATGACCCGTGGACTGATCACACATAACAGAAGAAAACATAATTTATGCTTACCTGATAAATTCCTTTCTTCTGTTGTGTGATCAGTCCACGGCCCGCCCTGTTTTTAAGGCAGGTAAATATTTTTTAAAATTATACTCCAGTCACCACTTCACCCTTGGTTACTCCTTTCTCGTTGATTCCTGGTCGAATGACTGGGACTGACGTAGAGGGGAGGAGCTATATGCAGCTCTGCTGGGTGAATCCTCTTGCATTTCCTGTTGGGGAGGAGTTATATCCCAGAAGTAATGATGACCCGTGGACTGATCACACAACAGAAGAAAGGAATTTATCAGGTAAGCATAAATTATGTTTTAATTAATTACTGGTTAAATAAGATCAACTCTAACTATATACAGATAGTAGATAACCATGTCTTTTTTTGCTAGATGGACAAAAAGAACGTCAATGTTTAAATGCTCATCAATTTCATACTATAATTATGGTAGGTAGATTATTGATCCTAAAATATTGGAATTCAAATAAAGGTACCAAATTTTACTGAATTTCTAATTAAACTTAAAAATCAGATAATTATGGAACAAATGGACACCTCAATAAACTCAGAAACCCAAATTAAACGCTTCTTTCATAAATGGAAAAATGTAATATCAAGTTACTCCAAAGATCTATTGCAGCTTATTGCACCTTTAAGAGGTACTACGTACCTATAGTGAATAATAAATATTAGGGTTCCTGGAGTGGAGGAGGAAGGGGAGAGGGGGGGATTGTATGATTTACATGATATTTGTATTGTGGTCCAAGGATGACCAGGACCAGGTGTATACACATTGCTTCTATATATCGTTATGGTTATGTTTTTTATTTTATTATGTGTCCTGATTTATTTGAAAGACACCCTGCATGGTGCAATGGAAATTTAAATACGAGCTGTTTATATTATTTACACTGATGGATTAAAAATAAAGAAATGTAAAAAATAAAAGTTGCTTAAAATGTCATGCTCTATCTGAATCACGGGGGGGGGGCATTTGGGTTCAGTATCCCTTTAAAATAATTGGTACATGATTATTTTCTGTATTTTATGGCAAATATCTGGATGAAAAAATTGTGTATTCCAGACTAGTACATTTTTTTTTGAGGCATGAACATATGCATGTCGGTAGATACATGAAGGATAAAAAGCTAGGTGCCAAAAATTCAATTATAAGGACTTAGGCCCCGATGATTAAAAGTGCTAAGAGGCGGCAAGATATTCAAAGGGAACTGCCGCTATTTAGAGCGAGCCTGTCAAAATATTCTAAGCTCCTGACATAGATGGTAACAGGCAGCATCGCCGAGAGGCATTTACTCTATATGACATTGGTCGGCGATGCTGGTGATGAATAACACCCAGCATCACCGCATATATTGGTGATGTATAGTAAACGATTCCTTGGAATATAACTGCCATGCCTAACCACTAATTCTAAATACCCCTAAACCGAAATACCCCACAATCTCAAACTTAGACTACACTAATAAATATCTAAACCGCCACATATACACCGCAAGTATCTATCCTGTTAACCCTTATACCTCCACTAAACCACTGCAAGTACCTATCTAAACTATTATTCCCTATACCGCCACATACCCACCGCAAGTACACATCTAAACTTTTAACCCCTATACCGCCACTAGCACACCGCAAGTACCCTACACTATTAACACCTAAATAGCCCCAACCCCAACACAAACTAACCCTACTCTGCCTAACATCTAATCCCTCCTCTAAACTGAACCATCTAAATTACTGAACAATATACCTAATACTAACCTACATGCCCCATTAAAAAACCACCCAAAACAAAATAAAAAAAACTAAACCCTAACACTAAATATAAATTACAATAGCCTTAAAAGGGCCTTTTATAGGGCATTGCCCTAAAGTCAATACAGCTCTTTTACATTTTAAAAAAATACACCAATCACCCTCTACATTATAAGTAACCCCCACCCCCAAAAATAATAAAGTCTAACTATAAAACCTATCCTAAATATTTAAATTTAAAATAAAAAATCCTATTCTTTAAAATAAAAAACCCACCCAATAAAATCCCTAAATAAACCCAATGATTAAACTCACCATGCAAAAATCCAGCTCCTCTTCTTCCATGTCGGGGGCCCGCTTCATACTGGTTGGCGGACTTTAGCTGCCTCTTCTGCTGCCTGCGCTACGCAATCTTATTCAACACCGGAGCCCTCTTCATCCGTATCTGGTCTCTGGGAGGAAGGGGTTACCAGTATTGAAGTGTCACCCATTCCTCCCAGGAGGTAGCACCCCCAAACATGTGGTAACCCCAGGTGCCTCATCAAATTGCCGAAAACATACAAAAAGGACTACTTGATTCCCCTGCTCGCTTAGCACCCCTTTTAAGAAGTGCAGGACCGGACTCAATTCCAGTCCTGAGCTCAGTTCCAGGAGTCTAGCTAGGCCATCGAGGTTTTGCCTGCCCTCCAGCATTCGGCTGCCGGTGTTACTGCAAATCCGTGAAACATCATTTAAACATTTTTTATAATTTTAGTGACATAGGTGCTATAGTTATAATGGGGAGTTTTACCATTTAGTAAAGTTTATTATAGTCAGGTATTTTTCAAACAGTAGGGAGTTTGCTGGGCGTTGCAGGGGAGTGTAGGTTAGACATTACTTAAGTGTAGGCGGTATTAGGGACTTAGCTGGGCATTCAAGGGGTGTGAAGGTTAGGAGTAGCTGTAGGCGGTCAGGGGGAGTTAGCTGGGCGGTGCAGGGGGAGTGTAGGTTAGATGTGACATAGATATAGGCATTCAAGGGGAGTTACTGGGCGTGCTAGTGGGGGTCAGCAAAGTGCAGGTTGCAAGGAGGGTAGTGGCCATGTTTGTCTCACCAGCTATCAGCTAGAAACTATTTTTAGTTTCAGTGAGCACACTGTCTTTGTCGTGTAGGCCCACTTCAAATAGGGCCCCATACTCCTGCCGTAGCAAAATGCAGACGAGCGGCGATGCAGGTGGTGATGTCACACTCACATTGACTTCTATGGGAGAGACATCGCCGCTCGTTGACAATGCTCAGCCTTGCTCCTTTTCTTTGTTTTGAATATCGAGACCTTAGGCTTCCTTGATATTTTGAGCCTTACACTAACTACTTTAACTCAGTGTTCTCCCCATCACCTATTTAGGGCTAGATTATAAGTGGAGCGCTATTTATCGTGTTTGCTCCGCTAGAAGTAAATATTTTGCATGCATTGAGTAGCGCGTGTGGAAGTTTAAAGTTAAAAGTTTATGCGCAAGCGCTAACCCCATGCACACAAGAAGCCGAACTTGGAATATCTTGACCGCTTTAATGTATTCCCCTATAGACTTTAATGGAGTTTTCTCAAGTGTGGTGAGATGTTAAAGGACCAGTAAATACAGTAGATTTTTATAATCAACAAAGGCATGATAAAAGACAATGCAATAGCACTTAGACCTCTAAATGAGTAGCAGATTTTTTTGTGAAAAATTTCAGTTATATCTAATTCTACTCCCCCTGTATCATGTGACAGCCATCAGCCGATCACAAATGCATATACGTATAGTCTGTGATTTCTTGCACATGCTCAGTAGAAGCTGGTGACTCAAAAATGTTAAATATAAAAAGACTGTGCACATGTTGTTAAAAGGGACACTGAACCCAAATTTTTCCAAATTTTTCTTTTGGGATTCAGACAGAGCATGCAATTTTAAGCAACTTCCTAATTAACTCCTATTATCAAATTTTCTTTATTCTCTTGGTATGTTTATTCGAAAAGCAAAAATGTAAGTTTAGATGCCGGCCCATTTTTGGTGAACAACCTGGGTTGTCCTTGCTGATTGGACAGCACCAATAAACAAGTGCTGTCCATGGTTCTGAACCAAAAATGTGCTGACTCCTTAGCTTAAATGCCTTCTTTTTCAAACAAAGATAGCAAGAGAACGAAGAAAAATTGATAATAGGAGTAAATTAGAAAGTTGCTTAAAATTGCACGCTCTACAACATTGTCAGGGACGGGTTCGAAGTTTAAAATGGGTTTTTTTCTACCCTTTATTTTGCATGGCGATATAAGCAAGTATAAGGTAAAAGTCTTACACAATAATCAAGTTAAGAAGGTCCCGAAATGGGTAAAGGGTTAAAGATAAAGTGATACCAAATGGTATTTTGTGATTTTGTATTTTTTTTTTTGTTTTGTTTTTTTTTGTTTTTGTGTTGTCTGGCTTTTTCAAATGTGACAATGTAAATGATACAAGTTTATATGTTAAAATGTTGAAAATTTAATAAAAATTATATGTATAAAAAAAAAAAAATTGCACGCTCTATCTGAATCATAAAAGTTTTATTTTGACTTGTGTCCCTTTAAGAGAGCTGTACATAAACCAATGCCCGCAAACCTTAATAAACTGAAGCAACGTTGTATAGAAGAGTGGGCCAAAGTTCCTCCACAGTGATGTAAGACTGATAATGTCATACTGAAAACAATTACTTCAAGATATTGCTGCTAAATTTAGCCACCAATCAGAAGGTGCTACCCAGGTGTTGCTGAACCAAAAATGGTCTGGCTTCTATGCTTACATTCCTGCTTTTTCAAATAAAGATAGCAAGAGAAAGAAGAAATATGTATAGTAAATTAGAAAGTTGCTTAAAATTATATGCTCTATCTGAAACATGAAAGAGAAAATATTTTGGTTTTGTGTACCTTTAAGTAACAATAAGAAACATGTTATAATATTGCAAAGTATTGCACTGCCACTGTCTGGCAAAATAAGAGCATTTAAGGGCTTAGGTAAGACACTAAAGATTTTTTTTTTTCCCTGTAAGATGAATTGTGAATCCAAAAGATAAAAATTCATAAAAATGAATGTGCAAGTGATTATAATTTTTTGTTAGATGATTTCCAGTTTTAACATCTCTCTCCTTTCTATATAGTGCTTTGTTACTTAGATTCCCCCTCCCCCCTTCTACATCATTAATGAACAAGCTTTTACAATGAAGGGACCCATTTTTAAGGTGTTGGGGTCTTTGGGCAAGATTTTTTATTGTCAAGGGCCATCCAACAAAGGTAGGGCCAAGCAAAATTTGTATTTTATTAGCAACATCATGGGTAGATCAAGTACAATGGGGATAGTTATTAAGAACAGTTCCAACATATATAATGCAACATGCAACCCCTTTAAAGCAGCCTGATGTGTAAAATATGCCCAGTATAGTTATTTGTTTAAAAGAAGAATGTTTCCTAACTTTTTATTTGTTGTTGTTAATGGCTCATTAACCCTCTATATGCTAGCTGTATACCCAAATAGTAGACCTCCAACCAGGTGAATCCCCTGGCCACCAATTTGAATCCAGCCACATTCCCACATCAGTCATTGGACAAAATGAATACTTCAGCAACCCCATTAAACCCCAGCCATTACAATCTACAACTTTACAGTCATGAAGAAGTTAATGCAAGCAACATTCCACAATCAAACATTTAAACCACAATCAATGCCTCTAGGAACAAGGGAGGTGGGGAATTTGTGCCTCTGTTGGGATTCCCTGGTATTTATTTATATTTATATAAAGGTTTTGATTGTGCAAAGGGGATTTGTGATGGGTATCACGTGAGGGTTTTTTTTAGAGTTGGGGGTTCTTGCAATAGGGGGTATTAGGGTGTTTAAGCTGAATATATGATAAAATGTTTGTCTTTTAGATATTATTTAGTTTAATTAGACAAATTTGACTTGATAGTTGCCTTTGTGATTCCACCTCCTGTTTTTTTTTTTAGCATGCCCAAACATTTAAATGTAAAATATAGAACTGTTTAGGCATTTTACTAGAAACATTTACTAAGAACACGTGTTGTAAAAATGCTACTATTCAAACTGAAATGCACTAATGTTTTCCACTTTTGACTGCTGTCCCTTTTAACACTCCATATTTCAGTTTGTAAGTTAAAATAACATTAGGTTAATTAGGCAACAGATTTATATCTTAACGACTGATAAATGTCCTATTGAAATCCAATGTGTACTGAGGCTATTTATCCTTATTTTTCTAATCAATTGTTTGGAACCTACAAGTAATCCATTTTTTGAAAGTACAAATCATTTGCACCTTAACCATATAATAGCTGTGATAAGATTGCTAGGCCTAAAGGGATTATGTACCTGAAGGCATATACTAACATGAGATAGGAGGGGAAGCTGTGAGAGTAGTGTTAATGTTTACAAAATTAATATCATTTCAAGATACAATAAATAAAAGCATTTTGGTGAAGAAAAAATGATTTTGTTATAGTAATTTAAGTCTGGCACGTACAAAACATAATTCCATCTTTGTGTTTTGAATTCTATTCTTATTGAAAAAATAAATTGTAAATAAAGTTAAAGGCACACTCAGTGTTGTCTTTATCTGATATGTATTGTAAATATGTTAGTACATCAGCTTGTATGTTGTGTGTGTATGTGTGTGTATATATATATATATATATATATATATATATATATATATATATATATATATATATATATACAGTATATATATGTAATATGTTTTGTTTTTTTAAAATAAATAAAAAAGAGTTGATGAATGGTACAGCTAATCAGATAGTGTGATGTTCTTTCTATATAAAATAAACTGGGTGTTTCCCTCTCTCAGATCTAACAGCGCTATAATGTGCTCCATCATGGTTCAGTTAGAAGATCTAAAGCAGAGTGCAGGAGCACAATCTGCTTACTTTATATGTGGTTGGTGGTATAGCATCTGATTGGATGTATTGCCTGTTTATAAGGCATAGCTGGTGAATATGGTTACTCACATATCTACATATTGTGGGATTTTGGAACTCTGGTAAAATATAAAAGCTCTGTGTACTACACAGTTTACAAAATATTACAGATTATTATAGCATTGACACAGTTTACAAAATATTACAGATTATTATAGCATTGAGCATCCCTTTAAAATATGTTTAGCCATAAATATAATGTTACAACACAGCTACATTTACTTTAGTTTGTGTCTTACAAAGAGAACATTGTATACTATGTTTCTGAAATGCTTCTTTCATTTATTAAAGGGACATGAAACCCAAATTTTTATTTCTTTCATGAAAGAAAGATTCCTAACACACATTATCTACTATTTCCATTTTCTTAAGATACTGCAAAGAGTTTTCTAATTAAATGTGTGTGTGTGTGTGTGTATATATATATATATATATATATATATATATATATATATATATATATAGTGTGTGTGTGTGTTCTCCCCAGAACCTTTTTAATGGGAGAACCACCCGTTGATTTTACGACCACCCGGCTAAAATTGTAGCCATAATTAAGATAAAATGTCAGGGTTTTTTTTTGCACAAATTATCATTAAATACATTTCATTTAAATTATGCAATTAATTTGTGCTTTCGATAGCAGAAAATTATACAATATTAGAACATATTACACTGCCCTCCACCCGGCTACTTCATAATGCTACCCAGTAATACATAAATAATATATATATATATATGTATCATTAAAAAAGTATAAAACTTTATTTTATGATTTGATTGTTAAATGCATGTTTTAAGATAATTTAAATGAAGCATGTATTGCTAGTCATGTTTGTGATTGTGTAAACAGTATTACTGGTAACAATAATTATAACTGTGTTTTGTATAATTATTATTTAATTTAGATTAGAACACATTAATATTATTTTTTTTTTATATATATAAAACATATTGAAGCACATTTTTTGTTTTTTAGGAGCTTAGGAAAGAAATTATTTATAAATATAAATGTGTATGTTTCTGTTTATCTGTCTGTGTCTATCTATCTGCTAATGTCACTCTGGATTTTAAACAACCTGGTAAAAAAAAACTGTAAAATAAAGCAATCTCCTTAATTCAACTAAACTGGTATTGTTGCAAGAGGAGAAAGAGAAAATAAACCAATATCAAGTAAACTTCCTACAAGGTCAAATATAACAGAGACTTTTAAACCTCAGTTTTACATGACTATGAATCAAAGTGTAGACGTGTAGGTGGGAAAAATTCCTGTTATTTTGGCCCAGCAAAGAATACATAATAGCCTCAGGTAATTGACAGGCATCATGTCTTTGCTGAGATAAGTGTGATGAAATAAAGATTCAGAAAGCACCAGTGGCTTTGAAAACATTAGTGTCAAATATGACACCCTAACAGGATTAGAGAGGAGTCTTTAAGTGACCTTCCCTCCCATCAGACTGGATAGTTGAAGAGGAGGAGGGGAGACTGATCTACTTTAAATCTCAATTTACCTTACTAGGGCTTTCAAATGTAATTACCATAGAAGGATTAACAGCAGAAGTATTTTAAATATGCTCATGTCAGTGTGCATACCTCTTTTCTGCTTTGTTTAAACATAAAGTAAAGATCTCTGGCAATTTACTTCAGCAGATATTTTTTTTTAGCCTTTATATGACTTTTATTTTTGTTCTATTTGTGGACATTTTAATGTTTATGCTTTTTTAAATAGAGTTGCTTATTTTAAATACATTAATATACATACAGATACCTGGTGATAAGGTTATAAAAGGTCTTTTGAGATGCTGCAGGATTGTAACATTAGGTTCTGTATCCCCAGCAGATCCTGTATCACTCTCTTCAATGCACAGTATTAAGCACTAAACACGCCCCTACCTCTGTCATTGCCCTTCTAACCCTTTTTTGCTTAAGGTGGAAGAGCAGAGTTTCCATTTTGGTTGTTATGGACACAAACTTGTAAATACAATTTAATTTAGAGACCCAAACTACATATTAATATAGCCCCTCAAGTACTTGCCACCAGAGTACTGTACTTTGTCAGCAGTGTATGTGTTTTTGCTCATTTGCGTGTTACTGTAATGTTTTTTGTTAAACTAAAAAAAGAACAGTGTAAAGACAGATAAGAAACATGAAGTCTGGTGGGGATAAAGGTGAAAAACTATCATGAACTGTCATTGTCTATGACACTGGGCTAGATCCACCAAAACGGCTTTCAATTCATTTGTATGGATCATATTCACTAAAGCAGAGCTCGACAAACCCAGGAGCCATTGGCTCCTAGAATTTCACCCCTGGCTCCCAACGTTTTGGGTGATTCACCATATATCTAAATACAAATGCCACTATCTGACTCCTAAAAGTATGTCTGGCTCAGAAATATTCGTACTGGTGCCTAAATTTTGAACAGATTTGTCGACCACTACTAAAGAATGGAGGCATTTTAGCTTTATTGTAAGGATACATGGAGTAATAGTGACCAGAGAGGTTATTATTGAATCAAGCACACAAACACAATGATACAGTACCAGTATATGAATCATAGGAATTAAAGGGACATGCCACCAACATTTTTTCTTTTATGATTTAGAAAGAGAATGCAATGTTAAACATCTTTCTAATTTACTTTTATTATCTAATTTGTTTTATTCTCTTGATATTCTTTGACGAAAAGCATATCTAGATATGCTCACTAGCTGCTGATTGGTTGCTGCACATAGAAGCATCATGTGATTGGCTCATCATGAGCATTGCTTTTTTCTTCAAATAAGGATATTTAAAAAATGAAGCAAAATAAATTATGGAAGTAAATTGGAATGTTGTTTAAATTTCTATTCTCTATCTGAATCATGAAAGAAAGATTTTGGGTTTAGTGACCCTTTAAGGGCTCCTACTTTTGTCAAGTTCTTACCTATTTCTCCAAATGTTCTGCTTTGCTTTAGTCAAGAGGTTGTAAAATATGTCTTAATTCACTGGTACATCTTTATATGATATAGTGTGAACACCAAAAACAATAATTTACACACCAGTCTAGGGAAAATGTGGTAGCTGTGTTCACACATCTTTAAAGGGAAAGTAAAATCAAAATGGAATGGGTTGGCTAGAATATGATATTTAAAACAAGTTTTTAATGTATTTTTGTTATCAATTTGCTTAATTCTCTTGGCATCCTTTGTTAAAGGGCAATTCTATGTGAGCTCAGGGTGTGCACATGTATTTAGCCATTTTGAAAAAGTGTTTGCAGCAATGCTTAGTGATGTCGCAAACATAAAAATTTGGGTTCACAAACGGCGAATGCGAACTTCTGCAAATGTTCGCGAACCGGCGAACCGCCATAGACTTCAATAGGCAGGCGAATTTTAAAACCCACAGGGACTCTTTCTGGCCACAATAGTGATGGAAAAGTTGTTTCAAGGGGACTAACACCTGGACTGTGGCATGCCAGAGGGGGGATCCATGGCAAAACTCCCATGCTGGAGGAGGATGGTGCGTCAAGGTTCCGAGCGGAAGCTGTAGAAGATTGGGTGTCCTGTGTTAGCCAGTCAACTATGTCCTCAGAACTTTTCGAGTTCAGAGTACGTGGCCTCTGAACACTGGGCATTATTCTAGGGCCAAAGGGAATCACAGCACCACGACAGCCCCTGCGGGGTGGCCTGCCTCTGCCTGTCATTTTTTTTTTTGATTAGTGGTACTATGCGTGCAAGCTACTGTGACAACAGATATGAGTGGCACTGTGCACTGGCAGAAGTTGGCAGAGTAGACGCTGTAGGCCTGACACACACGCTTGCAGACAACTAACTGCTATTCAATCTATTACAGTCAAAATTGTATTTTTTTTTTTTAATGTACACTACTGTTACACCAGATATGAGTTGCACTGGTGTGACACTGTGCCCTGGCAGGCCCTGAAACGCACACGTGTGAAGGAAACTGACTGCTATTATTTCACAGTCAAATTTCTAGTTTTTTTTTTTTAACCCCTTAAGGACCCAGGCCATTTTTCAATTTCTTTCCCTTAAGGACCAGGGCTATTTTTATATTTCTGCGGTGTTTGTGTTTAGCTGTAATTGTCCTCTTACTCATTTACTGTACCCACACATATTATATACTGTTTTTCTCGCCACTAAATGGACTTTCTAAAGATACCATTATTTTTATCATATCATATAATTTATTATTAAAAATATTATAAAATATGAGGAAAAAATGGAAAAAAAACATACTTTTTCTAACTTTGACCCCCAAAATCTACAACCACCAAAAAACAACCATGCTAAATAGTTTCTAAATTTTGTCCTGAGTTTAGAAATATCCAATGTTAACATGTTCTTTGCTTTTTTTGCAAGTTATCGTGAAATAAATACAAGAAGCACTTTGCTATTTCAAAACCACTTTTTTTCAAAATGAGCGCTAGTTACATTGGAACCCTGATATCTGTCAGGAATACCTGAATATCCCTTGACATGTATATATATTTTTTTTAGAAGACATCCCAAAGTATTGATCTAGGTCCATTTTGGTATAATTCATGCCACCATTTCACCGCCAAATGCGATCAAATAAAAAAAAATTGTTCACTTTTTCACAAACTTTAGGTTTCTCACAGAAATTATTTACAAACAGCTTGTGCAATTATGGCACAAATGGTTGTAAATGCTTCTCTGGGATCCCCTTTGTTCAGAAATAGCAGACATATATGACTTTGGCGTTGCTTTCTGGTAATTAGAAGGCCGCTAAATACTGCTGCGCATCACAAGTGTATTATGGCTAGCAGTGAAGGGGTTAATTAGGTAGTTTGTAAGGAGCTTGCAGGGTTAATTTTAGCTTTAGTGTAGAGATCAGCCTCCCACCTGACACATCAGACCCCCTGATCCCTCCCAAACAGCTCCTTTCCCTCCCCCATCCCACAATTGTCTCCGCCATTTTAAGTACTGGCAGAAAGTCTGCCAGTACTAAAATAAAAGGTTTTTTTAAAAATATTTTTAGCATATTTACATATGCTGTGGTGTAGCATCCCCCTTAGCCCCCAACCTCCCTGATCCCCACCAAAACAGCTCTCTAACCCTCCCTATCTGCCTTTTATGGCGGCCATCTTGGGTACTGGCAGCTGTCTGCTATTATTTCACAGTCAAAAAAGTGTTGTTTTTTTTTTAAATGTACACTACTGTTACACCAGATATGAGTGGTGGCACTGGGCAAGTGGGCACAGTATACGCTGTGAGCCTGACACACACGTTGGGAGGCAGGCAACTGCAATTAGATTACACAGAAAAAAAAAAAAGCAGACTGATGTTCTAGCCCTAAAAAGGGCTTTTTGGGGTGCTGTCCTTACAGCAGAGGTCAGATGAGTCCTTCAGGACTGTAGTGGACACTGAATACACTAGCCTAGCTATCGATTTCCCTATTAAATCAGCAGCAGCTACACTGTCCCTCCTCTCACTAAGAATACAGCTTCCGAATGAATCTAAAATGGATGCTGTCCAGGAGGTGGGAGGGTCGGGGAGGGAGGGTCTGCCGCTGATTGGCTGTAATGTGTCTGCTGACTGTGAGGTACAGGGTCAAAGTTTACTCAATGATGACGAATAGGGGGTGGATCGAACATCGCATATGTTCGCCCGCCACGGCGAACGCGAACAAGCTATGTTCGCAAGGAACTATTCGTGACATCACTAGCAATGCTTATATGCAGGTTTCTAAGATCTTATCAGCATAAATAGCTTTACTCTTCAACAAATGATACAAAAAGAACAAAGCAAATTTAATAAGATGAGTATTTTGAAAAATTGTATAAAAATGCATGTTCTATCTGAATCATGAAAGTTTAATAATATCTGTACATTCCCTAATTTTTTCTGTAATAGACATTTTGACTATTTTCTCTTGGGTGTGTTGAAGAGGTGCAACATCTGTTTGATGTTTCGTAAAATTGAATTTACTTAAAGGGACAGTCGACACCAGAATTGTTATTGTTTTAAAAGATAGATAATCCCTTTTTTACCCATTCCCCAGTTTTGCATAACCAACACAGTTATATTTATACCTCTGTGATTATCTTGTATCTAAGCCTCTGCAAACTGCCCCTTTATTTCAGTTCTTTTGACAGACTTGCAGTTTAGCCAATCAGTGATAGCTCCCAGGTAACTTCACGTGCATGAGCACAGTGTTACCTATATGAAAAACATGAACTAACACCCTCTAGTGGTGAAAAACCATTTCAAATGCATTCTTAAGAGGCGGTCTTCAAGGTTTAAGAAATTAGCATATGAACCTCCTAGGTTAAGCTTTCAACTAAGAATACTAAGAGAACAAAGCAAAATTGGTGATAAAAGTAAATTGGAAAATTGTTTAATATTACATGCCCTATCTGAATCATGAAAGTTTGTTTTGGACTAGACTGTCCCTTTAAATATAGGAGAGTAAATATAGAGGTTGTATTTTTTTTTTTTTTTACAAAGATGAAATAAAAGAACATATTCATAAGAAGGAACATTGTAAAACTGTTCTCAACCCCCCCCCCCCCAAATAAAAATGAGTTAATACGAAACGCAAGCCTTATTAAAATGCAGAGATATAAAAGGAGTGTATGGCGTTAAAATATGCAGCAAATAGCACCGTCATTTACCTAGATTTTGTATAACAGGTTTTGTAAAGCAAATGTAAACTTTCTCTGAAGGATTAAAGTGACATTTTCATAAAATATTTATTACACATATATGAATGGTTGAACATATCAGATAAAATAGATTGGGCAGTAAAGCAAAATTATGTTGATCCATGTTTTGTGGAACGTTATCCTGAATCCTAATAAAATTATTTACTCACAAATGGCATCTATTTAAAAATGTCCTTTCATATTTTTTTTCTCTTCACAGTAGCAGTTCTGATTCTATTAAACACATTTCAGGGCAATTTGCTGATAATCATCATAGAATCATTCTCACCCCTAAAGCTGTTTTTACACTTACTGGTAAGTACTTTTCTCTCTGCATATAATACATTTTATTTAGCATGTCTCACTGGAGAACTAACCACATGCATTAGTATTTTTGTAGTCTATTGAATGACTGTGCTTTCCTATTTCATTAAAGGGCCACTGTAAGTAAATATTTTCTATGCCTGTTACTAACTAACTACCCCAAATACACTTTTTATCAATAGCATTTCATTAACATATCTCTACCGTATATCAGAAATCTTGTCTGCAAATTTAATTGTTTTCCAAACCCACTCCGTGGGTATCCTTTGCTCTGTACCAATCCGTTTACAATACCTAGGTTTCAAAATGGCGCTTTTAACACAAAGTTATTGGTTTAAGTATTTTGAACACACAGTGCTGAAAATAGTGGGCAGGATAACGTGACATCATCGGCGAATAAAAGATATAACTTTTAGAACGTTATGAAACTTTGTTTGGAGAAAATATAGGTCAGTAGGTTTTAATTAATGTTTATTAACTTTAATATGTTAGTTGTTTAGCTTAAAAATTATAACAGAAAGTAATCCTTTAAATGTAGTGATTGGGAAGTGGGAGGTGTTAAAGGATAGTCAACTATTAGAATTGTTATCATATGGGGGGGGGGTATTTCAAAATAAAGGATGGAATCAATGTAATTCTCAATTTGTTGCTGTACTTTACATAAAATTACAGACCTTGTGGGTATATAATGTGATGGTGTAAGTTTATGCTGTGATCAGAATTGTATACTCTCAAAGCAGGATGCAATGTTGGAACAAGCAACTGGGCCCTCAGGCATTTGACTTCATTGTTCACACAACCATTTTCATGTTGATATAGATGCTAATTCTCGCTTATGTTAGTATAAATGTGTATAGCAACATACATTTGTATGCATATATACTTAAAGGGGACCCAGTAACAACTGCACCTCCTGCCTCCTTCATAGCTATTTTCATGGCAGGGGCAGGGTTTCTAACAGAGGTAAGAAGGCACTTGTAATAGTGTAAACATCAGGTTTGCTGGGGTTACATTCTGATAATGAGAAGTTTTAAAATAAGTTATTTGTAGATCTAACAACCTTATATATTGTGCCTCAATGTATAGGTGCTTAAACGTCTAAAAAATGTATGTGTGTGTGTGTATATATATATATATATATATATATATATATATATATATATATATGTGTGTATGTATGTATGTGTGTATATATATATATATATATATGTGTATATATTAATATATGTATGTATGTGTGTATATATGTATATATAATATATATATATATATATATATATATATATATATATATATATATATATATATATATATATATAAAATTGTGTGTAATTAAATTTACATTAAATCATTAAAAAAAATATGCAGTTTTGAATAGTTTTTATAATCTCTGCTGCATTCATAAATTAAGCCTGGCTTATAAAAATTTTATCACAGAAATGTTTTTGTATTAGCTTAAATACTGAAAATATGATAGTTAATTTATATATGCAAGGCAATAACTACAGGCTGTTAGGTATTAGTGTATTCAGATAGTAAGTTAGGAATTTTTTAAATTAAATCACTTATTTACTTAACTTTGTTTACTAACTCATAGCTAATTGTGCTAATCCACCTTAAATTAACGAAGGGGAGAGAGACTGAGAGAGATGTGGGGGCGGGGTTTGGAGCTCATTGCTGGTTCATGAGAGAGAGGGATACAGGATCAGCTGTATTCAAGTGTGCCTGTGAGCCCTCTCTCTGCTTGGCCACTGCTCCTGTTTAATGTTAGCAGCCAGTAAAAAACCTTACAGTCCTCATACTTTGCTGAGGAGATATAAAAGAGCCATTGATAGTTGACCCCAGTTAGGAAAATCAGAAGTAGCCAAACTAAGAGCAAGGAGAAAAAGTCAACTTTCTGTACATTATTTAGAAAAAAGCAAAACTGCATTATTGTTATTTTATAGTCCTGCTTAAACCTTCTATTCCTGCAGCCTCTCTGCTGGGATACGGAATTCCACATTGCAACTGCTGCTTTAATTGACAATTCAGAAGATCCTTCAGATACCAGGATTTCCCACATTTCGGTGTGTACATTTCTTTACAAAAGTAATGTTTATGTTCTGTATATATGAGTGCCGCATGTGAATGTGTTTATTTTTATATAATACTATCAAGGTATCTGATCACTGGCAGTCCAGTTCTTGACCCTGGTTGTATTTGATAAGTAAGCAGGATGCTGATGATTACCCTGTGCATATAAGAGATTTGTTTGTTTGTTTTCAGAGTAAAAAAAAAAACCATGAGTGAGGGGTGGGTGGAGCTAGATTCTCTTCTTATTGCCCCTTATCTTTTTTTTTTTGTTTCTTTTAATTGGTATCAAGGTCTGTCAAATTGTGCTTTTTCTTATTGCCTTTCTTTTTTGCTCTCTCCTGTGTTAGCTTTTCAGATGTGCTGTTGTACAGATCAGATTGTCCTGGCTGCCAGGTTGTGCAGTGAAAGAAAGTCTTCTTGGATGAAGCAACTACAAAAGGAGCAACCTCAGATCCCTGTCTCCAGGCTGCAGATATAAAACTATTTTATGGAAGAATTAGGACATCTCATTAAGACTGACAAGCATTAATCAAATCATTAGACCTAATCTGATATGGATTTTTGACTTTTTATTTTCCAAGAAACAAAAATTAATCAACTTAAGGAAACAACTTTTCCTTTAGTTCATATCTGTGTTTGCTATACTTGCATATGCATGAGTCCACAGATCAAGTCTGATGAAGCAAGGAAGAATATCCTAGAAAAGGAACTGTATCTCCAACTTCAGGTTATTTCAGCATTATTTATTCACAGGTCTGCAGGTTGCATGTATTTTCAAATTGTAATGAAAATGCCTTCCTGGGTCGTCATCTTTATTACTGGATGGACTTTTTGTGAAAAAGTATTTGTTTGCTATGGCCTTGACTATGATTATTCTTATTATTACAATGAAGAGGAGAAACCTGAGGTCATCGATTACAAGGATCCTTGTAAAGCTGGTAAGTCAATTTGTTACCTTTACACAATGTATTATGAATTCACAGTGGGATTGGTTTATATATGTGTGTGTATATATATATATATATATATATATATATATATATATATATATATATATATATATATATAATTAGTATAGTAAGTTTTGTTTTTATCATGTTAAATGCACAATTTGGAAATTATTTTAGCCAGTTTGGGCCAGTTGTGTAATATTTATAACCTGTCATCCATTGGCTCGCTTCATGAATAATTATTAGTAATAGTATAATGTATATGACCTAAAACTGTGTAACTATTCTATTTTTTTATGCTGTATTGGTGTAATCAGGTACAGATAATTGTGACTATGTAACATTTGTAGCACTTATTTGATACTTGTATAGAAAATATATACTAAAACATAGAATGCTGACTCAAGAATCAAAGTAGTTCCCCTTTGTTTATGAACAATATGTCAATTTCAAGCTTGCTCTTCACGTGTAAGGATAGAGAGGGTGGAGGAAGGAGGGATGGGTGTAACCTTAAACAGGAGGAGGAGGTGGTGCCGTCTCCTTCCTCTGGGGGCTTTATTACCCCTCACTTATTTAAAAGGGCTGCTGTGGAAGAGCTGTCATCTCTGTTTGTGTCAGAGCGCTGCGCAGAGCTGTATCCCACTTCTGCCGGTGTCCTGCTGCTCTGCCTGGGGCTGTACTGATGCAAACTTTGCTAGTGAGGGGAGAGTGATTTGTGTTTCCCTTAGTTCCTTTATAAAGACACAGCTTGTTTTTATTGTTTAGTGTATTTCTAACCAGTAAAAGTGATTCTAATTCATTCAGCCTCAAAACATGTTTTGTGTGTGTGATGCTGTTTTTGTAATTGATTCCATCAGGGATTCGAGTGAAGTCTGCATACATGCAGTATTTCAGTATGTTATTGTAAATAATAACCAGAAACTGCATCTGGCATATTACAATAAACACTCCTCCAACAAAGTTATCCTTTTTTTTTTACTAGAGGCTTATTGCCAGGAAAAACCTATGTCATGTTTTTACATATGGGTGTTTTAAAGGAAGAAACAACTCGTGGCTTACAGGGATATATTGATTTTTAACAAAAATGAATTGATGTTGCTAATGCTGTTAACACTCCATTTTCAGTATATATTTATCTATTTATTATTTGTATAACTCCTCTTTCTGCTACCCTCTTATGTACACACTTCCTACTGCAGCAAAGTCTGCCGTTTCCTGCACTTGGGTTTGTTTTGTGTCACTGGCAAACAAGTATGTCTGCCTGGCCAAGGCACTTTTCAGCATAAAATCCATTTCATTCATGAACATAAGAAACAATGAGTGGGAAGCAAATCAAAACGGCTGAAGGGAACAAAATTATTAATATTTCATGGGAAAAATGTATTAAAAGGCATTGATTGCTAAAATCATTATACTGTCCCTTTAAGAACAGTCCAAAGCTCAGCGATTCTTAGTTTAAGTTAATCAAATTGATATATTGTTGTTTTTAAGGTTCAGTTTTTCATGACTCCATGCAAAGAAGGAATATCTAATATAATGTTCCAGCAGGAAAAAGATGCTTTAACAACAGCTGTTGTACATTAGGTATTGGTTTAGAAACCATATACATTACATGGTGAATAGATACACTTGGCTGACATTGCTAAATATCCATGTGGTAATTTCTCCCTTAAAGGCATGAGCATAATTGTGGTTTATGATGACTAGTTCAGACTATCAGATACTTGAAAGGGCTGACCCAATGTAACCCTTTTATTAAACAACCATTTGAGCACCTTCCTTAAAGTTTTAAAAAAAGATTTATCTTAAGTTTGAATATATAGTAACACCTGATCTGCCAGAGGGCAAAGTAGAACATAAGAAATTTGTGTTGCATGTGTTACAAGGGACATAATGATCACTGATGGAATAATTGCTTAATTCACTTGCAGAAAAGACTGATAGCATTCTGTATTCCCTTAGTTCTAAACCATAAATAGGTAATCTACCCAGGTGTCATCAATGAATGTAGCTGAGGAATGTCTGCACAATGCAGTATTTTTGTGTAAGTGTATTTTCCACCAAGATTACATGAGAAAGATAATAGTCTCAACATTTATTAAGTAACTGTTAAAGTAACAACTGAATAACATAATCCACAATAGATTTACTCATTAATATAACACACAGCTAAATTCTGTGGCACCAGCTTCTGGACAACTTTGTCATATAACACAATTTATTAAAGCAGCTACATCTTATAATTACTTTACTCCTAAATTCACTTTAACACATCGCCTAAGCAGATATCTGAGCATACTGGGTAGTTGCTTTGGGCCATACACAACATGCTCGCACTTGACCGACAGCACAGAGAGTGCATTGTGCTAACACAATTATCAGCTGCTGCACATGCTCCAAGATTGACTCTAGGGATGTTTGAAATGAGCTGATTTTGGAGTAAAATAAATACAGGGGTAGGTATTTGCTGTTACAGGTGCCATCAAAATGATGCACAGCATTTAAGAATTTCTGAAATGCCACTTGTATTGTCAGCTCAGCAGTTCAGAATGTTGTGTCCTTTGGCAGATGGTATTTCAGTTTACTGATGCAGCCATTGTTTATGTCTGTCGTTATCACTGTATAAAATCTTCATGGTGTCATTATGTTAACATCATGCACCATTCTGAATGTGCCCCACTGATGTACAACATTCTAGCTCCAGCATTAAAATAGAATACACTTAATTTCTGCCTTTTGTTAATGATAATCTACAATGTAACTAGTTGCTGTATGTAAAATATCTGTTCTTTAATTCTATGAACTAAACAAGATCGGATTTGCCAGAGAGACTAAACTATGATTTTATATTTATTTATATATATATATATATATATATATATATATATATATATATATATATATATATATATATATATATATATATATATTTATATATTTATATATATATATATATATATTTATATATATATATATATATATATATATATATATTTATATATATATATATATATATATATATTTATATATATATATATATATATATATATATATATATATATATATATATATATATATATATATATATATATATTTATATATATATATATATATATATATATATATATTCAGGGAAATTGGCTTTTGCAGACTTGTAAGTGAATAAATTAGTAGTTGCAGTAAATGAATACTAGTGAAGACTAGAAGCAGCATTATACTACTTTTGTTGTAGATAACACCTTGAAGATCAACTGGACAAAAAAAAAATCATAGGAGAGATACATGATCCTTACAGCAATATGTTGTTTTCATTTCCACTAGCCCGTGACTTACAATATAAGTTGCTTTGTACCAGTGGCTTTTCCCCTAAGCTGTATAAATAATATATTGTTATCATGGGATCCATATATTATGGTTTAGCTATATGAGAATATGAAATATTTACACAACTACACTACATATAGCCCTCAGCATTACCTATGCAGTAAGGTAAATAAGTCATGTAAAAAAGTGAGTGCTTGCACATTGTAAATAAAATGATTTGCACATTGTTTACAATAACCAATCTCTACCTCATATCTTAATGTGTATTCTTTTTCTTACTGTTCTATTGTTGATGTTGAACCCTTGAGTGCCCGTTTTGTTTGGTTTAATGTAGCTAAATATAGCCATGTGGTTTTCTAAAAAGGTAAATAAAAAAATCCTTGCATTAGAAAGGCCTGGCTGAGGGAGCAATGATTCACTTGTCACTCACAGCAGGAAATAATCAGATAGAAATAAAATGACCTTGCTGTGTCCCCCCCACATAATGCTGAGATAACAAAACAATACATTGTGATAGTACAGAAAGATAGGTAGGAATGTAAAGAAGGCAATACCATCATTCTGATAATCTCAGACATTTTTAAACCAGTGGAAGGTTGTTATCCGTTCCAATATATGTGTGTGTGTATATATATATATATATATATATCTAAAGAGACAAAGCGCACTCCCACTTGCTTAAGAGTAAAGTACCAGGGTGCAAAAACTGCTACATACAAATGATCCCAAAAAATTGCACTCTGGGTTTAAATCACAGCAACCTTTTATACGTGACATTTCAGGGCATTCACCCCTTCCTCAGACGGGATGAGGAAGGGGTGAATGCCCTGAAACGTCACGTATTAAAGTTTGCTGTGATTTAAACCGATAGTGCAATTTTTTGGATCTTTGTGTGTGTATGTGTGTATGTATAAAATACAAGAGTTTAAAAACCATGTAGGTAACATGTAAAAATACATAATCCAGTTGTGAGCCTGGATTATATAATGTGTGTATATGTATAAACATAAATTGTCAAATAAAAAGCACAATTTCTATGATGGTGTGTCACAAAAAAAACCCTACCTCTCCCTATCCAGCAATCACTGTGTGGAATGCTGTAAGTACATGTATACCCCAGCATACATATGTATATAGTAAGCACTCCAGTCTCTCTCTCTAGGGGAGGAAAAAAGGCACAGCTTGCAGAGATAAACTGGAAAAGTATGTAAATAATGCATTTCTTTTTAATAATTATTTCACTATGGTTAATTAGACATTGTATGTGAGATTATTTTTTTTATATTAATGGCCGTTTAACTGCCTTCACTTTTCTAACAATATTTGTGACCATTCTTATTATTTCCCTCCTCATTCTTCCGTTCTCTTTCTGCTTTGATCTATAATGACTTGTTCTTATACTTTACTGTTTTTTTAACCATATGCTTTCCACTTTCTTTTATTTACCATAAATTGAGAACCTTTGAAATCTATTGGTATACTCCTATAAGACATTGTCCTAGCTGATGTTTTCAGAATGATATACAACTTAGAAATCATCCAGAATACTGAAAAGTCAGTCATACAATGTTTAAAAGAGAGTCAATAGTTTTATAAGGAGATATATGTAGAAAACTTAAAAAGGTTTAGAATTTTTAAAGTCCTTAGCTAATATATTTTTTTCACAAACATTTAAATAACACTTTTGTGACTTTGCTTAGCTTTACCTTTGGTGGAAAATAAATAATTTTTATACAAGTAATAATAGCTTAATAATTGTACTGATTGCGTGTTACTTGTTCTATTAGATATAGTTAAAGGGACAGTCATGTCCAAAAAAAACTTTCATGATTCAAATAGGGCATGTCATTTTAAACAACTTTCCAATTTACTTTTATCACCAATTTTGCTTTGTTCCCTTGGTATTCTTAGTTGAAAGCTAAACCTAGAAGGTTCATATGCTAATTTCTTAGACCTTGAAGGGTGCCTCTAATCTGAATGCATTTTGACAGTTTTTCACCACTAGAGGGGGTTAGTTCATTTGTTTCATATAGATAACATTGAGCTCATGCACGTGAATTTACCGAGGAGTGAGCACTGATTGGCTAAAATGCAAGTCTGTCAAAAGAACTGAAATAAGGAGGCAGTCTGAAGAGGCTTAGATACAAGGTAATCACAGAGCTAAAATGTGTATTATTATAACTGTGCTAGTTATGCAAAACTGGGGAATGGTTAATTAAGGGATTATCTATCTTTTAAAACAACAAACATTCTGGTGTTGACTGTCCCTTTTAATATTAGTTGAAAAGCTAGACCCAAGACAGCCTTTCAGTCAAAATTAATCTTTAAAGGGATAGTATACACTCATTTTCAGTTAAGCTCTCAGTTTAGCTCTGTTGCAAAGATAGCTGGAAAGCCCACTACAAATGGGAAATAAGACAATCCCCCCCCTCCCCTTCTTTTGCATATGAAAAGACCCTTTACACAAACAGGAGCAAGCTGGAGTAGGTAGCTGACGGTATTCTCATAAAACTTTGGGGCTTGGTTAGGAGTCTAAAAATCAGAGCAATGTTATATAAAAATAAGCAAAACTATACATTTAAAAAAAAAAAAAACTTTATGGGCTATATAAATAGATCATCTACAAAACATTTATGCAAAGAAAAAATGAGTTTATAATGTCCCTTTAATGATTTAGATAGAGAATGTTATTTTAAAAACTTTTCAATTTACTTCTATTATCAAATTTACTTCAATTTATTGCAATATTTTTATTGAAAAACATACCTAAATAGGCTTAGAAGCAGCAGTGCACTACTTGAAGCTAGCTGATGATTGATGGTTACTTATATATATCTTTGTAATTGCCTCACCAGATGTGTTCAGGTGTATTACTCCCCTGAAGCTGACTCTATACATGCAGGGGTTTAACTTATATGAAAGTAACAGCACAATAATGATGTGATCTAACTATAACATATGTTGTCCCTTTTAGGTTTGAATAAACATTTTGTAAGTAGAGAGGTTTTTTTTTTTTTTTTTTCAAGTCACAGTGATTTGCAACTTCTAAGTATTCTGTTTTATATATTTCATAATTAAAATAAAGATAATTTTACGTATAAGTCAGTAGACGCTAAAACATTTTACAACTAATAAATACTACATGGATTACTTTTATTATTTATGTTATTCATTAATAAATCTCAAATGGCTCTAGATGCCTCTATCTTTGTTTCTCTGCAAAATTCCTATCAGTTTCATAATGTTAGTTTGTAAGCATGGCTAAATCTTCTAAAATCTCCACATGGAAAAAATGTTTATTAAGAACTACTGGTCAGACTGCAGTTTATTGTGTGTGTTTTTTTTAAAAAACAACTCAATTTGCTGGTGAATTGTGTCCCAACCACTTGAATAAAATGGAACCTTTTGTCAGACTTCAGGTGACATAAACTTAATAAAGTTGCCTTGGTGAAATCTTTTTTCCCTGGATTTTTGTCGAAATAAACACTTATTAATCAATACAATAGAGAAAATAAATAGGAATTGAGTTATAAAGGTACATTTCAACACATGCATTTATTTAAACCATTTAACATGTAACTATATACTATGGAAACAAACCAACCTGGGAGATTATAGTACAGGCTATATTAACCCCTTCATGCCGGGGGGGGAATGCTTATATCGGAAAATGAAATCACGCAATTGCCGATGTGATCACGTGATTTTAAGGCTGGGATCGGATCATGGGGGACTGCCTATGCTTCTAGGCGTGCCCCCAGTGAGATTTTTCATTAGCTAAAGGGAAGAGGCTGCTTTATGCCATATAAGGTAGGACACTCCATGCCGTCCTAATGGTGTGAAAGCTCAGCACTGTTAGGATGATGCCATGGAACATCCTAATGGTGTGAAGGGGCCTGATAGTGTTTTTTTTTAAGTTGAGTAAATAAATGTACTCTTTTATAGGGAAGCTTTGTTTTGTGTAGCATAGCGTTTATGTTAGATTAGGTTGTCAAAGCCTTATATGTGTGTTTCCCTTATATTTTCAGATTTTAAATGGTTTAAACATATTTATTCACTTAAAAATGGTAGAATATGTTTAAAGCTCCATTTTTTTTTTCCCATTTTTTTTATGACTTTTGTGTTTTCAGACAAAGCCAGGAAGAGTATTTCTCCAAGGACAATAGGTTTACTGTGCAATAAACCTTGTGTCACAGATACAGATTTCATGATTCAAATAGGGCATGCAGTCTTTCCAATTTGCTTTCATTATCAAATAGTGCATTTTTTTTATATGCACAATTTGAGGCATCAGCTCCTACTGAGCATGTGCAGAATTCAAAGTGTCTGTTATTGGTTATTGGCTGTCACATGATAAAGGGTAAATAAAGAGATATATAGGGGCGCCCATGGTCAACCAATATATAAATGAGTTATAACTATAAAAACATAGTCAATGGTGATATAACCTATATAATAAAATAACAAAATGCAATTGACAGATCAAGGAATATACCAAGAAAAACAAAGCAAAGTCCCATATAACAAAGGCGCAGGGTATTGTTTTAAGGAACCCAGGTGTATGTGGTAAATCCAGATCTAGGCAGCTGTCTGTGGATGGATCAAGGTCAACATCCAGGATTGGGATCTATAGAGGTTGCAAAGAAACAGAAGCGCCACATGGCCTAGTACTGTATAAACTTCTGAGAGATGGTACATAAAATGTTTACACTCACATTTGGTGAAACACCCCTCTTGGTGCAAATAGAGCAGGCTGGAATTAAACAGTCACCCAGCAGACTGATCTCCGGTGTAGCTCGAACTCCAAAATGACAGGATACGATATCCCAAAGAGTAATACAACTTAAGATATGGTGTAAATAGGAATAAATGGTATGGCAGCAAGTGATAAGTGTAAAACTTTATTTAAAACGTATAAAAACAAGCAACGCGTTTCTCAGCCAACCAGTGGCTGTTTCATCCGGCTTAAAACAAAAGGTAAAAAAACACTTGTCATATATACCATACAGATAATCTTATACAATGTGCAACATCTAATAATAATAATAACCATTTTATGTTGCATTGACATTTAGTGTTATAGGAAGACATCTTTCATCAAAATATCTAATGTACAAACTATGGGGTTTATTATAAACCTCTACAAATGTTTATTAAATGATTTATCTACAAAATCCCCATAGACCTTAACTATCCAACTCTTAAATCATCTGGTAGTTGAGCTGCTCATAGCAAGGCTTTTAGTTTAAAGTGAAAGTAAATTTAGAGCCTGCTATCCATCAATGTTTATTAGATAAGTACAGTCTCTAACTTTAAAAAAAAACCATTAGTCTTTATTAGTAATTTATATCCTAAATAGCATACCTTTTGCCGTGCTTCCTCCGCCCACCCGATCATTTCCTGGTTTCTCTCCTTTACACGAAAGACCGGTCCCACCCGCTCTTACGTGTACATTCATGCGCATTCTCGTGAGGGATATTCTTTTGAGCATAAAAACGATCAATACTTTAAGCAGCAGGCATTGAAGGAAAGAAGACCGCCACTCACTCCTAAAGCTAAATCCTAGCTACCTATCAGCGGCATTGAAGGCTGACTGCCACTCGCTCCTCCTAAGTCCTAAATGTCCTTAGTAACTTGTACTTGTTGTCGGTCTCACTCTGTCACCTCACCCGATCCCCAAGTCAGTAGTCAGTGGCAGGGATTGGAATGACTGACAGCCAGGCACAACGGGTCACCGTCAGGAGCAGCATTGAAGGCATTCCAATCCCAACTACTGACTTGGGGACCGGGTGAGGTTATGGTCGGAGTGAGACTGACAACAAGTAAAAGTTACTACCGACATTTAGAACTTAGGAGGAGCAAGCGGCAGTCTCCCTTCAATGCCGCTGACAGGTAGCTAGGATGTAGCTGTAGCTTAAACTCACACTAATTTTGGATTCACTATATAAAGCTTCATAGCGATGCGTGACAGTTTACTTTTCCTTTGTCAATCATACTTGAGTTGTAAAATATAAAATTAAGAAATCTAATTTGCAAACACGGATTGTCTTTACAGTGCAAATAGATTAGAACAGGGTTCTTAAAACCACGGGTCAAGACCCATTATTGTGTCGCAACACCAAGTTTTTTTGGGTCACAACTTGTGTGTACGTTGTAATGTGTGTGTCGTAGGAGAGTGTGTGTGGTGCGTTGTATGAGAGTGTGTGTTATATGACAGTGTATGTGGTAAGTGTGTAAGTTGTATGAGAGTGTGTGGTAAGTGTGTGTTTTATACGACAATGTGTGTGGTGTGTGATGTATGAAAGTATTTGGTATGTTATATGAGAGTGTGTGGTATCTGTGTGTGTTGTATGAGTGTGTGTGTTATTACCTTTTACAACACTTTCAAGTTTGACTGCAATTAGGAATAAGGTACACAAACATTTTAGTCACTTTGACAAAAATTGCATGCATATTATTTCAGAAACGTTCAGTCCAAGCATAAAAATAGTGTTGCGAAGATATGTTGTATCGTGGCACTGGACCTTGGGGGGAAACGTTTGAATAACCATGGATTAGAATACACCTACCCAAGAACTGCCTTCCTACTCCTTAAAATATTTTCGTTTCAAAGTTGTTGGATTCTTATGTTTTGTCAGATTTGTCTGTAGCTAAAACTGTTCATTATACGGTTCATACATTTAGCGGATATTATGAGTATTGTACTTAAAAACTGTGGAGTGGGATTCTTTAAAAGAGACATTATACAAAAATGTTGACTTTTCTTTTTTTCTAAAAGAGGACTTTTACTAGGTGGTGCATGCTTAAAGGAATAGTCTAGTCAAAATTTAAACTTTTATTATTCAGATAGAGCAGGCAATTGTAAGCAACTAATTTACTCTTTTTGGTTCAGGACCTGGGTAGCACTTGCTGATTGGTGGCTACATTTAGACACCAATCAGAAAGTGCTACCCAGGTGCTGAACCAAATATGTGCCGGCTCCTATGCTTACATTCTTGCCTTTTCAAATAAAGATGCCAAGAGAACAAAGAAAAATTGATAATGGGAGTAAAGTAGAAAGTTGCTTAAAATTGCCTCCTCTATCTGAATCAGGAAAGTTTAATTTTGACTAGACTATTCCTTTTAGTGCTGATTAAACCAACCTTTTAGTTATGCATAAACTGTTATATTTGTTTGAAAGTTTTTCATGTAAAAGAATTATATTCTTTTAAATTATGATTAATTTCTTTGCATAATAGTGCATTTTTTTTGTACAAAATTGTAACTTCAACATGTAAACGGGACTTCACCTTCACATATTATGTTTGATTTTTTTTTATTAATATTACCATTCCAATTCTGTAGCCATATTTAGACTCTGTTGTGATACAGTAAGTAACCTTGTGTTCAATTTTCTGAAGACCATGCTGTGTTTATATTTTATTCATATTTTAAGATCATTAGGGGATGCTTACACTAACAGTAGATATTTCAGCTAATAGCATTTTTGTCAATAGAATGTCAAATAATTTGTAGTTTGGAAAATGTATGTATGTGTGTGTGTGTATATATATATATATATATATATATATATATATATATATATATATATATATATATATATATATATATATATATATATATATATATATATATATATATATATATATATATAAAAAATGCGTATATATGTGTGTGTGTGGCATGGGGATGAACAGTCCATTCAATGTTTTATGGATTATTTGAACTCTAATGACAAGGGCTTGGAGTTCACCCATTGCTGGCACAAGTCGGAGATCGTCTTTCTAGATCTAATATTGAGAGCAGCACCCCAAACTAAAGATGTTACCACATCCCTACATCGTAAGGAGATAGCAGGTAATAGTTTATTACATGCGAACAGTGGGCATCCTCAACATGTATATAAAGGGATAGCGAAAGGGCAGTTTCTGCGTGTGAAACGCAATTGTACCCTACACTCTGATTTTGTCAAAGAGTCAGTTGACTTGAAACAAAGATTCATTGATAGAGGCTACAACTTGGGGATGATCAACTGAGTGTATAGAGGTGTGGAAAACATGGACAGAAATTCTCTGTTTAAAAACAAAAAACAAGGGAGAGCAAGAAAAAGTTTAAGATTTGTCACAAAATTCTCCAATCAATATTCTGGAGTGTGCAACATCATTAAAAAGTATTTGCCCATTTTATATGGTGATGATGACCTTAAATAAATTGTTCAACAAGGTTGTGACTTTGTATACTCAAAGAATATTACGATTGGCAACATGCTATCACCGAGCATGTTGCCAGAAACTGAACCACGAAGCTCTTGGCTAGAGGTTGGAGGAACTTATAAATGTGGCGTATCACGCTGCAAGTCCTGTATGTACATAAAGCAGGGCAATAACTTTACCTCCTGTGTCACAAATGAAACCTTTTTGACAAGAGGTTGTGTTAAATGTACCTCCACCTATGTGATTTATCTAGTGGAGTGCACTCAGCACAAGAGACAATATATTGGTCTAACAACACGAGATGTACGCTCCCGAATAAAAGAACATTTGGGCTACATATCACATGAGGTTGAATGTTCAGCCTTATCAAGACACTTTATACATGAACACAACAAAGAGGTACAACACTTCAAATGGAATGCCATTGAAAGCATTAGAGTGCCCCGTAGGGGTGGTAGTAAACTAAGGATTCTGGAGAGACAGGAGATATATTGGATCCACAAGCTAAAAACCTTGGTTCCTGAAGGATTTAATTCACAATTTGATGTGATTAATTATTGGGAGTAAGCTTGTGGGTCAGGTCATATGACCCTCTAGGTTCCCCTGCCTCTCCAGAATTCTCTATCCTTTTGAAAATTTCAAGGTTCTTAGGGATATAGTCAACTAGATAAAGTATTAAATATTAAATTTTGGCTTTGTATAGATTTATTATACCTATGAAAATATAATACATTTATTTTTAAATTACTGATGGCTATAACAGACAGTTTAAGCATTGTATACATGGAAATGGCATGTCTATAAACAAATAATAGCCATATGTACTTTATTTATTTTTCTAACATGGTATAAATAGTGTTTGGCTGGAAATAAACTGAATATCATTTAATGATTTTGTCAGTTACAGCCACACTATTTAACAAACCTTAGTAATTATTTTTGACTGCTCCCTATCATCATTATATATATTTTATGTATATTTTGTATATATATATTTTATATACATATGCTTTTTATGTATATTCTCTCTCTCTCTATATATATATATATATATATATATATATATATATATATATATATATATATATATATATATATTTATATCTTTCACCTTGATGTGTCTTTTGCTTTTTTGATTCATATATATATTTTTTGCTCAATGTGTTACTGTTGTTGTTTTTTGTTTGTTTTTTGCTTTGTTCATTAGTTTTTTACTTTTAATACTTTAACCACTAAGGGAAATTGTAAATACCATATGCTAATAGAAATGTAAAATTGCCAATAACATCAAATGTAATGACTATCTGCATTTTGTATTCATATTGCATTAGGTTTAAATGTTTGTATTATTATACCTAAGTGGAAACAAATGGGTTAATTAGTATTGTTTTTAATTGGGTAGAGGATAGCCCTATAAAAACACCTCCCATATGCTAGGGGAGTATGTCTATGATTACGGCCGTGGAGGCTGAAACATGTAAGACTAGGTGATTACTTTTAAACCCATTGGCAGATCTGGGTTCAAGCCTATATATCTTTTAACCTGATGAAATAAAGATTCTTTTTAATGGACTTTTGATTACGCCTGGATCCTTTCTTTATCGTGTATATATATATATATATATATATATATATATATATATATATATATATATATATATATATATATATATATATATATATATATATATATATATTCAATACACAGAGAAGTGCACTCACAGGAACGAACAACTGGCTTAATACCATTGTTAGCCTGTTCTATGGCGATTTACCACGTGGGTGGGTGCAACTTATTTTAGCCCAGTAATGCTTTTCACAGAGTAGAACTTTCCTGTAGTATATCAGTCTGATCCCGCCTATTACGCTCAGTCCAGCGCCGAAATACCAGGCAATTCCACTCTGAACAAGGAACACAGCAACCCCAGACGATCATTGGGCCTCGTCAGTGAGGTGTAGCAGTATTTTTCTCTCTCTCTCTCTTTCTCTATCTATCTATCTATATATAAAATGTGTGTGTGTGTGTGTGTGTATCATCAATGCAGTAAGACATTTTTTTTGTACAGTAAATCTTTGCCATAGGGATTTTATTATATGATCTTGACTTTGTAGAGAGAGGACAATTGCCACTTCTGTTAATTGTATACTAATGTGTTAGCTTCTTTTCATCTCTTTTTGTAAAATATTAATTATGTAGAAAGGGAAATAACTGTCAACTGAGAAGGAAAGGAAATGGAGCAGGATGGAGAGCTGCTATGACAGCCTGTTTAGACACTTTCCTATAAAATCTAAGAATCAAATACAATTTTGAGCATATTGCAAAACTCATCAGTCAGTGTCTTTAGAATTCAGTTATTATTCATTATTTGGGAAGATGCTGAAATAATGATAATGTGAAATATTTGTATATCATGAATATTTGCAAATGAGAACATATTTTGTGACTGGAATCGCAAATATACTCACTAGCCAATTAGAAATGTTTCCACAGTTCTATTGGCAGATAGTTAATATTCCCCACATGCTTTAAAAGGAAAAAAAAAATCTTTAACAAAGAGTATCGATTTTTCAGAGAACACATATTAAAACATTTTTAAAATGTTCTCTTTTTTAGAAATAGCAAAAATGAATTTAAGGGCAAATAATTTTTTTTTTTCTGTGTCCTGTAAATATTTCAATCCAGTTTTTTTTTTTTTTCATCCATATATTGTTTTTTTTGTTTGTTTTTTTTAGCATCTTTTTATTAGAGTTTTTAGAGGATGTACACTCAGAATCATACCATACAGAAAAACAGGAAGAAAACACAAAAAAAACAGTATATATTGTACAGTGTCTTCAATTTTTAACATTAACAAAAAGTTTGAATCCTTGCATCTTAACAGAAAAATCTTCCTAATTTTATCAGAATTTCAAGTATCAGTCTACCTCTTACTTACATATTATGAACCATATTGGCAATTACCTACTCGCGTCAAATTACTATGTTACATAATGTCATTAATTAAATATATAAACTTCTATGTGAGAAAAAAATAATACTTAAGTAAGCACATTATAGCAACTCATGACAACTTTCTCCAAAACAAAGACAATGAAACAATACGGTTTGTCTACATCCCTAATCTAACTCTATTTTCAAAACTTAATCTACATTCGATTAGGCTTTGTCCACCTAATCCAAGTGAAGTAGTCCATTACACAAGGTTGTAGCTAGAATCATACTAATAATCCATATATAGTTAGTCCATGGGAAAGAAAGAAAGAAAGAATGGGTCTACCTGCTTTGCTGGCCATGTGTTATACACAGCACCATTTTTTTAGTATTTGCTTCAGGCAATGATATATCATCTGTCCCAATAGTCCCCCAGTATGTGATTTGTATCTTATAAAGCTGTCTGTTTTCTTGTAATTCCTGTTTATAGCTGAGCCCTTTATTGTATCTATACACACCACTCCTTACTCAAGCATGTTGCTGATTTGCTAGGATAATCACTTGATCACTGACTTGAGTGGCTCTATTGTAAAAGTGCAGTGCTGTTCCATCACCAAACTGGCAATCGAGAGCAGTACACATGTTCATCTGTACATTCCAGTGTCAGTGACAGTCAGCCATGCGCAATGACACTGCAGTGATTGCTGCCAAATGTACTTCATTATTTATGTTTATTGTCTTGGCCGTGTTCCTCTCAAAGCCTTCTCTCCATTTTAAATGTCATCCTTTTTTTTTTGGTCATGTGTTGGGTGCTATGACATTTTGGTACATCAGTACGAGCAGCAGTTCTTACATATGGCTACAGCATTGTGTTTGTTATTCATAAAAAAAAGTTACATTGTTGAAACGAAGATGTTGTTGTTGTTTATTATACAACTATTAATTAAAGGACAAAACAACAAAAAGTATTGGTGCACATCCAACCACTTAAGTCCACTCTTTCATGGCATATTTGTATATGCTTATGTCTGCCAAATATACTTACATAGCTTCTAATAAGATTGGGATAAACATCTCGCAATAATATTGGCTTATATTTGAGCTGCAAAAACAAATATACTTCTATCTGCTAAATATACTTACATAGTTCAAATAAAATTGGGATTAACATCTCGCAATAATATTGACTTATATTTATGCTGCAAAAAATGTTTTGCCTGTAAAAAATGCCTTTAAATGAAATGGGATCTTAGTCACACAATATGATCATATTCTGCTAAACCAGTCACCACTTACAAGGTGTCCCATAGTAGACTGGTCCTAACACTAACCAGTTTCCACACTGCATCAAGTCATGGCTACACAGTGTGAAGCTTTCTAGCTTATTAAGTATATCACAATTACATTATCTGGAACCTGGGCTGGGCTGGGTGGCGTGCATTAACCAAAGAGGAGGGATTTTGTCAGCTCCCTATTCAAAATATACAACAAAGGTGTTTTTTTTTTGGTTAAGCACACCACAAAAGGACTGTTTAATCTTAACACACATATTGTGCTTAAAGGGACGCTTAAGTTAAAATAACTTTCATGATTTAGATGTAGCGTTAAAAAGTTCCAATTTACTTCCATTATCAAAATGTGCAGTCTTTTTATATGCACTATTTCTGAGACACCGGCTCCTACTGAGCATATGGAAGAGTTCACAGTATATACATATATGTGTTTGTGATTGGCTGATGGCTCACATTAAACAGGAAAGAGGGGGAAATGGAAGTAAAAAAAATCTACTTCTCATTTGAAATGTAGAGTAAGTGCTATTGCATTGTCTTTCTATTATTCATGTGTTGACAAATGTACTATATTTAATGGTCCTTTAAGAATCAGTTGTTTACAGATGAAAACAAGTCCTGCAACTTTATTGATGTAAAGGCAGCACACCTCTTCAGTCATAAAAAATAAACTCATTCATGTTTTAATAAGCACAAGAACATTGGGTTGAATATGCCACAACAGAACATTCTTAATAAGTAATTGTCTCATTTCTCTGATCTGGCTGTCTCTCTAATCTCACCTTGCACTCTGTCTGTTAATTCTGCATTTTTTCCAGCTTAGTTAAATTTTGTTAAGCATCTTGTTTCAATAACGTAAAATAAATGTATGCATAAAAATAGTGTGGGTGTTAGATCATTTTTACATATTAATGAATCTCTGCTTGTCAATCTCATGACATCTATCAAGCCGAAAATAAAAACATTGACATAGTTCTTAGAACAATATGCAAAATAAATGGCATATTTTATTTAAAGCATTTTGAACATTTTTATTTATTTATTATTATTTAGTATAATGTGTAAAGAGCATAATTTTTTTATATTTTCCATGGTTACTGAAGCTGAACTGTTTATTACAAATTTGAAAATTACAGTGATTAAGCACACACACAATGCAGTTATTTATAGATACAAGAAGAAAATGTGTTTAATTTACAGGAGAAATTGAAAATTCTAATTATGTAGAGATAGTGTGTTGGCGATCTCTGAATCTTCCTTTCTTTGAGCACTGTGGATTGTCACTCTCTTTCATTGGCATAGAAGTCTATAGTTTTATAGTCTAATAAAAAGTATTTGTTAACGGACTTGTTATTGTCGTTTATATTTCCTAGTTGTACAATTAGACTGAAAATCAAGAGAAGACAATAGAAAGCTTAAAGGGACAGTTAGTCTAAAAATTCTGCTAAGTGATATATATATATATATATATATATCACTAAGTGTAAATTGATCATTATGTACAAATGTAGCCCAGTTTTGTGATCTTTATCGTTTGCAAGTAAAAGCACTTACTGTTCGCGCCGCTGCAGTTTGAAAATGTCCGTTTGGCCCGTCCCCTATTTCCTCATCACCTACATCATCATCTTCATGGCATAGCAGTCACTTTGCCATCCTCCACATAACCTTCTTTAGCGCATGCGCAATGCACCTATTATATTGAAGGGGGAACGTTTGTAACCGTGTAATCGTTGTGTAGTGTATATTTAGCTGAGTCAGGCAGTTTGCAGCATATTTAAGAACAGAATCTGAGCTCTTTTTTGCAAAATAAATAATCTATATTGTAATGTGTTTACATTTCAGTTTTTAGTTTCAAGTATTACCGAACCAATCCAGCCTTTCAGAGATGAAGTGTAGATCAAGAACAGGCAACACAAGTAATTGTATAGTGTAATGATGTTTTGTTTGTGCCAGATGTGCCCTGTAAAAAAAAAAGTTATCTCAAAATTTGCTGAGTAGCCACATCCCGTTAATGGAATTTTAAATATCCAATCGGGATGCTAGTCTCAAGACTTACAAGGAAGCGCACATCTGGCACTGTCACTTTATGATACTTCTCAGTTATAGAAAGATCACAATAAAGCAAAATGCCAACTCAGCACTGATTGGCTGTTCATGCAGCTGACAGTAAAAAGATCAGCTAAATGGTTGTTGCGCACAGAGCACTTACTCTTAGTTTTAACTAAAGGGGAAAAAAAAAGTGTTTCATAAAACTTTTCCTATCTCACAGTGGCACCAAGGAAAAATGGGAATTTATGCTAAGTAACATGTCCCTTTAAGGGACACCATTTATTCTCCCTGTAAAATGTTAAAGTAAAACAAAACATCATTACAATATACAATTACTTGTGTTGCCTGTTCTTAATCTATTTCATCTCTGAAAGGCTGGATTGGTTCGGTAATACTTGAAACTAAAAACTGAAATGTAAACACAATACAATCAAGATTATTTATTTTGCAAAAAACAGCTCAGATTCTGTGCTTAAATATGCTGCAAACTGCCTGACTCAGCTAAATATACACTACACAGTGATTACACGGTTACAAACGTTCCCCCTTCAGTATAATAGGCGCATTGCGCATGCGCTAATGAAGGTTACGAGGAGGATTGCAAAGTGACTGCTATTCCAAGAAGATGATGTAGGCGATGATGAAATAGGGGAGGGACCAAACGGACATTTTCAAACGGCAGCAGCGCAAACAGTAAGTGCTTTTACTTGTAAACGATAAAGATCACAAAACTGGGCTACATTTGTACATAATGATCGATTTACACTTTATATATCACTTATCAGGAATTTTTGACTCTCCCTTTAAGTAAAGTAAATAATGCTATAGTCTGCTATAATTTGAAAATAATTACAAACATAATGCCATATACTGCCAATGATAACATAATCTGTATTAAACTGTCTTTAATTATGGATTGTAAAATTAGCTTGAGTACTCGATGTTGGTTAGAATAATCACATTTTGTTAACCCTTTGTGAAGTCAACTACATGAAAGAATTGTTTTAGAGTGATCCAATAAACATTTGATTTTTTAAATTCAACTTAAAATTTTATCTAAAATCTGTAAATGAGAGATATAGATATAAACTTGTATGTTTCATACTTGTGTTCGCACAGTTCCATTCTCATTCCTACCTATATTTCACATAGGTGAGGCCTAGGCAGCTTTTTGTCTGTTGTGTAAAAGTTACCCTTGGGGCAGAATCTGGTCGATCTCGGGTAGAGTAGATAACATGGGGGGGGGGGGGGGTAGGTAAAAGTATTCCCACCCAGGGAGGAGAGACAGTGTTACTGTTCTTCAGAATTTTAGTATCCTTCATATTATAGGATGAGAGCGAGCTTTGAATTTTTAGTTTCCGCCTTTTTTTAATGCTACTTTAGCATCTTAAAATACAGAACCAACTTATCAATTTTGAATGACCTAACTCCATTCTTTTAAACATGCTAATTCAGAATCACATTTTTATTCACTAAATGAAGTGTAGTAATTGCTTGTTGAGTCAGTGGCCATTTAATGCATGTACATTGTGAATAAACCTAATGTTTTCTTCCATAAATTAAATCTTTAATTTGAAATACAAATATATTTGTTTGATTTGCCTGGTTGAGGTGATTGGTCAGTTTCTTATGTACTCATTTTTCTTACACTAAATTCACTCCATTGTTTAGCAGAAGTTTAATCAGTGTATAGTGCTCCCACCTATCTGTCTCTGTAAAATTGGAATATTCTGAGTGCCCTATGTCCCTCTCACAGTTTTCCTTGCCCTATTGTCTTGGTTTCCCAAAGTGAATCTGGTGACATCAGAACCCCACCCACAAATTGGTGTGGGGGCTTCTTTTTGACCAAAAGGTGCATCTAGCGAACGGGCAAACATCCATTTTTTTTTTACATCTTTTAATCAAAGGGACACCTGACCCCTTTTTGTAAAAGAAGAGCTTCTCCATTTTTTTGGTAACATTTTATATCCTTCCTGATTGCAATTTAAATAAGTTGAAGGGATATTTGCTGCTTATGACCACGGTCAGATGTGCAAGATATTTGCTTTCCTTTGCCCCAGCCCTGTGCGCATTTAAGAATTTTTTTTTTGTCTATGTTACTGTTACAGATTTTATTAAAATGATTATTTCACCTTTCTATAAATAAATCACATTTGTTTTTGTTGTACTTTATAAGATTACCAACATTTTAAAATTGTTTCCAGAATGGTACATATATGTTGATGCTCAGAACTGAAAAAGCTGAGGAAAAAAATGCTTTTCAATTTAAAAATAGAAAATTAAATAAAAATTGTAAAAGACATTTATTTTCATTTTAATTAATATATTTATTTTGCTTGATTAACTACAAATTTGTTTATTAGTTAGGTGTTTTCGTTACCCTAATCTCACCCTGTGCTTATCAAAGAGCCAATAAAGATAAGCAGATGGGGAGAAAGGAGGGTGTGCATCTAATTGCTAAACACAAGGTGACATGAGACAAGGGGTAGCCAAAGAAAATCGAACACCAGCCAGATTTAGTTCACCATGTATTGAGCATATTTATAGGTGTTGGCTCACCCAGTATTCACAGTTTAAATAGATCTCTTTCATCTGCAAAAATGAGAATAGATTGTCTCTTAGAATTATATTTTTAAGGTAGCTGTAGTGAGAACGGAATCATACAGCTGTTCCCATGAACAAAATTGAGGGTTATCAGAATATTATTACTATTAGAGCAGAAGAACTGGCATCACTTTGCTTAGTTTTAGCTGGGTTTTAATATACTTCTGGTTTGGTGACCTTTGTAAACCATCTCAATATGTTTGGAAATAAGTTAAAACTAGATATTGTGTAAAATATGCTTGTCAATGATGTTTTCATTAATTGGATACATGAGGCATGGCAGGGGTTTAAATACTTTTAAAAACACAGTGTTATATTGCCTGTTTTTTGCTAGTTGCCATAAATTGGCTTGTAATGGCATTACTTATTAAAATGTTAAGTATACAGAGTTTTTTTTAAAGTGTTCTTTGCTGTTTGTTTATGAATATGTAGATCATATAATAAAGTTAAGCATAGCCATTTGTTCCAAAATGATGTAAATAATATCTTACAATATTTGGAATATGCGTAAATAGATAAATAGTAGTTTGTGTTTCTACAAAATCTAATAAAGGCTTTGGCTATATTTGCAATAGAAAAACAATTGTCTAAATTGATCAGATTATTGATTGCATCTGGTCACATATTTGCATTTGATCAAATTTCTAGTTCAAGCATTTAGTAATTGATCAGTTAATCAGCTGTAATATAATACACAAAGTAATCATTTGAATGAGAACCTTGATGAATGCAACTTTTGAATCAGAATTAAATACAAACCTAAAAGCAATAGAGCAACTCTGTTTACCCAACTGCCAACTCATTTAGAAAACAATTGTATATTTCAAACCTTTAAAAAGTCTTTCCTGTACATTTTGAAAGAAAAGCACGGCCCGGATAGATTTTCCTTCCTTATAATCCAAGTGTTTTCACCAATCGGCAAGTCCCTATTGTAGCGAGAAAACAAAGGCAATATGCACTTTTAAATTATTCCCTTTTATTATATACTACATTATCTTTAGGCTTTTTCTAAAGTGTCAGTGGCAATTTAAGAATACTGAGGTTTACATAGTGACTGAATTAAATGTTCATGATTCAGATAGAGCGTACAATTTTCAACAATTTTACAAATTTCTTTCTTTATCAAAATATGAAGAAAAAAAATTGTATACACACTTTCTAAGGCACCATCTCCTACTGAGCATGTGCAAGAATTCACATTATATACATATGTTTGTTACATGATTAAGGGGCAGGAAAAGCTGAAATAACTGAAATTTGTCAGAAAAATATACTAATTTGAATTTAAGAATGTGATATTGCATTGTCTTTTTATTATGCATTTGTTGGTTATGCAATTGTATTGAAGTTAATGGTCCTTTAATGTATTTATCTGACTTAAAGGGACACTCGAGCCAAAATACATTTTTATGATTCAGAAAGAGCATGTAGTTTTAAGACACTTTCCAATTTACTTCCATTATCAAATTTTGCAGTCTTTTTATATTCGCACTTTCTGGGGAACAAGCTCCTACTGAGCATGTGCATAAACTTGCAGGGTATACGTATACTAGTCTGTGATTGGTCGATATCTGTCACAAGATTCAGGGTGTCAGAAAATGGGAGAAAAAATAAAATTGACAAAAAAAATCTACTGCTTATTTGTAATACAGAGTAGGTGTTATTATATTGTCCTTTAAATAATAACAACTATTACTATGCAGCTGCCGATTTGGTGAATTCCGAGAGCGAGCACTGAAAAAGCGCTTTGAGTCCCACTGGGAGAAAGGCGCTATATAAATACTAGTTATTGTTATATTATTATTATTTAATTGTGCACTTGTTTATTATGGAATTATATTGCATTTAGTGGTCTTTTAATGCAATAGCTAAGTGCAGACCAACAGATTAAATGCAGAATCTAGAAGTTATCATACCCAATCTACTATTTTTAGTGTTTTTTTGTGTAGTTTGTGAAGTACAAACCATTTAGGCTTCTATTCAAAAAGAAATAACGTATTTTCAAGCAGGTTTGCTTTAGTCCACGTCATATGCTGCTGCATAGTCAAAAAAAAGTGCAGGCAAAATACACTGACAATATTTTAGTGAATTGCAGTGAGCTTTTAGCCATTGCTTGAAAAAAATCTGTTATCAAGCAGTGCTTGAAAAAAGCAAGCATAGAAATTTGGAGTTTTTATTTTCTGGGGTTTTCTTTCACAAGCTTTTTTATTTTAAGCATTTTATTTTATAATTTCCAGTATGCCTAGGGTAAAGGGAAAAAAAAAATGAAATGTTTAATTGGACCAAAAATAAATGGATGTTTTATGCTTATGTAAGTACAGTACTTTGTTTCTGTACTGCTTTCTGGGTGTATTTCCTCCATTGATTACAAATGGTGCTTGCAGCAGGTAGGTGGCAAGGATTTGTGGCAAGAATTCAAGCATGTTTCTATTCTTGCTTGCTTTTTGAATAACATTCCAAGCCAAAATGGCTGCCTAAAGTGTGAAATTTTGCAGCCACATATATTTTCCTGTAACATTTCAAGTGTTGAAAAGCTGCATTTTATATGATGGACTGCTTGATTTTGAAATACCGCCTCCTTATCTTGAGGTGAGTTTTGACACAAATCACAGTTTCTCTTCATTGTGAATAGGCATCTTAGCCTGATTTTGACTTGCTGCCAGTTCAGCAAGAATTTAAAGGGACACTTAAGTCAAAATTACACTTTAATGATTCAGATAGAGCATGCCATTTTATACAACTTTTCAATTTTCTTCCATTAACAAAATGTGCACAGTCTCTTTTTATATTTGCACTTTTTGAGTCACCAGCTCCTACTGAGCATGTGCAAGAATTCACAGTATATATGCATTTCTGATCGGCTGATGGTTGTCACATGATACAAGAGGAGTGGAAATAAACATGTGTTTGAATGTAGGGCTGGGCGATAAGGGCAAAAAAAAAATAGTGATTTTAAAAAAAAAAATTAAAAAAAAATTGCGATTTCAATTTAATCGTGAATTTTCATGTGCTAGCTGGTGGGTAAACTTGCTACCAGATGTGTACAAGACCGGCCCCAACACCTAATACAAGTCGCACTGCCTTGCTTCCCCTCTGGCCGCCTACACAAGCAACTGGGTGTTATACAGAGGTAAGCTATGTCAGAGTACGTATTTCTGCATGTCTGTCCCTAAACATACATGCAGATACCGCTATACTGGGTAATACAGGTCTTCTTATGCATCCAGTGGTATAACAAGGTGACATCAGATACACAGGCTACACCCACAGACCCCGCGGCACACGCAGGCCTGTACTCATTTAGGTAAATAACTGGAGGAGAAAGAACTCCACTTGCACACAGTGTACGACAATGTTCTGCTCTCCGTCGCCATGTTGTCAGCAGGAAGCTGGAGGGGGCAGGGCCCGGTTTAAAAAGCTACGATGAACATTTGCGTGGCTGTTGTGCCATTACTTTGAAGGCGTTGTAGTGATATGACATTACAACGCGGTAGACTTCTCAACGACCTTACGCTAATACCTTTAAGCAACGCCTCCTATGTTCAATGCGTGACAGATCTTATCTAAACACGCCCATATTAGTTGATTGACATTTGACGGGTCACGCGCATACTCTTTTATAAGTAGTGATGCTGTCTGACCGTGACTTTTAGGGTTGAGACGAGAGAGTAACTGAGCTTGAGGTTTTATTACTATTAGAGAAAGGGACATCACACAAATAATTCAGCGGCTAAATGTAATTCTAGTTTGCTTAGCTACCTAGCTTGGTCTTATTAAACTGTACTAATTTTATCATCCAGCCAATACATATTTGGGATTGGTTTGTCCCACTATGAGACAGTGTGACACTGTTTGAGGTATTCTCACCAGATCACATTATGGAGGGGTAAAACAAGTGTAAATCTTAAGTGTAATCACACAAAAACACTAACACATTTAAATGTTTAATATCTGACACTGTGGGTCTGTCAAATTGAAAACGCTACCTTGTTATATAAATGCAAAATTGCTTCCCCTCTGGCTGCTTCCAAGCTTTTGATCAGCTTCTTTCGGCATAATATGTCATAGGGGACGGGGCTAAAAAATTGCATACACTCACGGTTTTTAAATTGTGGCGGTTAATCGTGGTTTAAAACCGCATCCACGGTATATCGTCCAGCCCTATTTGAATGCAATGTTTTTTTTTATCATGCATGTGTTGATCAGGAAAATCTACTGTATTTACTAGTCCTTTAATGTTTTAAATTGTGTCCAGTTTTCTAGCATTTATTGATTTTATCAAATGTTGATAAAATGTTATGCTGTAAAAATGAATTTAAGAAGCTAATCCTTTTTCAAGTCATTTGATTTTGCATAAAAACGCCAAGGTGTGGCATGCAATAGAAATGAATATAAAGGAAATATGATGCAACCACGTTCAAAGTATGCTGTATGCACTAGTGAGTCGCGACATGAAACCTAGTTTTAGTAATTCTTGTAGAATTATGTTCTCAGTGGAGTGTACTCATGTATACAGCCTCATGTCATATAAGGTGTTTGTATATACAGTAAGGCAAATGATGATCTGAAAAAGAAAGATTAAAATGCGCTGATTGGAGAACTCTTTTACGTTTGAAGTGGGCGGCCGGAGCGCAGGATAATTGAATTTCAGTGCTACATTGAAAAGTTAAAGTATATCTTTGATACAACTGATTAAATTAAACCCCCATTGAAACTATTGCTAAATTACGGAATTGGTTTATACGAAGGGGAAAGTTTTACCTCCACTTGCAGTAAGATAAATGGTTACTGAAGAAATCTTTCTACATATTTCCCTGCTGCAAATTCTACTGCGAACATATTAAACGATAGTGTATAATAGAAAACAGATTACATAATGTACATTGATTTCAAAATTTCTATGTAGGATTTAATATAATATCAAATAATATCTTCTTGTTTGAAACAGGGTGCCAAATTACTTGTGCAAAGCAGAGTGCATATCTACTGTATATGGGGAAGAGATGTGTTGTATGCCTGTTCGGTTTATAATACTTTCTCATTAAATGGTTATTTGGAATCTTAGGTACTGTGCACTCCTTGTGCTTTGTACAATACTGTACCATGTATTCACAACAGAAATATGCATTTGCATATTTTCCACTAACTGGAAATATTGTAAGGGTTTCTCAGTAGATCTGCAGTTCTGAAATAAGCATTGTACATTAATTGTGTTTTTATTCATTTTTGTTTTAAAGTATTTACTGTATCTGACATTTTCTGTAAATGTGACCAGGTCTATCTGCTTAAACTCTTGCTAATTTTCTTTGCTGAGGCTTTAATGAAGTTTGTTTTTGTTTAGAGACACAAGTCCTGTTGTTTTAAGGAAATTAGCAGCACGGTAACCTCATTGTTCCTAATAAAAGGATTAATAAAGATGTAAGAGGATTAAGTATTTCAGCTCCTGTCTGTAATGCTTAACCTGGGAATGCTGATCTGGAGCCAGTAGGCCTTGTATGCAAATGAAGCCAGGCCATGCTTTGATGTAATACTATGGCTGTCTCCACACAGACTGCACTCTTCTCACCTTAGTGTTCTATGTAAGTACCCTGTGTACAATAAATGTCTTTGTCGACAGTTTAGTGGTCATTGTTTAGCTGCTTTTAAATTCCACCTGACTTCCAATAAATTGCCACCATCATCATATTCCTGACAAGACCACACATTATCCCTTTGTGAATAGGTGTATATTACCACAACTACCTGTCTCCTGTAAGACTGGATGACTCTCTGAAGTGCACTGTGAGAACCTTTGTTTGCAAATTATATTTCTTTATTTTCTAGATTGTTTTAATGCCTTAAAGGGACAGTAAAGTCAAAAATGAAACGTTCATGACGTTTAGATAGAACATGCAATTTTAAACAACTTTCCAGATTACTTCTTTTATCAAAATTGCTTTATTCTGTTAGTACATTTTTTTAGGAGAATAATTGCAGGTTACCTTACAGTAGCTCAGGAGTATGCACATGTCTTTAGCACTCAATGGCAGCAATGTTTGCAGAAGTGTATAAAGTTGCTACAAATAATGATGCAAGACACGTGTATGCTCCTAAGCGCCTGTGAGGTAACCTACAACAAAAGATAACAAGGGAACAAAACAAATTATTATTAGTATACTTTATTTATAAAATATGAACAAAATTCTGCAGCACTGTCCATGGGTACAAATGATAGAAGTACAACAGTGACATAATATTTTTAAGAGACAAGACACAATTTATCAAACAAATACAGGAGGAATGGAGGGTCCTATTCCCATGGAAACTTACTACCTAGAGGGTAAATTAGATAATATAAGTAAATTAGAAAGTGGTATCTGGATAATGAAAGTTTTTACTTTACTGTCCCTTTAAAGGGATATTAAACTAAAAATTTAATTCCTAACATTGTAGTAGTAAAGTTTTCTTTTTTTTATATATATATATATATATTTTTATTAGTAATCCAAAAAGGAAGAGGGGAAGGAGCAATCAGAGCAGAAATACAACACAAATTTACATATTAGGGAATTATATATACACATTTTAAGCTTCTTGAAGTAATAAACAAATAGATTCCCTTCTACGATAAAACCAACCGGTTTAAAATAAACTCACAGCAGGATAGCCCATCCCTTCTTCTACATATCATATAACAGTTAGATTCTCCCTAAATGGATACTGTTTTTTGCAGCATAAGGCAAGAACATAAGAAAAAACAAAAAAAAACAAGACAACAAAAAAAAAAAAAAAAGTGAAGAAAAAATGTATATTAATATATTGCCCTCATCCTTCTCTTCTTCTTAGCTTAGTCTACCTGAGGTAGTTTGTTTCTTAGTATGGCATTCATAACATACTCTGTGGATCTGAGTGGGTATATAATTTTCTTTTGCAAATCCGTTGGCTGTGAATATATAAATATTTCCCATTTTTTAAAGAATCTTTCAACTTCATTAGTTTTATCTTTTCCTATCATACATTGCTCTACCATCATTTGTTTAAAAATTTGGTTATTTACTTCAGCTATAGTAGGCAATTTCCTTGAGATCCAAGTTTTCAGCAATAGAAACCTAGCCACACCAATAACCATTTCAATGTATTCCTTATTATTAACTTTTTTTTTTTATCCGGGGGGAATAGAAAAAATACTAGATCTCGATGTATTTTTATCTCTGTTTTTAATATCCTAGACAACCAGAAGTTTATTTTATTCCAATATTGTCTCACTAGTGTACACTCCCAGAAATAGTGCACAATGTCAGCCCCTCTACTACTACATTTGGCGCATTTATCTTGAGTCTTACTATTCCATCTTGCCATAGCAGAGGGAGTAAGATATGTTTGGTTTAATATATTAATATGAGCTTCTCTAAAATTAGTGGAAGTAAAGATCTTATTAATTCTAGTGATACTATTCTGTACATATTCCTCATTACAGCCTGTTACTCCCTTTAGGTGCCATTGTTTAACAATCAATTGTAGGTTTAAATTGCCCTCCTGTCTAAGTGATTCCTTATACCATTTTTTATAGAGAAATTTTCCATCTTACATAGTTCCAGATTATGAGTAAGTACAGGCTAGACCCAGTCTTTGTTTTGAGTTTGAAGTAGTTTATTAACAAGATTTCTTAATTGTAAGTAGGCAAAGAAATCTTTGCTGGGGAGATCAAATTCACATCTTAATTCTTCAAAGATTTTAACCTGAGCTAGGTCTGGCGTAAAATTAATCTTTTGACTAACATATCAAACCCTTTCTTTTCCATCTATGGAATACTGCAGATTTTAATGCTTCGGGAAACTGAGGATAACCAGTTATTGTTAAAAAATTAGACACTGTGAAGTTAACTTTAAGTTTCTTACAGTATTGTTGCCATGCTTTTATAATACAAATAATTGAGCTGAGCCTTTTAATCTTCTGTGGGATATCTTTAATTTGCGTGTGTAGTAGCGCTTTTAAGCTATAGGGCTTCGCAATCTCTTCTTCTAATAATTTATCTGTATAATATTCTTTATCTATCAGCCATTCAGCCGCTATTTTAACCAGACATGCAAGGTTATATTTTCCAATGTCCGGTAGTGCAAACCCCCATGTTCTTTTGAGTATGATAGTATTTTTAGAGAGATTTTTCTTCTTTTCTTTCCCCAGAGAAATTCCATTATGTTTTTATTGAAAAGTGTAATATCTGCTTTCTTTAGTATGAGAGGTAGGTTCTGTAATTTATAAAGTATCTTTGGGAAGATGATAATTTTAATTAATCCAATCTTTCCTGATAATGCTAACGGTAGATGTTTCCAAGCATTAAGCTGGTCATATACTTTCTGTAAGATTGGTGTTAAATTTAAATCATACCATAATTTTGGATTCTTACTTAGATTAATACCTAGATACGTAACTTGATCTACAACTTTGAACGGGCTGATATTCGAGTCCTTATATTTTTTTAACCATAATAGCTCTGATTTATTGACATTAACTTTGTATCCCGAAAATGAGCTATATGTTTCTATTATTTCCATCAATTTTGGGATGTTATGCTTGCGGTTTCTTAAAAAAAATCAGTATATCATCTGCATATAGTAGAATTTTCTCTTCTATATTTTTACATAAGACCCCTTGCATCTCCTGACGAATTTTAATCGCTAATGGCTCGATAGATAAATTAAATAAAAAGGGAGATAAGGGGCAGCCTTGTCTAGTACCTCTTTCCAGTGTTATTTCTGTCGATTCCACCCCATTCACTCATATTATAGATATCGGGTTATTATAGATTGTTTTGATGAAATTCGTGAATGGTCCTGAAAAAACAAATTTAGAGAGAGACATAAAGAGGTAATCCCATTGCACTGCGTCAAAAGTTTTTTTTAGCATCTAAAGCTATTATAGCTGCATCATGATTTAATCTATACAATTTCTCAGGTTGACTCAATATTTCTTTAAAATATTCAATGATAATGCATGTTTTTCGAATATTTACTACAGAACTTCTACCATTCATAAAACCCACCTGGTTGGGGTGTATAATATTACCTATAATATTTTGTAATCTTTCTGCAACTATAGTAGCTAAAATCTTATAATCTACGTTAAAGGGACAGTATACACTCATTTTCATATAACTGCATGTAATAGACACTACTATAAAGAATAAGATGCACAGATACTGACATAAAAATCCAGTATAAAACTGTTTAAAAACTTACTTAGAAGCTGCCAGTTTGGCTCTGTTGAAAAAGTAGCTGGAAAGCCCACTGCAAGTGGGAAATAAGACACTCCCCCTTCTTTTGCATATGAAAAGACCCATTACACAGACAGCAGCAAGCTGGAGAAGGTAGCTGACAGTATTCACATAAAACTTTGGGGCTTGGTTAGGAGTCTGAAAATCAGAGCAATGTTATTTAAAAATAAGCAAAACTATACATTTATTTTTTTAAAAAACTTTATGGGCTATATAAATAGATGATCTACAAAACATTTATGCAAAGAAAAAATGAGTGTATAATGTCCCTTTAAGTAGAGAGATTGGCCTATATGCATCTACCCTCTCAGGATCCCTTCCTTTTTTAAAGATCATAATTATAACTGCTTTGGTGAAATTCCTTGACATTGCACCATTCTCCATATAATAATAGTTAAATAATCTAGTTAAATATGGTACAATTTCTTTATTTAGTATTTTATAAAATTCAGCTGGGAGCTGGTCCGGTCCAGGGGCTTTATTTGAGTTAATTTTATTTATTGTTCTTTCTACTTCCTCTTCTGTGATTGGTAGATTATTTTTTTCGTTTTCATCTACTGACAAGTTAGGTGTTACACTAGTTTCCCAAAATGATCCCTTCTTAACAGTGTCTATCTCACATGCACTATAGAATTTTTGATATATTTGAATAAAGATCTCATTAATCTCTGTTGCATTGTGTAGGAGTGTATCAGCTACTCTTATTGTAGGTATTATATTATTTTTCTTTTCAGAATTTACTAATCTAGCTAGATAGCTACCTGATTTATTCCCAAATTTCATATAATTTGCCTTCTTCTTGAGATCATCTCTTGTGGCTTCTCGTAAGAAAAATAAATCTCTCTCACGTTTCGTCTGGATATACTTAGACCAGTTTTTCTTTGAAGCGCACTGAAGGTATCTATTAAACATATTAGTTAATTGATTAGTGAGTTGTTTCTCTCTCTCCTTTCTTTTTTTCCTAAATGTAGCCATGAAGCTTATTATTTCTCCCCTCATCACAGCTTTTGCTGTTTCCCAAAGAATTTCTAACCTATCTTCATATTCTCTATTTAAATTAAGGAAGATATGCCATTTTTCTTTTAGCATAGATATAAAAGATGCATTTGTTAGCATATATTTGGGAAAGTAGAAAGAGTTTCTTTTGTGTCTATTATTTTGTGAATCATCTAAAAAAAATTCTAGTGTAATGGGGGCGTGATCAGAGTTTGCAAAATCATTTATATCAGCTTTAGATTCTCTCTTAAGAATAGAATCAGATACTAAAAAATAGTCAATCCTTGAAAGTGATGATAATGATTTAGACAAACATGTAAATCTTTTAACATCCGGATACTGTAATCGCCAAATATCAGATAGTTTAAGTGTTTTTTTTAATGTATATAAAATTCTAATTTCCTTGGCTATTCTATAGTCCTTCTCTCTGCCCTTTGTACTTTTCCTATCTATTGGAAATTTAGGCGTTAAATTAAAGTCTCCAGCTATTAAATTTGTCTCTGTATAATTCAGTAATAGTACCTGTAATTTCCCCCAAAATTCCATATCTAAATTATTTGGCCCATATACATTACATAATGTGTATATCTTCTTCCTAATTTCTATTTGAGTTATAAGATATCGTGCATTTTCATCTAATTTAACATCTAAAATCTTATAATCCAGACTTTTACTTAAAGGGCTACTGTAAGTAAATATTTTCTATGCCTGTTACTAACTAATTACCCCAAATACGCTTTTTATCAATAGCATTTCATTAACATATCTCTACCGTATATCAGAAATCTTGTCTGCAAATTTAATTGTTTTCCAAACCCACTCCGTGGGTATCCTTTGCTCTGTACCAATCCGTTTAGAATACCTAGGTTTCAAAATGGCGCTTTAAACACAAAGTTATTGGTTTAATTATTTTGAACACTCAGTGCTGAAAATAGTGGGCAGGATAACGTGACATCATCGGCGAATAAAAGATATAACTTTTAGAACGTTATGCAACTTTGTTTTGGAGAAAATATAGGTCAGTAGGTTTTAATTAATGTTTATTAACTTTAATATATTAGTTGTTTAGCTTAAAAATTATAACAGAAAGTAATCCTTTAACAAAATGGCAACTCCTTTTTTCCTTTCAGTGCAGGGTGTGGCCAGTATTTCTTTTACCCAATTAACTTTCAATTTGACTAATTCTGCTGCGGACAATCTAACCTCTTTCAGAAATGCAATATCAGTATTAAGTTTTTTTTAGATACTTAAGAATTGTCTTTCTTTTGATTGGTGAAACAATTCCCCCAACATTCCACGACGTAAGACGCAATAAATGCTTCAGACCTGTAGCCATATTATTATTCTAGATATTCATTGGTGGTGTAACCACCTTTATTTCTCCCATTATTATCCTACATATGAAGAGAGGGCTGTGGGCAAAAAAAGATAGAGAGGAAAAAAAAAAAAAAGAAGTAAAAAACCACTTTGCACCACCTGGATATATATCATCATATAACACAGAATTCTTTGGCAAGATACTGTTTAGCTTCTTCACTATTCTGAAAAGATTTAAAGCCATCCTTATCTCTTATCTTTAATATAGCAGGATAAATTACAAAAGCTTGTATTCCTTTTTGTATGAATTGTGAGCACAATTGAGACATCACTTTCCTTTTATTAGAGGTTTCCATAGAGAAATCCTGGAAGATGAAAATATTCCTGTCTTCCAACATTAGAGGTTCTGAGAGTTTTTTAAAGTATTTTAAGATCTCTAATTTATCTTTATAATTTAAAAATTTAGCTATTACAGGTCTGGAGAAGAACCTTTCAGGGCGCTCTGCTATTTCTGGCTGTTTAATAAGACCTAGTCTATGGACTCTTTCAGCTATAATTTCTGGCCCATCACTTAGCATTCCTAGCGGTTTTGGAATTTCCTTTGTAATTCGTGTTTCTAGATCTAGTTTTACAAATTTTTCTGGTATACCTATGAATCTTAGGTTATTCCTTCTCGATCTATCTTCTGCCGAGTCAGCTCTCTCATGTAATTTTGTAATTTGCCTTGAAAGTGCCTCAATTTTATTACTCTTGATGCTCAATTGATCCTCTAATTCAGAGATTCTATTTTCTGCCTCTCCTAACCTTACATTAAATTGTTTTACTTCATTAGAGACCACTGATAGTTCTAGTCTTAATGTATCGAACTGTGGCATCATCATAGCTGATATCTGATTTATTAACATTTGTGTGTCTATATTGGCATGTGTTGAGCTCAGGCTTTCCATATTCTCTTGTGGCTGTTCAACAACATTTTTATTCCGATTTCTCTCTCTATTTTTAGCTGCCATAATTATTGGTGATTTGTCCTTTAAATTATGGACGAATCTGTCCATTGAAATCAAGAAATTCCCGGGAAAAAAAAAAATAGGGGTGTAGTGAAGAGGTAGAGAGAAAAAGGGGAAATAATTCCCAGAAAAATTGATCAGTGAAAAATATTTAAGGGTCAGCAGACGACCTCTGACCAGTGTATCTAGAGTGGTGAATTTCTGTGCCTATAGTGAAAAGTGGTTTCCCAAAAGGGGAAATAACAAAAAAAAAAAAACGTGTTAAAAAAAAATGTGGGAGCACTGTTACAGTGAAGGGGATTTCTTGTAACCTTTTATAACAGTTTATATTGTGTCGATTCAACAGAGAATTATCTTAATAGATATTACAATCTAGGCCCTTCTTTCCTTATAAGAATATGGCAAGATCACATGCAGTGTATGTTTAACCTTCAAATCTAGGCCTAAAATCAAATTAGAGTAAAATATTTAGCATAATCTATGTAGCCTCTTTCATAAATTTGCATTATATCAAAAATAATGTATAGAGTCAGGGGTACATACAGAATATTACCAAGAAAAGTAGAATCCTAAAATATTTCAGCAGTGGAAAAAAAAAAAAATCACTTAGTTTGTATAACATCTATAATGAGTTTACAATCTAGCGAGACCTTATATACAGTTCACATATAACACAACCTGTGTGTAGAGTATAGCAATACTGAAGAGTTCTTCTATTTATTCAGGGCAAGATTATCTTAACCCCTTAACGACCGAGGACGTGCAGGGTACGTCCTAAAAAAAAAGGCAGTTAACGCCTGAGGACGTACCCTGCACGTCCTCGGTGTGGAAAGCAGCTGGAAGCGATCCTGCTCGCTTCCAGCTGCTTTCCGGTTATTGCAGTGATGCCTCGATATGGAGGCATCCTGCAATAACGCTAGATGGCCATCCGATGCAGAGAGAGCCACTCCGTGGCCCTCTCTGCACCGGACATCGATGGCCGGTATCGTTGGTGGGTGGGAGCCGACTTGGGAGGCGGGTGGGCGGCCATCGATGGGCCGGGTAATGTAGAGGGGGGCGGGATCGGGGGCAGGGCCGATGGGGGCGCGCACGGGCGCGCGCGCGTGCACGGGGGGCGGCGGGCGGGCGCGTGCACGGGGCGGGAGTGGGTGGGAACGCTACACTACAGAAAATCAAAGTGTGAAAAGTTTGAGAAAAGGGTATGTTAATTTAAAAAAATATATAAATCGAATGTTTCTTGGAGGGGGTGGGGGGTTGGTCTTTGGTGGGGCAGGGAGCTACACTACAGAAAAGGGGAAAAAATGAAAAAATATAAGCAATTTTATTTGAAACTGGGTACTGGCAGACAGCTGCCAGTACCCAAGATGGCGGCCATTAAGACAGGGGGAGAGTTAGAGAGCTGTTTGGTGGGGGATCAGTCAGGTTGGGGGCTAAAGGGGGGTCCTACAGAGCAGCATATGTAAATATGCCTTTTCTTTAAAAAAAAAAAAAAGCCCAAATATAGCTTTTATTTTAGTACTGGCAGAGTTTCTGCCAGTACTTAAGATGGCGGGGACAATTGTGGGGTGGGGGAGGGAAGAGAGCTGTTTGGGAGGGATCAGGGGGTCTGATGTTTCAGGTGGGAGGCTAAGCTCTACACTAAAGCTAAAATTAACCCTGCAAGCTCCCTACAAGCTACCTAATTAACCCCTTCACTGCTAGCCATAATACGTGTGATGCGCATTTAGCGGCCTAAGTACCAAAAAGCAACGCCAAAGCCATATGTGTCTGCTATTTCTGAACAAAGGGGATCACAGAGAAAAATTTACAACCATTTATGCCATAATTGCACAAGCTGTTTGTAAATAATTTCAGTGAGAAACAAAAAGTTTGTGAAAAAGGGAACTTTTTTTTTTATTTGATCGCATTTGGCGGTGAAATGGTGGCATGTAATATACCAAAATGGGCCTAGATCAATACTTTGGGTTGTCTGCTACACTAGACTAAAGCTAAAATTAACCCTACAAGCTCCCTACAAGCTCCCTAATTAACCCCTGCACTGCTGGGCATAATACACGTGTGGTGCGCAGCGGCATTTAGCGGCCTTCTAATTACCAAAAAGCAATGCCAAAGCCATATATGTCTGCTATTTTTGAACAAAGGGGATCCCAGAGAAAATTTTACAACCATTTATGCCATAATTACACAAGCTGTTTGTAAATAATTTCAGTGAGAAACCGAAAGTTTGTGAAAAAGTGAACGATTTTTTGTATTTGATCGCATTTGGCGGTGAAATGGTGGCATGAAATATACCAAAATTGGCCTAGATCAATACTTTGGGATGTCTTCTAAAAAAAAATATATACATGTCAAGGGATATTCAGGGATTCCTGAAAGATATCAGTGTCCCAATGTAACTAGCGCTAATCTTGAATAAAATGGTTTGGAAATAGCAAAGTGCTACTTGTATTTATGGCCCTATAACTTGTAAAAAAAAGCAAAGAACATGTAAATATTGGGTATTTCTAAACTCAGGACAAAATTTAGAAAATATTTAGCATGGGTGTTTTTTGGTGGTTGTAGTTGTGTAACAGATTTTGGGGGTCAAAGTTAGAAAAAGTGTGTTTTTTCCACTTTTTTCTCATATTTTATAATTTTTTTTATAATAAATTATAAGATATGATGAAAATAATGGTATCTTTGGAAAGTCCATTTAATGGCGAGAAAAACGGTATATAATATGTGTGGGTACAGTAATTGAGCAAGAGGAAAATTACAGCTAAACACAAACACCGCAAAAATGTAAAAATAGCCTTGGTCCCAAACGGACAGAAAATGGAAAAGTGCTCTGGTCACTAAGGGGTTAATAAATAGGCCTACTGATCAATCAACTGAAGTATAACAGGTCTAGGGCTTATTTTCCTTTTTTTGTAACTACCAAAATCACATTACACTAGAAATTTAATATTTAAGTCAATACTTATGCTCATCTCAGGAAGAGAGTAGCTGCCAAGGTTTGACAAATGATCTAGACACAAATTCATATTATACCATTTCAATAGAGAGTTATCTAGGTTGCTCAGACTATTTCAATCTACGCCCTTACAGTGGATAAATATGAGACACCTTTATATATAGACCACGTTTATGACACCATGTATATAGAACATTACAATATAGAAGGGTTCTTCTCAGGCCTCTGTTCAATATACTAACAGAATGCAATATTTCTATGTGTGAAAATATCAATAACTTTTGCTTCAAATACTTTTAAACTATAATGGAGTGTTCCTGTATTATATACTCTGGATTTTTGCCGTATCTTCAGGAGTTTATGTATTAGTAACTTCTTTTATTACTTACTGCGGTATGCAGACCTGAAACCATCTTTTTCACTAGATTCTATCAGTCCCCCAAACAGAAAGAAACCCATACAGTACAGTTAAGCACCATATGATCCAGACTTATGAGCTAGCAGTCTTGAGTCTTAAGTGGCTAGCTATATATATCCTTCTTCTTTGATAATTGTGATTTTAACAAGTATTAAGGCATTTGTCCTTTTATATTTCCTGCTCTGAATCATATACAGAACATATTTCACATTCCCCGCTGGAGAAGTTCCTCTAGAAGTTTCACAGACAGTTCTGTAGAATTTTCCTGCACTCTTCTCACTTCCCTTCCTTAAATACCATACTGAATACTTATATATTTTATGTATTTTAGAGTTCCTTGAAGGGTGTTTGTGTGCAACAATGAAGGTGGGGGGAGAAAAGAATGTGTAAGCCTCTTCACTGGGACTTATAAATATTGTGTCTGTGTAGCCGAGAGATTTATATCTCCAACATATGATGACGCAGTTCAGATTATTGGCTCAACTTGTTTAGTTGCCAGTAAAATATCAGTGCAACTTTAAACAAGGAAAGTGAGGATTTTAATAAACTGTTCTTATAATGTGTGCAACTTCACTGGGGTCTGTAAACCAAGCATGCTCTCCAAACTAACTTGTAAACATTATACCTCCAGACTTCCATGCAACACATATCCTATGCAGCCTCCTCTTCCTTTATTGCTGGAAGGTTCTAGCCTTTTCCTTATCAGTCTTATTTTATGCAGATTAGTTTGCTGATCATCATCTCCTTTACCAGAGCCAAAAGACAGAATATATTACATCTTGGTTACGAAATTCACCCAGACTTTTATGCTATACACTTTATGAGATACCACAACACTTATATTTCAGAGTCAAGTGAAGAAAACCACTTATCTTTATATATAGCACTCATGTGCTCGCTTCCAACTTGTTCCTCCCAATAGTTGTCAGTCAGAGGGTGATGCTTCAGCTACGAAGCTCACAATGCAGCAGAGAGACTCGGCGGAGTATCAATATACTCTTGTTCGTGCGCCTCCTCCAGCGTGTGCTTCTCAGCACCGGCACCCGTTCTTCAGTGGCGCTCCATACTGGCTTGTGGCACTTATGCCCGGCTCCAATAGTGGCCTAGGGCTTGGAACTGGTGGTTAGGTTTTTCCTCAGTCAGCACATCAGCACGTCACTCTCGCGCTCTGCTTTGCCGTGAGTCCCGCCCACCGGAAGTCTCCCGCGATCCCGCATCCTAAATATAGTTATGCACCAAGCTGCCGCGCACATATCTTCAGCTCCGGAAGTGCTTCCAGTAGTATATTATTTATTGTTTCCACATTTCCTTTTAGTTTAATTCTAAAAATATAGGTATTCACCTCTGAGCCTATAACATTCAACCCATTGATAGTTGTATCAGTGTAGGAGCTCATTTATATACGTCTCAAAGTGGTTACACCAAAAGAGACATGATAATGTAGATCTTCTTTTTTTTTTATTTTTTTTTATTTAAGGGGTAGGACCTTAGAATGCAAAGCAACTTTGACAGTTTTAAATGCTGTTACATAATTTATTTTATATGTTGTTGTTGTTTTTTTTTGTTAGTTTTTTTTTTTTCAATGCATTTCTTAATTACTAATAAAGGGTTAGTGTGGAAGCGAAAAGGGGTATTTCTTGGCTTTTTGCATACGACAGAAATAGTGCATGTATTACGAGTTGAAAGTAAATGCATTTGCTTGAGTGCAATCTAATTTAACGTGCATTGGGTTAGTGCAACTTTAGAACACTGGTTAACTATTATGCAAGACACAAAATTTACACAAAACTACATTTAACAGTTGTACAGGCAACATCTCCACGGAGATGGCTTAGAGTTTTTTAGTGTTTAACTGTAGTTTTTATTATTCAATCAAGAGTTTGTTATTTTAAAATAGTGCTGGTATGTACTATTTACTCAGAAACAGAAAGGAGATGAAGATTTCTGTTTGTATGAGGAAAATGATTTTAGCAACCGTCACTAAAATCCATGGCTGTTCCACACAGGACTGTTGAGAGCAATTAACTTCAGTTGGGGGAACAGTGAGCAGTCTCTTGCTGCTTGAGGTATGACACATTCTAACAAGACGATGTAATGCTGGAAGCTGTCATTTTCCCTATGGGATCCGGTAAGCCATGTTTATTAAGATCGTAAATAAGGGCTTCACAAGGGCTTATTAAGACTGTAGACTTTTTCTGGGCTAAATCGATTCATTATTAACACATATTTAGCCTTGAGGAATCATTTTATCTGGGTATTTTGATATAATAATATCGGCAGGCACTGTTTTAGACACCTTATTCTTTAGGGGCTTTCCCAAATCATAGGCAGAGCCTCATTTTCGCGCCGGTGTTGCGCACTTGTTTTTGAGAGGCATGACATGCAGTCGCATGTGAGAGGAGCTCTGATACTTAGAAAAGACTTTCTGAAGGCGTCATTTGGTATCGTATTCCCCTTTGGGCTTGGTTGGGTCTCAGCAAAGCAGATACCAGGGACTGTAAAGGGGTTAAAGTTAAAAACGGCTCCGGTTCCGTTATTTTAAGGGTTAAAGCTTCCAAATTTGGTGTGCAATACTTTTAAGGCCTTAAGACACTGTGGTGAAAATTTGGTGAATTTTGAACAATTCCTTCATGTTTTTTCGCAATTGCAGTAATAAAGTGTGTTCAGTTTAAAATTTAAAGTGACAGTAACGGTTTTATTTTAAAACGTTTTTTGTACTTTGTTATCAAGTTTATGCCTGTTTAACATGTCTGAACTACCAGATAGACTGTGTTCTGAATGTGGGGAAGCCAGAATTCCTATTCATTTAAATAAATGTGATTTATGTGACAATGACAATGATGCCCAAGATGATTCCTCAAGTGAGGGGAGTAAGCATGGTACTGCATCATTCCCTCCTTCGTCTACACGAGTCTTGCCCACTCAGGAGGCCCCTAGTACATCTTGCGCGCCAATACTCCTTACTATGCAACAATTAACGGCTGTAATGGATAATTCTGTCAAAAACATTTTAGCCAAAATGAACACTTATCAGCGTAAGCGCGACTGCTCTGTTTTAGATACTGAAGAGCATGACGACGCTGATAATAATGGTTCTGAAGGGCCCCTAACCCAGTCTGATGGGGCCAGGGAGGTTTTGTCTGAGGGAGAAATTACTGATTCAGGGAACATTTCTCAACAAGCTGAACCTGATGTGATTACGTTTAAATTTAAGTTGGAACATCTCCGCATTCTGCTCAAGGAGGTATTATCCACTCTGGATGATTGTGACAAGTTGGTCATCCCAGAGAAACTATGTAAAATGGACAAGTTCCTAGAGGTCCCGGGGCTCCCAGAAGCTTTTCCTATACCCAAGCGGGTGGCGGACATTGTTAATAAAGAATGGGAAAGGCCCGGTATTCCTTTCGTCCCTCCCCCCATATTTAAAAAATTGTTTCCTATGGTCGACCCCGGAAAGGACTTATGGCAGACAGTCCCCAAGGTCGAGGGAGCGGTTTCCACTTTAAACAAACGCACCACTATACCCATAGAGGATAGTTGTGCTTTCAAAGATCCTATGGATAAAAAATTAGAAGGTTTACTTAAAAAGATGTTTGTTCAGCAGGGTTACCTTCTACAACCAATTTCATGCATTGTCCCTGTAGCTACAGCCGCATGTTTCTGGTTCGATGAGCTGATAAAGGCAGTCGATAGTGATTCTCCTCCTTATGAGGAGATTATGGACAGAATCAATGCTCTCAAATTGGCTAATTCTTTCACCCTAGACGCCACTTTGCAATTGGCTAGGTTAGCGGCTAAGAATTCAGGGTTTGCTATTGTGGCGCGCAGAGCGCTTTGGTTGAAATCTTGGTCAGCTGATGCGTCTTCCAAGAACAAGCTACTTAACATTCCTTTCAAGGGGAAAACGCTGTTTGGCCCTGACTTGAAAGAGATTATCTCTGATATCACGGGGGGTAAGGGCCACGCCCTTCCTCAGGATCGGCCTTTCAAGGCAAAAAATAAACCTAATTTTCGTCCCTTTCGTAGAAACGGACCAGCCCAAAGTGCTACGTCCTCTAAGCAAGAGGGTAATACTTCTCAAGCCAAGCCAGCTTGGAGACCAATGCAAGGCTGGAACAAGGGAAAGCAGGCCAAGAAACCTGCCACTGCTACCAAGACAGCATGAAATGTTGGCCCCCGATCCGGGACCGGATCTGGTGGGGGGCAGACTCTCTCTCTTCGCTCAGGCTTGGGCAAGAGATGTTCTGGATCCTTGGGCGCTAGAAATAGTCTCCCAAGGTTATCTTCTGGAATTCAAGGGGCTTCCCCCAAGGGGGAGGTTCCACAGGTCTCAGTTGTCTTCAGACCACATAAAAAGACAGGCATTCTTACATTGTGTAGAAGACCTGTTAAAAATGGGAGTGATTCATCCTGTTCCATTAAGAGAACAAGGGATGGGGTTCTACTCCAATCTGTTCATAGTTCCCAAAAAAGAGGGAACGTTCAGACCAATCTTAGATCTCAAGATCTTAAACAAGTTTCTCAAGGTTCCATCGTTCAAGATGGAAACCATTCGAACTATTCTTCCTTCCATCCAGGAAGGTCAATTCATGTCCACGGTGGATTTAAAGGATGCGTATCTACATATTCCTATCCACAAGGAACATCATCGGTTCCTAAGGTTCGCATTCCTGGACAAGCATTTCCAGTTCGTGGCGCTTCCTTTCGGATTAGCCACTGCTCCAAGGATTTTCACAAAGGTACTAGGGTCCCTTCTAGCTGTGCTAAGACCAAGGGGCATTGCTGTAGTACCTTACTTGGACGACATTCTGATCCAAGCGTCGTCCCTTCCTCAAGCAAAGGCTCACACGGACATTGTCCTGGCCTTTCTCAGATCTCACGGATGGAAAGTGAACGTGGAAAAGAGTTCTCTATCTCCGTCAACAAGGGTTCCCTTCTTGGGAACAATAATAGACTCCTTAGAAATGAGGATTTTTCTGACAGAGGCCAGAAAAACAAAACTTCTAGACTCTTGTCGGATACTTCATTCCGTTCCTCTTCCTTCCATAGCGCAGTGCATGGAAGTGATCGGTTTGATGGTAGCGGCAATGGACATAGTTCCTTTTGCGCGCATTCATCTAAGACCATTACAACTGTGCATGCTCAGTCAGTGGAATGGGGACTATACAGACTTGTCTCCGAAGATACAAGTAAATCAGAGGACCAGAGACTCACTCCGTTGGTGGCTGTCCCTGGACAACCTGTCACAAGGGATGACATTCCGCAGACCAGAGTGGGTCATTGTCACGACCGACGCCAGTCTGATGGGCTGGGGCGCGGTCTGGGGATCCCTGAAAGCTCAGGGTCTTTGGTCTCGGGAAGAATCTCTTCTACCGATAAATATTCTGGAACTGAGAGCGATATTCAATGCTCTCAAGGCTTGGCCTCAGCTAGCGAGCGCCAAGTTCATACGGTTTCAATCAGACAACATGACAACTGTTGCGTACATCAACCATCAGGGGGGAACGAGGAGTTCCTTAGCGATGGAAGAAGTGACCAAAATCATTCTATGGGCGGAGTCTCACTCCTGCCACCTGTCTGCTATCCACATCCCAGGAGTGGAAAATTGGGAAGCGGATTTTCTGAGTCGTCAGACTTTGCATCCGGGGGAGTGGGAACTCCATCCGGAAATCTTTGCCCAAGTCACTCAGCTGTGGGGCATTCCAGACATGGATCTGATGGCCTCTCGTCAGAACTTCAAAGTTCCTTGCTACGGGTCCAGATCCAGGGATCCCAAGGCGGCTCTAGTGGATGCACTAGTAGCACCTTGGACCTTCAAACTAGCTTATGTGTTCCCGCCGTTTCCTCTCATCCCCAGGCTGGTAGCCAGGATCAACCAGGAGAGGGCGTCGGTGATCTTGATAGCTCCTGCGTGGCCACGCAGGACTTGGTATGCAGATCTGGTGAATATGTCATCGGCTCCACCTTGGAAGCTACCTTTGAGACGAGACCTTCTTGTTCAGGGTCCGTTCGAACATCCGAATCTGGTTTCACTCCAGCTGACTGCTTGGAGATTGAACGCTTGATCTTATCGAAGCGAGGGTTCTCAGATTCTGTTATCGATACTCTTATTCAGGCCAGAAAGCCTGTAACTAGAAAGATTTACCACAAAATTTGGAAAAAATATATCTGTTGGTGTGAATCTAAAGGATTCCCTTGGGACAAGGTTAAGATTCCTAAGATTCTAGCCTTCCTTCAAGAAGGATTGGAAAAAGGATTCTCTGCAAGTTCCCTGAAGGGACAGATTTCTGCCTTGTCTGTGTTACTTCACAAAAAGCTGGCAGCTGTGCCAGATGTTCAAGCCTTTGTTCAGGCTCTGGTTAGAATTAAGCCTGTTTACAAACCTTTGACTCCTCCTTGGAGTCTCAACTTAGTTCTTTCAGTTCTTCAGGGGGTTCCGTTTGAACCCTTACATTCCGTTGATATTAAGTTATTATCTTGGAAAGTTTTGTTTTTAGTTGCAATTTCTTCTGCTAGAAGAGTTTCGGAATTATCTGCTCTGCAGTGTTCTCCTCCTTATCTGGTGTTCCATGCAGATAAGGTGGTTTTACGTACTAAACCTGGTTTTCTTCCAAAAGTTGTTTCTAACAAAAACATTAACCAGGAGATTATCGTACCTTCTCTGTGTCCGAAACCAGTTTCAAAGAAGGAACGTTTGTTGCACAATTTGGATGTTGTTCGCGCTCTAAAATTCTATTTAGATGCTACAAAGGATTTTAGACAAACATCTTCCTTGTTTGTTGTTTATTCAGGTAAAAGGAGAGGTCAAAAAGCAACTTCTACCTCTCTCTCTTTTTGGATTAAAAGCATCATCAGATTGGCTTACGAGACTGCCGGACGGCAGCCTCCCGAAAGAATCACAGCTCATTCCACTAGGGCTGTGGCTTCCACATGGGCCTTCAAGAACGAGGCTTCTGTTGATCAGATATGTAGGGCAGCGACTTGGTCTTCACTGCACACTTTTACCAAATTTTACAAGTTTGATACTTTTGCTTCTTCTGAGGCTATTTTTGGGAGAAAGGTTTTGCAAGCCGTGGTGCCTTCCATTTAGGTGACCTGATTTGCTCCCTCCCTTCATCCGTGTCCTAAAGCTTTGGTATTGGTTCCCACAAGTAAGGATGACGCCGTGGACCGGACACACCTATGTTGGAGAAAACAGAATTTATGTTTACCTGATAAATTACTTTCTCCAACGGTGTGTCCGGTCCACGGCCCGCCCTGGTTTTTTAATCAGGTCTGATAATTTATTTTCTTTAACTACAGTCACCACGGTATCATATGGTTTCTCCTATGCAAATATTCCTCCTTAACGTCGGTCGAATGACTGGGGTAGGCGGAGCCTAGGAGGGATCATGTGACCAGCTTTGCTGGGCTCTTTGCCATTTCCTGTTGGGGAAGAGAATATCCCACAAGTAAGGATGACGCCGTGGACCGGACACACCGTTGGAGAAAGTAATTTATCAGGTAAACATAAATTCTGTTTTACATAGCGATACATAAATATATGTCTAAATATGTGTGTGTGTGTGTGTGTATATATGTATGTATGTATGTATATATATGTATGTATATATATATATATATATACATATATGTGTGTGTTATAATATGTATATATATATATATGTGTTATATATTATATATATATATATATATATATATATATATATATATATATATATACACCAAACAAAGTGCACTCCAGAATTGCCACCACAAACGCCCTGGGTGCTGCTCATAGATACCAATACATCGCTAATCGTATATGTAGCTGGAAACATGGAAAATCATATTTATGCAATATTCATATTTAATTTAGTGTTAAACTGTGTGTGCTACTGTAAATATTTCACATTCCAATGTTCTTCACATTGGGGAATATGTTTAAATATATTCATATATATATATATGTGTGTGTGTGTGTATGTATATATGGGAGAATACCTTAATGTGCTTGTGATATTCGAAGTTCCACTTTTTGCACACATCAGGTTTTCGCTCTCGTCCTTATTTTGTACTTTCAACTCATAATACAAACATGCAAAAAGCCTCTGCCTAGTGAAGTTAACACAAGAGTGCCAAATAGCGCCCCTTTAAGTCTAGTGTAAAGAGAAAAATAAATATCTAAGTAGCAATATATTAAATTGGGAATATGCTTATTTCTATATCCTTTTAGCTTTGACGAGAACAGGTAAATCCTTGTTAAATGTCAGTTTATATCTGTGGTAGTGCTGACATACTGTCACCCACGCATTATTTCCTCAGCATTTGTCCAAATGACTCAATTGTCACTGGAATATTTTCCATTATTGGGTAATACAAACAGGATGTTGACTTGTAATGAAAACCAAGAAGCAGGTTGGAATCATAGATTGCATATTTTACTGCAGCGTTTCACAGGATAAGTGAAACTCATCTCCCTCTTTATTGTTCTTTCTAATTATCTCTGTGCTGCTTTATGTATGCCACATTTACTGTACCACATGTTTATTGCTTTTTATATGCCAGGCGACTATCAAAATATAATAAAACACACAGTTTGTGATATAAATTGACTAGGAGAAGGATACATTACTTCATGAACAAAATGGTGCAACATTTTATATTATTATTCAGTTACCCATCATTTTCGTAGCTTAGCTTTCGATAATCTCTAGATATAATTACCGGCATCTTATAAAAAAAGTCTTAGGAGTTTTCGGTCATTTAGCTTTTGGACACTGGTGTAATTTGAGATCTGTTGAAGTGAACACCTTTTAGATAACTCCCATTGGGGTAACATCATTGGGAAATTTTATAGTGCAGGGTTTTTGTGCAGTAGTGAAGCCACTTCTTGCTTGTTTATTAATCCACTGCTACTGTGTGAGATGCACTTTGCACTTGGTTAGTCACTGCAATAAATGGGCAGCTGCCCTCCAGAGAAGGTCATGGTGGGTCAACCAGTCAGAAGTAGCAGCTGCACGTAGCTGCTAATCAATTTGACATTTTCTGCCGGGGAGCTGCAAGGCTTGTGGCTCCTGAACGTGACTTTTCCTATGTCTTTATAACCGAGTCAGTGACAAAATTAATTGGAATAATTTCAGCATTGGAATTTATCTTTTTAAAGGGACAGTTCACCCAAAAAATTTCTCCCCTTTAAATTATTCCCAATGATCCTTTTAACCTGCTAGAGTATATTAAATTGGTTACAAGTAGCTCCTTTACTCCTATTTCAGCATTTGAAATAGCTGATTTAGCCTGTGGTATCGCCACCTACACTGAACAAATTAATACTGGAGTATAGGCTATTGAATAGCTTAAGTATACACAGCCAGCAGAAGAGATTACACTCTCAATGGGATGCAGGATAGTTAAGTAATAAAATGATCATTTTCCATTGTTCTCTCTATGTATTGAGCTTTGGTGTTCCAGCTAAATAAAAGATAAGGAAGCAAGTCTGTTTACACAAACTTAGAACATAATAAGATCTGATATCACCTTTAAGTTCAACCCATTGTAATAGGCTATGGTTTCAAAGCACAAAATCAGCTACTTCATATACACAAATAAGCATGAAAATGGAATTTCTCAAATATTTGATATCTGCAGTTGGTATAACAAGTCATTTAAAATACATTAATGGAAAAACAATTTTACAGTGTACTGTCCCTTTAAGGGACAGTCTACACCAGGGCCTCCATTACATATGCAGTTTCGCCTGCAAAATCCTCTGTCGCCAGATTTTACGCGGTTTTGGTATTACATATACGATGTAGCATACAAGTTACGCGCGTATATTTCACCCTTCTGACGTATTTTTTTTTTTAGTCATAGACTAACATAGAAAAGCAGCGCAATTTGGTATCCAATATACAGCGTAAGGACTTACGTGCGCAGAATTCAGAAAATCTATTCCATTCTCATCTCGCCACATATAATTATTGCAGGCGCAGCAACCCTTGCACTGACTAGAAAAGCAACATAACTCCCTGGAAGCCTTAACAAATACATACATTTAAGCAGCATCTCAAGGTTAAAGGGACAGTATACTATGATATTTTTAAGGTTTATTACTATATTTGAAATAGTTTGAAGCCACAACATAATCAAATGGATTGAGCTTGTAGGTGTTTTATCACATTGTGGACGTATACTTGCTTATTTACTTTAAATTTCTTCTCAAAACAATCAACAATAGTTGGAGGAGAGAACAATGGAAAATCATAATTGTATTACCTTCATCAGTGTAATTTATTCTAATGCTAACACAGCTTGGCATTGATGCCAAAATATATAAAGGGACAGCCAAATCCAAAGAAAACCTTCTTCTTTTAAATAGGGCATGTTATTTCAAACTACTTTCAGATTTAATTCTAACACTTGCTTTGTTCTCTTGGTATTCTTAGTTGAAAGCAAAACCTAGGATGGCTCATATGATCATTTCTAAGACCTCATTTTTACGAGTGTTAGCCTAATTTGCATAAAACGACTCTTTCTTGAAACTTTCCGTGGACAAAATACTGGCGTAAGTTACTTGCGACGACTAAAATGTGTATTTGCGCACATTTCAGAATATCGCCAGTTTGTCCTACTTACGCCAGTTTAGCATCTAACGGCGCAGTATATGTAATACCCCGATGTGCGAGGTGAGATTACGGGTGGCACGAGTTCCCATGCTTGTGCCGAAACCTGCGCCGTATAGTTGATCGCGCCCCAGATGTTTTATTGTTTTAAAAGATAGATAATCCTTTTATTACCCATTCCCCAGTTTTGCATAACAAACAGTTATATTAATATACTTTTTACTTATGTGATTACTTTATATCTAAGCATCTTCTGACAGCCCCCTGATCACATGACTATTTATTTATTAGCTTTTGACTTGCATTTTAGTCAATTAGTGCTTGTTCATGCACAACTCCACGGGAGAGAGCACAATGTTATCTATATGGCACATGAACTAGCGGTCTCTTGTATTGAAAAGCTAATAAAAAAGCATGTGATAAGAGGCTGTCTGTAGTGGCTTCGAAACTGGGAGAAATTTAGAGGTTTAAATGTTATAAAGTATATTAATATAACAATGTTAGTTGTGCAAAGCTGGAGAATAGGTAGTAAAGGCATTATCTATCTTTTTAAACAGTAACAATTTTGGTGTTGACTGTCCCTTTAAATATGATCCAGGTACTCTAGTGTATTTTACAGCAAAAGCAGGCAAAATAAATAATGAACAAATATTGTAATTAGGGCTGCACAATTAATCGCGGATGCGGTTTTAAACCGCGATTAATCGCCACATTTTAAAAAAAAAATAAAAAATCTTCAAAAAACGGAGGCAGAGAGGGAAGATGAGAGACGGACCAGTGTGCGGCCATGGGCGGACCAGAGAATGCCCACAAAACGGCCATTTTGGAAGAGATTGAAGAGTGTGTGGGAGTCATCTGGGAGTGTTGTGGCGGAAGTCAAGTGGTGGTGTGGCGGTGGGACAGCTCAAAGTTGTGAGTAATAAAGTGAATATTGTAAAAAAAAGTGCCTTACTGATTTTTTTTTTAACTTCTGTGACGCTTAACGTTGAGTTTGATTACATATTACAATAATACAATATATTTTATTTATAAATGTTCTTTAAGGGTTGCTTGTAGGATGTATTGTTAAGTAAATTGTAAAATATAATCTATTCAACATAGTTACCAAAATATATATAAATAATATCTACTACGTACTGTTCTATCTCTATTATCTATCTAGTAGATAGATTATAGAGGATGAATAATATACTGTATAGAGTCACTTACTAGATAGATAGATAGATAGATAGATAGATAGATAGATAGATAGATTATCAATGTAATATTATTGATATTTATTTAATATATAATTTAGTGTAGATTCCCAGAAGATAGATCATCAGTCATCAGTAGTAGTAGTACACAGTGGTTCAGTGCACAACAAGTTTTTTATTTTATATTTTTCCTCTATTTATGTGTTAATTTTTATGCTCCAAGAGTGTATTGGACATTGAGAAACATGTACAGTAAGATTCTGTAGTGTTAAATAAACGTTTCTACTATGTAACCACAGCACAGGTAGCTCATTTTATTTGAACTATTTTGTGGTTTGTATTTTTATGCTCCAAGTATGTATTGGACATTGAGAAACGTGTACAGTAAGATTCTGTAGTGTTAAATAAACATTTTATTGAAAAATTAAGGTGTTATACTAATTTTTAATAAAATCGTGATTAAAAAAAATAAATCACAATCGCGTTTTTAAAAAAAATAATGAAAAAATTGCGATTTCCCCCCCCCCCCCCAATATCGCCCAGCCCTAATTGTAATGGTGTTTTATTTTATTTTTTTAACAAAATATTTTATAATTCAGTGTTAAGTTTAAAGCCCCTGTAACTTCTTGCTACACAGTGATGTGGATCTTTTTATTACCGATTTAAAATAAATGGCTAAGAAGATACTTTATATCCATAAAAATACACAGATAGAAATAAGCTTTACGTTCCTCATCAATCAGTTGTGTTTTTATAAGGATCACACCAGTCTAATGATACACACTACAAAATTGTTAGTTTATAAAAATGTTTACACACCCTGCAAGTAATAGATGGTAGTGAGATAGTGATGATTTGTTAAATTCTTTTGGTCTAAACATTTTCAAAACACTGATGGGAACACAATTAGTGCTATCAGTTTTACTGTTAATTAAATTTGAGTTATCCTAGTTGATTGTAGACCTCCTATTCCTTCCATGATTCACTTAACTGAAATCTATTATTTATAAATCAAAGACAAATTAAATACATTTACCACTGCTTAGCTGATAATATCCTACAGAAAATACAAAAGCACAGCTGGAAACAGGATATCACACATGAATAAAGTTGAATTGTAAATATTTTTTATTGTTGGAAACAGGATATCACACATGAATAAAGTTGAATTGTAAATATTTTTTATTGTTAAGTAACTTGGTACACTGTAGAATAAGAGCAAATTTATATTGTGATGACATATAAAGGCATATAGAATATTTTCTTTCTAATGACAGGGTGAGTCCACGGATCATCATCATTTACTGTTGGGTAATATCACTCCTGGCCAGCAGGAGGAGGCAAAAAGCACCACAGCAAAGCTGATAAGTATCACCTCCCTACCCACAATCCCCCAGTCATTCTCTTTGCCTGTAGTGCAAGGAGGAGGTGACATTTTAGGTGTCTGATAAGAAGTTTTCTTCCATCAAGATTTTATTATTTTTAAAGCAGATTAAGTTTACTCTGATCTTTTCTGGGGTATAGCCTTAGTCCACGTCAGTCTCTTCAGTAGGGCAGTGGTGGCTTTTGAGCACTTGGGAACTTGTGTGGTACAATCCTCACTGCGTTTTCTCAGGATTTTGCTGCCCTAATCAGAAAGCCTGAGTAAGGTTACTCAGATTCTTTCTTTCTTTCTTCACAGGTCCATGTGAGGTCCATGTGAGGTGCTGCACCCTCTCAAACCAGGTGAGCTGTTTTGCTGCTGGACAGCATTTCTTTAGGTAAGTGCCATTTATTTTTTCTGGACAAGGAGAATCTGGCACTTTTAGCAGCTAAGGGCTGTTTGAACTTAATGGGACGTTTTTTATTAAAACCTTTGTGTAAGGGGTTAATCTGGCAGTGTTGCGGGCATTTGAGACTGTGAGGAGCAAGGCATATTTTTGTGGCTCAGTTCCGTTTTTTTCATACGGATTCTACTCGTTTTTTTATCTTTATTTATGGGTATGTCTTGCTTTATTTGTGCAAGCCGTTACAGGCAGTTTGGAGACTTTTATCGGCCAGGACTGCTCTGTACATAAGAGACAGTCCTTGTAGAGGCGGTTCTCTTTCCTTTGGTGCGCTTTCAGTTGTGACTGTTTGGAGACTAGCTAAGGAGTGGTGACGCAGTTGTCGGCTGCTCTGGTGTCTCTTTTCATTGCGCTGCCGTCGCAGGACTGGGTCAGCTTATCTGTGAAGGGAAGTTACTTCTAAGGGCTGCAGGACAGGTAGGAACCTCAGTAAAGCTGCTGAGGTGTTTAGGTTGCCTGGGATTATTTCGCTATAACATTTAAACAATATTAAACAGTACTTTTATTTTTGTTTGAAATAAAAACTTTTAGTTTGTTTTTCTTTTATCATCATTAATGTTAAGATGGATCAAGAGGCCTTACAAGTTGTCGCTTGCCAGTTGTGTTTTTATGCCCAGGTGGAACCTCCAGTTCCTTTTTGTTCCTCATGCATTGAGTGAACTTTAAGTTATAGAGATAAAATGTTTGATCATGAGCCACCATTAGCTCAGGCGAATGTTGTTCAGGTGTCTCCTGTTGCAGATATGCCGCAGCTTTCTCCTCAAGCATCCCAATCTTTTCAGTCTCCTCATGCAGTGCCCTACATTTTCCTCTCCCAATCCGGTAGGATTTTCTTTACAAGACATTGCTACCCAGGTATCCTCTGCGGTATCTAAGGCATTGTCCGCTTTCCCAATGCTGCAGGGAAGGCGTAAAAGAAAACTTAAGGAGTCTTCCTGGAAGCCTAGCCAGTCCTGGAATAAGGGGAAGCAATCTAAAAAGCCCACAGCTGACTCCAAGTCAGTATGAAGGGTTGGCCCCCGATCCGGGAGCGGATCCAGTAGGGTGCAGACTCTCTCTTTTTCTCAAGCTTGGATAAGAGATGTTCTGGATCCCTGGGCGGTGGACATAGTCTCCCAGGGATACAAAATAGAATTCACGATCCTTTCTCCCAGAGGCAGGTTTCTCCTCTCCAGGTTATCTGTAGACCAGATAAAAAAAAGAGAGGCGTTCTTACATTGTGTCAAGGACCTGGCTGCTCTGGGGGTAATAGTTCTAGTTCCTCCACAGGAACCGAGGTCTGGGATTTTACTCAAATCTGTTCGTAGTTCCCAAAAAGGAAGGAACTTTCCAGCCGATCTTAGACCTGAAGTGTCTAAACAAGTTTCTCAGAGTGCCATCCTTCAAGTTGGAGACTATACGCTCCATTCTTCCCTTGGTCCAAGAGGGTCAGTTCATGACAACCATAGACCCAAAGGATGCATACCTTCATGTTCCCATTCACAAGGATCATTACAAGTTTCTGAGATTTGCCTTCTTGGGCTATCACTTTCAGTTTGTGGCCCTTTCATTCGACCTTGCCACAGCTCCCAGAATTTTCTCAAAGGTTCTGGGGGCTCTTTTGGCAGAGCTTTGGTCTCGGGGGCATTGCAGTGGCGCCATACTTAGATGACATTCTGATTCAGGTGCTATCTTTTTCAACAAGCAAACTCTCATACGGAGATCTTGTTGTCTTGTCTTCACTTCCACGGATGGCAGGTAAATCTGGGAAAAAGTTCTCTGATTCCAGCTACAAGGGTTATGTTTTTGGGGACCATAATAGACTCCATGTTAATGAAGATATTTCTGATGGAGGTCAGAAAAAGGAGGTCAGAAAAATAAAGATTTTCGACTCTTGTCTTCCTCTTCAGTCCTCGGCCATCAGTGGCTCAATGTATGGAGGTGATTGGTCTGATGGTGGCTTCCATGGACATCATTCCGTTTGCTTGGTTCAATTTCAGACCTCTGCAGTTATGCATGCTCAGACAATGGAATGGGGATTATGTAGATCTGTCTCTGCGCATAGATCTGGATCAGGCGACTTTAGCCTCTCTTCCGTGGTGGTTGTCTCAGGACCATCTCTCCCAGGGAACTTGCTTCTGCAGACCCTCCTCCTGGGTGATTGTGACCACGGATGCCAGCCTTCTGGGTTGGGGAGCAGTCTGGGGCTCGTTGAAGGCTCAGGGCCTATGGACTCTAGAGTCGGCTCTGCCCATAAACATCCTGCTGAGTTATCTTCAATGCTCTACTGGCCTGGCCTCAGTTAGCTTTAGCCCGGTTTATCAGGTTCCAATTGGACAACATAACCTTGGTGGCGTACATCAACCACCAGGGGGGAATTTGGAGTTCCTTGGACATGACAGAGGTGGCCCGAATTATTTAGTGGGCAGAGACCCACAACTGCTGTCTTTCTGCGATTCACTTCCCAGAAGTGAGCAGGCAGACTTTTCATCCCGTGGAGTGCTAACTTCATCTTTGCATACTTTTTCTAAATTCTATACGTTTGATACTTTTGCCTTGGCTGAGGCTTCCTTTGGGAGAAAGGTTCTTCAAGCAGTGGTGCCTTCTGTTTAGGTTACCTGTCTTGTCCCTCCCTTTTCATCTGTGTCCTCTAGCTTGGGTATTGGTTCCAAACAGTAATTGATGATGATCCGTGGACTCACCGTGTCTTTAGAAAAAAAACAAAATGTATGCTTACCTGATAAATGTATTTATTTTCTTGACACAGTGAGTCCACAGCCCGCCCTATTTTTTCAGATATACCCAAGCGTGCTGGAGAGCCGCGCTAACCCGCTCCTCCTCTTTACAGAGCCCTTTCCACGCTAACAGAAGGCTTAGAGTGACGGCTCCTTGGGCCAGCACTCCTTTAGTGCTGGCCATGGGAGCCACCGGGCTCAGTCTCCTGTTAAGACATTATTCCTTTGTTTTCTTACAATTTCGTGCTGCATTTGTTTGGATATTCATCTTGCTAAAACGAGAAAAATATCTCTGTTTCATTAACGAATGTGCATTTGTAATAAATCAAATGCACAGGCCTACAGAAAACATATTCAGCAAAATATTTTAAAAAGTAATTGTGCCAGAAAGTAGTAAATTGGGAACACTGCTAATGAAAGGTTTAGTAATCAGTATTTTAACACAATGTTAATAGCGTGAGGTGGAGACTAATTAGAAAACCAAAATAAAATCTGGTTAATCACTTTTTAACAAACCTAACTGGCATATTACAGAATTTTGAAAATAGGAACCTGTTATAATTTAATTTCTCATTAAAAATGTAATCAAGTGTTTAACAATAAATATTACAAAATAATTTGCTAAGCAATAAAATTTGACATTCATTTTATAGCTTCAACAGGTTTAAAAAGGTGTGACATACAGACTGGTATTAGTTTTTGAATGTCCATGTCCTGCCGCATCTTTCACTCCAGATGATTTCTTGATGCACAGACTCCTGAAAAAAAAAATATTCAGCCAGTGCAGTGTACAATTTAATTGAAATCAAATGTGAATTCTACATGTTTTTCCATCAAGAAAGTGTTTATGGAATCAATCTATAAGTATAAATCTAGAGTAGAAATATTCTTTATGAGGTGCATATACTGACCTCTTGAAGGTTTATATGATACGTTTAAAGGACCAGAAAATACAGTAGATTTGTGCAATCAACAGATGCACAATAAAAAAAGACAAAGAAAAAGCACTTAGTCTGAACTTCAAATAAGTAATATATTTTTTTCTGACAAATTTCAGTTAGACCTATTTCCCTTCTCACTGCATCATGTGACAGCCATCTGCCAATTACAAATGCATATACGTATATTCTGTGAATTCTTGCACATGCTCAGTAGTAGCTGGTGACTTAAACAGTGTAAATATAAAAAGACTGCACATTTTGTTAATGGAAGTAAATTGGAAAGTTGATTAAAATTGCATGCTCTATCTGAATCATAGGAGTTTTTGACTTGAGTGTCCCTTTAAAGTGGGTTAAATGAAGCTAAATTGCAGACTTATTGTTAAATATAAGAGTCAGGATTCTAATAAACATTGTGTGTGAATGATGGAACACTTCAAATGCTTAAAGGGACACTGAACCCAAATTTTTTCTTTTGTGATTCAGATAGAAAATGCAATTTTAAGCAACTTTCAAATTTACTCCTATTATCAGTGTTTCTTCATTCTCTTGTTATCTTTATATGAAAAAGGCATCTAAGCTTTTTTTCTTGGTTCAGAACTCGGGACAGCAGTTTTTGATTGGTGAATTTATCCACCAATCAGCAAGGACAACCTAGGTTGTTCACCAAAAATTACCTTCTTGCATTTCAAATAAAGATAACAAGAGAATAAAGAACATTTGATAATAGGAGTAAATTAGAAAGTTGCTTAATATTTCATGCTCTATCTGAACCACAAAAGAAAAAAATTGGGTTCAGTGTCCCTTTAAATTCTGATTTTCATAAAATGAGAAATATTGAATATATCACAAAAATATACAGATACATTCATGTCATTTTAGAGTAACAGTATGTGTCGATTTTTATGTTAGGAACACACAATATTATAATTCATGTGTTAAAATGCCACTATAATTAGTAGCACTGAGCACATGTGGGTATACAAATAAGTTACACAAATGCAGACTTAAAAAACAGATCTTAGACTTGAAAATACAAATGAATACAGAAAGATGTTTGTCTAGATCAAATGGCTGCAAAAGGTTAGTTAGTACAGTGTCTCTAAGGTTTATTTTTATGAATCTGGCATATCACCTATTAACATAGAATATATCATATTTTAAAGGTAATGTCACCTAAAATGTTTTGTGATTTATTCTTTTTTATTTAGGCTGTCTTGGACCTTTTATTTAGTATTTTTGTCTTTTGAATACTTCTATTCTTTTAAATGAAAACTCTATAAATAATATATGTAAAAACACATTTAAAGGGATATTTTACCAACATTTTATTTACCTATGAAAATGGAGCAGTTAACAGGCCGTCTCTAGCCTGACAACAAACAGCTGTAAAATTGTTTTCCAGTACAAAAACATTAGCATACAAAGCATCCTTGGGTCCTTATCATAACTCTGTTATCTCCTAGTCATCGCCTATATTGACTGGCAGATTAATAGTCTTTGGAGGAACTGAAAAGGTAATTTTGAAGGCCTTGTCTGTTTTTTTTTTTTTTTAATCTACTTTACTTTTATTTTTTTTTACTTTTTTAGCTATTTTACATTTTTGCCATCATAACACCAGTTTTCATTTTGTTTTATTATTTTTCTAAATTAAATTGTAAATTATTTGAAGAATGTATCCTTTTAGCTAGTATATTTTTGGATCCTAGCAAGTTAAATTGTGTAATAAATTGCTTTATAGTATGACCGTTCAGAATTTGAGTGACCTAGGGATTATATGGAAACAAATAAAAAAAAGTTGAACAATGCATTTGAATATTTTTAAGTAATTGTTTTAAGTAACGATAGTCACTTCAGATTAATACTGTATTTATGTAAAATAATTAGGAAGAACCCTTGAATATTAAGCATAATATGAATTTTTGTCACTATGTGCAGTGACTGAGAGTTCCCTTTGCCTGTTCTTTATGAAAATATACAGAAGATGCATTTACACACATTTGACAAATAATAATGTGCTGCTGGACATTAAAATGATGCATGTGAGAGTGACATGGCTCTTTGAAGATGTCAGTTTTTTATTGAGGTTTCGTTGTACATTCACTGTCAATTAAAGGATAATAAACATTCAGAGGTATCCATCTTGTAACCATAAAAGACCAGGAAAATTAGTAAGGTAGTAGTTCAAACAACATTAGAGGGACACTCAGGTCAAATAAAATTTTCATGATTCAGATACAGCATGTAATTTTAAACAACTTTCCAATTTACTTCCATTAAAAAAAAGTGCACATTCTTTTTATATTTATACTTTTTGAATCACCATCTCCTACTGAGCATGTGCAAGAATTCACAGACTATACGTATATGCATTTGTGATTGGCTGATTGCTATCACATGGTACAGGGGGAGTGGAAATATACATAACTTTGAAATTTGTTATAAAAAAAATCTACTACTCATTTGAAATTCAGAGTAAATGCTATTGTATTGTCTTGTTATCTTGCATTTGTTGATTATGCAAATCTACTGTGTTTACTGGTCCTTTAACTATATCCAACAATTCAATGTCTAGCCTAATTTTTATTCAATTTCAAATAACACATATGGGGCTTCTATAAAGGGACAGTAAATTCAGACATTGTAAAAGCTAACGCTAACCTCCTCTATATCCTTACATTCAAACCGCATTGTTAAATATTTTTTAAATATTAATTCTAACATGCTTTATGAAATATTAATTATTGCAGCCCAACCGTTAATCGACGTCCGTTCTCCAACCCCTCCATGGCATCTCAAATGTGGGCGGTATAGACCAACTCTGTACTTCCCACATGCTAATGATGTGATGACCAGTTTTCCTCCCACTGAAGCTTGCTCACGCTTTTGTGTATACCTTGCTTTTTTTCAGATAATGCTACTGCGCATGCGTCTAGGTCGGATATCGACATCGATACTAGATAATTTAATAATAATCAACTTGCATTTACAATCATTATTTATTGTGAATTAATGTTTTAAAGAATGAATGGATTCTCTCAATATTTAGTCTGAAGATTGTGGCGCCAATGAAATTATTTTAAATTCGATGTGTTATCAATGTACAAATATATGTTTTTAATCATTATAGCTTTGATAGTATAAAAACTGAAAGAAAAAAAGAGTGACATATTGATAGATATAAGTAGATACATAACTACTAGAGCTATCAAATCAAATAGAGATATGAAATATGTGTACAATTAAATGAAAATATATAGAGAGATGAATAGAGACCAATTATTTTTAAATATATAGAATATATATATATATATATATATATATATATATATATATATATATATATATATATATATATATATATATATATATATATATATATATATATATATATATATATATAACACAAAAAACCCAGCACTCACTAGCAGATTCACAGCAATGTTTAAAAGCAAAACTGGGGGAAGTCAGTTACATTTGGCGCCAAAGGATCAAACCCAGGACCACAACAAGGTCTCCCCCTTCCTGGGACCCTAACCAGCACCCACACAATGCATACTTCCAAACAAACCAACTGGGAACCTCCCAGGGTGACACAGGCTTTTGTAACCTCCCCTATGTAAATACAAAACACAGGAATGGACCGCACTCACAGACTGGACTGGGTACACATCCTAAGCCACTGTTAACTCCACAGCCCTGAACACTGACAGACAGCTGCAAAGTTCCCAGCAACCCAGGCAGTTAACCCCCGAGCAACCTGGGTTTTTTTTTTGTGTTTTGTGTTAATGTTTGTAATGCTCCCCTGCGGACCTGACACCCAGGTTGCTCGGGGGTTAACTGCCTGGGTTGATGGGAACTTTGCAGCTGTCTGTCAGTGTTCAGGGCTGTGGAGTTAACAGTGGCTTAGGATGTGTGTACCCAGTCCAGTCTGTGAGTGCGGTCCATTCCTGTGTTATATATATATATATATATATATCTATATATATATATATATATCTCAAGAGAGACAAAAGAATCAACCAAAAAAGTAATGAAGATACATAGCAAGATTTTTAAATTTAGTTTTTAAAATAGGCAGATGAATGAGAAAGATAGAGGAAGAGATGTCTAAAAATTTAGAAGTTTAGAGAAATATATATATATATATATATATATATTCAGTGTATATATATGTATGTGTGTGTGTTTGTGTGTGTGTGCATATGTATGTAGAGACTGTTGATCTATAAAAAATTTAATTGGAGGCACTAAAATTAAAAATTATTAACAACATTTAAAATATAAATTAAAATCTATGTAACCAGATATATCCAATAATTTATTACATAAAGAAATACATAAAGGAGCCATGCTGATTACTAAAGAATAATATAGAAAATAAAATTTAAATTCAAATATATGTAAATACTGAAACATTTTGAATTAATAATAATATAGTTTATAAGCATGCCCAGAATGCATTAAGGTCAATCAATTAATACAATAATTCAATCAATATAATCAATTAATACATTTGGCACATGCTCCATTATATACAATCTTGGAAGCATTGATCGCCTGCTGTGAACGTAGGATTTTGGGAATGAGCATAACTAAGAATAGAGGAAACCAGAAGTATATGATGTTTTTGTGCGCATGTTCACATAGCTGGTACATAGCGCAACAGATATCACCACTATAGGTTGATCGGTAATTCTTCAAATATAGGGGGGGGGAAGCAGTGGTCCGGTAGGCGGACAGTGAACACACAAGGAATAAAAGTTTGACAATAACATATATAGTATAGAAATTTTTTTTTACAATTTGATGAATGAAACTTATGTTAAATACATGTTGCACATGTAATTTTGATGTTTACATTTCGGAGTATACTGTCCCTTTAAAGGGACATGAAACACAAATTTTTTTATTTCCTTATTCGGATAGAGAATACAAATTTAAACAACTTTTTAATTTACTTCTATTATCTAATTTGTTTAATTATCTTGGTATCATTTGTTGAAGGAGTAGCAATGCACTAATGGTTTCTAACTCAACACATGGGTGAGCCAATCACAATCAATATATATATGCAGCCACCAATCAACAGCTAGAACCTAGGTTCTCTGCTGCTCCAAAGCTTTCCTAGATAAAGCAAATTAAATAACAGACGTAAATTGGAAAGTTGTTTAAAATTGTATTCTCTATCTGAATCATAAAAGAAAAAAATTGGGTTTCATGTCCCGTTAACTGTTCAAAACCATAAAGAGGAGTTTATCTGGTAACAGTACCCCTGCTAATGATAATCCCACAACATTCAAAATGAGGCCCCTCTTGTATCTCGTCAAAGGGATTAAACAGTGTAGGGAGGAGGAGGATTCATTTTAGTAAGAGGCTACTCTTGCACCTTTTTAAAAATGTGACTTTGCACCAGTGCAACTATAAATATCCTTTTTATATTTTCTTATTGCAGATTATTATTAAATTATTACTCTTTGAATTGAAGGCAGTGATTTGGTCGATTGATGGCATTTTGTATTATATGTTGCACCACCATAATGTCTAAATTTACTCTTCAGCACCTATCATTGATCTTATTTTAAAAGCCGTAACTTATCTTCTTTATTAATGGCAACGAGACTGAAGTGTAATCTTACATTTAACCAGAATGTACAACATTCCTTGTAGAGATACTTCGTCTTTTATTGTACTTATTGTATGCATGTAATTTGAAAACTGATATGCGATTACAAAGATAAAACCTAGTCTGGTTAAAACAAAATAGATCTTCAGTTATCAATGGGTGCTCAGACACTGTAGGTAAATAGAATTACTTCAAGAGCTTTATGTGTTATACGGTTTAGGGGCTTGGAAGGAGACCACTGTAATGTGGTTAATAAAAAAACAAAACAAAAAACAAACATTTTTTAGAATTTAGTTTTCACTACAGGATTATTGATTGTCCCTAAATGTGTCATTGCATATTATATTTGCTATCTACAGGGAGTGCAGAATTATTAGGCAAATGAGTATTTTGACCACATCATCCTCTTTATGCATGTTGTCTTACTCCAAGCTGTATAGGCTCAAAAGCCTACTACCAATTAAGCATATTAGGTGATGTGCATCTCTGTAATGAGAAGGGGTGTGGTCTAATGACATCAACACCCTATATCAGGTGTGCATAATTATTAGGCAACTTCCTTTCCTTTGGCAAAATGGGTCAAAAGAAGGACTTGACAGGCTTAGAAAAGTCAAAAATAGTGAGATATCTTGCAGAGGGATGCAGCACTCTTAAAATTGCAAAGCTTCTGAAGCGTGATAATCGAACAATCAAGCGTTTCATTCAAAATAGTCAACAGGGTCGCAAGAAGCATGTGGAAAAACCAAGGCGCAAAATAACTGCCCATGAACTGAGAAAAGTCAAGCGTGCAGCTGCCAAGATGCCACTTGCCACCAGTTTGGCCATATTTCAGAGCTGCAACATCACTGGAGTGCCCAAAAGCACAAGGTGTGCAATACTCAGAGACATGGCCAAGGTAAGAAAGGCTGAAAGACCACCACTGAACAAGACACACAAGCTGAAACGTCAAGACTGGGCCAAGAAATATCTCAAGACTGATTTTTCTAAGGTTTTATGGACTGATGAAATGAGAGTGAGTCTTGATGGGCCAGATGGATGGGCCCGTGGCTGGATTGGTAAAGGGCAGAGAGCTCCAGTCCGACTCAGACGCCAGCAAGGTGGAGGTGGAGTACTGGTTTGGGCTGGTATCATCAAAGATGAGCTTGTGGGGCCTTTTCGGGTTGAGGATGGAGTCAAGCTCAACTCCCAGTCCTACTGCCAGTTTCTGGAAGACACCTTCAAGCAGTGGTACAGGAAGAAGTCTGCATCCTTCAAGAAAAACATGATTTTCATGCAGGACAATGCTCCATCACACGCGTCCAAGTACTCCACAGCGTGGCTGGCAAGAAAGGGTATAAAAGAAGAAAATCTAATGACATGGCCTCCTTGTTCACCTGATCTGAACCCCATTGAGAACCTGTGGTCCATCATCAAATGTGAGATTTACAAGGAGGGAAAACAGTACACCTCTCTGAACAGTGTCTGGGAGGCTGTGGTTGCTGCTGCACGCAATGTTGATGGTGAACAGATCAAAACACTGACAGAATCCATGGATGGCAGGCTTTTGAGTGTCCTTGCAAAGAAAGGTGGCTATATTGGTCACTGATTTGTTTTTGTTTTGTTTTTGAATGTCAGAAATGTATATTTGTGAATGTTGAGATGTTATATTGGTTTCACTGGTAAAAATAAATAATTGAAATGGGTATATATTTGTTTTTTGTTAAGTTGCCTAATAATTATGCACAGTAATAGTCACCTGCACACACAGATATCCCCCTAAAATAGCTATAACTAAAAACAAACTAAAAACTACTTCCAAAAATATTCAGCTTTGATATTAATGAGTTTTTTGGGTTCATTGAGAACATGGTTGTTGTTCAATAATAAAATTAATCCTCAAAAATACAACTTGCCTAATAATTCTGCACTCCCTGTAAAGTTTCCCCCAACCACACATACATTTAGGTTTTCTAATTCCATTAAATCTTGCTAACAGTTATAAATGTTATGACAAGCCAATTTAATATCAAATGTAAAATATATTTCAGGTTAAAATATTACTTGATCTACACTTACTGCCATCCATAAATACATTGTATATTCTAGGATAAGGAATGGTAATCATAACTGCTATTTTAAAGAACATATTATCTCAGTAGGTTCAGTCAAAAACCTAGTGTACCTAATTATCCTGTTTTGTCCAAATGCTGACAGTATAGAGAAGGGGTTTTCAAAGTTTTAGGTGATAGGCCTCCCTTTGACACAATATACAAGACAGCCCCTCCATTATTGCTGTTATTGTTTTCTCTTTAAAGAAAATGGTAATATTTATTTTTGGTTTATTTTTGAGAATTTATATATGATCCAGAGTTTACACACAACTCTCAAAATTTGCATTTTGTTACTCATGTGAGAAATGCAAGTTAAAGATCATGACAACAAACACAGTGCAGTGTCTAAGTGATTTTGACCTCAGTGTTTTTCTTTCACGTACATCTTTGCCTTATTCCAGCATGACATGGCAACTGTCATTGTCGGCATTTCAAAAATGTTCTATGTTTTGCCAAAGTCAGCTGCTGCTTGTGGTTTCCGCAGTATAGTGTGAAGTCTCACTGCTCCGGCGCCTCCCCTTATATGCTCTAGCACCCTTCTGTGGAGGCCTGCCCCACACTTTTAAAAACCACTTGTATAGAGTCTGTAAAGTTATAGAAACCATGGTATTCCTAGCTGGATGGTCCCCTATGTTTAAATGACTACATTTTGAAAGACCTGGCTCTTTTAGGTTGTTTTTATTTTAAGGCAATTAATGAAGCAATATTTTTATTTATTTTGTTCCCCCCACAAAACAAATATTAGTTCTCATTTGCAACCTGAACATAGCCAGTCAGCGCATAACCTTAACCAGTTAGGTCTCACATACACTCCGCATACCTTCTTCTAAGTCTGAATTTTCCTGTTTGTAGAGAAAACATTTTGTGTTATTGTGTATTGCGGGCATATACAAATAAAAACCATGAAATGGAGTAAAGATAGTTTTATCACATAGAATTTGTTTCCATTGCATTAAAATGTGCTCTATTTTGTGCCAAAGTTCATGCTGAATGGTTCTGCTCTATATATGAGCAGGGTTCAACACACCCAGGAGTTTTACCCCTGGATCCTAACATTTTGGGTTATTCTCCATAAATCTATACCTCAAGGAAAAAGATGCTGTGATCTGAGATGTCATTGGAACAAATGCAGCATTTCTGCGGTACACATGCAGGAACTGTTAGTGCTTTCACTTTGCAGCGCTGCTTCACATCAGGTTGTTTTCTTGAAACAGCGCTGTACTCTGGCTTTACTGTGTAAGTTTTCCTTAACACAGTACAGCTAGAGTGAAGTGCTGTTTGAACAGAACAATCCAATATGGCGCAGCACTACAAAGCGGCAGCACATTGACTGATGGCTAACTCAGTGATTTTTTTCAACCCTGTCCCCCAGCCTTTCCTGATTTGCAAAGTAATTTGTTTTCAAAATATTCACACCAATAAAAATAATATATTGAAGTAGAATAGACCTTGAGAGGACAAGACAGGGATGCCCTCTATCCCCTTTCCTTTTTAACCTTGCAATAGAACCACCAGCGATAACTCTAAGAAAAAATCTAGAAGGTATTTTTTTTGGGTGTCTCTGCTAAAATACATCTGATTAAGATGATCCTCCTACCAAAAATATTATTTTTGTGCCAAAACTTACCGTTATTTATAAAAGAGAGAGATCTTAAGCAATTTCATTCAAATAGCTTAAAATGTATCTGGAAAGGAGGGAAAGCACACATGGCCTTGAAGAGATTAATGCAGAAAAAAAGAAAATTGAGAACTTGGATTTCCTAATATCAAATTGTACAATAGAGTATTTATGGTTAAGATTGCTTGTGATTGGTTGATAGAAAAAGATTTAGTCTCCTATGCACAACTAAAACACAATTTGATATATCCATTCTCATTGCAAGGCCTACTTCACTCCGATCTTAAAGGGACACTCCAGAATTGTTATTGTTTTAAAAGATAGATAATCCCTTGTTTACCCATTCCCCAGTTTTGCATAACCAACACAGTTCTATTTATATATTTTTTACCTCTGTGATTATCTTGTATCTAAGCTTCTGCAAACTCCCCCTTTATTTCAGTTCTTGATAGACTTGCAGTTTAGCCAATCAGTGATGGCTCCCAGGTAACTTCTAGTGCATGAGCACAGTGTTATCTGTATGAAAAACATGAACTAACAAACCTGTTAAAATGCATTCTTAAGAAGTGGCCTTCAAGGTCTAAGAAATTAGCATATGAACCTAGTAGGTTAAGCTTTCAACTAAGAATACCAAGAGCATTTTTGGTGAACAACCTAGGTTGTCCTTGCTGATTGGACAGCACCAATAAACAAGTGCTGTCCATGGTACTGAACCAAAAATTTGCTCGCTTCTTAGCTTAGATGCCTTCTTTTTCAAAGAAGAAATGATAATAGAAGTAAATTAGAAATTTGCTTAAAATTGCATGCTCTATCTGAATCATGAAAGAAAAAATGTGGGTTCAGTGCCCCTTTAATGATGCAGAAAACAGGACAAGACAACTTAGAGAAAATAAACATCGCTTGGAGTAAAGAGTTCAAAGAGATGTCAGTAGTAGAAGTTACACAAAGTATATAAAAAAAAAAAGCTATTGACTCAACTAGCTGGAAAGAATCCCATGCAAGAATTTTATATAAGGCTTATATGACACCAGCAGCTATAGCAAGATGGTCTAAGCAAGATAAGCCAGGCTGCTCCAGATGCAATTCTGTAAATGCTGATATGTGTCATTGCTTCTGGACATGCCCTAAGATCCCAAAATTCTGGAATAGGGTTAACCATGAAAGAATTGAATAATAAAATACTGATACAGATGAATATGGAACTATTTAATAAAAATATAACACAGGAGAAGAGAGTGGCTTTTTTTCAGAAGTGGTTGAGGGTACTATTGACATTCCCAGAGAGGGTCCAAAAGCAGATAAAATATCCTTTTAGAAAATCTGATTATTTCAGTATAGCCTTAATATCTGGTAGCTTTCCACAGTTCTGGGGAGACTGAGAGGTGGGAGCGAGGGAAGAGAGAGGAGCCTGGCATTCTCTCCCTTTTTTTTTTCTGTTTCTGTTTTGTTCTTTTATTGCTTCTTGACCCATGTGGTATGATAATGAGTTTTTAAATATTGCCATAATAGATTTTTCTTGTTTGTTTGTATATTTATAGACTAGGGGGAATTAAATGAGAGGTTGTATATTTGTGAAGCTGAAATAAGAACGGGATCCTGTGTGGGTCTGACATGGATAAAAGGGAGGGACAATATAAGGCCTATTTCTGAGTAAAGATAATAGGCCTCCCTTATATTACCTGGGTATGGTTAAGGTATGACCTGTATGAGCAAGGGTACGAGGCGGGATAGAGCGATACCTTTCCCGTTTGAATATGTTGAAATTACATGCTGTATAAAATAAGTTGAGAAGACAATATGGTACAAGAAAGATAGTGGATTTATACTGTAGGCAATATGCACACATATTATGTAAACATGTATTGATTGGGTATCTGCAGTGTCATATGATGTATTGTTCTCCCATTGTCTTCTTTTTTGTTCTGATTACAACCTCAATAAATAAAATAAAAAATAAAATAAAAAAAGAATAGACCTTGAGGCTTGTTTCCAGAATTATTATATGGCAGCAGGACCTCTTTCCAATAGCCACATATAAAATAAAATAAAATAAGTTTATCCTGTTATACAAATGTTCAAAGTGAAAATGGTTCCAAGATAAATACCATGACATTTTAACATTGCTGTGTATTCCTGTCCATGTTATTGTTAGGAAAGATATGATGTGAATAATTGACTGTCTGCTTATCTGATATCATCTCTACTATTAAAGAGCAGAATGCACATTGCCAACCTTTTGTCATCTAGTTTCCCGACAGCAGAACAGTTTTATACTTTGCCAAACTAACTTAATTTTTTTTTAAGTGTTCACCATTGACTTAGTTATCCCTTCCTGGTAGTCTGCATCCTGCCACTTAGCTGGAAATGTCACATACTCCAACTCATTCATATTTCATTCAAAAAAGATTTTCTTAAAAGTGAAAAAAAAGCCAGGGTTGTTGTTTTAATTTACTATCTAGACATTTGAATAAAAAAAAACAGCTGCTTGTTTTTTTCTCTCATGCAAATGGTTTGAGCTTAGTGCTAGGATTCTGTTGTTGGTATATAATACAAGTTGTGGACGGTATAAATTTGTGCATTAGACTCTAGCAACAGGGCTTGCAACCTGTTTTTTTTTGTTCTGCATGGCCTATAATTTAAAGGATCAGACCAATTGAAATAATATTAATAAAGCAATAGTTCCCCAATGTGAAGTTTGACAATTTTAGCTGATTTTAATGAATGATGCACTTTTTAAATGTATTTTATTGTTAGAGAGTTCAGATTATAGCATACATATGCAAAGATTTATTTATTTTAAAAAGTGGTGTTGTATACAATTTTCTTTAATATATTTAATAAAGGGAGCTAACATCTAATTGGTTATTTCCTGTGCAATACAAAACACTAGAGCTAAGCGCTGGAGGAGCCGTGATGGGGAGCTTGCACTTGTTATCGCGTGGCCTATTAGATGTTTTTAGTATGTGCTGCTTTGTGTTTGTGAGTGCCGTTTATTTTCTGCTGCATTTTTTTTTTAAGATTGTGATTGATCACTAGCTGAATCTGCTCTGCGTCAGTGGTTGTGCATTCAGTCTTCTGCAGCCCATGCTTTGGGAAATGCACCCAGTGTATTCTAGGAGTGTTGCTAAGGACATTGTGCGTACACGCAGTCTAGTTTGAGAGAGCAGGCCATTACCATAAGTTGTGTGCAAGTATTGATAAAAGCCAGCATGGAAGTCTGAGGTTTGGTCTCAAGCAGCCCAGGGGCCTTGGTGAGGCACATGCTCTCGCTATCTCTTGGCCCTTAGCTGTAATGTTTATTACTTCTAACTTTCTCTATCAGTCTTGATATAATACTAGAGCACACTGTCAGGGCACCGCTTTGCTTTTAAGTGGAAGTTTCATCTATGGGAATGCTGAACCATGTATGTGATTATGCATGTTTCAAGCTCTGAACTCCACTCTGATGACCTCACAAGCAATACCAATGTCACCTATTAAGTATGGGCGAGGCACTCAGCATGTGCATTTAAGATACCAAAGGATGACTAATAGGATATCAGTGTGTGATCAGAACAGAAAGTGTGGAAAATACTGAAAACCTAGAAATTGCCATGTGTTGGTTTATTACTTTAAGTATCAATCATTACAATATGATATTCACATTTTGAATCTTAATATTTTTAGCATTTTCTCTCTGATATATGCAGATCATATGTTCAGAAGTCTAAAGTATTTAGAAATTTAAAACACACAATATGTGGAATGTTCAGTATTTTTAAGAACTCCTGTTTGTCATATTAAAGGAAAAAGTCACTTGTCTGCCTGCAGGCGCTACTTGTGATGCAGAATCGCTTAGCAAAATGTAAGATTGCACAGGAGCTCTCATATGCAATCCTGTCCCTTCTCTCGCACGATTAGTTGTCGGTCAGCCACCTCAAAAGATCGAATTCTGAGTGATTAGACTCTGCTACTTGGAAGTTAGTAAAGAAGATAAAGCAGTGGGAACTGCACCACAATATAGTAAAAGTTGCAAATACAGCTCGATAAGTTGTCCCCTGAGCCTCTGATCACTAATATATGTAACAAAAATATGTTACTACAAATTTCTGACATTTTATATCACAATGTTTGCATTCAATAAAACTTGAGAAGAAGTAAAAAAATGATGAATACCTGTAGCCTGGTGCTGTGTATTTAAACAGACCTATACATTGATACTCTAAGGCCTAGATTTGGAGTTTGGCGTTAGCCGTGAAAACCAGCGTTAGAGGCTCCTAACGCTGGTTTTAGGCTACCGCCGGTATTTGGAGTCACTCAAAATAGGGTCTAACGCTCACTTTTCAGCCGCGACTTTTCCATACCGCAGATCCCCTTACGTCAATTGCGTATCCTATCTTTTCAATGGGATCTTTCTAACTCCGGTATTTAGAGTCGTTTCTGAAGTGAGCGTTAGAGCTCTAACGACAAAACTCCAGCCGCAGGAAAAAAGCAGGAGTTAAGAGCTTTCTGGGCTAACGCCGGTTCATAAAGCTCTTAACTACTGTACCCTAAAGTACACTAACACCCATAAACTACCTATGTACCCCTAAACCGAGGTCCCCCCACATCGCCGCAACTCGATTAAATTTTTTTAACCCCTAATCTGCCGACCGCCACCTACGTTATACTTATGTACCCCTAATCTGCTGCCCCTAACCCCGCCGACCCCTGTATTATATTTATTAACCCCTAACCTGCCCCCCACAACGTCGCCGCAAGCTACTTACAATAATTAACCCCTAATCTGCCCCCCTCAACGTCGCCGACACCTGCCTACACTTATTAACCCCTAATCTGCCGAGCGGACCTGAGCGCTACTATAATAAAGTTATTAACCCCTAATCCGCCTCACTAACCCTATCATAAATAGTATTAAACCCTAATCTGCCCTCCCTAACATCGCCGACACCTAACTTCAATTATTAACCCCTAATCTGACAACCGGAGCTCATCGCTACTATAATAAATGGATTAACCCCTAAAGCTAAGTCTAACCCTAACACTAACACCCCCCTAACTTAAATATAATTTAAATCTAACGAAATTAATTAACTCTTATTAAATAAATTATTCCTATTTAAAGCTAAATACTTACCTGTAAAATTAATCCTAATATAGCTACACTATAAATTATAATTATATTGTAGCTATTTTAGGATTAATATTTATTTTACAGGCAACTTTGTAATTATTTTAACCAGGTACAATAGCTATTAAATAGTTAAGAACTATTTAATAGCTACCTAGTTAAAATAATAACAAAATTACCTGTAAAATAAGTCCTAACCTAAGTTATAATTAAACCTAACACTACCCTATCAATAAATTAATTAAATAAAATACCTACAATTACCTACAATAAAACCTAACACTACACTATCAATAAATAAATTAAATACAATTTCTACAAATAACTACAATTAAATAAACTAAAGTACAAAAAATAAAAAAGAACTAAGTTACAAAAAATAAAAAAATATTTACAAACATAAGAAAAATATTACAACAATTTTAAACTAATTACACCTACTCTAAGCCCCCTAATAAAATAACAAAGACCCCCAAAATAAAAAAATGCCCTACCCTATTCTAAATTAATAAATTTAAAAGCTCTTTTACCTTACCAGCCCTGAACAGGGCCCTTTGCGGGGCATGCCCCAAGAAGTTCAGCTCTTTTGCCTGTAAAAAAAAAACATACAATACCCCCCCCAACATTACAACCCACCACCCACATACCCCTAATCTAACCCAAACCCCCCTTAAATAAACCTAACACTAAGCCCCTGAAGATCATCCTACCTTGTCTTCACCATACCAGGTTCACCGATCGGTCCAGAAGAGCTCCTCCGATGTCCTGATCCAAGCCCAAGCGGGGGGCTGAAGAGGTCCATGATCCGGCTGAAGTCTTCATCCAAGCGGGCCAGAAGAGGTCTTCCATCCGATTGAAGTCTTCATCCAAGCGGCATCCATCCGGAGCGAAGCGGCAGCATCCTGAAGACCTCCACCGCGGAACATCCATCCTGGCCGACGACTGAACGACGAATGACGGTTCCTTTAAATGTCGTCACCCAAGATGGCGTCCCTCGAATTCCGATTGACTGATAGGATTCTATCAGCCAATCGGAATTAAGGTAGGAATATTCTGATTGGCTGATGGAATCAGCCAATCAGAATCAAGTTCAATCCGATTGGCTGATCCAATCAGCCAATCAGATTGAGCTCGCATTCTATTGGCTGATCGGAACAGCCAATAGAATGCGAGCTCAATCTGATTGGCTGATCAGCCAATCAGAATATTCCTACCTTAATTCCGATTGGCTGATAGAATCCTATCAGCCAATCGGAATTCGAGGGACGCCATCTTGGATGACGTCCCTTAAAGGAACCGTCATTCGTCGGGAGACGCCGGAAGAAGAGGATGGATCCGCGTCGGCTGCTTCAACATGGACCCGCTCCGCACCAGATGGAAGAAGATCGAAGATGCCGCTTGGATGAAGATGTTTGCCGGTCCGGATGTCCTCTTCTTGCCGGATAGGAGGAAGACTTTGGACCCTCTTCTGGACTTCTTCAGTGGATGTCTAGCCCCCGCTTGGGTTGGATGAAGATATCGGAGCCAGGACCGATCGGTGATACCCGGTGAGGTGAAGACAAGGTAGGAAGATCTTCAGGGGCTTAGTGTTAGGTTTATTTAAGGGGGGTTTGGGTTAGATTAGGGGTATGTGCGTGGTGGGTTGTAATGTTGGGGGGGGGGGTATTGTATGTTTTTTTTTACAGGCAAAAGAGCTGATTTTCTTGGGGCATGCCCCGCAAAGGGCCCTGTTCAGGGCTGGTAAGGTAAAAGAGCTTTTAAATTTATTAATTTAGAATAGGGTAGGGCATTTTTTTATTTTGGGGGTCTTTGTTATTTTATTAGGGGGCTTAGAGTAGGTGTAATTAGTTTAAAATTGTTGTAATATTTTTCTTATGTTTGTAAATATTTTTTTATTTTTTGTAACTTAGTTCTTTTTTATTTTTTGTACTTTAGTTAGTTTATTTAATTGTAGTTATTTGTAGAAATTGTATTTAATTTATTTATTGATAGTGTAGTGTTAGGTTTTATTGTAGGTAATTGTAGGTATTTTATTTAATTAATTTATTGATAGTGTAGTGTTAGGTTTAATTATAACTTAGGTTAGGACTTATTTTACAGGTAATTTTGTAATTATTTTAACTAGGTAGCTATTAAATAGTTCTTAACTATTTAATAGCTATTGTACCTGGTTAAAATAATTACAAAGTTGCCTGTAAAATAAATATTAATCCTAAAATTGCTATAATATAATTATAATTTATATTGTAGCTATATTAGGATTTATTTTACAGGTAAGTATTTAGCTTTAAATAGGAATAATTTATTTAATAAGAGCTAATTAATTTCGTTAGATGTAAATTATATTTAAGTTAGGGGGGTGTTAGTGTTAGGGTTAGACTTAGCTTTAGGGGTTAATACATTTATTAGAATAGCGGTGAGCTCCGGTCGTCAGATTAGGGGTTAATAATTGAAGTTAGGTGTCGGCGATGTTAGGGAGGGCAGATTAGGGGTTAATACTATTTATGATAGGGTTAGTGAGGCGGATTAGGGGTTAATAACTTTATTATAGTAGCGCTCAGGTCCGCTCGGCAGATTAGGGGTTAATAAGTGTAGGCAGGTGTCGGCGACGTTGAGGGGGGCAGATTAGGGGTTAATAAATATAATATAGGGGTCGGCGGTGTTAGGGGCAGCAGATTAGGGGTTCATAAGGATAACGTAGGTGGCGGCGCTTTGCGGTCGGCAGATTAGGGGTTAATTATTGTAGGTAGCTGGTGGCGACGTTGTGGGGGGCAGGTTAGGGGTTAATAAATATAATATAGGGGTCGGCGGTGTTAGGGGCAGCAGATTAGGGGTACATAGGGATAATGTAAATTGCGGCGGTTTACGGAGCAGAAGATTAGGGGTTAATAATATAATGCAGGGGTCAGCGATAGCGGGGGCGGCAGATTAGGGGTTAATAAGTGTAAGGGTAGGGGTGTTTAGACTCGGGGTACATGTTAGGGTGTTAGGTTAGGTGCAGACGTAGGAAGTGTTTCCCCATAGGAAACAATGGGGCTGCGTTAGGAGCTGAACGCGGCTTTTTTGCAGGTGTTAGGTTTTTTTTCAGCTCAAACAGCCCCATTGTTTCCTATGGGAGAATCGTGCACGAGCACGTTTTTGAGGCTGGCCGCGTCCGTAAGCAACTCTGGTATCGAGAGTTGCATTTGCGGTAAAAATGCTCTACGCTCCTTTTTTGGAGCCTAACGCAGCATTTTTTTGAACTCTCGATACCAGAGTTAATTTTATGGTGCGGCCAGAAAAAAGCCCGCGTAGCGTTAACAGCCCATCTACCGCCAAACTCCAAATCTAGGCCTTAGGGTCTTAACAGGGTTTATTTCAATTGCAACATCATGCTACTACATAAATATAATAAACATAATCTCAAAAAGATCTGTTCCAGTTCTAATTTTTGAGGTTGAGTTAATTTATTGAGCTCTCCTTTATAACAGACCAAAACATTTAAAATAAAACAAACAACTTTTTTCCAGGTTTGACGCATCCTCAGAAACTTTGAAATAATTATTTGGGCTCATAAAATGTCTAATAAATCTGTATATTTCTGCATTTAAAAAATGTAGACACTATATTTACATATCCTTAAGTTTGTTATTTAAGTGTACAATCATTTTCCTGATATAATGCAGGGGTGTTGTTTGAAGGACTGCACAATAAAAAGACAAGTATCTTGTTGAAAAACAGGGAGGCAAGTTTAGGAACATGCACGTGCCTAGAGCACTAGATGGCAGCAGTTTTATAATAATGTTATCTATTTGCAAGAGCACTAGATGGCAGCAGTTTTATAATAATGTTATCTATTTGCAAGAGCACTAGATGGCAGCAGTTTTATAATAATGTTATCTATTTGCAAGAGCACTAGATGGCAGCAGTTTTATAATAATGTTATCTATTTGCAAGAGCACTAGATGGCAGCAGTTTTATAATAATGTTATCTATTTGCAAGAGCACTAGATGGCAGCAGTTTTATAATAATGTTATCTATTTGCAAGAGCACTAGATGGCAGCAGTTTTATAATAATGTTATCTATTTGCAAGAGCACTAGATGGCAGCAGTTTTATAATAATGTTATCTATTTGCAAGAGCACTAGATGGCAGCAGTTTTATAATAATGTTATCTATTTGCAAGAGCACTAGATGGCAGCAGTTTTATAATAATGTTATCTATTTGCAAGAGCACTAGATGGCAGCAGTTTTATAATAATGTTATCTATTTGCAAGAGCACTAGATGGCAGCAGTTTTATAATAATGTTATCTATTTGCAAGAGCACTAGATGGCAGCAGTTTTATAATAATGTTATCTATTTGCAAGAGCACTAGATGGCAGCAGTTTTATAATAATGTTATCTATTTGCAAGAGCACTAGATGGCAGCAGTTTTATAATAATGTTATCTATTTGCAAGAGCACTAGATGGCAGCAGTTTTATAATAATGTTATCTATTTGCAAGAGCACTAGATGGCAGCAGTTTTATAATAATGTTATCTATTTGCAAGAGCACTAGATGGCAGCAGTTTTATAATAATGTTATCTATTTGCAAGAGCACTAGATGGCAGCAGTTTTATAATAATGTTATCTATTTGCAAGAGCACTAGATGGCAGCAGTTTTATAATAATGTTATCTATTTGCAAGAGCACTAGATGGCAGCAGTTTTATAATAATGTTATCTATTTGCAAGAGCACTAGATGGCAGCAGTTTTATAATAATGTTATCTATTTGCAAGAGCACTAGATGGCAGCAGTTTTATAATAATGTTATCTATTTGCAAGAGCACTAGATGGCAGCACTATTTCTATCTCATCAACAAAGAATTACCATGGGAATAAAGCTAATTTGATAATAGAAGTAAATTGGAGACTTTTTTTTTTTTTAATTTCATTCTCTCTGAATAATAAAAGAAAATATTTGGGTTTCATATCCCTTTAAGTACTTTGACTCTGAGTTTGAGATACAGTCTATACATTTTTAACATTTATAAAAGATTGAATGTTCAATTTCACCTTAAATTGATTATAAAATAGTGAACTCATCAGCAACTGCAATCATATCATGTCAAGTGGAACTTGACATTTAAATATAGCGGAATGCGGGTGAAGTAGATTTTGTTAGAAAATTGGCTCAGTTCAATTAAGTTTGTAATTGATTTATCTTATTCTGTAATGTGATGCAGGTGATCTTTCAGTAGACTAATCCTAACTGCCAGCTTTTCTTAATTACTGAATGCCTTATTTAACCAAGTGAATTAAGAAGGATTTTTTGTAACTTTTGTTCTGCTGAAAGATTTAGCTCATATGTTTGATGGTAGTTAAATAGGTAAACTATCTATGAAAACACATGTAACAATGGCGTTTTGTTCATCATTGGGATGTCCTTGTTTACAAGCTGAGATTTCTTCTCTAGTAAATAAATTATTGATGGCCTAATGTATGTCCTTCAGCTTTATATCACACAACAAACGTAATTGTAAACTAAATATGGGTAAATCAGTCATTTGTGTTTGTTTGTTTTTTTGGGGTCACTTATAGTTCTCAAAGAACATTATCTTCATTACATTTGATTAAAATATAGATCTTTCACAATACATTTAAATAGTGTTATTTAACCTAAAGGGACGTTAAAATGATTGTAAACTAAAACTATTCTCGCAACAATATTTTTAATAAAAAAGTAAACGATAGGCACTTTCATTGATCAAAATCATTGTAGACCCTAAAATATATAAATAATTACCCTTTAATTTTGTTATACATTCCACCGTTTCTCCGCCAAGCAAACCATAATCTATTTCTGTGTAAAATGACAAATCACGCTGTAGCCAATCGTAACGTGCCCCCTTTGGCGTCAAAACCAAGCACTTTCACCAGTAACGGGCAAGCCTCTTGGCAACAAACAATAGTAGTACCTGCTGTCCCTCCTCAACCCCCTATTGCTTGCATTATCCTCACATGCACTCTTTGTTATATGGTATCAAAAGGTTTGGAGTAGAACATTGATAAAGGGGGTGGAGCAAGCTACACTTGGCAACACTAAGTGTAAGTAATTTTGCAGATTTTGGAAATTTTATTAAAATACTTTTTTTAACACTTTTTTTCACACCATGCACTGTTTTACCTCAGTTGGCTATTTTATAATATGCACATAACTCGAAATATTTTATGGCAATGTAAGATCAAAAGGGGGATCACTTTACTTCTTACTTGGGCTGTACAAAATGGTGTCATTAATAGCTATATTAGGAGATTTTTGGATAAAAGGGATGGATAAAAGGGACCCCTGTCTTTCATACCTTGCCTAAGGTGTATAAGGATGCGGGGAGGAGCTGGGAAGGTGTGGTTACATCACACAGCTGAGCGTGGTGGAGGTACTCCAACAGAGAGCTAGTCGCGTCTCTTCAGGTGTGGATTGCCTTCCCACGAGCTGAGCTTAGGAGTTCCTCGGGATCCACAGACGGGAAATCAGAGGCACTCAAGTCCTCAGACCACTTCAGCTTATCCCTCTAGGTGTGCTTCGGTAGTGGCGTAGTGATCCGGCTGAGTTCTGAACCACCAATGACATGGGGAATCGTCTCCGGGGGAAGATATAGAGTGATATTAACCCTTGGCAGTCCCTCCTTCACTGAATTTGGTAGACTTTCCCCTAGATGATTGCTGGTTCTGTGAAACATTTACTGTGCACCATCGCAAGATAAGTTTGAATTTTATTTATGTTCCTTTATTACTTATCGGGGTGTTAATCATGTGACATACATAGATTGTCGCACATAATGAAATACAGCTTGGATCTCCTTACGATAAAGTGAGAACTGTGTGCCTGGAAACTCCAAACAGCTTCATTAAAATACATATGCTTTGGGGCCCAGAATACCTTCCTGGAATTGGGAGATGCCTTTGAGCTAAGGACTTGAAGGGACATTAAACCCAATTTTTTTCTTTCATGATTTAGATAGAGCATGCCATTTTAAACAACTTTTTAATTTACTTCTGTTGTCTAATTTGCTTCATTCTCTTGATATACTTTGCTGAAAAGCATATCTAGATATGCTCAGTAACTGCTGATTGGTTGCTGCACATAGATGCCTCGTCTGATTGGCTCACCCATGTGCATTGCTATTTCTTTAGCAAAGGATATCTAAAGAATGAAGCAAATTTGATAATAGAAGTAAATTGGAATGCTGTTTAAAATGGTATTCTCTATCTGAATTATGAAATAATTTTTTTGGGTTTAGTGTCCCTTTGAGGAAGGTTAAAGGAGATATGTCCATCAGATATTTCCTTTTAGATTTAAGGGGATAAAATCTGTTCCAATTAAAGGAGACTAACAGTTAAAAGAATTATAACCTGTAAAATCCAGTTTGAGAGTCTAAAGATGCCTGCAGTTATTTTTGGCTTGGGAATATAGCTACTTGTGGAAGTGCTGTCTTCAACTGGAACGAAAAGAGGAAGGTGCATAAGGACGTAGAGAGGCCTTCTGGATGCCCCATTGTTGCTTCCACAAACTCAATTTTTTTATAACATAGTGGTATATTTGGATTGGATTTTATGTCCTTTTGTGGGCCAAGCACAATCATTTTTAAAAAGATTCTAGTGATTTTTTTAAATAGCTAAATATCCGTGTGCTTCCTGGGGTAAATATATATTGTAATCCCTTGAAGTAGTGAGCTTATATACATCTATTACTCACACTAGTGGTCTTAGGGCGGTGCAACAAACTTTGGTATCTAGCGGGAAATTGTCTGGAATTCAAAAGCACTTTTTTTTAGAACTACTTAAAATTATAAACTACTTTCTTTTTCAGGACCAATTTTACTTTCAGGTTCAGGGAACTGCTATGGGTTCCAATGTCGCCCTCAATTATGCCAATATTTTTAGAAATATATTTAAAGAATGTTTTGTTTATGGGAATCCATTATTTATTCAATATGGCGCCACTTGCTGGTGCTATATCAATGATATTTTTTGCATTTGAGTTTATCGCAGAGTTAAATAAATCATCTAGACATATCAAGTTCAAGGTTATATATAATGAAAGGACCAAAGATTTTTTTGCATACTACTGTCTATAATGAAGGGGATCAGCTAAAGGTGGATTTATATAAGTCAATTGTCATGGAATCGTGCCCATCTTCCATCGCTGATTAGATCCCTTCTTTATAGTCCACTTTTGCAAGTTAAAAGGATAGTCTGTTTTGGAATATAGATTAAATGCTATGGGCAAGTGGTTTCAGGATGGGGGTTATCCCAATTAGGGTCCACAAGTTAAAGGGACATTATACACTCATTTTTTCTTTGCATAAATGTTTTGTAGATGATCTATTTATATAGCCCATAAAGGTTGTTTGTTTTTTGTTTTTTAAAAATTTATAATTTTGCTTATTTTTAAATAACATTGCTCTGATCTTCAGACTCCTAACCAAGCCCCAAAGTTTTAGGAGAATACCGATGTATACCTACTCCAGCTTGCTTCTGATTGACTGTAAAGAGTCTTTTCATATGCAAAGGAAGGGGGGAGTGTCTAATATTTTTCACTTGCAGTGGGTGTTCCAGTAACCTTTTAAACTGAGCTAAACTGGAAGCTTCTAAGTAAGTTTTTAAATGGTTTTATACTGGATTTTTATATCGGTATCTGTGCATATTATTCTATATGGCCGGACTGTTAGCTGACAGACATTTGGCAGGCGGACATTTTGCCGATGGATAATAGTCTGACACACAAGTGGCTGTCAGATAACAGTCCGGCCACGAGATAGGTAGGTAAATAGATAGATTTGATAGATAGATTAGATAGATAAATAGATGCAATAGATAGATACATTTGATAGATAGATTCAATAGATAGATACAGTATATAAATTGATAGATAGATAATTTCACAGACGGAGAATTACAAGACGTGCGGCCTGGGACCCATGGTTAGGTTCCCAGAGGCGGTTGCGGCGCCCGAGGCTCTGATTAGAATACAGCACTCCGGAGCGTATCTGCCCTTGGCCGAACTCAGAACATGCTTTGGCATTCTGTCAGTAGGACAGAATGCTGTCGGCCAAATGTCTGTCAGAATTTTGTCAGAGCACCATTATTCTTTAAAGTAGTGTCTATTATATGCAGTTTTATGAAAATTGCTATATACTGTCCCTTTAAGGATAGAGATAAACATCAAAAGAAGAAAGACTGATTAATATTTGTTACACAATATAATAGACAAAGTAATCAAATCATGTTGATTATTAGATGCCATTGGCATGCACTTAGGGAATGTAATCCATTAGTACTTCAGTTTAGGGACACACCAATACCAGCCTACAGTTGAGCATCCTACTTGAAGGATTCCATTACTAATTCAGATGTGGGGACTTTAAGGATTGATAAGACAAGATATATTACATCTAAGAGTAAAGGATGTTACCCATGTTTAGGGTGTTTTATTTGTAGTTATATGATTAGGGGTCCTTGTTTTTTACATCCCCATACAGGCAGAATGTATCATATAAATGGGTATTACACATGTAATTCAGAGTTTATTATCTTATTAAAGGCCCATATGAGCTTGTATATGTTGGGGAATAGACTATGAAAGCAAGAGAGCATATGAACAAGCATAAGTCTGGATGCTGAAGAAATAGCAATGCATATGGGTGATCCATTCACACGAGGTGAGGTATCTATGTGCAGCCACCAATCAGCAGCTACTGAGCCTATTTAGATACTTTTCAACCAATGATATCAAGAGAATGAATCAAATTAGAAAATAGAATTAAATTGGAAAGTTGATTAAAATTACATGCTGTTTCTCAATCATGAAAGAAAACATTTGGGTTTAATGTCCCTTTAAGAAAGAGGGATATGTGTTGGGCAAAAACACACATGTCAGCACACAGCAGTGTCTTCTGCACTGAATCTTTAAAGGCCATAAACAAAATATTTTAAATGGACACATAAATTGAACTAAATATAAATATAATTACGTTTTTAAAGTTATTTTTCATATTTAATTCCCCTTCCCTTTTGCATTATGTATGTTTGGCTTTACTTACAACAAACAATGGTATACATGTTGCAGGCATGTGTATATCACTTTTGGAGGCTGTCAGGAAATGTAGAGATTTAACTGCATGCTTATATTAAAAAACTAATAATAAAAATAATTTATAAATGCATTCATATAGATTAGTCCTCTGTTAAGCAATGCATTTATTCTGATATAAATATTTTTTTACTGGAAATATGTAGAACAGTATGTAAGACTTAAGGGCAAAACCAAAATATTCATCACAGCTCAGTTAAGTAGATCATAAACTGTGACCAAATCTCAGATGTCAATGTTTCTTACTGTGGTACATCTGTTTTACAAACTCCTCTTCTTCAGAGAAGTTTATATTGTGAGTTGTATTCCCATGTATAAAATCAACTCAACGTGTTTAATACCATGTACTGTTGCAGAACACTCCACATTACATAAAGGAAACTATGGAAACCCTTTTTAAAACAAAAAAAAAAAAGTGATTTGAATTAGGGATGCAGTTTGTTCTAACTGCTCTATTTAAAGGAAACATATAAGTACTATCTAGCTTATATATATTCATTGTGTTAATATTCAAATATAAAATTAATCCCATAATTATTCAAGCGTATGTGGAAAAAACATAATCAGCAAAAGCGTTTTCAAACATGTCAGCCAATAACTTATCAGAGCTCTCATAGTCCTACTGTTTGCATGATTGCCCCAAATTAGGAGCTCAGTACCACTTTCCCTCCCTCTTTTTATGTCCCATATTCTCTCAAAGAAACTTGTGACTCTGCACACCCAGATCCCATGAATAATGCCTCCATTTTTCCCAACTGCGTCCCTGGATTGCTCTGCATTGTGTTTGGGTCTTCTGTTGTTTTTGGGCTGTAAGGAAAAACAATTTAAAAAATTTAAAAACATTTTGTATGCTGTTCTGATGCTATATGAATTTTCCCTTTTGGATACTTTGTATTCACTCAAGGTTAAAAAAAATCTATTTTCTCCAACATAGGTGTGTCCGGTCCACGGCGTCATCCTTACTTGTGGGATATTCTCTTCCCCAACAGGAAATGGCAAAGAGCCCAGCAAAGCTGGTCACATGATCCCTCTTAGGCTCCGCCTACCCCAGTCATTCTCTTTGCCGTTGTACAGGCAACATCTCCACGGAGATGGCTTAGAGTTTTTTAGTGTTTAACTGTAGTTTTTATTATTCAATCAAGAGTTTGTTATTTTGAAATAGTGCTGGTATGTACTATTTACTCAGAAACAGAAAAGAGATGAAGATTTCTGTTTGTATGAGGAAAATCATTTTAGCAACCGTCACTAAAATCCATGGCTGTTCCACACAGGACTGTTGAGAGCAATTAACTTCAGTTGGGGGAACAGTGAGCAGTCTCTTGCTGCTTGAGGTATGACACATTCTAACAAGACGATGTAATGCTGGAAGCTGTCATTTTCCCTCTGGGATCCGGTAAGCCATGTTTATTACGATTGTAAATAAGGGCTTCAAAAAGGGCTTATTAAGACTGTAGACTTTTTTTGGGCTAAATCGATTGATTATTAACACATATTTAGCCTTGAGGAATCATTTTATCTGGGTATTTTGATATAATAATATCGGCAGGCGGCATCTAAGCAGAGCTCCGAGTATCAGAGCTGATATAAATCTACATTCATCCTTATCTACTGCTTTGCCCCACACTCTAAGGATTTGTCGGGAGGTGAGAATCTTCGCCGACCTTTGGACAGCAGTGTGTGGATTTATCCATCAGATCCAGCGACCGGGAGCCCAGAAAAGGAAACAGGCGCCATCTCCTAACACGCCGCCAAATAGGCCGTCCCCATCACAGACCGTCTCCATCACAGACCGGTAAAGACCCGGACCCAGAACACATCTACACGGAGCCGGGTGGAACACTACAACCCCCGGAGGAATAACACAGAGGAAGAGGTGGAAGGAGACCCCTTCAAACCCCCCCCCGGCAGAGCAAAACGGAGTATTGAGGAGCGGAGGTCTGGGGTAATTATAAAGCATCCAAGACACAAAAAAACCATACTTGACAACACAAGCCCAATTTAAGACAACAGAGGGCTGAATCTGGGCCCGGTACAGCAGACAAACACCGATCGCTAGGGCCACAGACAGGAAGGTAATCCAACAAAGTGGTGCGGCGCACCACGAGGCCGACGCCTAGCGCACTTAGATTACACACACAGCAGCATAAAGATCAGGTCTGCATCAAAGGGGACAAATATCAACATAAACTCCTTTTATTATACACTAAAAAAGGGACCTCAAAACTCAGTAACAGGCAAAGGCTAAAACATCTTAATCCCACCCTGGAAGGGGCACGGCCACCGCTCCCCACGGCTGCAGCCCTAACATATAATACCCCACATTGGATTATTATTATTATAGACTGTTGGCCTTTGGCTTCGACAAGAGCTTGGGAACGAAAGAAAGCATAAAACAGTTTTGCCGAACAGAGATGCCAATAATTACCGGGGCCACAGAGCAATCACTGTAATAAATATAGACCTTTCCAGAACCCACTGCTCTGCTAATCTAAAACTATAATAACAAAAAGGTCATAACAAACTCGTATATCAAAAACAGACACACTCTGGGATAGAGAGGGGCAGAGATTGGCAGAGTTTGGGATACAGCGTGGCTGAAAAGACATTAATTTACTTAAAAACATCTTACTCCACTTATAGAATAGCGAGCAGCGCCACGAGGTCAAACCCAGACTTCTGCTGGTTTTCGTAATCAGCACCAAACCACGGACAAGCTGCACAGAAAACTAAAGACATCATAACCCCTTGCTTGCCAAAACCATAATAGCTGTGTCTCCTGCTTAGAAACCAATAGAAGGAAAATAGTGGTTACAGAATCGAAGAGAATCTTCACTAGCTAAATACCATAAGCACGGTAACTGACTGCAATATCTGTTCTATCAGACCCCTCCACATCTGCACACCTGCACTGCATCAGTTTGCCAGGGGCTGCTGCAATTACTGCTAAGCTAAGCAAGAGGGGCACATATCTTAATTCTGCAAAACCGGCCCCAAAGGGACAGAGGGGGTTGATGAAGGTAGACAAATTCTTCCACAAACTCTCACCCACACCAGCAGAGATGACACACAGGACAAAAAACACAGACAACAAAAAACATCCAAAAAACCCTACAGAGACTCATCCTGACGTCCCTGATCCAATGGACCAGACAGCCCTACCAGGACTAGACCATAAATCCTTATTGCACGAATTGAAATCATTTTTTCTGCCAAAAATGGACTCCCTACAGGCGGGAGTAGACACATTAACCTGTGAGGTGCGTCAGTTTGCATCCAGAATTACAGCAGCAGAGACACGAATCTCAGACGTGGAAGACAGGCAAGTGTCAGCAGACATTACCATCAAACAGCTGGTAAAGAAGTCGGAATTGCTACAAGACCGTATCGATGACCTGGAAAACAGGAGCCGCCGCAATAATCTGCGCATAATAGGCATTCCAGAATCCGTCAAAGGCAAGAACCTACTGGAGTTTGTGGCGCTCACTTTTCCCAAACTCCTTGGCATACACCCTGATATACTGCCCATAGATGTTGAAAGAGCCCACCGTATAGGTCCGGAAAGAGGCCTAGAGCAAAGAAATCCCAGACCACGACAGGTTATATTTAGATGCCTGAACTACCAGGAGAAACTCAAAATTCTACAAGCCTATCGAGCTCGAAAAGAGGTACTGCATGAAGGCTCTAAACTTCTACTCTTTCAGGATTTCTCTATGGAGGTCACGAAACAAAGAAAGGAATTTGCACCATTATGTTCTCAGCTTCACGTGCAAGGGAGACAAGTGGCCCTGTTGTTCCCGGCAAAGCTGAGACTACAAACACCTCATGGACCTAAGTTTTTCCATACTCCTCAGGCCCTGAAGAGCTACTTAGCTACAGAACAGGATCAACATCCAGAGTGAACATATCCTACCCTGGATCGGCTTGACATAGCCCATTATGGAATGGGTGGACACTCACTATATATCTGAATATTAAAGGACACAGTTCAAGGACTGAAAGAGGTCTGCGGACCACACAGATGGACTACTACTACTATGGAGAGAGGTCACCTCTGACCTCCAGGGTAATGTTATACTACTGTAACGCATCACATCTATATAAGATTGTAAATTGTTTTAGTGTTTTAGTAAGTTTGAATGTTTTAGTTTGTTTTAACTTGTTCACAAATATATGGCAGCTAACCAAACCTAATTGATGGAAAGACAAGAGATCTTTGGTAAGACCAATACACATTTGTATTTTTGTTTTGTTGAATGTTGTATAACTGTTTTGAATGATATGACCAGGAATAATGATTTGCACAGCAATTTCATACTAACAAGAAGGGTTGGCGCACTTAAAAACACCTGCTTAGAAGCACACATAGAACCTGCAACAACTGTAGAGAAGACAGGGGGACTGCCTACACACTACTATAACCACACCTCACAGAAACAAAGAAAAGAAAAAATAGACAGGCTTCTCCTAATACGCACACCCATGCTCTCTATCCATAACCCAGGCTTTATGTTCCCAAATGCACCACATAGAGTATACTCAACTGGCAAACTTGTTCACTTGACAACTCACGCTAGAGAGAATGGGGAACAGAGAGATGAAAGACACATGAGTAACGGAAAGACACACGTAATGATAGGGAAATGTACTCTCTTACAAAAGACACAGGGCACCTCTACAAGGATAGAAACCACTCCAAAACCCAGACAACAATCCAGACGAAACTATTAGAATGTTGCCGAAAATTACTCATACAAGGTTGACAGATATCTTGGTCATGTTTTGGTCAACTCATAAATCATACAGAAAATTTGATGTCACATTTTGCTTCCCCTCTCTCTCTCTCTCCCACACATGTCACATTTTGCTTCCCCTCTCTCTCTCTCTCCCACCCCCCTGCTGCCCCCCCCCCCCCCTCCCCCTTTTTTTTTTTTTTTTTTTTTTTTTTTTTCTCTCCTCACCCGTCATAACACAAACATGTAAATATGCCTCTTAAGGTGATAACATGGAACGTGGGGGGTCTTAATACACCCATCAAACGCAAGGCAGCCCTTAATCATCTTAGAAAATTAGGAGCAGACATCGCAATGTTACAAGAGACGCATCTCACAGATGTAGAACATCAGAAGCTACAAAGAGAATGGGTAAAGCACGTAGTTTTTCGATCACACACCAGCGCCAGTCGGGGTTTAGCTATAGTGTTTGGGAAAAGAGTGACAGTTGATGTGAAGAATATACATCCAGATCCCAACTGCAGATACCTTATAGTTGAAGCAACAATAGACTCCACAGATTATACATTTTGTAACTTATACGCACCTAACCACAGAGACATGAAGTTCTGGCAAGACCTGATAAAGTCCTTAGCCCCTTATATGGGATCCAAATTGATAATAGGAGGGGACTTCAATCTCTCACCCACGCATACATTAGACAGGCTTTGGCTGGAAACACTCAGAATCAGGGACCCCAAAAAGAATTATAAAGCCAAATACGAATCTAGGATATTTAATATGTTCTTTAGGGACACTAACACCTGCGACATATGGAGGCTACATAACCCAGAAGGCAAGGAATACACATGTCTGTCAAAAGCCAAACATACACTCTCCAGAATAGACCTATTTCTAATAGCCAATAATCTATCCAACGAAATACAGAGCTGTAGAATACATGATATACTAATCTCAGACCATGCCCCGGTAGAACTAACGTTGAGAACAAGCAAACATCACACTAACAGGAACACACTCCGTTTCCCCACATACTTAGTCAAATCAGAATCGTTCGTTAAATTTTTACAACACTCCTGGACAGATTATGTAACAGACAATGCAATACATGTAGACAACCCTACACTCTTCTGGGAAGCAGCCAAAACAGTGCTGGCAGGCAACATAATCTCATACGTTGCAAAAGTAAAATACAAAATTCAACACAGACATAAGGCCTTGCAAGAACGGCTAGGACAAGCCTATCTCCAATTCCTTCAGACAGGGTCGAGATCAACATATGATAACTACATAGTAGCTAAAACAGATCTAGAAACATTTACAAATCAGCAAGCAGCGGCAGGACTGCTGAAAACAGTGGGTAGACTATATAGATTTGGGAACCGGGCAGGCAAACTGTTAGCGACTCTGACCAAACCACACACGGTAAAGACTGGAGTAACCGCCTTACGCTGGAAAGACAAGACATATAACGACCCCGAAGACATAGTTAGGTGTTTTAAAACATATTACACGAACCTCTACACCAAGCAGCCACCGGCACCAAAAGAGACAGTAGCTCAATTCTGGAGCTCAGTAGAATTACCACGAATTAGGTCAGACCAAAACGATGCACTAAACGCCACGATCACACAGGATGAATTAATCGCCACCATCAAAAGTCTCCCCACAGGCAAGACACCAGGCCCAGATGGACTCCCATCCAAGTTCTACAAAGCCCTGCAGCCGCAAATATCCGCGACACTCATCAAAGTATTCAACACTTTGATGTTAACAGAAACACAACCCTCTAAGGAGTTCACAGCAGCTCATATCACATTGATCCCCAAGCCCGGCAAAGATCACTCGCTACCAGAGTCTTTCAGACTGATATCGCTCCTAAACGTGGACTATAAGCTGTTCACAAAAATCATGGCAAATAGACTGCGGACGATCCTGCCGGATCTGATCCACCCAGATCAAACGGGCTTTGTGTTCAAGCGCACCTCAGTGGTGAACCTTCGCAGGGTCCTCCATGTCATAGAACATTACTGGACAAAGGGGAGAGAAAGCGCTACACATCCCTCACCGGAAGCCTTCCTGCTGTCTTTAGACGCAGAGAAGGCTTTCGACCGGGTAGAATGGCCACACTTGTTGGACTCAATGCATAGATTCGGTTTTGACGGCCCATTTCTGGGAGTGTTAAATAAAATTTATGACAAACCGGTGGCGCGGATTCTATCCAACGGACTCTTTTCAGGGGATTTCCCCCTTCAAAGAGGCACCAGGCAGGGATGCCCCCTATCTCCCCTGTTGTTCAATTTGGCGTTGGAACTGCTGGCAATAAAGCTCAGACACACCTTCCCGGGAATTGTACTTAAAGGGGTCCCCCTCCACTTGGCACTATACGCGGACGACATGTTGCTATTCGTGAACTCTCCACGAACACACATCCCCAACATCCTCCGAGCAATAACTGACTTCGGTAGCTTCTCAGGGTATAAGATAAATACCACCAAATCCGAGGTAATGCGGCTCAATAAACACCCTCACTCCACACATGACTTCCCTTTTGTGGAAGTAACAGAGAGACTGACGTATCTAGGCATTCACCTGCATAGAGACCCCTCCAAAATCTACAAGCTAAACATCTCAGAAAAAGGTAACCAAATCGCCTCCCAATTATCCAACTGGCTCAATCTCCCTCTGGGATTGTCAGGTAGGATCAACCTGGTAAAAATGACGATACTGCCCAAAATACTCTACCCCCTGCTCATGCTACCATTCCTCATGACCAAGTCAGACATACAATTGCTCAACCGTGCAATATCACAATTCATTTGGAAAAAGGGCAAACCGAGAATAGCAGCAGAAAAACTGCAACTTCCATACTCGGCGGGAGGACTGGGCCTCCCAAATCTCAGACTGTATAACTGGGCGGCATTGGCCCGTCTGGTCATGGACTGGCAACTAGACACAGGTCATTTCGGCGATTCCGGCCTTGAAAAGGCGATGGTAGCACCTGTGGCGCTGTCATATCTACCATATGGGGGCCGGAAGACGCTCCCGCCGGGGGTACACAATAATGTGCTGTACGCAGACCCACTTATGGCTTGGCAAAAAATCCATAAATACCTGAAATCGGACATGCCCTCACCAAAATACATCCCGTTAATCGGAAACCCAGATTTTCCAGCTGGGAATGATCAAGAACCATTCCGAATCTGGAACAGAACCGGCCTCAAAATGGTTGGTGACGCGCTAGACATGCTACAACACACGATACGGTCATTTCAAGACTTAAGAGATAAATATCAAATCCCAAACAAACACTTTTATGCCTACTTACAACTGCGCCACTACATAGCGTCAATGCAATCATCTAATGCGGGATTCTGGGATGCATCACCCTTCGCAGTTTCACAAACACTTTTCAGGGCAGGGGCCTTCTCTTTGTCCCATATATACACACGACTGATACAACAAAGGGAAGCTCAGATCTTAAGTGATATAGCAGCCAGGTATAACAGCGACTGCTCAATAGAAATAACGACACAAGACATCAAGGAGAGCCTAGAACATGTACAACAAGCGACACTGGCAGTGTCACATAGAGAGGCACAGGTTAGAATCCTACACATGGACTACATTACACCTCATAGACTTTCAAAATGGAATGCTTCAATTCTGAATAGATGTGTCAAATGCAACTCAGAGGCTCCGTCACTTCACCACTACTTTTACACCTGCCCGAAGATTAGGAGGTTTTGGAGTCACTGTCATTACTGGCTTAAAACTACATTACACATAGAAACAGCAATAACTGAGGCAGAAATTTTCATGCTAAGATGGGAAGACTCACACAAAAGAATACACAAATTCCTTACACTATGCACTATCCTAGCTAGGCAATGCATCCTCACAAGATGGTTAACTAGACAGGCCCCAACAGTAGCACAACTGAAACACCTACTGCTTAAACATCTTTTTGTGGAGCAGTATGATGTCCGACTGGATACAAAACGTAGACTGCGCCCCTTCTTGAGGAAATGGTGGCCTTTTTTAGACTCACTGGACCTAGCTATTCGAAACCAGGTGTTGAAACCTTTTGCTCACCTGGAAGCAATGCAACAGATAGACATGGGAGGAGGGGCGGAACACGCAGGGCAGATCACACAGAATCGAGAACCTCTTGAAGTGATGTTATTCTAAGGCAGGAGAGGTGGAGGGAGAGAACCCTAATCAGAATATTTTTTTTTTTTTTTTTTTTTTTTTAACCACCCCCAACCTATACAACATATCCAACCTTTCCTATCTATTTATCTCTCCTCTATCTCCCATTGGATACAAAACTGCTCGCAGTTAAACCACCTATGGACACCTGGTCAAAGTATTTATCTATTTATCTTTGTGTTTATCTTTGTATTTTAGAAAGTTAATTCATATGTTTTTGAATGTTTTAAGTGTTTAAAAAAGAAAAAATTCTTTAAGGAATGGAGTGCGCAATTATATACTGGGACCGAGATATGGACATTACCTTTGAGATATGCCTCTCCTACAATGACTTTTGATCACTCGCACCTGAATGTCCATACCTGTGTACTGGATCTTAAACAGCTGTGTAACTGTATAAATGTTCATTGAAAGTGATTACTGTCTATATGAAACATGATCAATGCGAAAATGTTGTAACACTCAATTCCTTTAATAAAAACGAATTTAAAAAAAAAATAATAATATCGGCAGGCACTGTTTTAGACTCCTTATTCTTTAGGGGCTTTCCCAAAGCATAGGCAGAGCCTCATTTTCGCGCCGGTGTTGCGCACTTGTTTTTGAGAGGCATGGCATGCAGTCGCATGTGAGAGGAGCTCTGATACTTAGAAAAGACTTTCTGAAGGCGTCATTTGGTATCGTATTCCCCTTGGGGCTTGGTTGGGTCTCAGCAAAGCAGATACCAGGGACTGTAAAGGGGTTAAAGTTCAAAACGGCTCCGGTTCCGTTATTTTAAGGGTTAAAGCTTCCAAATTTGGTGTGCAATACTTTTAAGGCTTTAAGACACTGTGGTGAAAATTTGGTGAATTTTGAACAATTCCTTCATGTTTTTTCGCATTTGCAGTAATAAAGTGTGTTCAGTTTAAAATTTAAAGTGACAGTAACGGTTTTATTTTAAAACGTTTTTTGTACTTGTTATCAAGTTTATGCCTGTTTAACATGTCTGAACTACCAGATAGACTGTGTTCTGAATGTGGGGAAGCCAGAATTCCTATTCATTTAAATAAATGTGATTTATGTGACAATGACAATGATGCCCAAGATGATTCCTCAAGTGAGGGGAGTAAGCATGGTACTGCATCATTCCCTCCTTCGTCTACACGAGTCTTGCCCACTCAGGAGGCCCCTAGTACATCTAGCGCGCCAATACTCCTTACTATGCAACAATTAACGGCTGTAATGGATAATTCTGTCAAAAACATTTTAGCCAAAATGAACACTTATCAGCGTAAGCGCGACTGCTCTGTTTTAGATACTGAAGAGCATGACGACGCTGATATTAATATTTCTGAAGGGCCCCTACCTCAGTCTGATGGGGCCAGGGAGGTTTTGTCTGAGGGAGAAATTACTGATTCAGGGAACATTTCTCAACAAGCTGAACCTGATGTGATTGCATTTAAATTTAAGTTGGAACATCTCCGCATTCTGCTTAAGGAGGTATTATCCACTCTGGATGATTGTGACAAGTTGGTCATCCCAGAGAAACTATGTAAAATGGACAAGTTCCTAGAGGTGCCGGGGCTCCCAGAAGCTTTTCCTATACCCAAGCGGGTGGCGGACATTGTTAATAAAGAATGGGAAAGGCCCGGTATTCCTTTCGTCCCTCCCCCCATATTTAAAAAATTGTTTCCTATGGTCGACCCCAGAAAGGACTTATGGCAGACAGTCCCCAAGGTCGAGGGAGCGGTTTCCACTTTAAACAAACGCACCACTATACCCATAGAGGATAGTTGTGCTTTCAAAGATCCTATGGATAAAAAATTAGAAGGTTTGCTTAAAAAGATGTTTGTTCAGCAGGGTTACCTTCTACAACCAATTTCATGCATTGTCCCTGTCGCTACAGCCGCATGTTTCTGGTTCGATGAGCTGATAAAGGCGGTCGACAGTGATTCTCCTCCTTATGAGGAGATTATGGACAGAATCAATGCTCTCAAATTGGCTAATTCTTTCACCCTAGACGCCACTTTGCAATTGGCTAGGTTAGCGGCTAAGAATTCTGGGTTTGCTATTGTGGCGCGCAGAGCGCTTTGGTTGAAATCTTGGTCGGCTGATGCGTCTTCCAAGAACAAGCTACTTAACATTCCTTTCAAGGGGAAAACGCTGTTTGGCCCTGACTTGAAAGAGATTATCTCGGATATCACTGGGGGTAAGGGCCACGCCCTTCCTCAGGATCGGCCTTTCAAGGCAAAAAATAAACCTAATTTTCGTCCCTTTCGTAGAAACGGACCAGCCCAAAGTGCTACGTCCTCTAAGCAAGAGGGTAATACTTCTCAAGCCAAGCCAGCTTGGAGACCAATGCAAGGCTGGAACAAGGGAAAGCAGGCCAAGAAACCTGCCACTGCTACCAAGACAGCATGAAATGTTGGCCCCCGATCCGGGACCGGATCTGGTGGGGGGCAGACTCTCTCTCTTCGCTCAGGCTTGGGCAAGAGATGTTCTGGATCCTTGGGCGCTAGAAATAGTCTCCCAAGGTTATCTTCTGGAATTCAAGGGACTTCCCCCAAGGGGGAGGTTCCAGAGGTCTCAGTTGTCTTCAGACCACATAAAAAGACAGGCATTCTTACATTGTGTAGAAGACCTGTTAAAAATGGGAGTGATTCATCCCATTCCATTAAGAGAACAAGGGATGGGGTTCTACTCCAATCTGTTTATAGTTCCCAAAAAAGAGGGAACGTTCAGACCAATCTTAGATCTCAAGATCTTAAACAAGTTTCTCAAGGTTCCATCGTTCAAGATGGAAACCATTCGAACTATTCTTCCTTCCATCCAGGAAGGTCAATTCATGACCACGGTGGATTTAAAGGATGCGTATCTACATATTCCTATCCACAAGGAACATCATCGGTTCCTGAGGTTCGCATTCCTGGACAAACATTACCAGTTCGTGGCGCTTCCTTTCGGATTAGCCACTGCTCCAAGGATTTTCACAAAGGTACTAGGGTCCCTTCTAGCTGTGCTAAGACCAAGGGGCATTGCTGTAGTACCTTACTTGGACGACATTCTGATTCAAGCGTCGTCCCTTCCTCAAGCAAAGGCTCACACGGACATTGTCCTGGCCTTTCTCAGATCTCACGGATGGAAAGTGAACGTGGAAAAGAGTTCTCTATCTCCGTCAACAAGGGTTCCCTTCTTGGGAACAATAATAGACTCCTTAGAAATGAGGATTTTTCTGACAGAGGCCAGAAAAACAAAACTTCTAGACTCTTGTCGGATACTTCATTCCGTTCCTCTTCCTTCCATAGCTCAGTGCATGGAAGTGATCGGGTTGATGGTAGCGGCAATGGACATAGTTCCTTTTGCACGCATTCATCTAAGACCATTACAACTGTGCATGCTCAGTCAGTGGAATGGGGACTATACAGACTTGTCTCCGAAGATACAAGTAAATCAGAGGACCAGAGACTCACTCCGTTGGTGGCTGTCCCTGGACAACCTGTCACGAGGGATGACATTCCGCAGACCAGAGTGGGTCATTGTCACGACCGACGCCAGTCTGATGGGCTGGGGCGCGGTCTGGGGATCCCTGAAAGCTCAGGGTCTTTGGTCTCGGGAAGAATCTCTTCTACCGATAAATATTCTGGAACTGAGAGCGATATTCAATGCTCTCAAGGCTTGGCCTCAGCTAGCGAGGGCCAAGTTCATACGGTTTCAATCAGACAACATGACAACTGTTGCGTACATCAACCATCAGGGGGGAACAAGGAGTTTCCTGGCGATGGAAGAAGTGACCAAAATCATTCTATGGGCGGAGTCTCACTCCTGCCACCTGTCTGCTATCCACATCCCAGGAGTGGAAAATTGGGAAGCGGATTTTCTGAGTCGTCAGACATTGCATCCGGGGGAGTGGGAACTCCATCCGGAAATCTTTGCCCAAGTCACTCAGCTGTGGGGCATTCCAGACATGGATCTGATGGCCTCTCGTCAGAACTTCAAAGTTCCTTGCTACGGGTCCAGATCCAGGGATCCCAAGGCGGCTCTAGTGGATGCACTAGTAGCACCTTGGACCTTCAAACTAGCTTATGTGTTCCCGCCGTTTCCTCTCATCCCCAGGCTGGTAGCCAGGATCAATCAGGAGAGGGCGTCGGTGATCTTGATAGCTCCTGCGTGGCCACGCAGGACTTGGTACGCAGATCTGGTGAATATGTCATCGGCTCCTCCTTGGAAGCTACCTTTGAGACGAGACCTTCTTGTTCAGGGTCCGTTCGAACATCCGAATCTGGTTTCACTCCAGCTGACTGCTTGGAGATTGAACGCTTGATCTTATCGAAGCGAGGATTCTCAGATTCTGTTATCGATACTCTTGTTCAGGCCAGAAAGCCTGTAACTAGAAAGATTTACCACAAAATTTGGAAAAAATATATCTGTTGGTGTGAATCTAAAGGATTCCCTTGGGACAAGGTTAAGATTCCTAGGATTCTATCCTTCCTTCAAGAAGGATTGGAAAAAGGATTATCTGCAAGTTCCCTGAAGGGACAGATTTCTGCCTTGTCTGTGTTACTTCACAAAAAGCTGGCCGCTGTGCCAGATGTTCAAGCCTTTGTTCAGGCTCTGGTTAGAATTAAGCCTGTTTACAAACCTTTGACTCCTCCTTGGAGTCTCAATTTAGTTCTTTCAGTTCTTCAGGGGGTTCCGTTTGAACCCTTGCATTCCGTTGATATTAAGTTATTATCTTGGAAAGTTTTGTTTTTAGTTGCAATTTCTTCTGCTAGAAGAGTTTCAGAATTATCTGCTCTGCAGTGTTCTCCTCCTTATCTGGTGTTCCATGCAGATAAGGTGGTTTTACGTACTAAACCTGGTTTTCTTCCAAAAGTTGTTTCTAACAAAAACATTAACCAGGAGATTATCGTACCTTCTCTGTGTCCGAAACCAGTTTCAAAGAAGGAACGTTTGTTGCACAATTTGGATGTTGTTCGCGCTCTAAAATTCTATTTAGATGCTACAAAGGATTTTAGACAAACATCTTCCTTGTTTGTTGTTTATTCCGGTAAAAGGAGAGGTCAAAAAGCAACTTCTACCTCTCTCTCTTTTTGGATTAAAAGCATCATCAGATTGGCTTACGAGACTGCCGGACGGCAGCCTCCCGAAAGAATCACAGCTCATTCCACTAGGGCTGTGGCTTCCACATGGGCCTTCAAGAACGAGGCTTCTGTTGATCAGATATGTAGGGCAGCGACTTGGTCTTCACTGCACACTTTTACCAAATTTTACAAGTTTGATACTTTTGCTTCTTCTAAGGCTATTTTTGGGAGAAAGGTTTTGCAAGCCGTGGTGCCTTCCATTTAGGTGACCTGATTTGCTCCCTCCCTTCATCCGTGTCCTAAAGCTTTGGTATTGGTTCCCACAAGTAAGGATGACGCCGTGGACCGGACACACCTATGTTGGAGAAAACAGAATTTATGTTTACCTGATAAATTACTTTCTCCACCGGTGTGCCCGGTCCACGGCCCGCCCTGGTTTTTTTAATCAGGTCTGATAATTTATTTTCTTTAACTACAGTCACCACGGTACCATATGGTTTCTCCTATGCAAATATTCCTCCTTAACGTCGGTCGAATGACTGGGGTAGGCGGAGCCTAGGAGGGATCATGTGACCAGCTTTGCTGGGCTCTTTGCCATTTCCTGTTGGGGAAGAGAATATCCCACAAGTAAGGATGACGCCGTGGACCGGACACACCGTTGGAGAAAGTAATTTATCAGGTAAACATAAATTCTGTTTTTGAGGACCATATCTTGAAAAAACAGCAGTGCTCTGATGCATAGGAATTACACAAAGTCAAACAGTTTGAATAGTTTACAAGAACTAACATTCTGGATCATACCAGTTGCCAGAGTTTTAACCCCTTCGTGACGGGACCACTTTTCCATTTGTTGACCATCTGGGATCAAGACAATTTTTAAATTAAATGGACTTTCTAAAGATACTATTATTTTTATCATATCTTATAATTTACTATGAAAAAAAAATATATAAAATTTGATGAAAAAATGAAAAAAAAAAAACACTTTTTCTAACTTTGACCCCCAAAATCTGTTACACATCTACAGCCACCAAAAAAACTCCTATGCTAAATAGTTCCTAAATTTTGTCCTGAGTTAAGCAAAGAACATGTAAACATTGGGTATTTCTAATTTTGTAAGTTATAGGGCAATAAATACAAGTAGCACTTTGCTATTTCCAAACCATTTTTTGTTTTCAAAATTAGCAATAGTTACATTGGAACACTGATATCTGTCAGGAATCCCTGAATATCCTTTGACATGTATATTTTTTTTTCAGTAGACAACCCAAAGTATTGATCTAGGCCCATTTTGGTATATTTCATGCCACCATTTAACCGCCAAATACGATCAAATAAAAAATTTTTTTTAACTTTTTCACAAAATTTAGGTTTCTCACTGAAATTATTTACAAACAGCTTGTGCAATTATGGCATAAATGGTTGTAAATGCTTCTCTGGGATCCCCTTTGTTCAGAAATAGCAGACATATATGGCTTTGGTATTGCTTTATGGTAATTAGAAGGCGGCTAAATGCTGCTGCGCACCACATGTGTATTATGCCCAGCAGTGAAGGGGTTAATTAGGAAGCATGTAGGGTTAATTTTAGCTTTCGTGTAGTAGACAACTCAAAGTATTGATCTAGGCCCATTTTGGTATATTTCATGCCACCATTTCACCGCCAAATGCGATCAAATAAAAAAAATCGTTCACTTTTTCACAAACTTTTTCACAAACTTTAGGTCTCTCACTGAAATTATTTACAAACAGCTTGTGCAATTATGGCATCAATGGTTGTAAATGCTTCTCTGGGATCCCCTTTGTTCAGAAATAGCAGACATATATGGCTTTGGCGTTGCTTTTTGGCAAATAGAAGGCCGCTAAATTCCGCTGCGCACCACACTTGTATTATATCCAGCAGTGAATGGGGTTAAATAGGTAGTTTGTAGGGAGCTTGCAGGGTTAATTTTAGCTTTAGTGTAGAGATCACCCTCCCACCTGACACATTCCACACCCTGATCCATCCCAAACAGCTCTCTTCCCTCCCCCACCCCACAATTGTCCCCGCCGTCTTAAGTACTGGCAGAAAGTCTGCCAGTACTAAAATAAAAGGCTTTTTTTTTTTAAATTTAAAAAATAAAAATAATTATGTAGCTCTGATGGACCCCCCCTTAGCCCCCAACTTCCCTGATCCCCCCCCCCCAAACAGCTCTTACCCTCCCCCCACTACCTATTTGCCGCCATCTTGGGTACTGGCAGCTATCTGCCAGTACCCATTTTGCCCGCTCCCCCAAAAAAGTTTAGTTTTTTTTAATATCATTTTTTTTGTAGTGTAGCTGCCCCCCTCAAAACCCCCCTCTCTCCTTCCCATTCATTTACATTGGTGTCAGTGGTTGCTGCATGCGCGTGCCCCACGCAGGCCCCTCCACAAGTAGCGATGGGCTGCCCACCCGTCTCCCTGCTAATGCTCCCACCCACCAATGATCGGCACCATCGCTACGGGTACAGAGAGGGCCACAGAGTGGCTCTCTCTGCATCGGTTTGTAAAAAAATAGTATTGCAGGATGCCTCAATATCGAGGCATCACTGCAATACCATAAAAGCGGCTGGAAGCAATCAGGATTGCTGCCACCGCTTGAAACACCAGAGGACGTGCCAGGAACGTCCTTGGTCGTTAAGGGGTTAATGAAAATCCCCCAAATGTTTGAAGCATAAAATACACAATTGTTGACCAGCATAATACTTTTAAAGGGACATACAACTTACATGGTTTAGTTAGAAGTAAATTAAGTCTTTTAAAATTGCATGTGTTCCGTTATCAAATTTACTTTATTCTGTTATCTTTTGTATCAATGAAACACATATATAATTAGAACATCAATGTTCTACTGGGAGCTGACTGTTAATTGGTTGATAAACACATATGCCTTTTATCATTGTCTCTCTAGATGTGTCCAGCTAGGTTCCAGTAGTGAATTGATGCTCTGGGATGACTTTAATTATGTATTTAACTAATTTGCAGAGATAAGACACATAGTTATATACAAGTAGCAGTGCAATAATAAAATCCTCTTGCACATTCCATTTTTTTTTTAAATTCAAATATTTGAGTGACTGTTATGAAATTTTAAAGATCATTTCAGCATTTAAAGGCAGTCCTTAAAATTTACCTTTTTAAAAAACAGATATAATTGACCTGTGTTGCATGCCTTTCTATCTTCATTTTATCGGAATTAATATGCTGATAACCCCTGTAGACATGTTGAATTAGAACTGTAGTGTAAATTTGTTTTGGCTTAATGTATTGTCAATGACTTGTTATATCAGCTGCAGACTTTTAAACATTTTGTTGTTTGATTATTTATTTATTTATTTATTTATTTAATTGAAAATAATTATTTAAACCACCACCCACTTTTCTCAAGAACATACCAATTCATATGGACTGAGTCTACAGAAAGAACAGACCTGATGTTCTCTCTCTCTCCTCTATGGGGTCGATTTATCAAAGGCTTCGCAAGCCTTTCGACCCACTATGGCTGCAGGTTCTCACAAGAGAACCTGCATGCCATATTTAACAAGCAGTGGTCATCAGAGCGCTGCTTCCCTAATCTTTTGCCACCTCTAAAGAGGCAAAATTCAATCTCCGCGGTCTAGTCCGACTGGGGAGATTGACAGTTCCTGCCTGCGCGGGCAGGGGGCGGGATTGCACATGACCGCAAAGTAGCGCTTGTGTGCATTGCTGAATTCTGCGAGGGGAATTCAGCCCGACAGAGGCAAGCTGTGGCGGACAGGGGCGCGTATGTGCGCCCCTGTCTGCCTCAGCTTGATAAATCTCTCACTCTTCTCCTCCCTTTCTCTTCTCTCTCCTCTCTCTCTCTCTCTCAAGACCAATACTTAGGTACTGACATTTTCATTATGGGTGGTGGTTTCAATGAGCAACACTAGCAATTTCCAATGCATATAATACCTGCAGCTAGTATAACAAATCACTGGCAACATTAATAAAGCAAGTTTACACTACCATGTTCCTTTTAAGATGGTTTCAATTGATTTTAAACTAACAGGAAGTTCATCTCTTGGAACAGCACATCCTGTGAGGCAGATTATTTACTGGCTGATAAGGACAATTTTAACAGCTCTTCTGGTGGATAGTGATCAGGGCTATAAACATAAAACAAAGCCATGCTTTTTTTTTATAGCACAGGAAGATCCATAGGAAAATAAAATAAACAAACAACTTTATAACGATTTTTAAATGTGAAACAAAGAAAAATAACAATTTTGTTTGAGACTGCAAACATCATTAATTTATAAAGGTTGTGGAAGTTTTATTCATTTCCCTTTCTTTCAGAATATTATTTATCAGTTTTGATTTGAACAGCTTCTTTGACTTTATTATTAAAGGGACATTGTACACTAGATCTTTCTTTGCATAAATGTTTTGTAGAGGATTTATTTATAGAGCCAGTCTGGGATGTTTTTGTAAAAGTGTATAGTTTTTGCTTATTTTTAAATTATTGTATTGATTTTCAGACTCCTAACCAAGCCCCAGTGTTTTAGATGTATACTGATGTCTGCAGACTGCTGCTTGATTCTGGTTGTGTAATGGGTTTTTGAAGTAAGGTGGGAGTGTCTGCTTTTCCTGTTTCCTAAGCCCATTTAAGTGGGTGTCCCAGCCTAACCTCATCAACAGTGCTAAATTTGGAACTTCTAAGTTTGTTTTTAAGAGGTTTTACTCTGGAATTTTAGATCAGTATCTGTGCATATTCTTCTTTATAGTAGTACCTATTACATGCAGTTATATGAACATTGGTGTATACTGTCCCTTTAACTAATGACCTATTTCATCAAGGTCAATTCAGATCATCACATATTTTGTAGACACAGGGTCATTTTTAAAAATAAAGTAAATATTTAAAACTTACCAATAAGATAACCTGGGGGGGGGGTATGTGGATGAAAATGTATGGAGTGTCTGAATTAATTTCTTTCTAAATATTTCAGAAAAAAAATATTCTGTTTTTATAACAGATGCCAATAAAATCTTTTTTTTAGAAACACTTGCATCATCAGCAGCTTGATTTTCTAAGTTTTATATTTGTCATCTAAGTGACATATTTTTTGCTATGAGAACATTGACAAAAATGTAGTGCTTTAAGGATACTTTGTTATGAGGCACTTGTTTTAAAGAGAAAATGGTGTGAGATGCACAGCCCTGTATTGCTCTCAGATGTAATCTCCTATGTGACTAAAGTAATTCATAAAAGACAATACTATCTCTGATAAAACCAAGGGATCTTACATAGGGTGTACTGGTACAAAAGTCTAATCCTACAGAATTCATTTTTTCCTGGAACATTCATTGTTGCTGTATCTGACAGTTGTCAATAGAATGTACAGTATATTTGTATGGTGTTGACTGAGTTTACAGGGTTTGCAGAATAATCTGCTGGGGTTGTTAAAGAGTTGTAGTCAGAATTGTGTTTGCAAATCTGATTTTTTTTTAAAGCAAATGTTTTAAGAAGAAAAATGTTACGGTCATGCTTAAAAAAAACATGATAGATGTGTCCGATAGAACATGCAATTCTAAAAAACTTTCCATTTTACTTATGTTATGTTATTTGCATTGTTCTCTTGCTATCCTTTATTGAAAATGATACATAGGTAGGCTTAGGAGCAGCAATTAATTACTGTGAGCTAGCTTCTGATCGATGGCTAAACATAATATATTCATCTTGTCATTGGTTTACCTGATGTGTTCAGCCAGCTCACAGTTGCTCCTACAACAAAGGATACCAACAGAACAAAGCAAATTTAATCACAAAATTACATTGGAAAGTTAATACGGTATGACCTATCTGAATCGTGAAAGAGAAAATTTGGGTTTCATATCCCTTTAAGTAGAACCATAAAGCAAATCAACCTCCTATTAAAATGTGTTTACTTACTATAGTACAATATGTACATAAAAATCATTTTTTTTTATTTATATATATATATATATATATATATATATATATATATATATATATATATATATATATATATATATATATATATATATAAAGTAACTGGTAGATATATGTCATAGTTAAGAGTCCATCAGACCAATGAGGACTAGGGTGTAAGGATATACTATTTATATAGTAAGAGAAACATAAGATGCCAAATATAAAAATCAGGAGCTTCAGATCTATGATTTATTGGTTGTTGCAAGAAAGCGGTATTTTAAGTATTTTTGCCGTTGTGAAAGAGGGTAATGTAAATTGCGTTATTTTATTTTAATATATTTTCATGTTATCATGAAAACTTTTTTTTTATTGTGGCAGTGTTGGTGGTTATCCTTAGCCAGTGAATTAAACATACAGTGGGGCAAAAAAAGTATTTAGTCAGCCACCAATTGTGCAAGTTCTCCCACTTAAGAAGATGAGAGAAGCCTGTCATTTTCATCATAGGTATACCTCAACTATGAGAGACAAAATGTGGAAACAAATCCAGACAATCACATTGTCTGATTTGGAAATAATTTATTTGCATATTATGGTGGAAAATAAGTATTTGGTCACCTACAAACAAGCAATATTTCTGGCTCTCACAGACCTGTATCATCTTCTTTAAAGGGACATTATACACTCATTTTTTGTTTGCATAAATGTTTTGTAGATGATCTATTTATATAGCCCATAAAGTTTTTTTTTAGTTTTTTTTTTAAAATGTATAGTTTTGCTTTTTTTTAAATAACATTGCTCTGATTTTCAGACTCCTAACCAAGCCCCAAAATTGTATGTGAATACCGTCAGCTACCTTCTCCAGCTTGCTCCTGTTTGTGTAAAGGGTCTTTTCATATGCAAAAGAAGGGGGAGGGGGAGTGTCTTATTTCCCACTTGCAGTGGGCTTTCCAGCTTTTATATCAATATCTGTGCATCCTATTCTTTATAGTAGTGTCTATTACATGCGGTTATATGAAAATTAGTGTATACTGTCCCTTTAAGAGGCTCCTCTGTCCTCCACTCATTACCTGTATTAATGGCACCTGTTTGAACTTGTTATCAGTATAAAAGACACCTGTCCACAACCTCAAACAGTCACACTCCAAACTCCCCTATGGTGAAGACCAAAGAGCTGTCGAAGGACACCAGAAACAAAATTGTAGACCTGCACCAGGCTGGGAAGACTGAATCTGCAATAGGCAAGCTTGGTGTGAAGAACTCAACTGTGGGAGCAATAATTAGAAAATGCAAGACATACAAGACCACTGATAATCTCCCTCGATCTGGGGCTCCACGCAAGATCTCACCCCGTGGGGTCAAAATGATCACAAGAACGGTGAGCAAACATCCCAGAACCACACAGTGACCTGCAGAGAGCTGGGGCCAACGTAACAAAGGCTACCATCAGTAACACACTACGCCGCCAGGGACTCAGATCATGCAGTGCCAGACGTGTCCCCCTGCTTAAGCCAGTACATGTCCGGGCCCCGTCTGAAGTATGCTAGAGAGCATTTGGATGATCCAGAAGCGGATTGGGAGAATGTCATATGGTCAGTTGAAACCAAAGTAGAACTGTTTGGTAGAAACACAACTGGTCGTGTTTGGAGGAGAGAGAATGCTGAGTTGCAACCAAAGAACACCATACCTACTGTGAAGCATGGGGGTGGCAACATCGTGCTTTGGGGCTGTTTCTATGCAAAGGGAACAGGACGACTGATCCGTGTACATGAAAGAATGAATGAGGCCATGTATCGTGAGATTTTGAGTGCAAACCTCCTTCCATCATTTCAAGGTCCTGGAGTGGCCTAACCAGTCTCCAGATCTCAACCCCATAGAAAACCTTTGGAGGGAGTTGAAAGTCTGTTGCCCAGCGACAGCCCCAAAACATCACTGCTCTAGAGGAGATCTGCATGCAGGAATGGGCCAGCATACCAGCAACAGTGTGTGAAGACTTACAGAAAACGTTTGACCTCTGTTATTGCCAACAAAGGATATATAACAAAGTATTGAGATGAACTTTTGATATTAACCAAATACTTATTTTCCACCATAATTTGCAAATAAATTCTTTCCAAATCAGACAATGTGATTGTCTGGATTTGTTTCCACATTTTGTCTCTCATAGTTGAGGTATACATATGATGCAAATTATAGGCCTCTCTCATCTTCTTAAGTGGGAGAACTTGCACAATTGGTGGCTGACTAAATACTTTTTTTGCCCCACTGTATATTTCCGTTTAATTTCAAAAGAAGATTAACAATCTTTAAGTGAACACCATGAGATTTGATATATTTAGGTCTGTGTAATGAAACATCTTTGCAGTATATCTTCATTGTTTATTTTGCCTCCTGTTCATGTAATTTAGCTTTAAAAATTGAGCAATTTCTTATTCTTTAAACTTGAAATGCACCCTGCTGTAAAAAATCCGACATGGCTGATACCTTTTACAGCAACACAAGAGAAAGGAGTTTTATTGTCCCTTTACTTTAAAAAATTCAACTTCCCTGGGAAAGTAACATAAATAGGAATTGAGGGCTGTAAATACTACTAGAGCATGGAGAGAATAGTATTAAGGCATACTCAGATATCCTCCATTACTTAAAAAAAAAGAAAAGAAAAGTATGCGCTAAATTTTAAACAATTACGTTTATTGAAGTTAATTTAATACTTCATGATTATTTATAGTAATAAAAATACTGTAATCATCATGGATTTTTAAAACGAATAAAAATGCATCATTTTTAATGTTCTTTGTCTAGTCCACGGCCTCTCACTGATCTCTGAATAGCTTCTAAGTTTAATGTTATATAATCATTACATTTTGAAAATAAATTGGAATAAACTTTTAAATATCATCAATGTATTATAGAATATGACACACTTTTTTTTTTACTTCCATTGGTTACAGTTGTGTTGTAATCTGTAGTTCAATAAACTGATTTGTATTTAAAAAGTAAATCATTTACAGTAAAATATTTAATGTTATAATTGTGTCAAGTATATCTGTCTTTATAATACAACTTGTTGGAGTCTTACAAGATTTTTTTTTTATTATTATTTTAATTAATAACACTTTATTACATGACATCGGGTCACAGTATGTAAAATCTTGGTTTTGCTGGTAAAAGTTATGAAAACGTGACTTCAGAAGCAGCAGTACTTCTACACCTTTTTTAAGGGACAGTCAACACCAGAATTTTTGTTTTTTAAAAAGAATTATAATCCCTTTATTACCCATTCCCCAGTTTTGTATAACCAACACTTTTTCACCTCTGTGATTATCTTGTATCTAAGCCTCTGCAAATTGCCCCCTTATTTCAGTTCTTTTGACAGACTTACATTTTAGTAGTAGCAAAAACAGCAGCACCTTAATAAGGCATCAAGGTATCTTTTATTTGTGAGACATCACAGCTTACAAAAAATGACGTTTCGGTCAGTCAATGACCTTAATCATGTTATACCTTACACCCTCTTTGTACACAATAAACTCCCCTTTTGAAAGGGTATAAATTGTGTACAAAGAGGGTGTAAGGTATAACTTGATTAATGTCATTGACTTATCGAAACGTTGTTTTTTGTAAGCTATGATGTCTCACAAATAAAAGATACCTTGATGCATTATTAAGGTGGTGCTGTTTTTTTGCTACTACTGAATGGATTAAGGGACTGGTGCAGAGTCCTTACAGCGTGCATCTGATTGCTTGGGCGGTGAGTGCTGGGCCTTACACACTGAATTCAGACTTACATTTTAGCCAATCAGTGCTCACTTTAGGGTAACTTCACGTGCATGAGCTCAATGTTATCTATATAAAACACATGAACTAATGCCCTTGGTCTAAGAAATTAGCATATGAGCTTACCTAGGTTTAGCTTTCAACTAAGAATACCAAGAGAACAAAGAAAAATTGGTGATAAAAGTAAATTGTAAAGTTGTTTAAAATGGCATGCCCTATTTAAATAATGAAAATTGTTTTTTTACTTGACTGTCCCTTTAACGACCAACGACGTAAAAAAAAATACAGTTAACGACTGAGGACTTACGCCGTACATCGGTTTTGTAAAGCGGTGGAAGTGATCCTGATCGCTTCCAGAAGCTTTCCAGTTATTGCAGTGATGCCTCAATATCGAGGCATCCAGCAATAAAAAAATGTACCCCTCTGATGCAGAGAGAGCCACTCTGTGGCCCTCTCTGCATCGGACATCGATGGTCGCAATCATACCCCAAAGCATGACTTACAGTAGAATGACCGCCAAATGCGATCAAACAAAAAAAAAACGTTCACTTTTTCACAAACTTTAGGTTTCTCAATGAAATTATTTACAAACAACTTGTGCAATTATGTCATAAATGGTTGTAAATTCTTCTCTGGGATCCCCTTTGTTCAGAAATAGCACATATATGGCTTTGGCATTGCTTTTTAGTAATTAGAAGGCCGCCCAATGCCACTGCGCACCACATGTGTATTATGCCCAGCAGTGCATATTGATGTTACACAAAAACATTACATAATAATGTGGCGTCACTCAGAACTCAAAACACAAAAACCAAAGTATACAAAAATAAATAAGGGTCACTTGAGAGCAGTACATATCGACCGATTATCTCGAAAATTGGAATTTGAAATTATATAGAAAAAACAAAAACAGTTTCATATTAATTACAATGTAATCTATCCCCAGACGGGGAGTACCAATTGTTAGATCACAGCATATAATTTCTCATTGACAAGTATAACTTATGCCCTAGAATGGAATAAACAGAAAAAAAGAGGGGGACCTCCTCTCTCTCTCAACCACACTAATCTCGAATATCCCAGCGATGCACTGGGCAAATGCCCAGTGTTTACGTTCAGTTGGACATAGGATGATTTACCCAAATGTTTTACTAATTAAATTTGTGCCATCTCAGGCAAAGTAAGAATAAACTCTGTCCATTTTCTGAAAAATACCACAAGGTGTGCTTCAGTAGGATTCTGAAGATTATGTTGCTCTAACTTACATTGCGTAATCATGGCTTGTTTGAGCTCTGTAAACTTGGGAGCTGAATGTGCTTTCCATGACCTTAATATGTTATGGTCTATGAACACAATTGTATTAATTAGACTATAGTTTTTAGATATAGTCTGAAATTTAGCTTGGAAAAATACATCATATGGGCTGATACGAAAAGATATACTCTGAAATTTAGCTTGGAAAAATACATCATATGGGCTGATACGAAAGTCTAGAGTTAATTAAAAATTCATCCAATGTCTAATTTTAGCCCAAAACGGTCAGGGTGCCAGGAATCAGACTGAGACGAGAAGTGCAAAAATTATCACAACTTTTATTAATAGCAAAAAATTATGAAAAGTCCACAAGTCAAATAACAAGCCAGGAATCAAAACCAGAGCTGGAAGTCAGACGAGCCAAGTCAGGAGCCAAAGCGAGTAGTCAGACAAGCCGGAATCAGGAACAAGCCAGGGATCAGGAACCAGGAAGGACGTCAGGCAGCCAGGTAATACACAGGAACTCTCTCAAACAGGTCTGAGACAACGCAAGGGCAAAGCATACTGAACAAAGAACCTTTAAATAATAAGTGATGGCATCACAATTCTGAGACTGCATCCTGTCTCACACGGATGATGTACACCAGTCTGGCCATAAAAGGAAGTGCAGGAAGTGAGCAGCATCACACAGTATGCACAAAAGTCAGCAAGAGAGGTGATTTAAATGGCTGCCAGCAGAACATGGCAAACAAAGCAGGAAAAAACCCTGACAGTACCATCCCCTCAACGACCCCTCCCCCGCGGGAGGACAAAAGGCTTATTGGGGAAACGGGCATAGAAGGCACGGAGGAGGGCGGGAGCATGAACATCAGAGGAGGGAACCCATGAACGCTCCTCCAGACTGTAGCCCCTCCAGTGAACCAAATACTGTACACGGCCCCTAGACATACGAGAGTCAATAATGCTGCTGACCTCATACTCCTCAAGGATGTCAACAAAGATAGGACGGGGAAGAGGCAACACAGTGGTAGACAGATTACAAACCAATGGTTTCAAGAGGGAGACATGAAAAACATTGGAGATGCGCATTGCAGGAGGAAGGTCAACATAACGGGGAGCCAGTTTATTGGAAGGCACACAAAGGTTCAAGTTGCGAGAGGACAGCCAAACTCTCTCACCAAACTAGTAGGAAGGCGCGGCAGACGCCTACGATCAGCCTGGAACTTTTGGCACTGCATAGAACGATGAAGGCAATCCTGAATCTGCACCCACGTGGAACGGAGTTGCCGGAGATGCTCCTCCAAAGCCGGAATACCCTAAGACATGAATGAATCTGGCAACAAGGATGGTTGAAACCCATAATTCGCCATGAACGGGGATAACTTGGAGGAAGCATTAATAGCACTATTAAAGGCCCTTTAAATAATAAGTGATGACATCACAATTCTTAGACTGCATCCTGTCTCACACGGATGATGTACACCAGTCTGGCCATAAAAGGAAGTGCAGGAAGTGAGCAGCATCACACAGTATGCACCAAAGTCAGCAAGAGAGGTGAGTAAAATGGCTGCCAGCATCACATGGCAAACAAAGCAGGAAAAAAACCCTTACAAAAACTGGATAATTTTAGGGCAACTCCAAAATCAATTAAAAAGATCAGCTTGACTCGCACTACATTTTGAACATACAATATTGAAAATATACCAGAGATCCTGGTGTTAAATAGACTGCCAGGCTTAATTTTTATCTGGGACTCTTTCCACGCGGTCAGAACCCAGGCTTTATCTGATATTTTAAAGCTATCTGATATTCCTTGTGTGTTAATATCAGGAAAATATTTTATCCATTTAGTTACTATATATTCTGATTGCTCAAGTGCAGGATGTTGGTTTAGTAAGGAGTATGCAGTATAGGGGTGTTTATGCTTTCTTAATAGTTTGGTACCTAAACTTTATGCATATCAAATAAAATACTATTATTATGACAATAACGGCTTTACTGTAGATGTGTTTAATATGGTGATATTTTGTTGATACTTGCATTAGATGAGAATGCCAGTCTTTGATATGGTAGACAACCAAAAAAGAAAATAATTATAGGATTCATTCAACTTCATGCAGTAAATAAATAAATTGAAACCCCCTAAAAAGAACCAGTATGAAGTAACGGAAATTACTATAAACACACACATGTGTATTGATGTTTACCCCATTGGCTCCTAAACATTTTTGTGGTTTTGAAAGGTATTTAAAGGGCCATTTAAAGGGCCACTAAACCCAAAATCTTTATTTCATGATTCAGATAGAGAATAGAAATTTAAACAACATTTCAATTTACTTCCATTATTTATTTTGCTTCATTTTTTAAATATCCTTAGTTGAAGAAAAAGCAATGCACATGGTGAGCCAATCACACAATGCTTCTATGTGCAGCAACCAATCAGCAGCTAGTGAGCATATCTAGATATGCTTTTCATCAAAGAATATCAAGAGAATAAAACAAATTAGATAATATAAGTAAATTAGAAAGATGTTTAAAATTGCATTCTCTTTCTAAATCATAAAAGAAAAAATGTGGCTGGCATGTCCCTTTAATACAGTAGAGTTACAAAATCATCAAATACATGATAGAAATAAAACACAATAACACTTAGTCTGAAATGAGAAGTAAAAAATGTTTCTGACAAATTTCAGTTATGTTTATTTTATGTATTTCCACTCCCCCTGTATCATGTGACACCCATCAGCCAATCACAAATGAATATATGTATATTCTGTGAATTCTTGCACATGTTCAGTAGGAAATGATGACTCAAAGTGTAAATATAAAAAGACTTTACACATTATGTTAAAGGAAGTAAATTGGAAAGTTGTTTAAAATTGAATATTCTATCTGTATCCCTTTAAGTATGGTAGAATATTGCTGTATGTTTATTTTTGCTACTTGTGTTTTACTTTGTTATTAATTTTGGCATTTTTTTAAATTGTATCTTGCATCTTTTGTAAAGATTTGTGCAGAGTTCTACTGTATTTTTTCTTTAATGCTGTAGACTGCAGCAATGGAATATATTTAATCACCAGTGCAAATAGCTTTTCTTGTTAGTGTAGATAGGAAAGTTAATAAATAAAACTTAGTAAGAAGTTTTCCAGACAGTGATTAAATACTGATTACCATGCAAAAATGCAGTCTATTGCATTTTTAAGAAATCTGTTATACAGGATTATTGACTGGCTTTTGGAGTTTGTTCTTTAGACAGTGTTGCTATAAATCATCATAGTGATTTTAATTTAACACTGCTGTAGCAAGACTTAAAAATCAATTGTACTTTGGAAATGTGCATTGCAATAATAAACTACCAACAAATACACAATTTAGTATGCAGTCATGTAGGCTCCCAAAACAAAACTGGGCAAAATCTTTAAATATGTATTAATTATCCTAGGTGTTGATGATCAGTAAATTATTTTTAATTATCAGCACAGGGTGTATGTTGGTTCTTATAAATATTATATGGAAAGATCTCATTTTTATTCTATTATTTTTAGTAGATCGTGATAACTTTAAACAGACCAATGTATTCATAGACCAAGGTGTTTCCATTGCATAAGCATGTGACATGATCTTAGCATTAGAACATTAGATAAGACCACAGATATATTGAAAGTCTATGCAACTCGTTGGTCCTTTGGAAGTGCATTATGTGATTATCCAAATAAACGGCATTTAAAAAATTATATATTCTAAGGCTCCTTTTAAATACTTAAAAAGAAAATCAAAATATTCTGTGATAGAAAAATTCTATTTATGTTCAATCGCAAGTCTTAGCAGGTCATTTACCAAATATTTGGTTAGAGGAAAATATCGACAGGGGATAAGGCAATTCTGATTCAGAGTTGGGGTAGGCAAGTTATTGTTGCATTGAGACAGGGGGACGTGCAGAGGAGAGAGAGAGACATCTCTTCGATTTTGATCGCATGGGTTTTTTTTTTTTCTCTCTCGTGATTATTCTGTTCGTTTTGTTTTCTTTTGTGCGATTTTTTGTTTATTAAATGAAAAATTCCAGCATTTTGTATTACTTAACGCAATTAAGGATTGAACTGTTTATATTTAAGTTTATTAAATGTCGTGGGGCCCTGCAGGGCGCAAAAGGTATTACATCTGTATAAATGTACATTTTGTTGGAAATAAAATAAAATATTTAAAAAAAAAAAAAAATATTCTGTGATATGTTAGTTAACCCCTTAGTGACCGAGGACGTGCAGGGTACGTCTGAAAAAAAAAGGCAGTTAACGCCTGACGACGTACCCTGCACGTCCTCGGCTAAAGTGAGTGCTGGAAGCGATCAAGATCGCTTCCAGGCACTATTACAGTACTGCAGGGATGCCTCGATGTCTGGGCATCCCTGCAGTGCTGTTACGGAGTGCCGGGACCGGAGCGATCACTCCCCCTTGAGTGATCACTTCCGGTTTTGCTCCACGTGGAGCCCGGCAGTGCAGCAGAGCATCGGAAGCGATCGGACACGCTTCCGATGCTCTGCTAGTGTGCTAAGTGCCTCGGTGGGTCGAGGCACTTAGTTAGTATATAAATAAAATAAAAAAAAAAAAAAATAAAATAATATATAATATTAAAAAGCCCCACATATAGCGCCCCCCCCCGCCCCCATGAGGCTTCCAAAATGGCGATGCCCGGTGCATCATGGGGCATCTGGGGGTGTCCCTAGCCTGTCTCACCATAGGGGCAAGCTAGGGTCACCCAATCTGAGCCTTCTTAGAAAAAAAAAAAATAATAATAAAATACCCCATTTGTCTGATCATGTCAATATTTGTAAATATTGACTCTGATCAGTGTGGATCTCCCTCCCTCTCCTCACTTGCCATTTTGTTGGAGAAAGAGAGAGACCTGTATTTTAGCAGAGAGAGATTTATTTCTTTTATTTGTTAAAAAATTTAAAATCCAAAGGCTCTTTTCAGAGCCATTAACCCCTAGCTTGCCAGTGATCACTATAAATCACTGGCAGTAGCACAGCTGCACTTTTTTTTGCTGTCTGTGCATTTTTTTAGGGGTTAATTTTTGTTGTTGTATTTTTTTTTAAAAACTCAAAGGCTCCTTTCAGAGCCATTTAGCTAATTTAATTTAATTTAAAGAGTATTTAACCCCTAGCTTGCCAGTGATCGCTATAAATCACTGGCATTAGCATAGCTCTACATTTTTGCTGTCTGTGCATTTTTTTAGGGGTTAATTTTTGTTGTTGTAATTTTTTAAAAACCTAAACGCTCCTTTCAGAGCCATTTAGCTAATTTAATTTGATTTAAAGAGTATTTAACCCCTAGCTTGCCAGTGATCGCTATAAATCACTGGCATTAGCATAGCTGTACTTTTTTTTAAAAAAACCCAAAGGCCATTTAGTTAATTTAATTTAAAGAGTATTTAACCCCTAGCTTGCCAGTGATCGCTATAAATCACTGGCATTAGCATAGCTGTACTTTTTTAAAAAAAAACCCAAAGGCCATTTAGTTAATTTAATTTATGTCGAGGCAGAGATATGAAATGATTCTTCATTTCATGCACTTCAGCGACAACAGCCTGTGCCCCCCTAGGGAGCATCCCCAATTTGACAGGCTGTATAAAATCCGCCCCCTGATTACCCACTTTTCTGCCAGGTTTGCAGAGGCTTATACACCTGGAAGGAATATATGCGTTGATGAATCCCTGATGAAGTATAAGGGAAGGCTGGGATTCAAGCAGTATATTCCTTCCAAGCGCTCCAGGTATGGGGTAAAGGTGTATAAGCTCTGTGAGAGCGAGACTGGGTATACTCAGGCCTTCCGGGTGTATGAGGGAAAGGATAGCCACCTTGACCCTCCAGGTTGCCCAGAACATATGGGAACCACTGGCAAGATTGTCTGGGACCTGATATTACCCCTAATGAACAAAGGGTATCACTTGTACTTAGACAATTTTTATACAAGTGTCCTTTTGTTCAAGCTACTGTATTGCTTTGATACAGTAGCTTGCGGTACTATTAAAAAGAACCGCAAAGGTTTCCCAGGACAACTTGTACGCACCCGGCTACGAAGGGGGGAGACCTCTGCTCTGCGCCAAGAGGAGCTGTTGGCACTGAAGTACAGAGACAAGAAGGATGTATACCTTCTTACCACCATCCACACAGAGAGGACGGTGGCGGTCTCTGTACGTGGCAGAGCTGAGATCATAAGGAAGCCAGTGTGCATCAAATCTTATAACCGGCATATGGGTGGGGTTGATCTGGCAGATCAGCTGCTGCAGCCCTACCTAATTATGCGGAAGACAAGGGCCTGGTACAAAAAGGTTGCAATTTACCTAATGCAGATTGCAACCCACAACGCTTTTTTGTTGTTCAAAAAAGCAAACCCCGGAATGAAACTGACTTTTTTACAATTTCAGCTCCAGATCATTTCGGGGATTTTGTACCATGATGCACCTGCTCCCCGGGCGGTGATGGGAGAGAGCAGAGTTGGGGCTACTCATTTTATTTTTAAAATCCCCCCTACTGCCGCAAAGCAGAGACCACAAAAAAAATGCAGAGTCTGTACCAAGAGGGGGCAGAGAAGGGACACTGTATATCACTGTCCTGATTGCCCTGGACAGCCTGGACTCTGCATTGGGGACTGCTTCAAGCGGTACCATACAATGGTCAATTTTTAAAAAATAAATAAATTTGCTGTTATTTTTTTTTTGTTATGTTTACTGTTAAATTTTTTGTTATTTTTTTACTTTTAATGTGCCAGATTTTTACATTTCACTAATATATTTTTTTTTCTAAAATGGGGCTGTTCTTTTTTTTTTTTTTACAAAAACCCCTGTCAAACCTATGCATGGGGACATAGGTGTACTCAGGGTGCCTAGCAGAAAACAACCTGTAGTATTTTTTTTGCACTAACTTACAACAGTCTCTCCTAAATCATAGTCAAAAAGCAATGTGTGTGTAAAAATGAAAATTGAAAAAATGCCACCATACACTTTCTCCAATTTTTTTAGCTAAAACAGTTACTTCAAATGCATCAAAGCACACCATATACAATACCTTGGGGTGTCAACATTTCAAAAATATGCACATTCATGGCAATAAATAAAAGTGGGGTTTACAATAGGCCCCAAACTAAAGATAGGCCTATCAGAAGAAATACTCTCACTTAATAACTAAAATCACAAGTCATAAAATTGTAACATAACCTTCCCAAAATCCTGGCAAACCTATGCATGGGGGGCATAGGTGTACTCAGGGTGCCTAGCAGAAAACAACCTGAAGTATTTTTTTGCACTAACTTACAACAGTCTCTCCTAAATCATAGTCAAAAAGCAATGTGTGTGTAAAAATGAAAATTGAAAAAATGCCACCATACACTTTCTCCAATTTTTTTAGCTAAAACAGTTACTTCAAATGCATCAAAGCACACCATATACAATACCTTGGGGTGTCAACATTTCAAAAATATGCACATTCATGGAAACAAATAAATTGGGGTATGTTAAAATACCCCCAAAAAGACAATAGGCAAAGAAAATATGTTAAATGTGAAAAAAAAATCACAAACGCATGTTGGACATTTGGCATTACACCCCCCGAACAAGCCAAGAAACTTATGCATAGGTGGTATCACTGTACTCAGGAGATGTTGGTGAACACATATTGGGGTCTTCTTTGGCAGTAACACATAACAGGAGCTGAGAATTCATGTCTAAAGTACAATGTGTGTGAAAAATAACACACAAAAAATGACTGCCTAATAGTTTGACAAAGAATTAGTGCATGGAAAGTGTTAAAATACCAGCATTTGAAATACCCTAGGGTGTCTACTTTTCAAAAATATATGGTTTGATGGGGGTAAATTACATTGGCCGGCTTCAGAAATGTCCTACATAGGACATGGGTGCATGGGATGTGAAAATTCCAAGTTGAAAAACTGGAATGCGCCCCCTAAAAATAAGGCCTTTTAGCCCCCAGAGAACCCAACACACCTATACATGGGTGGTATCACTGTACTCAGGAGATGTTGTTGAATACATATTGAGGTTTTTTTTGGCAGTAACACATAACAGGGACTGAGAATATATGCCTAAAGTACAATGTGTGTGAAAAATAATGCAAAAAAATGGCTACCTAAAAGTTTGACAAAGACTAGTGGTTGAATTAGTGCATGGAAAGTGTTAAAATACCAGCATTTGAAATACCCTAGGGTGTCTACTTTTCAAAAATATATGGTTTGATGGGGGTAATTTACATTGGCCGGCTTCAGAAATGTCCCAAATAGGACATGGGTGCATGATGACAGATGTGAAAATTCCAAGTTGAAAAACTGGAATGCGCCCCCTAAAATTAAGGCCTTTTAGTCCCCAGAGAACCCGACACACCTATACATGGGGGGTATCACTGTACTCAGGAGATGTTGTTGAATACATATTGAGGTTTTTTTTTGGCAGTAACACATAACAGGGACTGAGAATATATGCCTAAAGTACAATGTGTGTGAAAAATAATGCAAAAAAATGACTACCTAAAAGTTTGACAAAGACTAGTGGTTGAATTAGTGCATGGAAAGTGTTAAAATACCAGCATTTGAAATACCCTAGGGTGTCTACTTTTCAAAAATATATGGTTTGATGGGGGTAATTTACATTGGCCGGCTTCAGAAATGTCCCAAATAGGACATGGGTGCATGATGACAGATGTGAAAATTCCAAGTTGAAAAACTGGAATGCGCCCCCTAAAATTAAGGCCTTTTAGCCCCCAGAGAACCCGACACACCTATACATGGGGGGTATCACTGTACTCAGGAGATGTTGTTGAATACATATTGAGGTTTTTTTTGGCAGTAACACATAACAGGGACTGAGAATATATGCCTAAAGTACAATGTGTGTGAAAAATAATGCAAAAAAATGACTACCTAAAAGTTTGACAAAGACTAGTGGTTGAATTAGTGCATGGAAAGTGTTAAAATACCAGCATTTGAAATACCCTAGGGTGTCTACTTTTCAAAAATATATGGTTTGATGGGGGTAATTTACATTGGCCGGCTTCAGAAATGTCCCAAATAGGACATGGGTGCATGATGACAGATGTGAAAATTCCAAGTTGAAAAACTGGAATGCGCCCCCTAAAATTAAGGCCTTTTAGCCCCCAGAGAACCCGACACACCTATACATGGGGGGTATCACTGTACTCAGGAGATGTTGTTGAATACATATTGAGGTTTTTTTTGGCAGTAACACATAACAGGGACTGAGAATATATGCCTAAAGTACAATGTGTGTGAAAAATAATGCAAAAAAATGACTACCTAAAAGTTTGACAAAGACTAGTGGTTGAATTAGTGCATGGAAAGTGTTAAAATACCAGCATTTGAAATACCCTAGGGTGTCTACTTTTCAAAAATATATGGTTTGATGGGGGTAATTTACATTGGCCGGCTTCAGAAATGTCCCAAATAGGACATGGGTGCATGATGACAGATGTGAAAATTCCAAGTTGAAAAACTGGAATGCGCCCCCTAAAATTAAGGCCTTTTAGCCCCCAGAGAACCCGACACACCTATACATGGGGGGTATCACTGTACTCAGGAGATGTTGTTGAATACATATTGAGGTTTTTTTTGGCAGTAACACATAACAGGGACTGAGAATATATGCCTAAAGTACAATGTGTGTGAAAAATAATGCAAAAAAATGACTACCTAAAAGTTTGACAAAGACTAGTGGTTGAATTAGTGCATGGAAAGTGTTAAAATACCAGCATTTGAAATACCCTAGGGTGTCTACTTTTCAAAAATATATGGTTTGATGGGGGTAATTTACATTGGCCGGCTTCAGAAATGTCCCAAATAGGACATGGGTGCATGATGACAGATGTGAAAATTCCAAGTTGAAAAACTGGAATGCGCCCCCTAAAATTAAGGCCTTTTAGCCCCCAGAGAACCCGACACACCTATACATGGGGGGTATCACTGTACTCAGGAGATGTTGTTGAATACATATTGAGGTTTTTTTTGGCAGTAACACATAACAGGGACTGAGAATATATGCCTAAAGTACAATGTGTGTGAAAAATAATGCAAAAAAATGACTACCTAAAAGTTTGACAAAGACTAGTGGTTGAATTAGTGCATGGAAAGTGTTAAAATACCAGCATTTGAAATACCCTAGGGTGTCTACTTTTCAAAAATATATGGTTTGATGGGGGTAATTTGCATTGTCCGGCTTCAGAAATGTCCCAAATAGGACATGGGTGCATGATGACAGATGTGAAAATTCCAAGTTGAAAAACTGGAATGCGCCCCCTAAAATTAAGGCCTTTTAGCCCCCAGAGAACCCGACACACCTATACATGGGGGGTATCACTGTACTCAGGAGATGTTGTTGAATACATATTGAGGTTTTTTTTGGCAGTAACACATAACAGAGACTGAGAATATATGCCTAAAGTACAATGTGTGTGAAAAATAATGCAAAAAAATGACTACCTAAAAGTTTGACAAAGACTAGTGGTTGAATTAGTGCATGGAAAGTGTTAAAATACCAGCATTTGAAATACCCTAGGGTGTCTACTTTTCAAAAATATATGGTTTGATGGGGGTAATTTACATTGGCCGGCTTCAGAAATGTCCCAAATAGGACATGGGTGCATGATGACAGATATGAAAATTCCAAGTTGAAAAACTGGAATGCGCCCCCTAAAATTAAGGCCTTTTAGCCCCCAGAGAACCCGACACACCTATACATGGGGGGTATCACTGTACTCAGAAGTTGTTGTTGAACACATATTGAGGTGTTTTTGCTCAGTAACATATAACAGGAACTGAGAATCCATGCCTAAAGTACAATGCGTGTGAAAAATAACACACCAAAATGACTACCCAAAAGTTTGACAAAGACTGGTGGTTGAATTAGTGCATGCAAAGTGTTAAAATACCAGCATTTGAAATACCCTAGGGTGTCTACTTTTTAAAAATATATGGTTTGATGGGGGTAATTTGCATTGTCCGGCTTCAGAAATGTCCCAAATAGGACATGGGTGCATGACGACAGATGTGAAAATTCCAAATTAAAAAACTGGAATGCGCCCCCTAAAAATAAGGCCTTTTAGCCCCCAGAGAACCCAACAGACCTATACATGGGTGGTATCACTGTACTCAGGAGATGCTGCTGAAGACATATTGGGGTGTTATTTGGCAGTAACCCTTAACGTTCTCAGTAAATGTATTCTTGAATTGCTATTTTGTCAAAAAATCACCATTTTTTTTTTTTTTTTCAAACTTTGGCATAGATTGGTGGTAAAATAGTTGCATGGAAAGAGTCAAAATACTCCATGTTTAATACCTTAGGTTGTGTTCTTTTAAAAAATATATATATGTGAAGGGTTAATCAGGGATTCCTGACAGATATCAGTGTTCCAATGTAACTATCGCTAATTTTTTTAAATTTTTTTTGGAAATAGCAAAGTGCTACTTGTACTTATTGCCCTATAACTTGCAAAAAAAGCAAAGAACATGTAAACATTGAGTATTTCTAAACTCAGGACAAAATTTAGAAACTATTTAGCATGGGAGTTTTTTGGTAGTTGTTGAAGTGTAGGAGATTTTGAGGGTCAAAGTTAAAAAAGTGTGTTTTTTTCAATTTTTTCCTCATATTTTATAAATTTTTTTATAGTAAATTATAAGATATGATGAAAATAATGGTATCTTTAGAAAGTCCATTTAATGGCGAGAAAAACGGTATATAATATGTGTGGGTACAGTAAATGAGTAAGAGGAAAATTACAGCTAAACACAAACACCGCAGAAATGTAAAAATAGCCTTGGTCCCAAACGGACAGAAAATGGAAAAGTGCTGCGGTCATTAAGGGGTTAAAGGGACATAATATCCATATGCTAAATCACTTGAAATTGATGCAGTGAAGCTGTAAAAAGCTAACAAGCAAATATAACCTGAACATCCATATGTAGTAAAGGAAGATATTTTACCTCAAAATTTCTTCAGCTCACAATAGTAAGTGCTCTTTGAACAGTTGTGCTGTAGCTACAATCAGCTGCATATAAAGTGAATGTCAAGTTTTCAACTCCTGAAGCCTCCTAACACTACTTTAGCACTTCGCTATTCCAACCGCTAACTTTTTTAAATAAATAAATAAACAATTTCTATTAAAGTTTAAAAAACAACTTAGCTCCGGTTTGCGATGGAACTCCTCCCATCCGGCACTTCCTTGAAAGCGCGCACCTGTGGAGCTCTTACTATGCGCCCTTACTATGCGCATGCGTTCAAAAGAGAACCTGCTGGCGGAGTTGGAGGATTTCGCATTCAAGGGTTGCCCTCTTCTGTATATCCCCCATGACAGGGAGCCTATTGTGTTAAATCCCCCGGCAGGCAGAGCTGACCGTATACTCTACGAGACACGCATGCTCTATCGATACAACATAGACTATGTTGTATCAATAGAGCATGCGTGTCTGTGGACGCGCATTGCTTCCGAATAGGAGATTCTCATGTAAAGCATGCGCAGAAGCAGTGCATGACGTTTGAAAAAAGGGGCTGGACGCCACAGGGTGGAAAACACTATTGGAAATCCTTGATGTCAATCAACGAGAAAAAAAGGAACTAAATGGCGGGTGAAGGAAGCACGATTAAAAAAACAATTGTATAAGGTATTTTTCAACTTTCCATTTTAAGACCTGCAAAAACGATGAATGAAAGTCCCCCCTAAATTGTTTTGATTTAACATATGGCGTAAACAGGTATGCTTGAGTTGACATTCACTTTAAAAAAAAAAACAAAAAAAACAGCCAATCCACTTTAATAGTGCTTTACTGTGATCTCATGATATTTCATAGTAAACTTCATTAAACTGAGAAGAGAAAAACATGACTCTTCCTGCATATTCCAGATGCATGCTCCTTTACAGTGGGATGTGACAACTGAGGGAATTGGTAGGTAAAATATATTATCTTTCTTTTTTTACATAGAGATATTCAGGTGATATGCTGCATCACTTTTAAGTGCTTCAACATCTCGTGTGGGTGGCGATGCTGCTCTGATACCGGCGATATATTCAAAGCAACATATATCGAAAGTGTAATGTACATGATCACTTAAAACAGTACTGTATGACATTGACAATACAATTTACATGGTTCAATAGAAACTGAACCCCTGTTTGTACAATACACTAGTGAATTATTTATATCAATATTACACCTATAGATAGGAGCAGGGGAATTGTGGGTATATGAAATATGTATATACTATGTATTGTATATTATAATTTTACAATAAATATGCAAACTGTAAGCATGATTGTAGGAATCTTCTTTTGTGTCCTTGGGTGTGTATTTTACTTATTTTAAGATTGTGATCAATATTCATATTTACATTATATTGAGAATGTGCATTCACAATTGCAATATTCAGGTTTTACAATATTGCGATTGTGTTTTCGGGTTTCCATATTTTACAATATTGCAATCACGTTTTTGTGTTTGTAATATTCATATTTCATACTATTGTGATCACAATCACGCAATCGTGTTTTACTTATTATATTGCGATCACATTGGAGCAAATGTGTTTGATAATAATATATATCTATAGATCTAAATTATTATAGAACACATTTACTACAGTGCGTTAAATATAAGTAAAACAAAATTGCACAATCGCGAACACAGTATTATGAAATATGAATGTTACAATCGTGAAAACCCGATCATAATATTGTGAAAGATGAAAATGTGAAAACCAGATTACAATATTGTGAAATATGAATATTGCAATCATGAATGTGCGTTCTCAGTATAATGTATATATGAATATTGAGAACATGCAATTGCAATCTTAAAATAGTTAAATACACACACTTAAAGACACAATAGAAGTTTACATACATATTGTAATATTATACTATACAATCTCCCAGCTCCAATAGTTTTAATACGAAGTGTTTTTCTTTTTCTTTTTGTCTTTATTAAAAAGTTGATCACAGAGACATTACTAGTGTTTATCTATTCAGTGGAAGTTTAATGGGCATTCCATGGGAATAATCTGTCTTAACGGGGAAACATTATAAACAAAGTTCTCCATCTTAGCTATCCCTTTTCAGCGGCGATATTTCCCAAATATTTATATTTGACAAATCTAGTGAATGTTGTACAGTGAAACTGAATATATATATATATATATATATATATATATATATATATATATATATATATATATATATATATATATGTATATATATGTATGTGTATATATATATATATATATATATATATATATATATATATATATATATATATATATATATATATATACACATACACATAATTTGGAGTGTTGCTACACAGAGATCTTTTTTTATTTTTGGAAACAGTCTTTCTTGTGTAAACACGCTTTAAAGACAGCCCCCCCCTGCAACCTACATCGCAGATCAACAATGTCGGCTAACTTTTGCTGAAGTCTCGATCCCCATTATATCCTATGGGAGACACATTGCCACTCATCAGCCCAACGACAATTTCTCATAAGCCCAACGACAATTTCTCATCAGTATGTCCGTTTTCCTTATTTTGATCGCTGACATGACATGACATGTATAGGCGTTCCATGGGAGTTTACTGCATGTTCCATGGGAGTAACCAGTATCCTAATCGGGACACATTGCCGTGGATTTCTAATATTCAAAGCACTGTCTTCCTTCAAAACTATCCCTTTTCAGCCATATCAGTCTCCCCTGCTTTTCTAGTGAACAATGAACAGCAGGGGTAGACAAATCTGTTTAGGAACAGAAAGTGTTGACAGTGGTGGCGCTGTGTCCTCTGAGTCAACCTTTTTGCTTAAAGTTAAACATAAAGCATAAAGTTAAAACAATTTCTGGAACAAATGGTTATATATATATATATATATATATATATATATATATATATATATATATATATATATATATATATATATATATCCATTTGTTCCAGAAATTGTTGTAACTTTATGCTCTTGATAAAGGCTTCTTTCTTTCATGTAATTGGCAAGAGTCCATGAGCTAGTGACGTATGGGATATTCAATCCTACCAGGAGGGGCAAAGTTTCCCAAAGCTCAAAATGCCTATAAATACACCCCTCACCACACCCACAATTCAGTTTTACAAACTTTGCCTCCCTATGGAGGTGGTGAAGTAAGTTTGTGCTTGATTTTCTTTTTCTTCTGTGATATGCGCTTCTCAGTATTTTGAAGCCCGATTCCTCTCGGAGTACAGTGAATGTCAGAGGGATGTGAAGGGAGTATAACCTATTGAATTCTATGGTTTTCCTCGCGGGAAATATTTTCATAGGATCTCATTATCGGTCGTAGAGATTCATCTCCTACCTCCCTTATTCAGATCGACAATATACTCTCATATTTAATAACCTCTACTGATAACTGTTTCAGTACTGGTTTGGCTATCTACTATATTTGGATGGGTGTCTTTCGGTAAGTATGTTTTCATTACTTAAGACACTCTCAGCTTTGGTTTGGCACTTTATGTATTAATGTAAAGTTCTAAATATATGTATTGTACTTACTGTATATTTGCCATGAGTCAGGTTTATGTATATTTCCTTTTGCAGACTATCAGTTTCAAAATTGGGAAAACATATTTAGGAAGTTATTTTTTCTTACCTGGGGTATAGTCTTTTCTTCAAAATTCACTGTTTTAAATAATTTTCGCCTGGAAAATTAGGCTTGTGAGGCCGCAAAATGCTACTATTTATTGCGTTATTCTTGGCGCAAAGGTATGTTCGGTGACGCAAATTCGCCATTTCCAGCATCTTAGTTGATGACAGGTTGCGTCTGCCATTTCCGGATGTTGTTAACGCCAAAAAAATTTCATTTTGCGTTGCGCTTCATACTTGGCACCAAGTAATTTAAATATTTAAACCCCACTTCCTGCATGCCTCTTGCCTTTTTCTATGCTCAGAGGGCTATGCTGTTTGCATTTTTTTTTCCATTCCTGAAACTGCCATATAAGGAAATTCATAATTTTGCTTTACATGTTGTTTTTTTCTCTTACATTTGCAAGATGTCTCAATCTGATCCTGTCTCAGAAACCACTGTTGGATTCCTGCTGCCTGATAACAGTTCTAAAAAAAGATAAGTGTATCTGTTGTAAGTTAGCGGAGATTATTTCTCCAGTGGTAGTATGTAACAGTTGTCATGATAACCTTTTACATGCAGAGAATGTATCCATCAGTACTAGTAAAATGCCTGTTGTTCCTTCAACATCTAATGTAGATGATAACCCTGTGAATATAAAAGATTTTATTGCTGATGCGATTCAGAAGGCTTTGTCTGCTATTCCGCCTTCTAATAAATGTAAAAGGTCTTTTAAAACTTCTCCTAAAGTTGCTGAAATTTTAAATGACCGACAACATACTGATTTATCCTCCTCTGATTAGAATCTATCTGATTCAGAAGACCCTACCTCAGATATTGACACTGACAAATCTACTTATCTCTTTAAGATGGAGTATATTTGTTCCTTGTTAAAAGAGGTGTTGATTACTTTGGATATTGAGGAAACTAGTCCTCTTGATATTAAAACTAGTAAATGTTTAAATTCTGTTTATAAACCTCCTGTGGTTTCTCCAGAGGTTTTTCCAGTTCCTGATGTTATTTCTGATATGATTTCAAAGGAATGGAATAGGCTTGGTACTTCTTTTATTCCTTCTGCTAGGTTTAAAAAAGTTGTATCCTTTGCCAGCAATTAGATTGGAATTTTGGGAACAAATCCCCAAAGTTTATGGGGCTATCTCTACTCTTGCCAAACATACTACTATCCCTATGGAATATAGTACTTCCTTTAAGGATCCTTTAGATAGGAAACTTGAATCTTATCTAAGGAAAGCTTATTTATATTCTGGCTATCTTCTCAGGCCTGCCATTTATATGGCTGATGTTGCAGCTGCATCAACTTTTTGGTTGAAAATTTAGCACAACAGGAAACAGATCCTGATTTGTCTAGCATTGTTTGCTTGCTTCAACATGCTAACCATTTTATCTGTGATGCTATTTTTTATATCATCAAAATTGATGTTAAACCTATGTCTTTAGCTATCTTAGCTAGAATAGCTTTGTGGCTTAAATATTGGACTGCTGACATGTTATCTAAGTCTAGATTTCTATCTCTTTCTTTCCAAGGTAACAATTTGGTTCTCAGTTGGATTCAATTATTTCAACTGTTACTAGGGGAAAGGGAGTTTTTTTTACCTCAGGATAAAAGATCTAAGGGTAAATTTAAGGCTTCTAAACATTTTAGTTCTTTTCGACAGAATAAGGAACAGAAAGCCAATCCTTCCCCAAAGAATCTGGTTCCAATTAGAAACCCTATTCAAGTTGGAATAAATCCAAGCCTTTTAAGAAACCAAAGCCAGCCCCCAAGTCTGCATGAAGATGCAAGTCTTCCAGGTTGGGGAGCTGTCTGGGGATCTCTGACAGCATAAGGGTTTTGGAAATCTCAAGAGGCGAGGTTACTAATAGGTCCCGCCTCAGAGAATCACAGCTCATTCTACTAGATCAGTCTCCACTTTGTGGGTTTTTAAGAATGAAGCTTCAGTTGATCAGATTTGCAAAGCAGCGACTTAGTCTTCTTTGCATACATTTACTAAATTCTACAGTTTTGATGTATTTGCCTCTTCTGAAGCAGTTTTTGGTAGAAAAGTTCTTCAGACAGTTGTTTGTTTGATTCCTCTGCTTATGTTAAGTTTTTTTTCTTTTCATTTATGAGAAAAACTTATTCTTTTGGTTGTGGATTTAATTTTTTCAGCGGAAAATGGCTGTTTTTATTTTATCCCTCCCTCTCTAGTGACTCTTATGTGGAGTTCCACTTCTAGGGTATTACTATCCCATACGTCACTAGCTCATGGACTCTTGCCAATTACACGAAAGAAAACATAATTTATGTAAGAACTTACATGATAAATGTATTTCTTTCATATTAGGAAGAGTCCATGAGACCCACCCTTTTTATGGTGGTTATGTTTTTTTGTATAAAGCACAATTATATTTCCAATTTCTTTATTGATGCTTTTCACTCCTTTTTTTTTCTATTACCCCACTACTTGGCTATTCGTTTTGAGGTTTGGGAATCTTTGCCCCTCCTGGTAGGATTGTATATCCCATACGTCACTAGCTTATGGACTCTTGCCAATATGAAAGAAATGAATTATGATTTTATTTTGGAGGTGAAAGCAACACGGTTGACTCAGAGGATGTGGGCAGCTTGGTTCCCTGGAGGTGACACAGGGCCGCCACTTTCAACACTTTCTGCTTTTATACATGGTTTGGGAGAACCGGACTGGCAGCGAGCACCTGAGGGAAGTGCTAACATTGCTTCATACTTTTATCCTTTCTAAAATCTGTTTAGGAGCCAGAAATACTTTTAGGAGCCAGACAGTCATATTTGTATATAGATATATGGAGAATAGCCAGAAAAGTTAAGAGCCAGGGGTAAATTTCTAGTAGCCAGTGGCTTGGTTTGTTGAGCCCTAATGTACAGTGAAACTGAATATATGTATGCATAATTTGGAGTGTAGGTACACAGAAAACTTTTTTTTATTTTTGTAAACACAGTCTATTTTGTAAACCCGCTTTAAAAACAGGCGCCCGCAGCCTACATCACAGCTCAGTGGCAATATTGGTGGACTTTTGCTGAAATATATATAAACACACACGCATGCTTAGTTGTATGTTACTAGACAAATATAAAATTCAATAATTTTCATTCATCTCTGGTATTCAATGGTGTAAAACAAATTCTTCCTCCAATTAAAAAGAAACAAAGCTAAATTGGTATATTTGTACTTGTTAATATAGCAATAGTGGGAAACTTTCACTACATGAATGAAATGGACAGGGATAGGCAAGGTGTCCATGACTAGCCCTTGCAGTGTCCGCCACAACCTTAGTATATATTTTCTTTCTGATTAAATAATAGGAATAAAAAAATATGTAGTGTGAATAAAGTTAGTGGCTTGTCAAGAATGCTAGTGATATTGGGTGGTAAGTTATGGAAAAAATAAAGCCTCAGTGAAATTATAGGGTCAGTGGTATCTGCATCAGTATAATAACACCCAGTGCTATATAATGACACAGTAGTGACACTGGCACATGGGTATAGCCAGAGGAGGGCTGGTTATAGGATCAGTGGTATCTGCATCAATATAATAACACCAAGCACTGTAAAATAATGTTTTTAATTTCAAATGTACCTTGGTGTCCTTGACTAAGGTCTGCACTATGAAAAATGTCTGCCACAGACTTTGTCTGTGCCTATCCCTGGAAATGAAGTTATTAGTTTGTGATATACAACACATATTATTTTCATATCCTTTATAACTGATCAGCAATTACTCTTAATAACAAAATGGAAAATTATATATAATTATTATACTTCATTTTTGCAATTTCATAATAAAAAAACAATCTCTTAAGAGCTGTCCTTGGTAGCTATTTATGCAGATATCTGCTACTAGCATGAGAAAGTCTGCAATCATCCTAAACACTTTTTACATAATAAATGTAACACAAATATTTATAATCTACATTAAATATGTATTCTAGGTTCCAATGAGCAAAAAGTGCACCTTTTTAGTTTCCTCTGTTTCCTGGGGAGGGGGGAGTTTATATTAAAGAAGCTTATTCTGGTCTAGCCAAGCATCGTTAACCCCTTTGCTGTCTTCTAGGATGTGTTAGGGAGATAGCACCCTAGATCCTCTATCCTTTTAATGTTATTTTTTGTTGTTGTTTTACTAATCATTTAGAGTTGGATAGGCTGCAGAAAGAGAGCTTGATTAGTGGAGGAGTTGTTTTTTTTGTGTGGAGACTAGGTATGCCATAGTGTTCCAGGAAATAGAGGGAGGATGTGCTGTTATTGTATATAAACACTGTTTGTTTAAAGTCTCATACACTTGTTAATATAATTTGCATATTAGAAATCTTTATTTGACAATTATAGATCAAACTTTACTTCAGAATCAAATACATAGAGTAATTAATTAAATTTAATATTTTGCTTGCATTTGTTTATGTGCAGTGGTTAGAAAGAATGGTGGATTCGATAGGAAAACCTCTTTCAAAGTTTGCTGCCATGCTTTTGCAGTCTCCGGTTAAGCACTTAATTGAAGAGAAGGCTGCATTGCATAGCTTTTTAGCGCATTGCAGTCTCTTGACATCCAAGGACATAGACTGAACCCTACCTACCAAATTATCGTCTCACATCTGTCATCAAGATGACTCATTGGCAACATTCATGTATCGAGATGTCAGGGCAGTTTCAGTATCAAAAGTATATCTGTCCATACCCATGAAATGGTAGCCATTATACTGTATAAAATAATATTGCTTCTATAACATTGTGAATGGTTACTGTTCAGGTTTACATTTTATCATGACTGCAGGAATGTGATTGGTTCTGTGCTGTTTTACATTTTATCATGGCTGCAGCAATGTGAATCATTACTGTGCAGATTTACATTTTATTATGGCTGCAGCAATGTGAATGGCTACTTTGCAGATTTACATTTTATCATGGCTGCAGCAATGTGATTGGTTACTGTGCAGATTTACATTTTATCATGGCTGCAGCAATGTGATTGGTTACTGCTATCTCTACAGTGATAAACATTTTTTTATATCTGCGAGGCTTAGATTGCTCTACCTTTTTAGTTATCTTAAATGTTCTATGAGAATTATCTTTATTTCATATAACAATATTGTTTATTACTGGATTGTTTTGGTAGAGTTGATTAAAAATATTTTCATAAAGGTAGATTGGAGAATCCTAACTTATTTATTATAATAATGTTATTATCAAAAGTCAGTAGAGTGCCATTTTACATGCTTGTAATAGATGTCTATCAAACATTCTTAGAGAATGTTGCAGCTATGTGAACATTGTCTAAGAATGCGAAGAATGTCTGTCACATAATTATGCACTACTATGTCTATATATACAAGAGTATGGTTGCTTAGATTAATCAGCCACAGAAAGGTATTCCTTGTTGTCCTATACAGTTAGTGGAAATATCTGCAATGGTGTGAATGATAATTATGCAAATAATTGTATATACAACTGGATAATAAGATCATATTATAACATCAACCCATGATGTGTATAATTATTTTTCTACATGTATTGAGTCAAATTCTCAGATCATGATTTTTGTGTTTTTCTTTTTAACCTAGTCTTTTTTCCTGATATTTATTTCTGTTTTGCTTATTATTTCAATTCATATAAATATCATACAAGCTAGTAAAAGTATTTTGACTGTTATAAAAAATACTAACGGATAATAAACCTTAAAGGTCTACTATGTGTAAATATTTTACATTTCTTATTCGTTCATATGCTTAATAATATCATATCAAAACAGAGATGTTGGTTATTTGTCCTAGTTGGCAAGTGGTGAGTGAAGTTTGATGGTTGAATAACAATTGCAGCACTCACTTAATATTTCCATTTATTTCAGGAAAAAGAAATCTTGTAATAAGGTGTTTTTAGGGGGACTTTTTCATTAACTCGCAATTGCAGATTTGTATGGCATAAAACATTATTTAGTGAATTTTTGCTAAAATACTTTTCAGTGACCTTTACTGGACAATACAGTATAATCCTTTTAGTAGTATATTCTACAACATGGCTGTTGTTTTAAAGTCTGTTTCTTCCCTTTGTTACTTTCATCGAGTTACTTATAACAATGTGTGTAGTGAAGACCGGGTTCCATACCTACATATACTTTGCTTTAACTTTACATTATCAGTTATATTTGAGGTTAACTGCATTTCATTTCCACAATTCTTTGCAAAAATATTATACTTCTAAATATCACATTGTATTTGCAAAAGTAAGATATTACTTTTGACCAATATGTTTAATGAGTTTATTGATGACAACTAGTTGAGTATGTGCATAAATTGGTTTCCTTAAAGGGATATGAAGCCCAAATCTTTTCTTTCATGATTCAGATAGAGCATGCAATTTTAAACACCTTTCTTATTTACTTCTATTATCAATTTTTCTTTGTTCTCGGGTATATTTTGTATGGCAGCAGTTTTGCAAGAATGTTGTCCATTTGCAAGAGCACTAGATGGCAGCATGATTTCCTGCCTTGTAGTGTTCCAGTTGCCATCCTAGGTATCTCTTCAACACAGAATATCATGGGACCTATGCAAATTTGATTATAGAAGTAAATTAAGCTTTCAGGATTCCGATAGAGGATGCAATTTTAAGCAACATTCTAAGTTACTCCTATTATCAATTTTTCTTTGTTCTCTTGCTATCTGTATTTGAACGTAAGCTTATAAACCGGCCCATTTTTCATTCAGAACCTGGGAATCGCTTGCTGATTGTTGGCTACATTTAGGCACTGATCAGAAAATGCTACCCAGGTACTGAGCTAAAAATGGGCCGGCTCCTATGCTTTCATTCTTGCTTTATTAACCCCTTAATGACAACTGACGTACCAGGTACGTCATGCATTAACTAACAGTTAATGACAATAGACGTACCTGGTACGTCAGTTGTCTAAGAGAGTGCTGGAAGCGATCGCAATCGCTTCCAGCAGCTCTCAGGGTATTGCAGTGATGCCTCCATATGGAGGCATCCTGCAATACCTTTTCAGAAGACTCCGATGCAGAGAGAGCCACTCTGTGGCCCTCTCTGCACCGGTAGCGATGGTGCCGGTTCGTTGGTGGGTGGGAGCACATCAGGGAGGCGGGTGGGCGGCCCATCGCTACCCGGCATCCGGTTCCTGTAAGTGCTATGTGCACGCCGGGTGCTGGGAGCGTGCGGGGGCGCCCGATTACATGGCCACTGACACCAATGAGAAAGGAAGAGGGGACAAAAATGAATGAAATATAAATAAATATATAAGGATCTGGGAGGGGGAGGGGGTTGGGGTATTGTGGGGGGCTGCTACACTACAGAAAACATTAAAATGGCAAAAAATTGCAAAAAAAACCACTTGTTTTGGGGGCAAATTGGGTACTGGCAGACAGCTGCCAGTACCCAAGATGGCGGCAATTAGGTAGGGGAGAGGGTTAGAGAGCTGGGGGGGGGGATCATGGAGGTTGGGGCTAAGGCAGGGGTCCATCACAGCTAAAACATTTTAATTTTTTTTATTAAAAAAAAGAAAAACTCCTTTTATTTAGTACTGGTAGACTTTCTGCCAGTACTTAAGATGGCGGGGACAATTGTGGGGTGGGGGAGGGAAGAGAACTGTTTGGGAGGGATCAGGGGGTGGGATGTGTCAGGTGGGAGGCTGATCTCTACCCTAAAGCTAAAATTAACCCTGCAAGCTCCCTACAACCTACCTAATTAACCCCTTCACTGCTGGGCATAATTTACGTGTGGTGCGCAGCAGCATTTAGTGGCCTTCTAATTACCAAAAAGCAATGCCAAAGCCATATAAGTCTGCTATTTCTGAACAAAGGGGATCCCAAAGAAGCATTTACAACCATTTGTGCCTTAATTGCACAAGCTGTTTGTAAATAATTTCAGTGGGAAACCTAAAGTTTGTGACAAAATTTGTGAAAAAGTGAACTTTTTTTTTTATTTGATGACATTTGGCGGTGAAATGGTGGCATGAAATATACCAAAATGGGCCTAGATCAATACTTTGGGTTGTCTTCTAAAAAAAAATATATACATGTCAAGGGATATTCAGGTATTCCTGACAGATATCAGGGTTCCAATGTAACTAGCGCTAATTTTGAAAAAAAGTTGTTTGGAAATAGCAAAGTGCTACTTGTATTTATGGCCCTATAACTTGCAAAAAAAGTAAAGAACATGTAAACATTGGGTATTTCTAAACTCAGGACAAAATTTAGAAACTATTTAGCATAGGTGTTTTTTGGTGATTGTAGATGTGTAACAGATTTTGGGGGTCAAAGTTAGAAAAAGTGTGTTTTTTTCAATTTTTTCCTCATATTTTATATTTTTTTTATAGGAAATTATAAGATATGATGAAAATAATGGTATCTTTAGAAAGTCCATTTAATGGCGAGAAAAACGGTATATAATATGTGTGGGTACAGTAAACGAGTAAGAGGAAAATTACAGCTAAACACAAACACCGCAGAAATGTAAAAATAGCCATTGTCATTAAGGGTAAGAAAATTGAAAAATGGTCCGGTCATTAAGGGGTTAAATGAAGATAGCAAGAGAACAGAGAAAAAAATTATAATAGGAATACATTATAAAGTTGCTTAAAATTGCCTGCTCTACCTGAATCATGGAAGTTTAATTTTGACTAGACTATTCCTTTAAATGTGTATTTTTTAGAAGCCTGATATGTTAACAAAAATATCTTAATCTTGCAGCCGTCTTTTGGGGAGACATTGCCTTAGATGAAGAAGATTTAAAAATGTTTCAAATAGACAGGACAATTGACCTCACTCAGCACTCAAATGAAAAAGTGGGACACACCACAGGTAAGACCTATTCTCTATTTTTATTAATCTGAATTTTAATAATAGGAAAATCACAATTGTAACTCATTATTGCTTTTTTTTTTTTTTTTTTTTTTTTTTACAATCTGAACCCAATAGCTTTTACTTATTATTATTATTATTATTATTATTATTATTATTATTATTATTATTATTAATTTATATTTCATACCTTATCCTCAAATATTAAACATCTAAGTCTTACTGCATTATCTTTTGTATGAGATATTATTTTATTAGCATACTCCTGAGAAATGGCTGGGCACCTATTTTGTACCATAGGCATACTTGCTCACTAAGATCTTGGGTCACATTATCTGAGTTGGACAAGTTCTAAAAGTTTGTGTTTTACTGATGTGAAATAGCCTTGGGATAATCAACCTAGACCTATAAGGGAAGTCCAATGTAAATTACTTGTCCATTGTATCTAGAAGAGTACTTATAAGTTATAAGATACAATTTATCTGTTTATACATTTATCTGTTTTTGTCCCTTGAAGATTTCCTTTTTAACAGTTTTTCACTGATAAACTTTAGGACCGGTTTTCATTTGTGAAAGGAATAATTCTGTATCCAGGGAGTGGGAACTTACTATAGGGAAACTATTTCAATGCTGTTTGTTCTTAATTACTAAAAGGACAATCTACACAAAAATTGTTATTGTTTAAAAAGATAAGCAATGCCTTTACTACCCATTCCCCAGTTTTGCACAACTAACATTGTTAGATTAATATACTTTATATCATTTAAACCTCTAAATGTCTGCATGTTTCAAAGGCTCTATTGACAGCCTCTTAATCACATGCTTTCTTATTTGCTTTTCACAACAGTAGACTGCTAGTTCATGTGGGCTATATAGATAACATTGTGTTCACGCCCAAGGAGTTATTTAAGATTTAGCACAACACAGTACTAAATGCAAGTCAAAAGATAATACTGTACATGCAAAGTCATGTGATCAGGGGGCTGTCAGAAGATGCTTAGATACAAGGTAATCACAGAGGTAAAAAGTATAGTAATATAACTGTTGGTTATGCACAAGTGGGAATGGGTAATAAAGGGATCATCTATCTCTTAAAACAATAAAAATTATATTGCAGACTGTCCCTTTAAGTGGGGAAAATGTGCTTTTCTGCTTATTGTAGTGTTTTATTTGTTTCAGTGGGTTATAATTTATATTACTGATTGACAAAAAGTGTAATGCATAGGATTTTTAATAAATTTTATTTGCTTAGGAAGAAAACATGGTGACCTAATGTTATATATATTTTAAATGGACATTGATGTTACTTTTGTTTTTGTATCTTAATAAAAGTATGTTAAAGATTAAGATAAAAAAAAAGAGAAAAAAACTTCTTGTTGTATTGCTTGTGTGGCAAGCCCCTGTCAACCAATATGGGTGTGTGAGTTGTCCCTATGGATTAGTTGTGGTTAAACATGTACTTCAGGTTCGTTTAAAAAAATAAATTTTTAAAGAGTTTTAACATATTCTTTATCATGGAAAAAATAAATGGAATACAATGGAATAGTGCCCTTTCATATAAAAAGTGCATACATACACTTCAGTGATCCTTTAAAGGGACTCAAGTCAAAATTTAACTTTCACGATTCAGATAAAGCATTCGGTTTTAAACAACTTTCCAGTTTACTTCTATTATCTAAATTGCTTTGTTCTCTGGGTATCCTTTGTTGGAAAGCATAGGCTCGGGAGCAGTACACTACTGTGAGCTAGCTGCTGATTGGTGGCTTCACATGAACGCCTCTTTTCTTTTGCTCCCCAGATGTGTTCACCTAGCTTCCAAGGAGGAATTAAGCAAATCTGATAGTAAATTGTAAAGTTGTTAAAGGGACACTAAACCCAAAACATTTCTTTCATGATTCAGATAGAGAATACAATTTTAAACATTCCAATTTACTTCTATTATTTAATTTGCTTCATTCTTTAGATATCCTTTGTTGAATAAATAGCAATGCACATGGGTGAGCCAATCATACGAGGCATCTATGTGCAGCAACCAATCATCAGCTACTGAGCCTATTTAGATATGCTTTACAGCAATGTATATCAAGAGAATGAAGCAAGTTAGATCATGGATGTAAATTAGAAAGTAGTTTAAAATTGCATGTTTTTTCTAAATCACAAAATAAAAAATGTGGGTTTCATGTCCCTTTAAAAACTGTCAGCTCTGTCTGAATCACAAAATAGAAAAATGGGTTTCATGCCCCTTTAAGTGTGGTAAGAAAACAAGTGCTACTCTTACTATACAATGTGTGTTATGCCAGTTATTTTATAACTGCTTACAGTATTAGCAATGCAAATAATGCACATATTTTACATGTTTTCTAATAATTGCTCCGAAGCAAAGGAATTTTAGGCAAGGGAACATTATGCCAATTCTACTGCGTTTATATTATTACTGCATTCTTTTTTTAGTTTTATTTTTTTTTAATGTAGTTATTAATTCCTCAGCATTCTTGACATGAATGCTGATTATATGGAATATTATTTACATTTACATGCATTTGGCAGATCAGATTAGTGATGGATATAATTTAAAAATAAAAAAAATAATAATTACACACATTCATTTTAATCTTAAACGTTTCCATGTGAAATATCTTTCATGATTGCAAAAACAGACACCAAGCTGTTGAAAATAACAATAACAAGCTGTTTGAGAAAGAGCATTTAAGTGTGATGTCCATTAAAGAAAGGACATTGCAATTTTACTGAAAAAACACTATAAATAAAATAGAACTATTCATTGTATTGAATGTAAACCATAATGTATTCATTTTTGGATAATATCCATGTTTTGGGAGAAAAAACAGAACTAAATTTGCATTAAATGGCTCATGCTTGTTAGTAAAGTTTTCTCTATGGTTTTGTTAACCGTTGTGATATTGAACCTGGGTTTTCTGAGAATATGTGCCAGATAAACAATAATTGGCTAGATTACGAGTTGTGTGTTAAGGTAAAAAAGCAGCGTTAAGAGGTCCTAACGCTGCTCTTTTACGCCCGCTGCTATTATGAGTCTTGAAGGTTTAGGGTCACTGCACACTTCTTTGCCCTTACAGCAAAACGACTTACGTAAACTTCGGAAAGTCTTTTTTCTATGGGACTTCCATAGTGCCGGTATTACGAGTCTGTCCTGGGAGGCCAAAAAGTGAGCGGTACACCCTCTACCTCCAAGATCCGTAACGCATTCTAATGTCAGTAGCTATGAGTTTCATGGTCCAACGCCGTAGCATAAAACTCATAACTAAAGTGCTAAAAAGTACACTAACACCCATAAACTACCTATTAACCCCTAAACCGAGACCCTCCCGCATAACAAACACTAAAATAAAAATTTTAACCCCTAATCTGCCGCTCCGGACACCACCGCCACCTACATTATATATATATGAACCCCTAATCTACTGCCCCCAACATCGCCGACACCTACATTATATTTGTTAACCCCCAATAGAATGCGAGCTCAATCCTATTGGCTGATTGGATCAGCCAATAGGATTGAACTTCAATCCTAATGGCTGATTGCATCAGCCAATAGGATTTTTTCTACCTTAATTCCGATTGGCTGATTCTATCAGCCAATCGGAATCTAAGGGACGCCATCTTGGATGACGTCACTTAAAGGTACCTTCATTCGTCTTTAGTCCATCGGATGAAGAGGATGCTCCGCGTCGGATGTCTTGAAGATGGAGCCGCTCCGCGATGGATGAAGATAGAAGATCCGTCTGAATGAAGACTTCTGCCCGTCTGGAGGACCACTTCACCCGGCTTGGATGAAGACTTCTCCCGGCTTCGTTGAGGACTTCGGCCCGGTTGGATGAAGACTTCTGCCGCTTCCTTGAGGATGGATGTTGGATCTTCAGAACAGTAAGTATATCTTCAGGGGGTTAGTGTTATGTTTTTTTAAGGGTGTATTGGGTGGGTTTTATTTTTAGGTTAGGGACTTTGGGCTGCAAAAGAGCTAACTGCCTTTTTAAGGGCAATGCCCATCCAAATGCCCTTTTCAGGGCAATGGGGAGCTTAGGTTTTTTTAGTTAGGCTTTTATTTGGGGAGTTGGTTTTTACTGTTGGGGGGCTTGTTTGTATTTTTTTTTTACAGGTAAAAGAACTGATTACTTTGGGGCAATGTCCCGCAAAAGGCCCTTTTAAGGGCTATTGATAGTTTAGTTTAGGCTAGGGTTTTTTTATTTTGGGGGGGCTTTTTTATTTTGATAGGGCTATTAGATTAGGTGTAATTAGTTTAAATAACTTGTAATTTGTTTATTATTTTCTGTAATTTAGTGTTTTTTTTTTTTTGTACTTTAGCTAATTTAATTTATTTAATTGTTGTTAATTTAGTTAATTTAATAATAGTGTAGTGTTAGGTGTTATTGTAACTCAGGTTAGGTTTTATTTTACAGGTACTTTTGTATTTATTTTAGCTAGGTAGTTATTAAATAGTTAATAACTATTTAGTAACTATTCTACCTAGTTTAAAATAAATACAAACTTGCCTGTAAAATAAAAATAAACCCTAAGTTAGCTACAATGTAACTATTAGTTATATTGTAGCTAGCTTAGGGTTTATTTTACAGGTAAGTATTTAGTTTAAATAGGAATAATTTAGTTAATTATAGTAATTTTATTTAGATTTATTTAAATTATATTTAAGTTAGGGGGTGTTAGGGTTAGACTTAGGTTTATGGGTTAATACATTTAGTATAGTGGGGGCGGCAGATTAGGGGTTAATAAATGTATGTATGTGGCGGCGATGTTAGGGACGGCAGATTAGGGGTTACTAATGTTTAACTAATGTTTGTGAGGCGGGAGTGCGGCGGTTTAGAGGTTAATATGTTTATTATAGTGGCGGCGACGTTGGGGGCGGCAGATTAGGGGTTAAGTGTAGGTAGGTGGCGGCGACATTGGGGAGGCAGATTAGGGGTTAATAAATATAATGTAGGTGGCGGCGGCGGTGTTGGGGGCAACAAATTAGGGGTTCATAAGTATAATGTAGGTGGCGGAGGTGTCCGGAGCGGCAGATTAGGGGTTAATAAAATATAATGCAGGTGTCGACGATGTCGGGGCGGCAGATTAGGGGTTAATAAGTGTAAGATTAGGGGTGTTTAGACTCGGGGTTCATGTTTGGGTGTTAGGTGTAGACATAAATTTTATTTCCCCATAGGAATCAAAGGGGCTGCGTTACTGAGTTTTACGCTGCTTTTTTGCAGGTGTTAGACTTTTTCTCAGCCGGCTCTCCCCGTTGATTCTTATGGGGAAATCATGCACGAGCACGTACGACCAGCTCATCTCTCACTTAAGCAGCGCTGGTATTGAAGTGTGGTAATGAGCAAAATTTTGCTCAACGCTCACTTCTTGCCTTTTAACGCTGGGTTTGTAAAAACCCGTAATACCAGCGCTGTAGGAAAGTGAGCGGTAAGAGAAAACTGCTCGTTAGCACCGCATAGCCTCTAACGCAAAACTCGTAATCTAGCCGAATGTTAGTTAAAGGGACATGAAAACCCAAATGTTCCTTTCATGATTCAAACAGAACATACAATTAAAAAAATAGTTTCCAATTTACTTCTACTGTATTAACACATTTGCTTAGTCCTCATGGTATTCTTTGATGAAGAGTTACCTAGGTAGGTAGCGTGCACATGTTTGGAGCACTATATGGCAGGAAGATGTGCTGTTATCTAGTGCTCTTGCTAATGTACAACATTCTTGCAAAACTGCTGCCATATAGTGTTACAGACTTGTGCACACTCCAGAATGTACCTCCCTGCTTTTCAAAAAAGGATATCAAGGGAACAAAGACAATTTGAATATAAAAGTAGATTGAAAAGTTGTCCATTTAAAGTATATTGTGTGCCTCTAATTAACAAAAAGACTGCCCTTTAGCATGATTCACAAGTTTAACATGCATATAAAAGAATGTGCAGCCCTGTTACCAATATGCAATAGTTTATGTAATGTATATGCTTGTGACATAAGGAATTCCCATAAGTCTGTTGTACACATATTTTCCCAAAATTAACACAGTTGTGTGTTATTTTATTGAGTTATATCTATTAGATTGACTGACAAGTGAGACATAATTCACGGTTCTCACATTTCATTGCTGAAAAATAGTGCTGGCCAGTTATTGACTTTAAATATTTGCAATGAAAATAACACCCATAAAAGGTACTAGTGTGTTTAGAGAATCATATCTGTGAGGAAAAAATGTGTGACTTCATTTGTAAAATAAAGCTGATGGATACACTTAAAATGAGACATCTAAACGTATGTTCATGAGAAAAGGCATGCAAAGGGATCATAAAAACAAATAAAGCAAAAATAGAACAAAAATACATTATTTTTTAATAAATTAAGCAGAAAATGAAACAGAAATAAAATATCCTTAGTTATTTTATAGATATAATAATCTTGTCTACATAAACTTACAGTATAAAAACGTGTGTGAACAGATGGACATAAGGGCAAGATATGGTTATTATGATGGAATGTGATGTTGTAAGGGACAGTCTAGTCCAAATTAAACTTTCATGATTCAGATAGGGCATGCAATTTTAAACAACTTTCCAACTTACTTTTATCAACAATTTTGCTTTGTACTCTTAGTATTCTTAGTTGAAAGCTAAACCTAGTTAGGCTCATATGCTAATTTCTTAGACCTTGAAGGCCACCTCTTATCTGAATGCATTTTAACAGTTTTTCACCACTAGAGGGTGTTAGTTCATGTGTGCCATATGGATAACATTGTGCTCACGCCTGTGGAGTTACCTAGGAGTCATCACTGATTGGCTAAAATCCAAGCCTGTCAAAAGAACTGAAATAAGGGGGCAGTCTGCAGAGGCTTAGATACAAGGTAATCACAGAGGTAAAAAGTGTATTAATATAACTGTGTTAGTTATGTAAAAACTGGGGAATTGGTAATAAAAAGATTAGCTATCTTTTTAAATAATAAAACATCTGGTTTAGACTTTCACTTTAAGTTATGTGAATGTCAGATTTGGGGGTTTATTGGCCTAAAGAGAGAGGTTTTGATGTTTTGTGTTAGAGAGTGTTTTATGATCATACAAGGGAGTTTCAGATAAAGCGTAGAATAAAAAAAAAAATGTTCTTACATGTGGACGTGAGAGTGTTTTATATGAGAAGGGACCAATTACATTTGTTATAGGAGTAAAGAAACTTTGGAGGCTAATAACAGAAATAACTGATGCTGTTAATCCTAAGGACGAATAATATTCTGCTGTAGATATGCAACATATGGTATATTCTATGGGCTAGATTTATCAAGCCCCTGCGGCAGCAAGTTCTCACAAGAACTTGCTCGCCGCGATTTATCAAGCAGCGGTCACCAGACCGCTGCTTCCCTAACATCTTCGCCACATCTATTCTGGCGAAATTAAATCTCCTCGGTCGAGTACGACCGAGGAGATTGACAGCTCCTGCCCGCGCGTGAAGCAGGCAACCCTCGGGAAAATAGCCGTCATATGAAATACAAGATGGCAGGGAAGTTTAATGTAGAGCAGGAGTAACATAGTAGATGAGGTTGAAAAAAAAGACCACTGAGTTCAACCTATACAAATCTAATATTCTTACAATAAAGCTCCAGTTGAACTTAAAGGTACAGTCAACACCAGAATTTTTGGCAGGGGGCGGGATTGCACGCGAGCGCAAAATTGCGCTCGTGTACAATGTTAATTACCTGCGGGTAATTGCGCCCCGCCACAGGCGAGCTGAGGCGTACAGGGGCGCGGGTTGATAAATCTAGCCCTAAGTGAACAATATGAGACAGACTTATGAATGGAGATGGAGAAGAATGGGCAAGTTTGTGGGCGGTTTCATTTGCCAGCTTGGAACATGATTGAACAATAGTTTTTATCAAGTTATCTGTAAGGAAAGGGGAATTCCGTGGACACTGATGTGTATACTACGCATGATGAAGCATATTGAAACTCTTAGTATAGATGATGGCATGGAATTGTGCTCTGTACCGCTGCTGCTGTGCTGAGAATGACTGCTGCTACTATCCTGCCTCCAGCAGTCCTTTGCATTTTATTTACATTGCTAATAATTTGTGCATTGTTGTGATAGTCATCGACATGCATGGTGATGTCAAATGCAATGGAAAGATACTTAATGGCAGGGGCACTCATTTTTCTTTATATGGGGACAGGGACTATTGTGGAGTACTTTTCCATTCTCTTCTTTGCTTAGAGGCAACCCTCCCTTGTTTGAAAGCAGTACATTCTCTACATGCCATTCTAAGATGCTTATGATGGCCAGAAAAAATGTCAGTCACATACAACCCAAGACAACAGGGAGGTTTAGTGAAGCAGGCAACCCTCGGGAAAATAGCCGTCATATGAAATACAAGATGGCAGGGAAGTTTAATGTAGAGCAGGAGTAACATAGTAGATGAGGTTGAAAAAAAAGACCACTGAGTTCAACCTATACAAATCTAATATTCTTACAATAAAGCTCCAGTTGAACTTAAAGGTACAGTCAACACCAGAATTTTTGTTGTTTTAAAAGATAGATAATCCCTTAATTAATCAATACCCAGTTTTACACAGCCAACACAGTTATAATAATAATAATAATAATAATAATAATAATACACATTTTACTTCTGTAATTACCTTGAATCTAAACCTCTGCAAACTGCCCCCTTATTTCAGTTCTTTTGACAGACTTGCATTCTAGCCAATCAGTGCTCACTTCTTGGTAAATTCATGAGCTCAATGTTATCAATATGAAACACATGAACTAATGCCATCTAGAGTGTGTCAATGCATTTAGATTAGAGGCGGCCTTCAAGGTCTAAGAAATTAGCACATGAACCTCCTAGGTTTAGCTTTCAACTAAGAATACCAAGAGAACAAAGCAAATTGGTGATAAAAGTAAATTGTAAAGTTGTTTAAACTTACATGCCCTATTTGAGTTTTTTTTTTAACTTAACTGTCCCTTTAAACTAATCCCATTAAAAGGTCAACCATTTAACACAAACAATCATATCCCTACATTCGGTTTCTAGCCAGAAATGTATCCAAACCATTTTTAAATGCATCTAAGGTATAGGCATTCACTACCTCCTCAGCTAATGAGTTCCACAATTTTATTGTTCTTACAGTGAAAAACACTTTTCCGTGGCTGGAGATGAAATATCTTTTCCTCCAGCCTTAAAGGGACAGTTTATTCAAAAATGTTCTCTTCTTTAATTTGTTCCCAATTATCCACTTTACCTGCTGGAGTGTAATAAATTGTTTGCAAGTATTTCCATTACTCTTATATTGGCATTTGAAATAGTTTATTTAGCCTGTGGTATCCCCACCCATCCTGAAAGTTTTTGGCCTCAAGGCCAAGCTGTGTTAACACAGCCAGTAGAAGAAATTACACTTCAAGTGGGTTATAGAAGAGATAAGGTAATAAAATGTTAATTTTCCATTGTTTTCTCCAAGTATTGGTGATTGGTTTATGGACAGATATAAGATAAAGAAGCAGGTATATGTACACAATTTGATAAAGTAATGAGATCTGATTATACCTACTAGCTCAACCTATTTTATTAGGTTGTGGCTTCAAAACGCAAAATCATCTAATTCGTATACACAATTACGCCGTAAAAAAGCAAATCTCATACATTTATACTCTGCAGCTTGTAAAAAAAATAATTGGAAACACATTAAGGGAAAAACAATTTTATAGTATACTGTCCCTTTAAATTGTGACCTCTTGTCACAAAAATTTTCTTGGAATAAATAGAGCTTCTGCCATCTCCGTATATGGGCCTTGAATATATTTATATAAAGTAATCATGTCACCTCTCAAGCGCCTTTTTTCTAGAGAAAACAGACCTAGTTTGGCTAACTCCATAACTTAAATTCTCCATTCCCCTTATTAGCTTTGTGGCCCATCTCTGAACTTTTTTGGGGTAGACAAATCTATTTAAAATTTAAGAGCTAGTAGGAATATTTAGGAGCTAGACAGTGGCATTTGTATATAGATATATAGAAAACAACTCAAATAGTTAGGAGCCAGGGGTAAAATTGTAGGAGCCAGTGGCTTTATGGCTCCTGGGTTTGTCGAGCCCTGACTGTAGGGGCAACATGCTTCACTAAACCTCCCTGATGCCTATCACATACATGTATTTTAATTTTGAACGGAAGCATTTTTGCAATGCACATTTTTTTGGCAAAAATAATTCTATTAAAAGCACATATTGTTTCTTTGTCTACATATGCGCTCTTAAGCATAACTCTTGCTCAGAAAGCTGGTGGTGGTGTAAAACAACAGGGATTTAAAGGGACAGTAAAGACAGAGTTTATTATAAATGTTTAGTTATGATTAGTAAAACAAGATTGCAATATACATTCATTATTTATTCTGCCCCCTTTTCATGTAAATGGGGCCTGGAACTTGTGAATTTTCAAATTCCCTGCAGAATTCTCAAGGCTTACCTTGTCTCCTCAATTTTCTTTAGCTGATAACAACTACAAAACAATGCACTTGATACGAACCTTATGACCCATAGCTAGCCTTCCTGTCTGAAGACTTAAAGGACCAGTCAACACAGTAGATTTGCATAATCAACAAATGCAAGATAACAAGACAATGCAATAGCACTTAGTCTGAACTTCAAATGAGTAGTAGATTTTTTTTTCTGACCATTTTAAAAGTTTTATGTATTTTTCCACTCCCCCTGTACCATGTGACAGCCATCAGCCATTCACAAATGCATACACACTTATTCTTGCACATGCTCAGTAGGAGCTGGCGACTCAAAAAGTTTAAATATAAAAGACTCTGCACATTTTGTTAATGGAAGTAAATTGGAAAGTTGTTTAAAACGGCATGCTCTATCTGAATAATGAAAGTTTAATTTTGATTGAGTGTCCCTTTAAGCCCAGTTTGGCATTATTTGTACCCTATGATTACTATTGTTTCATTTGAAATCACTTGCAGCATAATAGGAATTAAAGTTTTAATTTGTGATGCAGTGTTTAAATGTAGGATTTAAAATGTGCATGGCCTTTTAATCAAATGGCATTATTTTGGTAAGCTAATGGGGCAACACCATAGCTCATAAATCGTGGTGCCATCAAGTTAACCTGGCGGCGTGGAGTGGTCCTGCCATTTTTTTTTTATCATTTTCAAGGATCAGTACAGATTTAGGTTGTTTGCAGTTCTGTTATTTCTTTAGTATCCAGTAGATAACGTTTGTAAAGCAAAATAGTCTAAAGTAATCAGCAATATCTACTTGTCTGGTTTTGGCTCTGATACATATTTTAATTTGTTTACATAGTTGTGGTTTCTTGGCATTGTTATTGGGTTGTGAATGTACATTACACATCTACTGGCATTTTTTGGGGAACTGTGATCTAAATTTATTATTTTTGGACCAGGGGAAATAAACATTATTTAGACATTTCTGGCCATTAAGAGCTTCTGCTTTTATCTGAGCTATTGATTAAAAAGCTATGCAGGAGTGCCTCGGAGATCTAATTACAACCCACATATGCCTGATAGCTTTGCAGTTCTGGTGTGATTAAAGGATGTGGTTTTTCAAATCTATATCAAACCCAATAAGTGTTGAAAAAATGTTTGTACACTGCATTTTTTCTGTTTGCTCTTTTTTTAGAGTAATTGTTCTTACTAAGAAAAAAATTAATTATAGAAAGATGAAAATGTCAGTGGTATGCAATGAAAGTAGAGCACCTGACTGCCAATCAATATAACACAAACGATGTGAAGGTCAGAAGGAACTAACAATCTTCATATCATTTCATGATATAATTGTCAAGACTAGTCTGCAAAAATAAGATATCTTGCAATAACGTTTGTAAAGTCTTTGATAAAGTATGTTTGTTTCACTGATTACAGATGCCTTGTTTAAACAATGCTTTATAACCTGTTTACTGTATCCAGATTATTTAAATATCATCTATATTAAAGTTGATCTAAACATTTCAATTGACACTCATTCTTTCTTTTTCTTTTCAAGGTGGCCTTGGAGAACACAATCTATCAAAAAAATCTGTAGCTCTCTATCAGCTTATCGAGAAGATAAGAAGATTTGGCTCTGGTAGTTTAACTGTTTATGCAAGCTATTAAAAGCACTATCAAATAACTAATCTTATAGCATCAATATCATTTATTCCAAACAAAATGTGTATAGTCTACAAACCGTATCTGTCTCTCTGGAATTGAATAGTTGTATAAATTAAAAATGAAGAAATATGTTTGAGTATTTATTTCATAGGCATACATTAAACTAAAACTAAACTGTAGATCCACACAAGTCAGCTATTAACTAAAACGCCCAAATATTTTTTAATGAGTATCAAGTATCAAGCTAGTTGTCCTCTAATTTGTAAAAAAAAATGTTTTAACAATATCTATTTATCTTTAAACATTAGGTCAATGTTTCATTTTATAATTTTCAGTAGTCTGAGCATTGTATTCTATACTTTATATTTCATTGTAGGCTTTGACCATAAAAATGCAACAGCTGAAAAATTAAATATCAAGACCTCAGGGAAAAAAAGTGTGAAAACTCGAATTCCCAGAGCTGCTACATCTCGAACAGAAAGAATATGGCCTGGAGGAGTCATTCCATATGTTATTGGGGGAAACTTTACTGGTAAGATACACATCAACCTTATAAGCTTTGTATAAATGTCACATTTTCCCCAAAATGCAAGTAAACTTTCACAGCGTAGTTTCTGCCTTTGGAAAACTTTCTGGGTGGTATCCGTGCTAATGTTGTGCTGCTATAACATCACTGTAGAATCAGAAGATGCATGGTTGATGGCTTAAATATATGGTAGGTAAATGTGTATGTTTTAGACATGAAAGAACAGTATGTAGTTTCAATATAGGTAATATATTTAATGATGCCTGTGCTGCCAACACATTTCTTCACATTTATAAATATTTGGCAAGTTCTTTTGACATAAGAAAATTGAAGGGAAAAACATAAAAAATAGCTGAAAATCCTTTGTAACAGATTTGTTAAAAAAATATACTCAAAATAAAATCTTTCATATACATATAACCATCTAAAAGGCTTATGAGCCCCTTTTGTGCAAGGTTTTTATGATAAAAATAAAAATATGACAAGTCATTACTTGCTTGAGATAATATAGGGAATTAGGAGTTTCTTCAGATACTATTTGAAAATGTATGGCAAAAATACAACTGAAGGAGAGTGGGAAAGCTACAATGGGCAACATGTATCATCGTTGCAGGCAGACAGGGTCACAAGTAGTGAACCTGCCCGCCTATAATCGTCCCTTGCAATGCGCAAGAGGTTTCTTGTCCAATTCCGCCTCTTCTCCTGCACAACCAATTGCTCATAAGAGCAGGACATTTCAATCACCCCGAATGAGCAAGGTGGCAGAGAGGCAAAATAAGCAGTTTCTGCTTTTGTCTGCTCCGCATAGCTAAAAAAGTTGTGAATGCAGCTTCATAAATATACCCCAATGTTGTGCTTTAAACCATAGAATCTATGAAACTCATCAGTCTCAGATAAGAGTGTTATTGATTGATAAAAGCTCACACCTTAAAAATAAATAGTAATTTCCTGTAACCTCATTATAAAGTATATTTATTGGTTTTGTTGTACTCGCTAAGCACATTTCTGTAAATGGGACTGACAGGAAACAAAAATAGCTGTTTCAAAATCTACCATGTTTTATTTTTACCTGAGTTATCTTAAGCTATCGGCAGTGAAAGTTATTACTATAATAAAGTGTGTTTATATGACATGTTGATGTATAGATTATTATAATAATAAAGATATGAACCTGCCAAATGTGCAGTGGCCTGTCTTTTTTTCCACAGGTTAAACTGAGCCTGGATTCCTTGGGACAGAATACTCCGAGGCAGTGATAATCAACCTTTTTTTTTTTTTTTTACAAAAACAAAATGATAAATGTAGACAATCAATTGTTTGTTCAATATAATCATTTAGCTGAGGTGTCTAAGCCCAAACTGAAATAAAGCAAGCACTGATGGATAGTTACTATGTTAAAGATATGGTATAAGGGAAAAAACAAACACATATTATTATGGATCAATAGACAGACATTATTGTAACATAAGCTTAATTTCCACTTTTATCTCTGGTTTAGTTCAGTTCTTCTCTTTCAAATATAAACCTCAACAGTTTATATTATTAGATTTCTTTTTTACTGTAAAGTAAGTAGCCTGTAAAGGAAGTTATGGAAAATATTGATAGAAACGTGGAAATAGGGGTATGACTCAAGCGATGTTCTCAACGACACTATACTATCCAACGAAATACAGGAAGGAAACAGAGAAAAAGAAAGATAATTTGAGAACTAAAGGTTATAGGCTGACACTGTCAGAGGCTAATACAATTATTACAGAACTTGATAGTTAAAGGGAGTCAAACCCATATTAGTAATGTTTCAAATACAATTCAAAATTTTCTATATCATATCCTAATTATTTTTAAGCTAAACCAAATAGAAATGAAAATATATAGCCTTCCCTATTTTTGGCTACATGGTGTTATAGTATGTGGCAACTACATAAATAACTTTAACTTTATTAGGTTTCTTTGCCATGTTCTACACCAAGCCCAGTATTCAACATGTTATCACATGGAGATTGTAACAGGAAACACAGGATATAGGTTTTGTCAATAACCTAAATGTATACTTTGGCATTTTAAATGGACACAAAACTCAAAATTGTTCTTTCATTATTTAGATTTAGTGCATACAGTGTTAAACAACTTTCCAATGTACTTCTATCATCTAATTTGCTTTGTTCTCTTGGGATCATTTGTTAAAAAGCATACCTAGGTAGGCTCAGGAGCTGGGCTTAGTGGTGACACACATATGTCTCATGTCATTGGCTTATAGATGTGTTCAGCTAGCTCACAGTAGTGTATTGCTGCCCCATTAATAAAGGATAGCAAGAGAATGAAGCAAAATGGATAACTGAAGTAAAATGGAAAGTTGTTTAAAAATAAATGCTCTATCAGAATCATGAAATAAATATTTTGGATTTCATATCCCTTTTATTCTTCTTTAATATCAGTCTAGTTAATAAAATTCCCTTTTGAATATAAATTAAAAAATGCAACCTTTGTTTTTTTCTGGTTTAAATACAAACTATAATGGTTACCATACTCTTACAAATAAACAGTAATTTAACAGGTATTTGTCAGTAATATGAGTGATTATGTACTGATAGTATTTATTTATTTTGTTATACCAAGTGATACGCCAAGTAACAGACTGAAATAATGTCTTGGCTTCCTGTGGTTTGAGAATACATAATACGTTACAAATATTTGTGGTTCAACTTTTTAAAAATTGTGCATTTTGTTTCTTTATGCATTTCCTCTAGGCAGCCAGAGAGCGATGTTCAAACAGGCCATGAGGCACTGGGAAAAACACACGTGTGTGACGTTTATAGAACGTGCTGAAGAAGAAAGCTACATTGTGTTTACATACAGGCCTTGCGGGTAAGTATATATGGATGGATACTATTTACTTATTTATATGCTAAGAATTGTAAAACATTTTCAGTTGCCCCATCAACTATTCGTAAATGGTAGACAACTGATACTGCTGTATTAGTCTCAATTCAGATTATAAACAGAAAGTTGGTGAACACTGAAAAAGAATACACATACAGGTATATCAAATCGTTGCCTTCTAAAAAGTGGACATAACAATTATAAATCCAAGAAGTCAGTGCCACTCACTCCTAGATATTCGAAGTTGATAATATCAGTCAACTGGAACTGATAATGCTAACTTAAATGGACAGTCTACTTGATTAGATTACGCCATTACTACCCATTCCCCAGCTTTGCACAGCCAACATTGTTATATTAAAGGGCCAGTGTGCATAAAAACATTCTAAATGTTATATAAAACATTGTAGCAAACAAACAAAAGGAAAGCAAACAGGGATGTATCAACAAAAGTCAGAATAGGCAAATATGACTTTAAATGTAACAAGTATTCAGAAGGAGCCTCTAGCCAGAGTTCATGCAGAAAATATATGTGATGCAGTCAGCAAATGTTCTCAGTAATTCAAAGGGCTTACCCTGCGGCCGTCCAAGGCTTCTCGCAATTTGCTGCCCAGACGTGGGCGTAGAAGAAATGTGCTGCCGTCAAACACTTGTACTTATTCAGAGGCTCTGAGCAATATGAATTCCGTTGCCGCCTGAGGACACAACCGGATCGTACCGGGTCCTACAAAAATAGCGGATAGTGTCACTGATGCGTCTCCCTCCTGCAGTACTGTGCCTCATACAAGGTGGATCTCTTGCGTAAACCACATCAGAGCCGGGCATTCAAAGCCGCTCACTGTACCGCCAAGTCGTGGGCGTGTCGTAGGTAGGGCAGGTTCCACTAATCCTAGAAGGCAGTCTGTAGGGGATGGTCTCTGTGTGCAATGGGAGCCTCTGAAAGGGATTCCAGGCTAGAAGGCTCTACTCCCGGCAGGGGTAGACAAGCTCAGTTGCTGGACAAAATAGACATGAGCTGAAAAGAGGAGACTGAGCAAGTCCTTAATAAAACGTAACATTTATTTCACCCTTGTGGGTATTATTAAAAAAACTCCATAGTAACTCCACCACATAAAAAAAAAACAGTTCGACACAACAAGTTAGAATACAGCTGTGTTAAGCATACGCGTTTCAGCAGAAGCCGTAGTGATGGCTATGACTACAGCTTCTGCTGAAACGCGTATGCTTAACACAGCTGTATTCTAACTTGTTGTATCAAACTGTTTTTTTATGTGGTGGAGTTACTATGGAGTTTTTTTAATAATACCCACAAGGGGGAAATAAATGTTAAGTTTTATTAAGGACTTGCTCAGTCTCCTCTTTTCAGCTCATATAAAACATTGTTACAGATTTAAATAACTGATCACATAAGCAAGCAAGTGATAAGCACTCGAAAAGAAGATTTTAAAGGTTTACCTTCTTATTCCAGCATGTGTTTGACGCCATAATGGGCCGCCCTTAGCATGCCTGCTCCACTCCTCACCAATCACGTATAGTTATTGAAATTAGCATTACACACACCCAAATAGTAACACACAAGTGCCAGTGTCTAAGTGTCCGCGTGCTTTTGTGCATAATAACACGATCAGAGCATCCTCTCGCATGCGCTAGTATGTAGTCTTATACGATCCACAACGAGTGTCCCAGACAAACTAATATTTTACATTATCTCCTTACAACTTCTGTGTTTGGAATGGTGCCCTGTGAAATGAAACACAGACTAATATGGCAAGGCACCCATCTCAAACAACACTAACCATAGTTTGATACCCCCAGCACATATTCTATTTAACCCCATTAGTTAAAAATGAACCTCTATAATGCTTTGATATTTCCCCTCCTCTGTCAACACTACTATAGTCATGCAGAGCACAGTGTGAATCCGCCCCTCTGCCTTCCTATGCAACACTAACATTTTCTGCTAGCGGTCCTTTCCGTAAATGAGCTTTTATGTGTGCTCGTCACAGATTTTACAAGACTGATGATGCAATTGGGGAATCCTGCACATTCTTACTTGCATCTGGCATGTCAGGAGCGAACATTGCTCTGGAATGAGAATGCTTACAAACGTATACATACAAGGATACAGGGTTTGGTAAGAAGCTTCAAAATTGGACAGTTTACTTATAAAATAAAAATTATACAAGATGTTGGTAGAGATCTGACACAGTGCAAGTACTTTTATGTGTCACTTACAAACAATTGAATGGTTTTTATTTTCAGTGTTAAAGGGACAGTCTACTTGAAAATGTTTATTCTATAAAAAGATAGATAATGTCTTTATTACCCATTCCCCAGTTTTGCATAACCAACACTGTTATATAAATATACTTTTTACCTCTGTGATTACCTTGTATCTAAGCCTCAGCATTGTCTGATATAAGAAACAGGCAGCGATTCAGAGGTTTAGAAGTTATGTAGCATATTAATATAACAATGTTGGATGTGCAAAGCTGGAGATGGAGAATGGGTAGTAAAGGTGTTATCTATCTTTTTCAACAATACACATTTTCAATTAGACTGATATAGAACCTTTAAACCTCTAAGTGTCTGACTGTTTCTTAGCCTCTGCAGCCCACCTCTTATCTGAGTGCATTAACTGAATTTTATCAGCTTTTCACAGCTAGACAGTGCTACTTCATGTGTGCCATATAGATAACATTGTGCTCAATCCTGTGGAGTTATTTATGGAGAAGCCCTAATTGACTATAATGCAAGTTTGTAAATAGCATTGAGATAAGGGTCAGTCTGCAGATAATTATATACAAGGTAATCACAGAGGTAAAACGTATTACAATATAACAGTGTTGGTTATGCAAAACTGGGGAATGGGTAATAAATCTGTTTTTAAACAATAACATTTTTTGATAGACCCCTATACTGATACTAATAAAAGTATGGATAGTTTATACCAGCACATAAATTGTCTGTATGAAACATGCAATATTATGTACAGTTCTTGAAAGATGCCTTGAATTCCAGCGTATCTATATTTACACCACTCAAAGCAATAGTTCCTATGTTTTTGGAAATTGTCCTGGTCAGATGCCTAGACAGTAGCACCTTACCCAATAATTTAATAAATAGGAACTGCAGTGGATCTGAGAAGAGTGTCATATGTCTCAAATGTGCTGATTAAAAAGAAAATAAATGTATTTATGTAACAAATACTATGTAGTTAAAAGGTAATAGTGATAGCATTTTTCAAAATGTATAAAATTATATATTTGTAGTTTCGTTGTAATATATATTTTATAAATATCTTTATGTACTATTGAATGAAAAAAATAGATATAAAATGTCAGTTTTGTTAAAATATCTTGTTATGCCTTAGATTAATTTACATTTAGAGGTTTTTAGCAAGTTTACGTGTTGCTCTCTCATATGCATATAATAAAAGAATGTTTGATTAAAATGCTTTATTAACATAAACAAAAATGTATTATAGTTTAAAAACTCTTCATTTCAAAAGGTTACAAATCTTTAAAATGATCCGCAACATATATATTTAGGAATTTATAAAATAATTTATTCCCAATTCTTGTTGCTATGATACCGTTTAAAACTCTCTAACAGATGCAGTTTGAAATGACACCGAATAAATTATTCCAGATCCTTTTTTATTTGTATCACAACCAGTTTTATAAAAAAAAATTGTTTTCCGTTGTTACACAACTATTTCTTATTTATTTAACAGGTGCTGCTCATATGTGGGTCGAAGAGGAAATGGACCCCAAGCAATATCCATTGGCAAAAACTGTGATAAATTTGGAATAGTTGTTCATGAGCTAGGCCATGTCATTGGTTTCTGGCATGAGCATACTCGACCAGATAGAGATGATCATGTCACTATTATCAGGGAAAACATTCAACCAGGTAAACTCATGTAAAGATTTTAGAAAGATTTCTAAAAGAGACTTTAAAAAAGTTTAATTTTTTTTTTTTTTTTTTTTTTTTTTTAATCTTATTTTAATTGCACAAAGTATGGTGTTATTTAAAGGGACATGATACCCAAATGTTGAAGCACTTGAAAGTGATGCAGTGTAGCTGTAAAAAGCTGACAAGAAAATATCACCTGAACATCTTTGTGCAAAAAAGGAGGGTATTTTATCCTCAAAATTTCCTTAGTAGCCACATCCCATTGTAAATTGATTTTAAGCAGTCAATCAGAATGCTAGTCCCAGGACTTGCAAGAGAGCGTGCATCTGGCATGTGCTGGCACAGTCATGTTATTTCCCTCCTCTGTTTAAGAAAGTTTTCTATTAAATCTTGCGAGATTTCAGTAAAATCTCATGAGATCACAGTAAAGCAAAGCATGACCTCAGCCCTGCTTATGCTGATTGGCTATTTTTTTTCCCCAACCTGCAGCTGGACAGTAGCTGAAGGATAACAGTTCACTGAGCACTTACTATTGTGAGCTGAAGTAATTTTGAGGTAAACCTTCTTCTTTTTTCATATAGAGATGTTTATGTTATATTTTCTTATCCAAAGTAATTCAGCACCTGTGTAGTGTGCTTACTGCTAGGCCTCACACCAAAGCCCCATAGCATCTAGAAAATCAGAAGCAGCAGCACCACTCAAAATAAAAACAGCAACGTTTCGGACACAATAGTCCTTAATCGTGCATACATTGTTACAGATGTGGCAGACTTAAATACCTCATAAAACCCCACCCCCTCTGATATCACAGAACAATCCAAAATCAAGTGCAAAAAATTCTTATTCCTTTCTTAAACGTAGAGTGCTTACTATAAGTACATAGGTAAAACCATCTCTGTTTGAGCCTTCTGTCTCTATCACCCCCTCATCTATCTATTGGTATATACTCAATTATCAGGAATCTCAGTTTACTCCTTAAGGAGGCCAGGCATTCTGTGAGTCAAATGAGATTCCAGATAATTGAGTATATACCAATAGATAGACGAGGGGGTGATAGAGACAGAAGGCTCAAACAGAGAGAGACCTTTTGGATCTTTCACCTGGAGAGTAGGATACCAAGTAGGGGATGAACAAAGAATGGGATTTATCCCTCTTTTTGTAAAAATGTGTACATATAAACATTTATAGCTGTGTTATTGAAAATGATTTGTGAAATATTGCAAAAAACTAAAGATTACTATGATGGTTTTACCTATGTGTTTATAGTAAGCACTGTACGTTTAAGAAAGGAATAAGAATGTTTTGCACTTGATTTTGGATTGCTCTGTGATATCAAATGGGGTGGGGTTTATGAGGAATTTAAGTCCGCCACTTCTGTAACAATTTATGTATGATTAAGGACTATTGTGTCCAAACCTTGCTGTTTATTTTGATGCACTCTCAATAAAATTGGAGTTCTTTTCTAAGTGGTGCTGCTGCTTCTGATTTTCTACATGTTATATTTTCTTGTCAGCTTTTTACATTTATACTGCATCACTGCAGGAGCAGTTTTTTCCGTACCCCACAAATGTCTACAAATGCAAGTTACTCAGGTATATACAATGCCTTGGCTGTAGGTATAGATATTTACTCACAGCTTCCACATTGGTTATACCCGACTAAGTTACAGGTGCTGTTTTTGTGGCTCATTATATGTGTCTGTATGACAACAGTGCATGAATATTTCTAAAAGGTAGGCAGTACAGATAACATTCAAAAATAAATATCCAACAATAATTTTTAAATCACTTTTATTTCTCCTAAAAAAAAAGATAATGTATTCCTACATATTTAATTGATTAATTCCTATAATACGTTGGTATACTTGGCTCTGCAACTCTATTTCTAGATCACTTTGCCGCCTGGCTACCTTACTTCCTTTTCTTGGATACCCCTGCCTTCATTCTCGGTGACTTCAACCTCCCTGTTGATGATCCCACTGCCTCCACTGCAAAACAACTTCTGCAACTCACTTCCTCTTTTAGCCTGTCACAATGGACTGACTCTCCCACTCACAAAGATGGTCACTCCCTTGATCTGATTTTCAGCTATCTCAAACTTCACAAACTCACCTTTTCCTCTTTCTGACCATCACCTCCTCACTTGTAACATCACCTCCCTCCTTCTACCCCTCAGAGTAAACTTCACAGAAGTATCAAGTCACTATATCAGCAACAGCTCTCTAGCTCTCTTAACCCTCTTCTCTCTTCCATCCCCTCTTTTTCCTGTCCTGATTAAGCTATCTGCCAATATAACTTCACCCTTACATCGGTCCTTGATAATCTGGCCCCACATACCATAGCTCGGAAAACATACACTCATCCTCAGCCCTGGCATACTCCTCTGACACGGTACCTACGTAGATGTTCCCGTACTGCTGAGTGACACTGGAGGAAATCTCGGAGTTCTGCTGACTTTCTTCACTATAAATCCATCTTGAACTCTTACTACTCTGCCCTTAATCTATATAAGCAACATTGCTTCGCCACTCTTATCTCTACTCTTTCTTCAAATCCAAAATGTCTGTTCTCCACATTCAATACTCTTCTCCGCCCACCCCCACCTCCCACCACAACTTTTCTCTCAGCTCAAGATTTTGCCAGCTACTTCAACAACAAAATCAACTCCATCAGAAATGAAATCAGCTCTCAACATACTATCAGTCTCCCACCCCCTCAAAATCTTACAATTATCCAAAACCCACATTGCCATAAATTTAGCTCTTTTGCCCCTGTTACAGAGGAAGACGTTCTGCCCTTATACTATCCTCTCACCTCACTACCTGTCTCCTCAACCCCATCGCATCACAACTACTCCCTCTCTTCTACCCTTACCCCTATACTCACACACATCTTCAACCTCTCCCTCAGCACTGGTATAGGTCCCACATCTCCTAAACATGCATTAGTCACACCTATCCTCAAAAAACCTTGATCCCCATCCAACTACCGCCCTATTTCCCTACTCCCTCTTGCCTCAAAGCTTCTTGAAAAGCTAGTATATGCACGTCTATCCCATTTCCTTACATTAAACTCCATCCTTGATCCACTGCAATCTGTATTTTGCCCCCTTCACTCAACAGAGACAGCAATTGTTAAGGTTATCAATGACCTACTTACAGCAAAATCCAAAGGCCTCTTCTCTCTACTTATCCTCCTTGATCTGTCTGCAGCCTTTGATACTATCGACCACCCTCTCTTGCTCCATACCCTCCAAACCTTTGGCATCTGTGACACGGCTCTCTCTTGGTTCTCTTCCTATCTATCTAACCGTCCCTTTAGTGTAACCTTCTCCGGGGCATCCTCTGCTCCATTACCTCTTTCTGTTGGGGTACCGCAAGGCTCTGTCCTCGGTCCCCTTCTCTTCTCAATCTACATGTCCTCATTAGGTTCCTTAATAAAGTCCCACATGTTTCACTATCATCTGTATGTGGATGATACCCAAATCTACCTCTCTGCACCAGAACTATCTCCTTCCTTGCTAACCCATGTCACTGTCTCTCTCATATCTCATCTTGGATGTCCTCTCACTTCCTCAAGCTAGATCTATCCAAAAATGAGCTCCTTATTTTCTCCACTTCTTTCAAAATTTCCACACCCCATGTCTCTAGAACTGTTGATAACTCCATCATTACCCCAACCTCACATGCCCGATGTCTTGGGGTCACACTTGACTCAGCTCTTTCTTTCACTCCTCACATTCAGTCCTTTGCCAAAGCCTGCCGCTTCCACCTTAAAAACATTGCTAAAATCAGACATTTCCTTACACAAGACACAACTAAGATTTTAATCCACTCTCTCATCCTTTCCCGCCTCAACTACTGCAACTCCATCCTCTCTGGTCTCCCTAGCTGCCGCCTAGCTCCTTTACAATCCATAATGAATGCCTCTGCCAGGCTCATCTTCCTTACACGCCACTCTTCATCTGTTGCACCTCTCTGCCAATCCCTTCTCTGGCTTCCTCTTGCCTCCAGGATTAAACACAAAATTCACACTCTGACTTATAAAGCCCTCAATTGCATTGCTCCCCCCTACATCTTAGACCTTGTCTTCAGATACTCTCCCTCCCGACCCCTTCGTTCCGCTCATGATCTCTTACTCTCCTCCTCTCTTGTTACCTACTCACATTCTGGTTTATAAGATTTCTCCAGACTTACTCCCATCTTATGGAACTCTCTCTGCCTCGCTCCACAGGACTCTCCGCTACTTTTAAAAGCTTCAAGTGCTCCCTGAAGACTCTACTATTCAGGGACGCATACAACCTGCACTAACGTTCCTATCTCCACTGCTATCCCCTTAAACCCCATAGCATGTACGCCTATGAGCCCAGCTGTTTGTAGTCCACCTTCATAAGTGCCAACTGCAACAGTGCAACTCTCGGCAGGACCCTCTACCAATTTGATCCCTGTAATTGTTTTTATATACCACCTATGTTCATAGCACTGCGGAACCTGTTAGCTCTCTATAAATACCTGATAATAATAAAAAAATATAACAAAATGTGTAAAGTAGAGCTATCCAATTCTAAAATGTGTTGCTTTGTATCTTTATACATTTAAAAGCTAATTGGTAGCTTAATTGACTTGCATGTCTAGTACTGTTGTAACTCTCAGCTTTTTTTAATCTTATAGGTCAGGAATACAACTTCCTCAAAATGGAGCCAGGAGAAGTGAATTCACTAGGGGAATCGTATGATTTTGACAGCATCATGCATTATGCAAGGAACACCTTCTCAAGGTTGGAATCTCAGGTTATAATTTTTGACTTTTAATTCCATTTTCTTTATAAACTATTAGTAATAGTTACTTATTGACTATATTGATCCATATAAGCCATTTGGGTATAGCCTTGCTTAAAATGGAAAAACATTGTTCCATACATGTGGGTCTCAGGTTTTAGGAAAAATTAACCCTAAACATTTTCACTGGATGTTTTTTTGACCAGCCGCCAAGCTTTATTTGGGGGGCTAATATATTTCTACTATAAAGGGACAGTACAGTCAAAATCAAACTTTCACAGTTCAGATAGAGCATGTGATCTCAACTTTCCAATTTACTTTTATTATCAAATTTGCTTATTTTCTGTTGATATTCTTTGTTGAAGAGTAAAGACCTCGGTAGGTTGATAGGAGCTTAGGAGCGTACATGTGTCTTTAGTAGTCTATGGTAGCAGTGTTTGCAACTATTTATAACATTGCTATAAACAATGTTGCACTTCTGCCAGATGGCTAGAGACACGTGCACGCTCATAACAGAAGTAAATTGGAAAGCTCATTAAAATGTCATGCTCTGTCTGTCCAATCCATTTGTTTAATTTTGACTTTACTGTCCTTTTAAGGTGGAACCCCCACGGAAATATTCATGGGCTTCTGTACTAAGCTGAGTTTCACACTGCAGTATATATTATTAAAAAACGTACCCATTAAAGAATAAATTCTATTTCAAGGGGTATGTTGTGTGCTTTTTAAGCTTATCTTGTTTTTTTTGTTAATGTATTTTTGAGAAAGAGTAATGCATTTTCAAATTATTTTAATGCCCCTTAAAGGGATATGAAATGCAAAAATAACTATGTGGCAGGAAATAGTGCTGCTATATAGTGCTCTTAATAATGTATAACATTCTTGTATAATTGCTGCCATATAGTGCTTCAGACACATGCACGCTTCTGGGCTTACGCCCCTGCTTTACAACAAAAGATACCAAGAGAGTGAAGAAAATTTGATAATAGACGTAAATTACAAAGTTGTTTGAAATTATATGCTTTGTCTGAATTATGAAAAAAAAACTTTGGGTTTCATGTCCCTTTAAGATAGAATATTTTCTGTCTCTCTTTATTTGACTGCATCTCTGGTAATGCTGGGGAGCAGATGGGGTCCGGAATTATCTGCTCTTACATAATTCATTTCTAAAGACCCTTTCTAAGCTTTTGAGAAATGCAATTACGGTAATCTGTATAATGCTTTGGACTATAGAAGACTATATATGTAGTGCTGATAAGAGCTGAGTATTAACTGATACACATAGTTCAGTGGAGTATATTTGGATTAGACTTCACATGGGTAATACAATTTGACAAAATAATGAAAGGGCAATTTCAGGAGTGTTCCTATATTCTTTGAAATGTTTTAAAAGCCTATGGACAGTGCTATAGAAGTCTCTTTTTCATTAGTTGCATAAGCAGTAATCAGGCCTTTGAATCTAACTAAAACCCTATTAAAATTGCAGGCTTAGCACTCATTTAGACCCCACCCTAGAGATGTTTCATCTTCTCTACCAATTATAAACTTCATATGATTTTAGATGAGTAATACTCAAACACAATAAACTGTGGTAATAGTAGACGGCGATCATAACTGTTTACCTTTACATGTCTTGACATTGTAAGTGATTTAAAAAGCTGTGTTCACTCTGTTAGCCTATTTTGTTTGCTAATATTTGATTTAATTTGTTTTACAGGGATAGTCATATTTGAAAAAAACAAACAAACTATATAATACTGGAGTGCATATTCAATATTAAATTGACAGATTTTTTTTGATAAAAAAACATGATTATGCCTATAGGAACAGTTAACACACATAATTTAATATTGAATATTGTGGGTTTTCCAGTTCTAAAAACTAAAGTGCACATAGACTTGACTAGACATTTCCTGCTCCATATCTGTCCCCTTTTGCAAACATAATAACAGTGGCTAGCTATGCCTTTTGCAGAATCAAGTCTGGATTGTTTTTTCTAGATAAAGCAAAGTGGATGGTGGATTTTTGCTATTGAAAAACTATTGCAGCAATGTCTTCAAACAAATCTCACACTTGCCTAATATGTTACCTTTTGCATTTGTGTGATAAATTATTGTAATTATAAGTTGTTTAATTTCCCATGATGCTCGGGTGCCAGTAATATCTCACGTAAGATCTGCCACACTTGAAATTCAGAACGTTAGCTGCTCTTGTTAACAGGATTAGAACTTCCCTGGAATCATTGCTTAAAAATACATTTTTACCATAATGAATCTATTTCTCAAATCATGTCTTGGAGAGCATTAGTTATGTTAACAATGAACTACTTGTATTTTACCTCACCTACCCAGTGCAATATTTATTTGCAGATTAAACAGATAGAAAGGTCATCGGTGCATTTCAATTTTAAATAGAATAATTTTGTTTCAGTGGCATATGCACATATGCTGTGAGTGCTCCATGCACCAGCACACTTTCTCAGAGTCAGCAGTGGTTTGTAAGTATTCACTGACGCAATGCACATCACCTACTCTCTAATTAGGCATGGCACTTTAATCCATATGCTCTAGTTACATATAGCATATGTGTTTATGTCCCTGAAACAGTCATAACTTTTTGTTATACTATAGAATATTGCAAAAAATATTCTGCTTAAAATTGAAAAGCATCCATGTACATTTTAATTATGGTTTTTTATCCCTTTAATTACTCAAAAAAATAAATATATATATATATATATATATATATATATATATATATATATATATATATATATATATATATATATATATAAATAAAAATAAACAGAACATATTCTATGTGAAGAACACTGTAATGTTAAATATTCATATTTCATGTCGGGTTAGCGCATTTGATTAAACTCAACCGGGTTTGTGCATGAGTAAGAATTTTTTTTTTTCTTTTGAATTTTCTCCCTCCATTGAAGTCTATGGGGGAATACGTCAATGAGTTTGCGGTATTCATAGTTCATTTTTTGCGTGCAGGGTTAGTGGTCGTGGAAAAAGTTTTTTCTTTCAACTTCTAGCTAATTTAACGTGTGAACAGGAGCTATAAATAGCACGCCACTTGTAATTTAGCCCTAAAAAGAGTTTTCCATTTTAGCCATTCTATACACTTAACAAAATTTATTTTTCCCCACCTTCCGCATATCCAGTTTACAATTACACAAGTTGGTGCGAAGGTTAAATAAGAAAGATAAGATCAAAAATAATAAACATCTTAAAACATTTTTTTAAATGTTTTGGAGAAGGCAAATGAAATTGCTTTAAATGAAGTTTGTCACCTACTGGGTTATGCCTCATTAATATTAAAGCCAGCATATAATTGCTGCTTACCACTAAAATAACTACATTAAAAAGCAATCAACCACTGTCAGTTTGTTAATGAAAAGCCTTTGTAGATCTGACCTTTCTCGATACAAATAGAACCTAAGATGTATTTTAAATTATTTTCTTAGTGTGTGTGTATGTATGTATGTATGTATGTATGTGTATATATGTATATATATATATATATATATATATATATATATATATATATATATATATATATACACATACACAAACATTTACATTTTTGTGTTTACATACAACTAATATTCAGATATAATTTCTATACAATATCTACAGTATCTGTTTTGTGTATATTTTACAGTTTACTGAGACTTTGTTTAGCAAATGCAATTTTTTAAAATAATGTCATGAATAATAGAACTGATGATTTTTTTTGTACCTGTGTGTTACTTTAGGGGTATGTTTTTGGATACCATTCTTCCTTCCCGTGATGAAAATGGATTGAGACCTCCAATTGGTCAACGTACTCGATTAAGTAAAGGAGATATTGCACAAGCCAGAAAGCTTTATAGATGTCCAGGTACAACACTGCAATATATGCCAGAAATACTACCAAGAATGGCTAATTTAAGGAACCTTTACTTCAATTTATTTTCTATGTTTCATCGAAATTAGGGTAAATTCATTTATTTTCTTTTAAAGAAAAATGGATGTTTATTTCCTAAATAAAACTACTTTTTTATGCTTGAGGACGTGTCCTTGTTCACCAACAGAGCGGTGGGGATTGTCTCTCTTAACCAGTAAGCAATCCATCCCTCATTAGGAACAAACTTACATCGTGATGTTCAGTATTAATTTGATTTATCCTTTTTTGTTATACAAAATAGATTTTGATACGTTTAACTGCTGTTCGTTTATATCCTGTTTTAAATGCAATGACCCTCCAAATGTTATGAAATTTGGCAGCATAGAATATTTTTTTTAAAGGTTGCTGAATTTAAACTGGAAACAAGAGAAAAAAAACTTTGGTGGAGTTACCCATGTGAGCATTGTAATATTTTATTGGCTTGAATAGCAGCGTTATTTGCTTATTTAATAAGCCTAGAATTGAAGCATGATACTACATGTTCATGTTCATTATTTACACAACATGTAAATCTATGTTTAGAAAGAATAGAATCCCCCAAAACATTCAATTTTGCTTTAACTCCAAAATAAATACTATGAGTAACATTTATTCTATTTCGGATTAATGCTGATGACTCTTATTTACACATTGTTCTTATGATAAATGTATAAAGACAAAGACCTTAGATGAGTAATGAAAAGCTCATAGTCACCTCTATGTTTTTAACCCTTGGTTAAACAGTTTAACTCTGCTTCCTGGATCATATAGACAACTCCCACAGCTTTATTGATGGAGAAGGATATGGATTTTTTTTCTCAAAAATCTTTATAGATTTTAAAATACACATTTTTTTAGTAAACAAAAGAATGACATATTGCAGTCAAGCATTGCTTATTAAATATAGTAAATATAATTCCATATTTTTATAATTGTCAAATATTAATGTTTGTATTGTTAGGGAATACTTGGCCTTTTATAGGTTCTGTATATAAAGTGTACTGCACAGCATATTTTATACAGCTTTGTGCATGTATTTAGTGATTATTTAGTTTGATCACAGTGCTGCCATCTTACCATATTGTGAACTATATCTCTAATTAAAGGGACAGTCTACTTTAACATTTTTATAGTTTAAAAAGATAGTTAATCCCTTTATTACCTATTCTCCACCTTTGCATAACCAGCACTGTTTTCTTAATATGCTTTTTACCTCTGATTACCTTGTATCTAAGCCTCAGACTGTCCCTTATCTCAGTGCTTTTTACAAGCTAGAGTTTTAGCCAATTGGAACAGGTTCCTGCATTACTCCACAGGAGTGAGCACAATGTTTATCTATATGACACACATAAACTAACACTGTCTGGCTGTGAAAAGCTCTCACCGTCATCATTTACTTCGGTTTCTTTCAGCTTGTGGAGAAACACTGCAAGAATCTACAGGTAACTTCTCATCGCCAGGATTTCCAAATGGTTATCCTTCATATACGCATTGTATATGGAGAATCTCTGTAACCCCAGGAGAAAAGGTACATATGCCAATATATTGAGGGATTGTTATATTTACCATGCTGTGCTATTTTATAACGTTAAAGAGAATAGTAACTTAAAAGGACATAAAAACCCTAAAATGTTCTTTTATGACTCAGATAAAGCATACACATTTCCAGTTTACTTCTATTAACTAATTTTCTTATGTTTTTTTGTATCATTTGTTGAAAATCCTACCTAGGTAGACTCAGGAGCTGGGGTCTAAATGCTGATTGGTGGCTGCTCATTTATTGTTCTCATTGGCGTACCAATGTGGTAAGCTAGCTCCCAGTAGTGCACTGCTGCTCCTTCAATAAAGGATACCAAGAAAATGAAGCAAAATTGATAATAGAAGTAAATAATAAAAAAATCATTACAATTGTATGCTCTATCTGAATTGGGGTCAATGTCCCTTTAAAGGGACAGTGCAAACTAATATCTCCCCCCCCCCCCCCTTAATATGTTTCCAATTATCCATTTTACCTTCTGGAGTGTATTAAATTGTTTACAACTTAGTTCTGGTTACACAAAAACCATGTAAACAATAAGAGTTGGTGTCAGTGAGAAATTGGTACTAACATTTTCACAAACTCCTGTACATATACACTATTAATTCTTAAAATAATACTCTTAAAAACAGGGGCATTTTTATTTCTTTAAAGTTTACAATGATGCTTATTTTTTAAAATACTTACCTTTGCGTTATGGTAAAAAATATGCTGATCCTCCACTCGCAACTGCTGCTTTCTTTAGCAGATTAATGACAAATCTGGCTTCCTCCAGTCGTGTGCCACCTTTGGCGTCCAGCACGTTGGGCAACGCAACGATTGGAGGAAGCCAGATTTGTTTCATTATCGATATGCTAATGAAGCAGCAAATGTGGGTGGAGGATCTGCTTTAATACTAGCCTTTAATTCAGTAAAGTTTGCAATCACTCTAAATAACTCCACGGAAGTGAGCACAATGTTATCCATATTGCATACATGAACTATCAGTGTCTAACTGTCAAAATGCCCTGAGATAAGAGTCAGTTCAACTGCTTAGAAATTAGCATATGAGACTACCTAGTTTTCCACAAAGAATACCAAGAGAGCAAAGCAAATTTGATAATAAAAGTAAATTGTAAAGTTGTTTAAAATTGCATGCCCTATTGGAATCATGAAAGCTTAATTTTAACTAGACTGTTCCTTTAATTTTGACTTTAGTGTCCCTTTTATTTAAATGCATATTTTGATCATTTTTATGGTTGATGCAGGTGACATAACTGCTATAGACAGACGTAAATGCTTACAGGTGCAACAAATCTTTTAACAGAATTGTAGGATTTATGGGTGATTTTCAATACATACAAAAAGTTGTTATTTATCTTTAAATAAAATTTGAAGGTTTGAAAAGGGAAATACACAAAATAGATATAAAATGACTTTCACCAATTATTCTCAAGGTTAAATTGAATACAGATGCCATTTCTTTAGACATGTAACTCAGACATTAAGTGAATAGTGAGCATGAATTTTCATGAGTGAAAAAGACAGGGTATAATTTATATGTCAATTTAACATAGTAATTTGTGTGAGGAAAATTAAGATTCATGGTGGCATATAACAAAGGATAGTTATCTAGAGCTTGTTACCGTTCTTGCTAGTATAGTGGCACATGAGCAGGCATGAAGTGAGGAGAGTCTTCCAAGTTCTGCTCCTGAATTACATAATGTACAATGGTTGAGCCTTTTTTACTGACTAAACTAAACTATATAGTGTATATTAAATAGCAACACATAGTAATCATTGTTTATGCTCCCTTACTTTCAGAATCACTATTACTCATGGTATTTTAGCAAAAACAAATTTTATGATTACCCCAATGCTATATTAATATGTTTCTACCTGTCATAAATATATATACCATTTAAAGACCATTTTACAACAACAACTAATTGTTTAAAGGGGTGTAGAAGTCAAAACTTGCATTATGTAGATAGAGCTTACAGTTGCTATTTCCTGCCTCCCAACATTTGTGGCTGTGTATCAGGGACCCATGAGGTTGATGGGGAACCATCACCATTTTGTGGGTGGAGCTTTGTTAGGAGTGGTTGGATCATAAATGGATTTTGAGTGTGTCTGGTGGTCAGTGGGTGTGTTTAGTCATTTTGTGGGCGTATCTGGGTGCTCCATGGGTGGGGCTAAGGGAAATTCTGAAAATAGGGACATGTGACTGTCTCAGCGTGACAGAGCTCAGGATCAGAGACAGCCCCTCTCAAATAGGGACAGTTGAGAGGTCTGTTATTAAATTTGCCTCTTTTTTTGTGGCATCCTTTGTTGAAACTTAAATTTTGATTATGAGAGCATGTTTTTTTTTAGAAATATATGTATAACATTTTGCACACTGTAAACACAGCTAGTGCATTAACAAGCAAATTCTCCTAAGAATATCTAGATATTCTGTCCTAGAATGTAACTAAGTCTCAACAAAGGATACAATGAGAAATAGGCAACTGATTACAGTAGTAAATTTGATGGTTTTTCTTTAGATTGGAAGCTCTATCTGAATCATGAAAATTTAAAATTTTGAATTCCATGTCCCTAGCTAGTTACACTAAGGAGCCCCAACACATTGCTACCTCTGAGCAGGACATGTTAGTGATTGGCGACTATATGCAACTTCTGATTTGCTCACTGACTGTGTTCTGTTCTCGGAGCTGAAATATGGTTTGACCACAAAGCTGGACTTTAACTATATGTTTAACCATTTTGAAGAGGTAAACACAGAGGCGTAACTAGAAACCACAGGGCCCAGGTGCAAGAATCTAAGAAGGCCCCCCTCACCCCCCCCCCCCAAAAAAAATGTGAATTTGATTACATGTATACAAAAGGAGGTACCCTGTGCCCACAGTCTGTGAGATGGTCTGACCCCCCATTACTGTATATAGTGACACTGTTTAACCCACAAGTACTGTATATAGTGAGTCAGTGACACAGTCTGTAATCTGCCAGTGAGATGGCTGGCCTGACCCTACCTGCCCCAATACTTTATAAAGTGACCACAGTAGTCTGTGACATGGTCCAGCCCCCCATACTGTATATAGTGGTACTGTATAGACTGACACTGTTTACCCCCCGCCACCCTCCATGCTGTAGTAACAAGGTCTGTAATTTGCTGGTTTCACAAACATACACACACACACACATATATGCATAAATACACACACAGTCACATGCATACATACACAAATACACACACACACATAAACACCAATGGGTAAAACAGAGACACTAACCCCTGTAGTCAGATACACTAGTGAAGCATCATGTCACACTCGCATGATATCAGTGCAGGCAGTGGCAGGTCAACGTTTTTTATTGTAAAAAATGTTTTTTTTTTTTTTTTTTTTTAGCTGGGCCCCCACCCTTGGGGGCCCAGTCGCAATTGCAACCTCTGCACCCCTGGGTAAACACATAGGCTAGATTACGAGTGACAAGCTATATTGGGTTTTCACAACTTTGCGCACAAGTTAAATTCTGCTCGTATTACAAGTTGGTTAGTAAATGCGAACATGAGAATGCGATTACGCTAGAATGATTACCGCAACCTCAGAGCTTTGGTTAACTGTTACGCTAGTCACAAAGTGTCACAAAATGCATCAAAATTACATTTAAAAGTACAGTTACACCCATAATAACACCACCTAATATAAATGATTACAAAAAAAAAAAATTTGCACAAAAAGTTATAAGAGCCCAAAGATATGGGGTCTCAGGTGTTAGAAAAAAGAAGGCTAAATAGAACATATTCTTCTATGTGCAGAATATTGGAATATGAAATATGCAATATTATATTCTTATGTTGCGCTTTTAAATAACCTCAATCGTGTTGGTGCGACTTGTGGATGTTAGTTTTTTTTTTCCAACTTTTCCGACTCCATTGTAATCTATGGGGGAATGCGATGTTGCGTTTGCAATTTCTCAGTCTGATTGTTTTAGCGACTTTGCGAAGCACGAGAGCGTAATCTTTTTACTTTCAACTCGTAATATGAGCGCGAATTTCCGAGCACAAATAACAAGGGGTTTTAATGCTTGAATGCAAGCGCAAAATACTGTGCCACTTGTAATCTGGCCCATAGTTAGTAAGGGTAAGTAATACAAAAAAACAGTGTGCTGTAACAAAGTATTATATTTTATGTTTGCATTAGACAGATTACGTAAGTCCTATTAATGATCCCAATTCAGGTTGCATCACTGAAATATCAAGAACCCTATAAAATAATATTGTTCCTGTAGCATCCAAATAATTAGGTTTAATATAGTCTAGATGTGTGTGTGTGTTACAAGAGAGAGTGCATCTTAGGGGTTGTCATTCCATTATAAAAGTGCTTTGTATGTTTGGCTTATGAAATCCATCAGCAGTTTTACTATAACATATCTGTACAATCTGAGTCCTGTAAAGAGATGTTTTTGCTGGATGCTGTAATGTATTGCAGTGTTAGCCCTTTTAAAGGGACAGTCAACACCAAAATGTTTGTTGTTTTAAAAGATAGATAATCCCTTAATTACCAATTCCCCAGTTTTGGATAACCAACAGTTATAATTATACAGGTTTTTACTTCTGTAATTACCTTGTAATTACCTTGTATCTAAGCCTCAGCAGACTGCCCCCTTATTTCAGTTCTTTTGACAGACTTGCATTTTAGCCAATCAGAGCTAATTCCATGGTAAATTTGCGTGCATGAGCTCAATGTTATCTATATGAAACACACGAACTAATGCCCTCTAGTGGTGAAAAACTATCCAAATGCATTTAGATTAGAGGCGGCCTTCAAGGTCTAAGAAATTAGTATATGAACCTCCTAGCTTTAGCTTTCAACTAAGAATACCAAAGGAACAAAGCAACATTGGTGATAAAAGTAAATTGCAAAGTTTAAAATTGCATGTCCTATTTGAATCATGAAAGTTTTTTTTGGACTTGACTGTCCCTTTAAGCCTGAGTTCAGTAGTGGAGGCAGTTTAGTGCATTAAAGCAACAACAAAGTCAAAATTAAACTTTAATGATTCAGATAGAACATGTAATTTTATTTGTTCTCTTTTGTATCATTTGTTGAAAAGTATACAGAGGTAGGCTCAGGAGCACTGATGCACCACTGGGAGCTGCACACATATGCCTTTTGCCATTGACTTACCCAAAGTTTTTATCCAGATCCCAGTAGTGCATTGCTACTCTTTCAACAATGGATACCAAGATAATGAAGCAAATTAGATAATACAATTAAATTAAAAAGTTGTTTTTATAATTATATGCTTTATCTGAATCATTAAAGACATATTTTGGTTGTCATGTCTCTTTAAGAGCATTTCTCTGGAGCACAGTAGGTAGAGTAGTGCTTTGGTGCAATGTTAGTGCTGGATGACAGGTGCAGTGCCAATACAGCAATTCTATGTTGGCAAGGAAAGCTAACTGGCAGTAAATGGTACAGTATTGATGCACAAGTGATGGTGTGCAGTGATTTATCTCCTTGACTGCCTGAAATGCATATACATACATTGTGTTTGATTAACCCCTAATGTCTAACACACACAAACAAACATTTCATCCATTAAGTTTCCTAAAATACACCAAGGTGGGTGAAACATTGTGTTTCTATTTAACTGCAACTAAGTGGTTAAATCATTGTTTTGCTTTCTAATATCCAAAGGTGGAAAGAACTATCGTATGCATATTATTAGCAGATGAGCATTGTGCTTAGTATTACTGGCTACCAGTTCACTTCTGTGCATGTTATTTATAACCCTATGGATTTGCTCATAATTATTTAACAAACAATATACAGTACATTTAAAGCTTCACAGAAAAAAAAAATGATTTTTTTTGTCCTGGCTATTATTATTTTGAATAAATGTGTTGAACCCTAGTGTAAGTGTATGTTACATTCTAACGTAGCCATGTTAAGCAGTATCCTGAGCACACCATTATTTCCATTGCAACCTGCAAACATTTAGCTGCTTCTGTTGTATATTTAAATAAACATAATGTATATCTATGCTGGTTTTAATTCTGCAGATTATCTGCAGCAATGTCTGTTCTGGACAAATACATTGGAATATGTATTTATTTATTTGGCACCTCCTGGTGATATTACTGATAATTCCATGTTTGTTGACATCAGCAAAATATTAATACATTGTGTGTGTGATGTATTAAGAGAATAAATAATACCTGGATGTCTGTCTCTGTTTTACCAACTCATATCAACAGTCTAATCTTAAAATTGTTTAAGAAATAGGTTTGCTTTAAACATCTAATGATTTATCTGTTGCTCAGTTCCCCATACAGTGGACATATGAAATATTGACTTATAGAAATTGTACTGTCACTGTTAATGAAATGCATGACAAGTTATATTAATTGAGGCTATAGTGCAATAGCAGAATTTGCTTAGGTGGCCAATAATTTGTTAAGCAGACTGACACATGCTCCCTAATTATTTCTAACAGTGTCTTGCATCAATTATGTCTTCTTAAACTTTTGATCCCCACAGTCATTGATTTTGCAGATTAGCAATATAAACTAAAATGTATTATGCATGAATATTGTTTACCAGTAGTAACTTTAAAAACACGTACTTGCAATTAAACACAATAAAAGCAAAGTGTAGTTTGCTTGTAGGTGTACAATATATTGGTCTTTGACATGCACAGTAGCACATTTGCAATACCTTTAGAAGCATTTTTGCAATATTTTTTTTGCAGATGACCCACTGCTGATATGGCCACAAGCTAAGTGCACCCTAATGGACTTCTGCACATTACCCAAGAGTGGGTCTTCTGCGTAGTAAAAAACAAATGATATATATATATATATATATATATATATATATATATATATATATATATATATATATATATATATATATATATAATTTTATTAATTAATTATTTTATTTTTTTTGCAAACAGAAGTATATTTCAGAAATGTTTCTAATGATATTTTAAATGAACAGTGTATTTAAAATATCACTGTAATGTCCCACTAATGATAACTATGAGAAAAAGGAACATTTGGTTAGATATAGTTTAATCTAAACTAAAGCACCATTTGAGATATGGAGCCTGCTGATCGAAAACTCATCGGAATAGAGAGAAATCACACACAACCTTTGTGGGTTTTTATGAGCATGTCATTGTGTAATGTATGCGTCTCCTTCACATTCAGAGCCATTCACAGCGAGATAAACAGCTCTCAAGATTAAATTTGCCTTTCTAAAATTCTCTGATGGACCTCACAGTAATGATGAGACTCCTTAGATAATATCACTAGAGCAGAGAGCTTAAAGGGGCAGTAAAGTCATTTTTTTCTTTTTACATTTAAAATCGATCTTTTAAAAATAATAATAATAATAAAAAAAAAAAAATATGTGGTTAGTCAACTATCAGGGCTGTGGGAGATATCTTATGTCCTATTCAGCACAGCATGTTTTTGCACAAACACGCAGTTCCTGTCAGTTTTCTAAAGCCAGTTCAACAGCTTTAATTTAATTTTTGCCATGAAGCAAAATATTTTAAAGTGTTTAAGGAGGGCTCTGTCGTATGAATGATATAAGTTTACATTAACATCCTGTGTAACTTCTAAGTCTCATATAAATTTGTCAGTCGCTGGACTAATATGTGCTCAGGATTAACCTTGTAATTACTTTTTAATTGACACTGATAATAAGAGATAATCGTAACATGGTTATAGCTTTTGTTCCTTTTACAGATAAAGCATATGAAATGGCTGCTTGCAAACCTCACCAGTTGTGATTTAACAGATATTATTTGTGAACACAATACTCACACATTATAATAGTGGGACTATATGTTAGTTTCAAGCTTTGCTAGTTATGACATAATGTGCGCAGAAATAAGATTTTTTTAAATTTTTTAAAAAAAAAAATGCATTGTTAGATGTACACTGATGCATTGGAAAACACCTTGTTTTATAATGCAATAAGTCAGGGCTTGACAAATCCTCGGAGTAAGGGAGCCACCGCATCTTGACTTCTAAAGCTTCAGATTGTTCTATGTATATCTGTATACAAAAACAATGGCCCAGATTACGAGTTTTGCGTTAGAGGCTATGCGGTGCTAACGAGCTAACGGCTGAAAAAAGTCTAACACCTGCAAAAAAGCAGCGTAAAACTCCTTAACGCAGCCCCATTGATTCCTATGGGGAAATAAAATGTATGTCTACACCTAACACCCTAACATGAACCCCGAGTCTAAACACCCCTAATCTTACACTTATTAACCCCTACTCTGCCACCCCCAACATCACTGACACCTGCATTATATTATTAACCCCTAATCTGCCGCTCCGGACACCGACACCACCTACATTATACTTGAACCCCTAATCTGCTGCCCCCAACATCGCCGACACCTACATTATATTTATTAACCCCTAACCTGCCGCCCCCCCCCAATGTCACCGCAACCTACCTAAATTTATTAACCCCTAATCTGCCGTCCCCAACGTCGCCGCCACTATAATAAACATATTAACCACTAAACTACTGCACTCCCGCCTTGCAAACATTAGTTAAATATTATGAACCCCTAATTTGCCGCCACTATATTAGTTATTAACCCCTAAATCTAAGTCTAACCCTAAACCTAACACCCATTAACTTAAATATAATTTAAATAAATATTCCTATCATTAACTAAATTATTTCTATTTAAAACTAAATACTAATAGTTACATTGTAGCTATCTTAAGGTTTATTTTTATTTTACAGGCAAGTTTGTTTTTATATTAACTAGGTAGAATAGTTATTAAATAGTTATTAACTATTTAATAACTACCTAGCTAAAATAAATACAAAAGTACCTGTAAAATAAAACCTCATCTAAATTACAATAACACCTAACACCTAACACTACACTATAATTAAATAAATTAACTAAATTAAATACAATTACCTAAATTAAATTAGCTAAAGTACAACAAAAAAACCCACTAAATTACAGAAAATAATAAACAAATTACAGATATTTAAACTAATTACACCTAATCTAATAGCCCTATTAAAATAAAAAAGCCCCCCCAAAATAAAAAAACCCCTAGCCTAAACTAAACTACCAATAGCCCTTAAAAGGGCCTTTTGCGGGGCATTGCCCCAAAGTAATCAGCTCTTTTACCTGTAAAAAAAAACAAACAAAAAAACAACCCCCCCAACAGTAAAACCCACCACCCACACAAATAACCCCCCAAATAAAATACTATTTGGATGGGCATTGCCCTTAAAAGGGCAATTAGCTCTTTTCCAGGACCAAAGTCCCTAACCTAAAAATAAAACCCACCCAATACACCCTTAAAAAAAACTAACACTAACCCCCTGAAGATCGACTTACCGGGAGAAGTCTTCACCCAAGCCGGGCCGAAGTCCTCAACGAAGCCGGGAGAAGTCTTCATCCAAGCCGGGCGAAGTGGTCCTCCAGACGGGCAGAAGTCTTCATCCAGACGGCATCTTCTATCTTCATCCATCCGGCGTGGAGCGGGTCCATCTTCAAGACATCCGACGCGGAGCATCCTCTTCATCCGACGACTAAAGCTGAATGAAGGTACCTTTAAGTGATGTAATCCAAGATAGCGTCCCTTATATTCCAATTGGCTGATAGAATTCAGCCAATCGGAATTAGGGTAGAATCAATCAGCCAATAGGATTGAAGCTGATCCAATCAGCCAATAGGATTGAGCTTGCATTCTATTGGCTATTCCAATCAGCCAATAGAATGCAAACTCAATCCTATTGGCTGATTGGATCAGCCAATACGATTGAACTTCAATCCTATTTGTTGATTGCATCAGCCAATAGGATTTTTTTCTACCTTAATTCCGATTGGCTAATAGAATTCTATCAGCAAATCGGAATATAAGGGACGCTATCTTGGATTATGTCACTTAAAGGTACCTTCATTCAGCTTTAGTTGTCGGATGAAGAGGATGCTCCGCGTCGGATGTCTTGAAGATGGACCCGCTCCACGCCGGATGGATGAAGATAGAAGATGCCATCTGGATGAAGACTTCTGCCCATCTGGAGGACCACTTCACCCTGCTTGGATGAAGACTTCTCCCGGTAAGTCGATCTTCAGGGGGTTAGTGTTAGTTTTTTTTTTTTTTTAAGGGTCTATTGGGTGGGTTTTATTTTTAGGTTAGGGACTTTGGGCCTGAAAAGAGCTAACTGCCCTTTTAAGGGCAATGCCCATCCAACTGCCCTTTTCAGGGCAATGGAGAGCTTAGTTTTTTTTAGATAGTATTTTATTTGGTGAGTTGGTTGTGTGGGTGGTGGGTTTTACTATTGGGGGGGGGTTGTTTGTATTTTTTTTTTGTACAGGTAAAAGAGCTGATTACTTTGGGGCAATGCCCCGCAAAAGGCCCCTTTAAGGGCTATTGGTAGTTTAGGCTAGGCTTTTTTTATTGGGGGGGGGTGCTTTTTTATTTTAATAGGACTATTAGATTAGGTGTAATTAGTTTAAATATCTGTAATTTGTTTTTTATTTTCTGTATTTTTTTTTGTACTTTAGCTAATTTAATTTAATTTATGCGATTATATTTAATTTATTTAATTTATTTAATTATAGTGTAGTGTTAGGTGTTATTGTAACTTAGGTTAGGTTTTATTTTACAGGTACTTTTGTATTTATTTTAGCTAGGTAGTTATTAAATAGTTAATAACTATTTAATAACTATTCTACCTAGTTAAAATAAATACAAACTTGCCTGTAAAATAAAAATAAACCCTAAAATAGCTACAATGTAACCATTGGTTATATTGTAGCTAGCTTAGGGTTTATTTTATAGGTAAGCATTTAGTTTTAAATAGGAATAATTTAGTTAATGATAGGAATATATATTTAGATTTATTTAAATTATATTTAAGTTAGTGGGCGTTAGGTTTAGGGTTAGACTTAGATTTAGGGTTTAATAACTTTAATATAGTAGCGGCGACGTTAGGGATGGCAGATTAGGGGTTAATAATATTTAACTAATGTTTGCGAGGCGGGAGTGCGGCAGTTTAGGGGTTAATATGTTTATTATAGTGGCGGTGACGGGGGTGGCAGATTAGGGGTTAAAAAGTGTGGGTAGGTTGTGGCGACATTGGGGGCAGCAGATTAGGGGTTAATAAATATAATGTAGGTGTCAGCGATGTTGGGGGCAGCAGATTAGGGGTTTCTTTAATATAATGTAGGTGGCGGCGGTATCTGGAGCGGCAGATTAGGAGTTAATAAATTTATTATAGTATTTGCGATGCGGGAGGGCCTCGGTTTAGGGGTTAATAGGTAGTTTATGGGTGTTAGTGTACTTTTTAGCACTTAAGTTATGAGTTTTATGCTACAGCTTTGTACCATAAAACTCATAACTACTGACTTTTAAATGTGTTAGGGATCTTGACAGGGTAGGGTGTACCGCTCACTTTTTGGCTTCCCAGGACAGACTCGTAATATCAGCGCTATGGAAGTCCCATAGAAAAAAGACTTTACGAAGTTTACGTAAGTCGTTTTGCGGTAAGGCCAAAGAAGTGTGCGGTACACCTAAACCTTCAAGACTTGTAATACCATCGGGCATAAAAAAGCAGCGTTAGGACCTCTAACGCACAACTCGTAATCTAGCCGAATGTGTCTAGCTCCTGAAAATGTATTGCAGACTCTTCAATTTGTCAAGCCCTGTAATAACTAGTTACTGCTTCAGCATTGTTTAGCTTCAGTGTGAATTATAAATGTATGTTATGACTGACGTGACTTGTATTCTTTCATTCTGGTTTCATTTGCAGATTGTTTTAAATTTTACAACTATGGACCTTTACAAGAGCAGTCTGTGCTGGTATGACTATATTGAAGTCAGAGACGGCTATTGGAGGAAATCTCCTTTACTAGGTATGAAGTGTTGCATTAATATAATTATTTCCCATCTTTCTAGCATCGCTGGCATATTTTTTAGAAGAAAAATGACAGGGTGTTCTATGAATTCTAAATAGTTCACCATTTCAGTTTTCTATTTATATTGAAGCTTACAATGAGAACCGTTGATTGATTGTGACTGTGAAATTTGCTTCTTATGGGAAATAAATATACAATTCTCATAGCATAAAATTTATTTCAATTTAACACATTTCTTTTTGTTTTATGGCAGGAACTGAAACAACTATTAGCATGGATTATATACATTGTTATTGTCTTAAATAAGAGCCCTCAAACAGATAAAAAAAACAACTAATAATTATAGAGAAGACTGACGTTGTTTTTATTGTTCATACCTGCTAGCTCTGTAAAGTTTATTTATTTGAATAATGCACCTTTTGTTTTTAGTAACATTTAAATGCAAGACGTTCGAGTTTTGTGCTAATTTATTTTGTAGTATTAAACAAACAGGTGCGTGTACTGATAATTACATAGCTTTTTGTGTGTTCCTTGTAAGATTTTGACTTAAAGGACCACGCAATGCAGTAGAATTTCATAATTAACAAGTGCATGATAAAAAGACAATGATTTAACACCTGCTCTGAATTTCAAATAAACAGTAGATTTTTTTTCTGACAAATTTATTTTTTCTCCCATTTTCCGCCCCTCTGTATCATGTGACAGACATCAGTCAATCACAGACTAGTATATGTATACCCTGTGAGCTTGTGCACATGCTCAGTTGAACTCGTTCCCCAGGAAGTGTGTTAATAAAAAGACTGTGCATAATTTGATAATGGAAGTAAATTGGAAAGAGTCTTAAAACGGTCTCTATCTGAATCATAAAAGTTTATTGTGACTTGAGTGTCCCTTTAAATGATATCTTTTATGTTTGCAGGCCGATTCTGTGGAGATAAGCTTCCAGAAGTCCTTACAACAACAGATAGCCGAATGTGGATAGAGTTCCGTAGTAGTAGCAACTGGGTGGGAAAAGGATTTGCTGCAGTGTATGAAGGTAAGACCATATACACGATTCATTTACATTTCAATGCTTAAAATGTAGAATTTGTAACCTCACTGTATGTTTAAATGGTGTTTATAATGTTGTCACTTATAATTATAAAATGAGAGTAACTGCAGAATTATGAATTTGATTTCCCTCAGAATTTAATAACTCCGCATTCTGCACTAGGATTTTTGCTAGAATCTGCCTAAGATGAAACCATGTTGAAAATGTAATTTATTGGTTACTTAGTACTCCTGAAGATTAATTAATTTTTCATGGAATTGTAATATCATAGACTACTTATTCACTTACGGGCTACCAAAGCTGTTCTGGAGATGAGTTTAGGTCATTTTTTTATTATTTATATATCTTTAATAAGACTGATGAATCATATTCAACACTGGAAATATACGTTACATATTCAAACATGAAGGAAACACATCTTAACAGTGGAATTAAAATTAGAAAAAGGTTAGAGAGAGAGCTGCAGACGGGCATATAAAGCCAATAATATTAAGGAAATGTGGCATCGTTTTACTAAGATAAATAAGCCCTTTACTTGTACATTCCTTAAGGAAATAGTGCAGTGCTGTCCATATAATAGCCCATACACTTGCAGTTTTTATGTACCCATACCCACACAAGTAATTCACTTAGGTATACTCTCCTGTCTGTCTATGTATCGAATTATAAGGATAATGAGGAAAAGAGAAACTTGCAGAGACTGAGAACAGATAATGGTTACAATGGGATAAGTAACATAGAGGGTGACAAAGGCAAAGAAGACATAGGGGACATCTTGACAGTTGTGCAACAAATTTTGTGACTGTCAGTTGGTATTGATGGATCTAAAGCTATTAGTTTTTATTTTATTTCTATATAGCCTTTTCTTGTGATGGATGTTTAAATCCCCCTTCCCACTCCTTTTCTATTTTCTCCTTGTCCTTTTTATGCTCTTTTTAGCTACAACCTATGTTTTCCTTTCCATTTAGCTCTTGTCTTATTATCTCATTGCTAGCTCAAGATACTGAATTGCAACTGTTTCTGGTAACAGGGTCAGAGATGTGCAAATAAGTGGTGTTGTGCAGCATCAGTGAATCAAACACCTAGATATAACAATTCTCAAATAAAAAGGGATCTGTTTTATCCTAAAATTGCTTCTACTAGATGACTGACAAGGGTTATTTTCATTTAATGTCTTTTGTACCTGGCTTTATAAAAAATGCAGCCAGTCAATAAGACAGCCAGAAAATTGAGATGTCAGCTACATGTTATTTTTTTTTTTTTAAATCCTGAAAAGATTTTGTTTATATGTAGAATAATCTTATAACAAAAATTCTGAGGCAGGCACACATTTTTAGGCACTATGGCTCCCTGGCTCCTAGGATTTGTCAAGCCCTGATTTGCAATAAACGTGACCATATAAACATATAACTAAAGATAGCCCATTTGTGCATAATTTTTATTACTAAGAATAATAAAGGTGATATTTTTTTAATAACCTTATAACCTAAAGAAGAAATATATAGGCCCCCCATGTACTAAGCAGCGAGCGGACAAGCTTCTCAACTCGAGAAGTTGTCTGCTCGCCTCTCCTACATACGGGCAGTGGAAAAACATGATCCGCTGCCCATATGTATCATTACATGCTCAAGTGAGCGTGTAAAGCCCGCCCCTTCTCTCGGGTGACTAATCGCGTGAGAGAAGGAACTGTCAATCACATAGAGCCAGCAAGCTCTCTGTGATTTCCCCTCGCCACCTCAGAGGTGGCGTAGAGTGTAAGAAACAGCGATCTAATGACCGCTGCTTCTTACATTGAGAGAAGCAGTCTCGCATATGCAAACCTACACAAGGGCTCCAGAGCAGCTTTCGCTGCTTAGTACTTAGAGACTATAGTTTGGTTTGTGGTATTTAGCAATGATTCTCCCGTCTGTGAGAAGCACTTTGTTAATTAATAGCAGATTCTAATGTAAGAATATATAAATGTGGTCATTTGGGGTCATCATTGTGTACAAAATATTATTTGTAATTTGAAATATCCCTAAATAGATACTTACATATTATCACACGTTAAGATGATACCTCATATTGGTTTAATATACCACCATAGTTAAAAAGTGTTATTGCTAATGTGACCATCAATATGCATTAACATTAAAGTGGTGTCTATTAGTTAAATAATAGTATTTAGCAACTATGGCTCACATGTATATGTAACAATAGTGTTTGATGATTTTTTGTGTCACTTGAGCAGCTAGTACAGTGAAAAGCACACTATGTATTTAACACACTATGTGGATGTTGTACATATATAATATTTGATCCATTTGAAAAAGGTTCACATTAGAACCAATATGTTATGTTTATGGTATGAAAAACTTGTAATGTTGTCCTGATTACAGGCGATTATGTGCTCTAAGTACCTATTTGTTCATCATTATTACCCATGAAGCTGTGAGTGAAGTAGGATACTGTTTTATCTTTATATAATTTCATATCTTTCAATGCTGGGTTAGGCTCTACTGCTGCAACAGATTAGTGTGGAAAATACCCAAACAGCCGCATGCTGGACAGAATACCAATGCATAACTTGTTTCATTCTTATGACTTTGGATTGTGTTATGACATTCTTATAGTTCTTGATAAATTTTAAAAAATATCCAACTTAATTTTTTCTTTCTGTTAGCAATTTGTGGAGGTGAAATCCATAAAGATGTTGGTCAAATCCAGTCACCTAATTATCCAGATGATTATCGACCATTAAAGGAATGTGTATGGAAAATCACAGTTGCAGAAAACTATAATGTTGGATTAACATTCCAGGCTTTTGAGGTAAGTCTAGCAGATCTTATGCATCTTTTATACCATTGGCATTATTTGCTTGACATTTGCACCCAGACTGATGTAAACAAATTTGATACTCAATCACAATTAAGTAATTATTTTTTAATATTTTAAAACTATTCCAAGTACATCATTTTAAGCAGGGCTAACCCGATTACATTTTATTTAAATTAATTTTAAGAATGAAAAAAAGTCATAACACATATCTTTCACCTCTATACAATTTTTTTTTAATATTTATTTTAAGTACATTTAATTTGAACTGATAAAAAAATGTGCTTACCTTAAATACTACAATCACATATGGTATACCTAGGAACAACACTTATTACTTCAGCGTAAACGTTTATTTATTTTTTAATAATGACAATATCACAGTTGCACTCTTAAAAGGCTAGTAAATACAGAAGATTTGCATAATCAACAAATGTCTGATATATTCTGTGAATTCTTACACATGCTCAGTGGGAACTGGTGACTCAAAAGTGTAAATATAAAAATAATGTGCACATGAAAGTAAATTGAAAAGTTGTTTAAAATTGTATGCTGTATCTGAATCATGATAGTTTAATTTTGACTTGAATGTCCCTTTAACAAAGAAACAAAGTATATTGACCCAAGGACACTTGCATAATTTATTCCATTTAACAATTTAATCTTCTGGCAAAAAAATAACAATAACTTTTCTGAGGAAAGAGTCAGATCTAATTTTGGTTGACATTGGCTGGGTCCCATTCATTCATTGACAACATATATGTTCTCGCTTCTGCTCATCTGTTCCCTGGATTAAGACAGAGGAAGGAATATGAAATTTATTTAAAAGAAACAATTGTAATAGTTTGTTAGTTCAGTTTGTAAGTTGTATATATGTTTTAAAATTTGACAGCTAAAGACACTTAATAAAATGTCAATCTGGCCATGTCAAAACATTTGCACGATTTTTTTGGAATAGTTTTCACATTGGCAATACAAACATATACATTTTTGGTATAGATTCACTAAGCCTTTCTTCATTTTTCTTGTATAGTCTGTGCCACGATATACCCCTTATTACTTGTGCACAACAGTTAGCAGTCCACTCATAATCTAGCCCATAGTTTTGGAGTTGTAAAAATCTCTTTATAGAAGATTATACGTTGTGGCTACTTTATTCTACAATAAAATAATTTCCTGCACTGTTTTTCAGATGAAGATGAAAATCTTACAAACTCTTTGTTCTCAATCAATGATTGAAGAATTTTCTTTTTTACTGTAATAGCAATAACAATATATCTATTGGACAAACATGCACAGTATACCAATCATACCCACATAAAAATGGTATTAAAATGTTTAACAAGTATCACAATGGCTTTGGAAGATAAGAGGTTCATTTTAAACATTTGAACTATTATTATTAACATGATAAAATTTACAAAAAAAACAACAACAATCCAAACAACTCTAAAGCTGACAAATAGCTTCTGTATTTGTCATTTTCACTTGGATATCAAATGTTTATCCTGTTAACATGAATTTAACAAAAACACATTTGTGTGAGGTTTGTGGCAATGGCCTTTTATTAACAGTAGTCATTTGTCTTTGTGATTAATCAAAAAGCATGTTGACATTATTGGCTGAATTTGACAACTTGGTATCTATCGGACGTAAATATCAGAAAGATTATGATCGATACCACATGATGTGGAAGAATTCTACAGATGATCCATTATCTAGGCTTCCACGCTCTCTCTGTAAATGCAAACATCTACATACATGGATGTATGCCAAGCCAAAAATAATTTATTTAGCAACAAATACTCCTGTTTTTGCATGGTACAATAGTGTTTGCCTATCAGTATAGGATTTCATCTAAAAGCTCCCATTTACTCTCTGTGCCAGCCTGTAGTTTCATCCCACCTGCTTCAATGCTCATTCTCAGTAATGTTTAAAGATGGTGGACAGGGTTACTTTGTATTCCTAGAGCAGTACCCTCTGCAGTTATATGATATAACATAATGCCAGCAGTGTGTTATTGATGGTGTTAAGCATTATACAGAATTAATGGATATTGATTTCTGGCTTTGTTTGTTTTTTCCATCTGGGATGGACAACAAGTTTTAAAGAGCTAGAAAGACAAAGGCAGATAGACTAAGGGATGTGGTATAAATTTTTAGGAGCAAACACCCGTATAAATGCATATATTTAATAATAAATGTATTTATTTTATTTATTCCTAGCCAATATATATACAAATGTATATACATATATGAATAATACATATGGGAAATTGGCTAGATTTTTTAAAGTCAGGATCTACTTATAAGAACCAGCAGGAAATACTTATATTTTTTGAGATTGATGTACTGAGAGAGCATCGTTATTCACCACAGTTTGTTTTGTGCTTATTCATATGCTTTCTTGCCCATCACTGGTTAACAGCTGCATTGTTCTGTTTCCTCTAGGAAATTCATTACAAATGTTTGCAATAGTTGAAAAAAATCTACACAGCTTTATGAATGAGCACTCTGTTGTCTCCATCATACAAAGGGATGAATACTGTCTAGCAGCACAGACTTGCAGCAAAGAGTAAATGAAATGGTTTTTATACAAAAGGAAGAGAATTACTACATAGTCGAGAACTGACTGTGTCAGCATATAATCAGTAGGAGGCAGAGAGCTGCGCTGTGAAACAAAAGGCTCACACTTGCTAGAGGTGTATACGGGGAAAAACTAAGACTGCTTAGTATGTGTATATCTTCCGTTAGACTCTGGAGCAATTTTGTTATGTGCATTTAAAGATTAAGAGTTCATGAACAAAACATAATGAACAGAAGATATAAGACACTGCCCTTATACAGTCTAAGTAATTACTATAAAGATGTGCATTGGTGCAAAGTCTAATGTTCTCCATGGTTTATTGCTGCATAAAGAGAGATGTTTTTAATGAGAACAATAAAGGGAAATTAAACAAAGTATAAACTGTTGGTAAAATTGGTTGATATCAGGATAAATCCATTTCAAAAGCAATCACCTGATAGATCTATAAGCATATGTAATACAGCCATGGTGGAAGCCCAAAGACAACATTTATTTGAAAGAATCAATCAATCTCTTTTTAAATATATGTTACTGGATCAGTTCAGTTTTGTGCTATTTGTTTTTTTCACAGCCAGAGTAGCTTCCCCCACCTGGAGATCCTCTCTTCACACATCAGCAATGACTAATCCAGCTTCCTCCAATCACGGCTTTCCCCCCAGGGGAGTCATTGTCTGAGGCCATGCAAGGATTGGAGGAAGCCGGATTAGTCATTGATGACATGTGAAGAGAGGATCTCTGGTAGGGGAAGCTGCTCTGGCTGTAAAAAAAAAAAAAAAAAGTTACGTTTTTAATCAAAACAGCTGCTTTCAAAACTTTGATGAATGAAAGTGCCCCTGTTTTTAATAGTAGTATTTTTAAAAACTGGGCTTTCATTCATCAAAGTTAACCTTCACTTCAAGAGTATATGCATATTATTTGTTAAAATGAAAGCCTTGTCTTTGTTTTGCTACTTTGTATAATTTTTAAATGTATCTCATATCCTATGGTTAGATATTTTTTATCTAGTCATTTCCTACATACGCTGCACCATGGGGCAAAGTACTAAGAAATATATTTTCTTTTCTAAGCCTCAATAACTAATTTGTGTAGAATGATACGTTGGTGTTTTTTAGGAAGGTGGATTGATGGTTAGTGTGCAAGAATAAAATGTTTGATTTCAGAATTTATAAAGTAATACCTTGTGCTTAGCTGTTTACCATGTGCATTATAGAAGTTATATAAATACCTTTTCATGCATTCTGAATGGGGATGTGTTTCTATTTTTGAGTGTTTCTGTAAGATTATATTCTGTAATTACATATGATGCACATCTCACTTTTATTGATGTCTCTTTTTCTAATTCTTGCAGATAGAACGCCATGACAACTGTGCTTATGACTATCTTGAAGTAAGAGATGGCGGTAGTGAAAACAGTCCTTTGATTGGTCATTTTTGTGGTTATGACAAGCCAGATGACATCAGATCTACCTCAAACACCCTTTGGATGAAATTTGTTTCTGATGGAACAGTAAACAAAGCAGGGTTTGCTGCTAACTTTTTAAAAGGTAAATTATTATTATTATTTGTATTATCCAACAGATTCTGTAGCACTACACAGGGGTTCAATAATTAAAGGACCAGTCAGCACATTAGATTTGCATAATCAACAAATGCAATATAACAAGACAATGCAATAGCACTTAGTCTGAACTTCAAATGAGTAGTAGATTTTTTTTATAACAAATTTCAAAGTTATGTATATTTCCACTCCCCTTGTACCATGTGATGGCAATCAGCCAATCACAAATGCATATACGTATAGTCTGTGAATTCTTGCACATGCTCAGTAGGATCTGGTGACTCAAAAATTGTAAATATAAAAGACTGTGCACATTTTTTTTTAATGGAAGTAAATTGGAAAGTTGTTTAAAATTACATGCTGTATCTGAATCATGAAAATTTTATTTAACTTGAGTGTCCCTTTAAAAGCAAGACAGAAAATGTAGACAGGGACAGGAGAGTCCTAGAGAGTTTACTATCTTAGTAGCAACTGGATTGCAAGTTTGACATGACTCACCTTAAACAATCAGAAGAATGAATGCAAATATTCAATGATAAGATGTTTACTGTCTCTTTAATTAATCTGCCCTATAACTTTGCATTTGTTTTACAATTAAAGCTCTCAAAACATTTCTTTGAGGTGCTAATCATACAAATGTTTCCTAATTTGACTTGAAATTTTATTTTTCATAAAACTTATTTTATTTAAGTGTTTGATAAACAAATTTAAAAATTAAATATTCTGCCACTTAAATATAGTTAGTCATTTTTATAGAAAGGGACAGTCTACACCAGAAGTTTTATTGTTTTAATAGATAGATAACCCCTATTACCCATTTTCCAGTTTTCCATAGCCAACACAGTTATATTAATATACTTTTTACCTCTGTGATTACATTGTATCTAAGCATCTTCTGACACCCACCTGATCACATGACTTTTTAGTTATTATAATTGACTTGCATTTAGCCAAATAGTGCAGTGTCTGCCACAAGCCATGGGCGTGATTACAAAGTTATCTATATGGCTCACATGAACTAGCACTCCCCTGTTGTGAAAAACTAACTAAAAAAAGCATGTGCTGAGGCTGTCTTTATTGGCTTAGAAACAGGCAGACATTTAGAGGTTTCAATGCTATAAAGTATATTAATATAACAATGTTGGTTGTGCAAAGCTGGGAGATGGGTAGTAAAGGTGTTATCTATCTTTTTAAACAATAACAATTATAGTGTTGACTGTCCCTTTAAAGAGACACTAAACAGAAAATTCAGTTTCGCGTACATTATCTAATGCAATTAATAAAACTGAAACAGCTTTGCAATGTACATTAATTACTTATTTTGCTTGCTTTTTTGTAAATATTGTACCTGCCTCCTGATTCCAAGACAAACCAAAAAACTCTGATTCTATAGCAGTGTAAATGTACTTTTACAGCTGGTCCTAATTAATAAATATACTCACCAGTGGTGTCAAGTATTTTGTTGGCACACTGTGAAGAGATTTGCAAATCAATAATAGAGTGACGGTTTATTTGCCCTTTAAAACATTACATACGGAATTGCAAAAGATCTACATAGAAAATGAATGTTTCTTTAAATGTAATATTTTACCCTGATAGAGCACACACATGTCATAATATTCTGTTTTGTGATGGACAGAAGATAAAAAAAAATCGGATTTAGGGATTCTGTTAATCTGCTGACAAATATGACATGGGGAAAATGTAAAATTCCGTTTTGGATAAAATACACTTATATTCACCATGGCTGAATTAAAAAGGTTCTTCTATGTTAATGTGTTTGGTTATATGTTTTTAAGATATACTTTGACAAAAATCAGTTGTTTTTGTTGTTGTTGTAGTTTGTTTTTTTTTAGTTGAAATTGGTTTGGCAGTTTGTAATGTAATGTATTTATACTTCCACAGAGGAAGATGAATGTGCCAAACCAGACAATGGAGGGTGTGAACAGCGCTGCATTAATACACTAGGAAGTTATAAGTGTGCCTGTGATCCTGGCTATGAACTTGGACCTGACAAAAAAAGCTGTGAAGGTAAAATATGTTGACAAAACATTATGACTTCTGTTTTCAAATTGCTCAACAATCTTGAAGAACACTATGCAGGAGTTGTGGGTTCATAGTATAAGATCTTCTTTGATTAGTTAGAAACGTTTGGACTCTGCCCTCTGTATAGTCCTTTTCTTTCATGTAATTAGCAAGAGTCCATGAGCTAGTGACGTATGGGATATACATTCCTACCAGGAGGGGCAAAGTTTCCCAAACCTCAAAATGCCTACAAATACACCCCTCACCACACCCACAAATCAGTTTTACAAACTTTGCCTCCTATGGAGGTGGTGAAGTAAGTTTGTGCTAGATTCTACGTTGATATGCGCTCCGCAGCAGGTTGGAGCCCGGTTTTCCTCTCAGCGTGCAGTGAATGTCAGAGGGATGTGAGGAGAGTATTGCCTATTTGAATGCAATGATCTCCTTCTATGGGGTCTATTTCATAGGTTCTCTGTTATCGGTCGTAGAGATTCATCTCTTACCTCCCTTTTCAGATTGACGATATACTCTTATATATATACCATTACCTCTGCTGATTTTCGTTTCAGTACTGGTTTGGCTTTCTACAACATGTAGATGAGTGTCCTGGGGTAAGTAAGTCTTATTTTCTGTGACACTCTAAGCTATGGTTGGGCACTTTTTTAATAAAGTTCTAAATATATGTATTCAAACATTTATTTGCCTTGACTCAGGATGTTCAACATTCCTTATTTTCAGACAGTCAGTTTCTTATTTGGGATAATGCATTTGAATCAATCATTTTTTCTTACCTTAAAAATTTGACTTTTCCCTGTGGGCTGTTAGGCTCGCGGGGGCTGAAAATGCTTCATTTTATTGTGTCATTCTTGGCGCAGACTTTTTTGGCGCAAAATTTTTTTCTGTTTCCGGCGTCATACTTGTCGCTGGAAGTTGCGTCATTTTTTTGACTTTTTTTGCGTCAAAAGTGTCGGCGTTCCGGATGTGGCGTCATTTTTGGCGCCAAAAGCATTTAGGCGCCAAATAATGTGGGCGTCTTATTTGGTGCTAAAAAAATATGGGCGTCACTTTTGTCTCCACATTATTTAAGTCTCATTATTTATTGCTTCTGGTTGCTAGAAGCTTGTTCACTGGCATTTTTCCCATTCCTGAAACTGTCATTTAAGGAATTTGATCTATTTTGCTTTATATGTTGTTTTTTCTATTACATATTGCAAGATGTCCCACGTTGCAACTGAGTCAGAAGATACTTCAGGAAAATCGCTGCCTTGTGCTGGAGCTACCAAAGCTAAGTGTATCTGCTGTAAACTTTTGGTATCTGTTCCTCCAGTTGTTTGTATTGAATGTCATGACAAACTTGTTAATGCAGATAAAATTTCCTTTAGTAAAGTTCCATTACCTGTTGCTGTTCCGTCAACATCTAATACTCAGAGTGTTCCTGATAACATAAGAGATTTTGTTTCTGAATCCATTAAGAAGGCTTTGTCTGTTATTCCTCCTTCTAGTAAACATAAAAAATCTTTTAAAACTTCTCATTGTTCAGATGAATTTTTAAATGAACATCATCATTCTGATTCTGATAATGGTTCTTCTGGTTCAGATGATTCTGTCTCAAAGGTTGATGCTGATAAATCTTATTTAAAATGGAATTTATTCGTTCTTTACTTAAAGAAGTTCTAATTGCTTTAGAAATTGAGGATTCTGGTCCTCTTGATACTAAATCTAAACGTTTAGATAAGGTTTTTAAATCTCCTGTAGTTATTCCAGAAGTTTTTCCTGTTCCTAGTGCTATTTCTGAAGTAATTTCCAGGGAATGGAATAATTTGGGTAATTCATTCACTCCCTCTAAACGTTTTAAGCAATTATATCCTGTGCCATCTGACAGATTAGAGTTTTGGGACAAAATCCCTAAGGTTGATGGGGCTGTCTCTACTCTTGCTAAGCGTACTACGATTCCTACGGCAGATGGTACTTCCTTTAAGGATCCTTTAGATAGGAAAATTGAATCCTTTCTAAGAAAAGCCTATTTGTGTTCAGGTAATCTTCTTAGACCTGCTATATCTTTGGCGGATGCTTCTGCAGCTTCAACTTTTTGGTTGGAAGCTTTAGCGCAACAAGTAACAGATCATAATTCTCATAGCATTATTCTTCTTCTTCAACATGCTAATAATTTTATTTGTGATGCCATCTTTGATATCATTAGGGTTGATGTCAGGTATATGTCTCTAGCTATTTTAGCTAGAAGAGCTTTATGGCTTAAAACTTGGAATGCTGATATGTCTTCTAAGTCTACTCTGCTTTCCCTTTCTTTCCAGGGTAATAAATTATTTGGTTCTCAGTTGGATTCTATTATTTCAACTGTTACTGGAGGGAAAGGAACTTTTTTACCACAGGATAAAAAATCTAAAGGTAAATTCAGGTCTAATAATCGTTTTCGTTCCTTTCGTCACAACAAGGAACAGAAACCTGATCCTTCATTCTCAGGAGCGGTATCAGTTTGGAAACCATCTCCAGTCTGGAATAAATCCAAGCCTTCTAGAAAATCAAAGCCAGCTTCTAAGTCCACATGAAGGTGCGGCCCTCATTCCAGCTCAGCTGGTAGGGGGCAGATTACGTTTTTTCAAATAAATTTGGATCAAATCTGTTCACAATCTTTGGATTCAGAACATTGTTTCAGAAGGGTACAGAATTGGCTTCAAAATAAGACCTCCTGCAAAGAGATTTTTTCTTTCCCGTGTCCCAGTAAATCCAGCGAAGGCTCAAGCATTTCTGAAATGTGTTTCAGATCTAGAGTTGGCTGGAGTAATTATGCCAGTTCCAGTTCTGGAACGGGGGCTGGGGTTTTATTCAAATCTCTTCATTGTACCAAAGAAGGAGAATTCCTTCAGACCAGTTCTGGATCTAAAGATATTGAATCGTTATGTAAGGATACCAACATTCAAAATGGTAACTATAAGGACTATCCTGCCTTTTGTTCAGCAAGGGCATTATATGTCTACAATAGATTTACAGGATGCATATCTACATATTCCGATTCATCCAGATCACTTTCAGTTTCTGAGATTCTCTTTCCTAGACAAGCATTACCAGTTTGTGGCTCTACCGTTTGGTCTAGCAACAGCTCCAAGAATTTTTACAAAGGTTCTCGGTGCCCTTCTGTCTGTAATCAGAGAACAGGGTATTGTTGTATTTCCTTATTTGGACGATATCTTGGTACTTGCTCAGTCTTTACATTTAGCAGAATCTCATACGAATCGACTTGTGTTGTTTCTTCAAGATCATGGTTGGAGGATCAATTTACTAAAAAGTTCATTGATTCCTCAGACAAGGGTAACCTTTTTGGGTTTCCAGATAGATTCAATGTCCATGACTCTATCTTTGACAGACAAGAGACGTCTAAAATTGATATCAGCTTGTCGAAACCTTCAGTCACAATCATTCCCTTCGGTAGCCTTATGCATGGAAATTCTAGGTCTTATGACTGCTGCATCGGACGCGATCCCCTTTGCTCGTTTTCACATGCGACCTCTTCAGCATTGTATGCTGAACCAATGGTGCAGGGATTACACAAAGATATCTCAATTAATATCTTTAAAACCGATTGTACAACACTCTCTGACGTGGTGGACAGATCACCATTGTTTAATTCAGGGGGCTTCTTTTGTTTTTCCGACCTGGACTGTAATTTCAACAGATGCAAGTCTTACAGGTTGGGGAGCTGTGTGGGGGTCTCTGACGGCACAAGGGGTTTGGGAATCTCAGGAGGTGAGATTACCGATCAATATTTTGGAACTCCGTGCAATTTTCAGAGCTCTTCAGTCTTGCCCTCTTCTGAAGAGAGAATTGTTCATTTGTTTTCAGACAGACAATGTCACAACTGTAGCATACATCAATCATCAAGGAGGGACTCACAGTCCTCTAGCTATGAAAGAAGTATCTCGAATTCTGGTTTGGGCGGAATCCAGCTCCTGTCTAGTTTCTGCGGTTCATATCCCAGGTATAGACAATTGGGAAGCGGATTATCTCAGTCGCCAAACGTTGCATCCGGGCGAATGGTCTCTTCACCCAGAGGTATTTCTTCAGATTGTTCAAATGTGGGGGCTTCCAGAAATAGATCTGATGGCCTCTCATCTAAACAAGAAACTTCCCAGGTATCTGTCCAGATCCAGGGATCCTCAAGCGGAAGCAGTGGATGCATTGTCACTTCCTTGGAAGTATCATCCTGCCTATATCTTTCCACCTCTAGTTCTTCTTCCAAGAGTGATCTCCAAAATTCTGAAGGAATGCTCGTTTGTTCTGCTGGTAGCTCCAGCATGGCCTCACAGGTTTTGGTATGCGGATCTTGTCCGGATGGCTTCTTGCCAACCGTGGACTCTTCCATTAAGACCAGACCTTCTGTCTCAAGGTCCTTTTTTCCATCAGGATCTCAAATCCTTAAATTTAAAGGTATGGAGATTGAACGCTTGATTCTTAGTCAAAGAGGTTTCTCTGACTCTGTGATTAATACTATGTTACAGGCTCGTAAATCTGTATCTAGGGAGATATATTATAGAGTCTGGAAGACTTATATTTCTTGGTGTCTTTCTCATCAGTTTTCCTGGCATTCTTTTAGAATTCCAAGAATTTTACAGTTTCTTCAGGATGGTTTGGATAAAGGTTTGTCTGCAAGTTCCTTGAAAGACAAATCTCTGCTCTTTCTGTTCTTTTTCACAGAAAGATTGCTAATCTTCCTGATATTCATTGTTTTGTGCAAGCTTTGGTGCGTATAAAACCTGTTATTAAGTCAATTTCTCCTCCTTGGAGTTTGAATTTGGTTCTGGGGGCTCTTCAAGCTCCTCCGTTTGAACCTATGCATTCATTGGACATTAAATTACTTTCTTGGAAAGTTTTGTTCCTTTTGGCCATCTCTTCTGCCAGAAGAGTTTCTGAAATATCTGCTCTTTCTTGTGAGTCTCCTTTTTTGATTTTTCATCAGGATAAGGCGGTGTTGCGAACTTCTTTTGAATTTTTACCTAAGGTTGTGAATTCCAACAACATTAGTAGAGAGATTGTGGTTCCTTCATTATGTCATACTCCTAAGAATTCTAAGGAGAAATCATTGCATTCTTTGGATGTGGTTAGAGCTTTGAAATATTATGTTGAAGCTACTAAGACTTTCCGAAAGACTTCTAGTCTATTTGTTAACTTTTCCGGTTCTAGGAAAGGTCAGAAGGCCTCTGCCATTTCTTTGGCATCTTGGTTGAAATCTTTAATTCATCATGCTTATGTCGAGTCGGGTAAAACTCCGCCTCAAAGGATTACAGCTCATTCTACTAGGTCAGTTTCTACTTCCTGGGCGTTTAGGAATGAGGCTTCGGTTGATCAGATTTGCAAAGCAGCAACTTGGTCCTCTTTGCATACTTTTACTAAATTCTACCATTTTGATGTGTTTTCTTCTTCTGAAGCAGTTTTTGGTAGAAAAGTACTTCAGGCAGCTGTTTCAGTTTGAATCTTCTGCTTATGTTTTCATTTAAACTTTATTTTGGGTGTGGATTATTTTCAGCAGGAATTGGCTGTCTTTATTTTATCCCTCCCTCTCTAGTGACTCTTGCGTGGAAAGATCCACATCTTGGGTAGTCATTATCCCATACGTCACTAGCTCATGGACTCTTGCTAATTACATGAAAGAAAACATAATTTATGTAAGAACTTACCTGATAAATTCATTTCTTTCATATTAGCAAGAGTCCATGAGGCCCACCCCTTTTTTTGTGGTGGTTATGATTTTTTTGTATAAAGCACAATTATTTCCAATTCCTTATTTTTTTATGCTTTCGCACTTTTTTCTTATCACCCCACTTCTTGGCTATTCGTTAAACTGATTTGTGGGTGTGGTGAGGGGTGTATTTGTAGGCATTTTGAGGTTTGGGAAACTTTGCCCCTCCTGGTAGGAATGTATATCCCATACGTCACTAGCTCATGGACTCTTGCTAATATGAAAGAAATGAATTTATCAGGTAAGTTCTTACATAAATTATGTTTTCTTCCTGCTGGTGTTATTTCACTCTCTACATATTTTGCGTCAGACCTGACTCTGCAGCTCTGCTCCAGCATTAAAGGGACAGTATACTGAAAAATAGTTTTTCGCTTAATGTGTTTACAATTGCTTTTTTTACCAACTGCAGAGAAAAAAAATGTATGAAACATAGCTTTTTATGTTTTTTTGTGTATATTAAAGCTCTGATTTTGTGTTTTGAAGCCACAACCTAATAAAATGGGTTGAGCTTGTAGGTATAATCAGATCTCATTACTGTATCACATTGTGTACATATACCTGCTTCTTTATCTTATATCTGTCCATAAAACAATCACCAGTACTTGGAGAGAACAATGGAAAATCAACATTTTATTACATTATCTCTGCTATATTCCACTGGGAGTATAATTTCTTCTGCTGGTTGTGTTTACAAAGCTTATCTATAGCTGGGACCTGCGGCCACAAACTTTCAGAATAGGTGGGGATACCACATGCTAAATCAACTATTTCAAATGCCAATATAAGGGTAAAGGAGCTACTTGTAAACAATTTAATACACTCCAGCAGGTAAAGTGGATCATTGGGAACAAATTAAAGGGGAGAAAATTTTTGAGTAAACTGTCCCTTTAAGTGTTTGTTTTATTGTGTACTAAAATGACCCCACTTGGTACTGGTATACTTGCTAGTGTCTAGGTCCGATCACAGCCGCCAAATCATTTTATAACTGTTTGTGAAACCATTTGTGGACTTGCCATGCAAACCCCGACCCCAGTTTTTTATTTGAGATTATTCACATGAGATTTTGTAGAGTACAGTGTCATTTCCCTTAGCTACTTTCTCCTGTTTGGTGTCCAGTAGTTCTACGTTATATAGATGCTGTGTGTTTATATTTGTGTGTGTGGGAAATGTTATAAACATTATCTGCCCTATGGTTCATGATGCTTGTTGTCCTGTCCCAATTAGACGGTTTTTATGTGTCACTATGTCCATGCAGGTTTTAAAGGGACAGATTACCCAAAAACTTTCTCTCCTTTGTTATTCCCAATTATCCATTTTACCTGCTGGAGTTTATTAAATTGCTTACAAATAGCCCCTTAGGGGTAGATTTATGAAGCAACGAATGCTGCAATCTACCCCTGTAAGACTGCCTCTCCTTAACTCATCCGCCACCTCTGAAGTGGCGGATAGCAATCACCCCTGCTAGCACCCGATTTGCCACAAATGTGAAGGCAGCGGTATTGCACAAGCATTTCACACGAAATGCTTGTGCAGTGATAAATACCGACAGCGTAGGCTGTCTGCATTTATCGATGTTGAGCAGATATGATCCACTACAGCGGATCATGTCCGTCCGACAGTTGTTTAATCGGCCCCTTAGACTTTATGTTGACATTTGAAATAGCTGATTTAGCCTGTGGTGTCCCTACCTATACTAAAAGCTTCAACACCTAGGTATAGGCTGTTGAGAAACTATGTAAACACAGCCAGAAGAAGAAATTACAATCAATGGGAGGTGGAAGAGATAAAGCTTTAAAATGTTCATTTTCAATTGTTCTTTCTAAGTATTGTACAGAGACAGAGATAAGAAAGGGAATCATTTGAGTGATAAGATAAGGAGATCTGATCTGTTGGCAAACTTTGCCTATTATGATGAGCTGTGGTTTTAAAGAGCAACTCAAGCTATTTATTTTGCAAAAATAATCATAAATGAGCAAATTATCATGCATTTTATACTCTGCAGCTGGTATTAAAAGTAATGGGGAACACATTCAGGAAAAAACTATTTTACAGTGAACTGTCACCTTCTATCCTCGCACTTGTGTGTGTATGTGTATGTATTAGTGCTTTCTAAAAGTGCAGTTGCGTATAGTGATTTGGTGTTCAGTGCTGTATGAATTAATGGGCAGAGTAGTTACTATGAATTAATATAATCATGTTTAGTGTTATGTAGTAATGCTGTTTTGGAGCTCATGTACTTAATGTGTCCCACTGCATTAGCAATGCCAGCGTTGTTGTACAGCAGCTTTGAGTTGCGTCTCTTCTTTCCTGCAAGGATTACCCTCTCTTATCTAAGGCTGAGCTTAGCTTCAGGATGGAATTATCCATTCACATTACAGGTTGTTATAGCCATCAAGCATCCAGATGAATGGTCTCTTCTAATCAATGTTTTTCTAAAAAAAGAAAAAAAAGGGCTGACCATTATATTATTGCATCAAAGGAAAGTACTGTACCAGTTATAGGATTCTCAGAGATAGAGGTTCTTAGGCCATAGATCTTAAAGGGACATAAAAGTAAACCCAAATGTTTTATTTCATGATTTAGATAGAGCAGGGGTGCCCAACCTTGGTGCTTCAGTGTCATGGGACATGTAGTTCCAAAACCTCTGGAGCACCAACGTTGAGCACCCCTGAGATAGAGTATGTAATTTTAAACACATTTCCAATGTACTTCAATTATTATTATTTTTTTTCATTGTCTTGAAATCCTTTATTGAAAAGCAGGAAAGTAAGCTCAGGAGCATGCACATGTCTGCAGCACTATATGGCAGCAATTTGCCAGAATGTAATACATTTGCAAGAGAACTATATTGCAGCACTTTTTTCCGTGTAGTGCTGAAGACATGTGCATGCTACCTACCTAGGTATCTGTTCAGCAAATAATACCATGAGAAAGCAAATGTTATAATAGAAGTAAATTGGAAACTTTTTTTTGTGTGTTATGTCTGAATCACAAAAGAAAAAAAAAAGCGGTTTCATGTCCCTTTAAGGTGATTAAAAAATAATAATCACGAGACAAGCACAGAACTGTTCTTTGGAACATGATCTGGCCAAGAAGGGTCGTCCTCTCGTGGTCTGGCACCTCTATCAAGACAATATTTTTCTTTCTTAAATTTCCAGCTTTTTATTAGGTTTCTTTTCAGACATTGAAACACCCTATATGTACTATGTGTTCCTCTAGAATTGTTCAGTCATTAGGGTGACACTGTTTTCAGAATGCCTCTTTCATTTCTTCAGAAGGTAGTTTTCCCACAGAGTATTAATTCCAGGACTGTGGTTCCTTCATTCTATCTGAATCCAGCAAATTATCATGGCCGCTGTACAGGATTGATGTGATCACAGCTCTATTTGTTTTTTATTATAACTCTCTGTCTATCATTTTTATGACAGCAGGTAAATGAAAGTTTACAAAACACCATTAGCATTTTACATTCAGTATCTGATCATTAAGGGGACAGTTTACCCAAGAATTGTCTCCCCTGTAATTTGTTGCAAATTTATATATATTACCTGCTGGAGTGTATTGAATTGTTTACATATAGTTTTTTTACACTTGTTGTGGCATTTGAAACAGCTCATTTAGCATGTGACGTCCCCACCTATACAGAAAGTTTTTGGACTTAAGTCCAAGTTATTGACAAGCTAGGTAAACACAGCCAGCAAAAGAAATTACACTCACGGTGGGGGGGGGTAGAAGAGATAACTAATAAAATGATCATTTTCCATTGTAAACCAAACCCAATACTTAAAGGGATATTCCAGCCAAAATTGGAAACCACATGGGTGCATTTTGGTATTGAACAGAAGCAATTTTGTAATATACATGCATTAGCAAAAGTGCTTCTAATAAAAGCGATAGCTGTTTCAAAAGTGTATTTAAGTATGCAACGTGCACCAGCATTTTAAACCCAGCACTTGCTCAGAGAGCCTAAGGAGCTTGTACCATCTGGTAATTACTCAATTTGTTAATTGCTGACATGATATAAGCCCCAGTGATGATCTGATCAGCTGCAGTATTTAAAATGTGGGGGCAGTGACTATCTAGCTATGCTTCACATGCACGTGCAGAGAAAAATACTAACACTAAAACAGTGATAACTTTTACAAGAAGCATTTTTTGCTAATGCATTTATATTGCAAATATGTTTCTATTCAAAGATGTAATTAATCTATGTGTATTTAAATTTTGACTGGAATGTCCCTTTAAGAGAGAACAAACAGACACAAGATAAGGAAGCAAGTGTGTGTACATAAGTGATAACACAATGAGATCTCATTTTACTGCAAGGTCAACCCATTTCAATAGGTTGAGGTTTCAAAACCGGCAATTTAATATCAACAAATATGCATGAAAATGCAAATTATCATACATTTTATACCCTGCAGCTAGTATAACAAGTCATTGGAAATACATAAAGGAAAAAACAATTTTACTGCATATTGTCCCTTTAAGGCCCATAAGCTCTGTAATAATTTGCTATAATTTAAAGGACCAGTAAATACGGTAGATTTGCATAATCAACAAATGCATGATAACAAGACAATGCAATAAGAATTATTTTGAACTTCAAATAGGAAGTAGATTTCTTTTCTGACAAATTTCAAAGTTATCTCTATTTCCACTCCCACTGCATCATGTGACAGTCATCAGCCAATCAAAAATGCATATACTCTAAAAGTGTAAATATAAAGAGACACAATGTGCACATTGTAAAGTAAAGTAAATTTGAAAGTTGTTTAAAATTGTTTGCTGTATCTGAATCATGAAAGTTTCATTTTGACTTGAGTGTCCCTTTTAAGGTCCATTCCACTAGGGTTATTGTCTCTTAATGGACTAACCATTATGAGTCTTTTGTAGAATAGTTGTGCAAGGCAGTCATTCATCCTTGGTCTTCCTTCCATACATTTACAATGTTTTATTTATTCATTATGTTCACCTCTTCGCAAGCAGCATTTGCTGAGATCTTGCAGATATTGCTTCCTCCCACTGAGGCAGATTTTTTTTTTTTACAAATTTTCTTGCAACACTTTCTTCATATAGTTTTGGTACTGATCTACTAATCGTGATTATGTTTCCTTGGAATGTTACAGAAAACATTTCATAGTCATTGATCAATCTATTTCTTTACACTGCAATTGGAATCATACAGTGTCTTTACTTGTAACGCATTCTTATAATTTTATATATTTTTTTCTTTTTGTTTGACGTTTCCCTGGTCTGTGTGTGAGTTCCAGTAGAGGCCAGCCTTTCTTTGTCACTGTCTTTTCAAATAGGTCCTTGCTTAACTATGTACAGTATAAACTAAAGCCAGTAGAAAGGTTAAAGGGACACTCAGGTTAAATTAAATTTCTTCTGTTATGTGTGATCAGTCCACGGGTCATCATTACTTCTGGGATATTATCTGCTCCCCTACAGGAAGTGCAAGAGGATTCACCCAGCAGAGTTGCTATATAGCTCCTCCCCTCTACGTCACCTCCAGTCATTCTCTTGCACCCAAAGACTAGATAGGAGGTGTGAGAGGACTATGGTGATTATACTTAGTTTTTAGAACTTCAATCAAAAGTTTATTTTACAATAGCACCGGAGCGTGTTATTACCTCTCTGGCAGAGTTTGAAGAAGAATCTACCAGAGTTTTTCTTATGATTTTAACCGGAGTAGTTAAGATCATATTGCTGTTTCTCGGCCATCTGAGGGAGGTAAAAGCTTCAGATCAGGGGACAGCGGGCAGTTGAATCTGCATTGAGGTATGTAGCAGTTGTTATTTTCTGAATGGAATTGATGAAAAAATCCTGCCATACCGTTATAATGAACATGTATGTATACTCTACACTTTAGTATTCTGGGGATGGTATTTCACCGGAATTACTCTGTAAAAGTACATTAAACCTTTTATTAGGTATTTTTCATGTTAAACGTTTTTGCTGGAATGTAGAATCGTTTGCATTAATGAGGTACTGAGTGAATAAGTATTTGGGCATTATTTTCCACTTGGCAGTTTGCTTGTGTTAATTATGACAGTTTCGTTTCTCTCTCACTGCTGTGTGTGAGAGGGAGGGGCCGTTTTTGGCGCTCTTTGCTACGCATCAAAAATTTCCAGTCAGTTTTTCTGCATGATCCGGTTCATCTCTAACAGAACTCAGGGGTCTTCAAACTTCTTTGAAGGGAGGTAGATTCTCTCAGCGGAGCTGTGAGACTTATATAGTGACTGTGATTTAAAACGTTGTTTAAAATTTAATTAGTGTTATTTTACTAATGGGAACAAACCTTTGCTAAAAAGTTGTGTTGTTTGTTAAGAGTGATGCTATAACTGTTTTTCAGTTCATTATTTCAACTGTCATTTAATCGTTTAGTGCTTCTTGAGGCACAGTACGTTTTTATTAAATAAAATTGTAACCGAGTTGCATGTTTATTGCTAGTGTGTTAAACATGTCTGATTCAGAGGAAGATACCTGTGTCATTTGTTCCAATGCCAAGGTGGAGCCCAATAGAAATTTATGTACTAACTGTATTGATGCTACCTTAAATAAAAGCCAATCTGTACAAATTGAACAAATTTCACCAAACAGCGAGGGGAGAGTTATGCCGACTAACTCGCCTCACGTGTCAGTACCTGCATCTCCCGCCCGGGAGGTGCGTGATATTATGGCGCCTAGTACATCTGGGCAGCCATTACAGATAACATTACAAGATATGGCTACTGTTATGACTGAAGTTTTGGCTAAATTACCAGAACTAAGAGGCAAGCGTGATCACTCTGGGGTGAGAACAGAGTGCGCTGATAATTCTAGGGCCATGTCTGATACTGCGTCACAGCTTGCAGAGCATGAGGACGGAGAGCTTCATTCTGTAGGTGACGGTTCTGATCCAAACAGATTGGATTCAGATATTTCAAATTTTAAATTTAAATTGGAAAACCTCCGTGTATTACTAGGGGAGGTCTTAGCAGCTCTCAACGATTGTAACGCTGTTGCAATACCAGAGAAAATGTGTAGGTTGGATAAATACTTTGCGGTACCCGGCGAGTACTGACGTTTTTCCTATACCTAAGAGATTAACTGAAATTGTTACTAAGGAGTGGGATAGACCCGGTGTGCCGTTCTCACCCCCTCCAATATTTAGAAAGATGTTTCCAATAGACGCCACCACACGGGACTTATGGCAAACGGTCCCTAAGGTGGAGGGAGCAGTTTCTACTTTAGCTAAGCGTACCACTATCCCGGTGGAGGATAGCTGTGCTTTTTCAGATCCTATGGATAAAAAATTAGAGGGTTACCTTAAGAAAATGTTTATTCAACAAGGTTTTATATTACAACCCCTTGCATGCATCGCGCCGATCACGGCTGCGGCAGCATTTTGGATTGAGTCTCTGGAAGAGAACCTTAGTTCAGCTACGCTGGACGACATTACGGACAGGCTTAGAGTCCTTAAACTAGCTAATTCATTCATTTCGGAGGCCGTAGTACATTTTACCAAACTTACGGCTAAGAATTCAGGATTCGCCATTCAGGCACGCAGAGCGCTGTGGCTAAAATCCTGGTCGGCTGATGTAACTTCTAAGTCCAAATTACTTAGTATACCTTTCAAGGGGCAAACTTTATTTGGGCCCGGTTTGAAAGAAATTATTGCTGACATTACAGGAGGTAAGGGCCACGCTCTACCTCAAGACAAAGCCAAAGCTAAGGCTAGACAGTCTAATTTTCGTCCCTTTCGGAATTTCAAAGCAGGAGCAGCGCCAACTTCCACTGCACCAAAACAGGGAGGAGCTGTTGCTCGTTACAGACAAGGCTGGAAGCCTAATCAGTCCTGGAACAAGGGCAAGCATGCCAGTAAACCTGCTGCTGTCCCAAAGACAGCATGAACCGAGGGCCCCCGATCCGGGACCGGATCTAGTGGGGGGCAGACTCTCTCTCTTCGCCCAGGCTTGGGCAAGAGATGTCCAGGATCCCTGGGCGCTAGAGATCATATCTCAGGGATACCTTCTAGACTTCAAATCCTCTCCCCCAAGAGGGAGATTTCATCTGTCAAGGTTGTCAACAAACCAAATAAAGAAAGACGCGTTTCTACGCTGTGTACAAGATCTATTATTAATGGGAGTGATCCATCCGGTTCCGCGGTCGGAACAAGGACAAGGGTTTTACTCAAACCTGTTTGTGGTTCCCAAAAAAGAGGGAACTTTCAGGCCAATCTTGGATTTAAAGATCCTAAACAAATTCCTAAGAGTTCCATCGTTCAAAATGGAAACTATTCGGACAATCTTACCCATGATCCAAGAGGGTCAGTACATGACCACAGTGGATTTAAAGGATGCTTACCTTCACATACCGATTCACAAAGATCATTACCGGTATCTAAGGTTTGCCTTCTTAAACAGGCATTACCAGTTTGTAGCCCTTCCATTCGGATTGGCTACGGCTCCAAGAATCTTTACAAAGGTTCTGGGTGCCCTTCTGGCGGTACTAAGACCGCGAGGAATTTCGGTAGCTCCGTACCTAGACGACATTCTGATACAAGCTTCAAGCTTTCAAACTGCCAAGTCTCATACAGAGTTAGTTCTGGCATTTCTAAGGTCGCACGGATGGAAAGTGAACGAAAAGAAGAGTTCTCTCTTTCCTCTCACAAGAGTTCCATTCTTGGGGACTCTTATAGATTCTGTAGAAATGAAGATTTATCTGACAGAAGACAGATTAACAAAGCTTCTAAATGCATGCCGTGTCCTTCATTCCATTCAACTCCCGTCAGTAGCTCAATGCATGGAGGTGATCGGCTTAATGGTAGCAGCAATGGACATAGTTCCCTTTGCACGCCTACATCTCAGACCGCTGCAATTGTGCATGCTGAGTCAGTGGAATGGGGATTACTCAGATTTGTCCCCCACTCTGAATCTGGATCAAGAGACCAGAAACTCTCTTCTATGGTGGCTTTCTCGGCCACATCTGTCCAGGGGGATACCGTTCAGCAGGCCGGACTGGACAATTGTAACAACAGACGCCAGCCTTCTAGGTTGGGGCGCTGTCTGGAATTCTCTGAAGGCTCAGGGACAATGGAGTCAGGAGGAAAGTCTCCTGCCAATAAACATTCTGGAATTGAGAGCAGTTCTCAATGCCCTTCTAGCTTGGCCCCAGTTAAAGACTCGGGGGTTCATCAGGTTTCAGTCGGACAACATCACGACTGTAGCTTACATCAACCATCAAGGAGGGACAAGAAGCTCCCTAGCAATGATAGAAGTATCAAAGATAATTCGCTGGGCAGAGTCTCACTCTTGCCATCTGTCAGCAATCCACATCCCGGGAGTGGAGAACTGGGAGGCGGATTTCTTGAGTCGCCAGACTCTTCATCCGGGGGAGTGGGAACTTCATCCGGAGGTCTTTGCCCAAATACTTCAACGTTGGGGCAAACCAGAGATAGATCTCATGGCGTCTCGCCAGAACGCCAAACTTCCTCGCTACGGATCCAGATCCAGGGATCCGGGAGCGGTTCTGATAGATGCTTTGACAGCACCTTGGAATTTCAGGATGGCTTATGTGTTTCCACCCTTCCCGCTGCTTCCTCGATTGATTGCCAAAATCAAACAGGAGAAAGCATCAGTGATTCTAATAGCGCCTGCATGGCCGCGCAGGACTTGGTATGCAGATCTAGTGGACATGTCATCCTGTCCGCCTTGGTCTCTACCTCTAAGACAGGACCTTCTGATTCAGGGTCCATTCAAACATCAAAGTCTAACTTCTCTGAAGCTGACTGCTTGGAAATTGAACGCTTGATTTTATCAAAACGTGGTTTTTCTGAGTCGGTTATTGATACCCTGATACAGGCTAGGAAGCCTGTTACCAGAAAGATTTACCATAAAATATGGCGTAAATACCTATACTGGTGTGAATCCAAAGATTACTCCTGGAGTAAGGTTAGGATTCCTAGGATATTGTCTTTTCTACAAGAAGGTTTAGAAAAGGGTTTATCGGCTAGCTCATTAAAGGGACAGATTTCAGCTCTGTCCATCTTGTTTCACAGGCGTCTGTCAGAAAATTCAGACATCCAAGCCTTTTGTCAGGCTTTAACTAGGATCAAGCCTGTGTTTAAAACTGTTGCTCCGCCATGGAGTTTAAACTTAGTTCTTAACGTTTTACAGGGTGTTCCGTTTGAACCCCTTCATTCCATTGATATAAAATTGTTATCTTGGAAAGTTCTATTTTTAATGGCTATTTCCTCGGCTCGAAGAGTCTCTGAGTTATCAGCCCTACATTGTGATTCTCCTTATCTGATCTTTCACTCAGACAAGGTAGTTCTGCGTACTAAACCTGGGTTCTTACCTAAGGTAGTCACTAACAGGAATATCAATCAAGAGATTGTTGTTCCATCCTTGTGTCCAAATCCTTCTTCAAAGAAGGAACGTCTTCTACACAATCTGGATGTAGTTCGTGCCCTCAAGTTCTACTTGCAGGCAACTAAAGATTTTCGCCAAACTTCTTCCCTGTTTGTCGTTTATTCTGGACAGAGGAGAGGTCAAAAAGCTTCTGCTACCTCTCTCTCCTTTTGGCTTCGTAGCTTAATACGTTTAGCCTATGAGACTGCTGGACAGCAGCCTCCTGAAAGAATTACAGCTCATTCCACTAGAGCTGTGGCTTCCACTTGGGCCTTTAAGAATGAGGCCTCTGTTGAACAGATTTGCAAGGCTGCAACTTGGTCTTCGCTTCATACTTTTTCCAAATTTTACAAATTTGACACTTTTGCTTCTTCGGAGGCTATTTTTGGGAGAAAGGTTCTTCAGGCAGTGGTTCCTTCTGTATAATGAGCCTGCCTATCCCTCCCGTCATCCGTGTACTTTTGCTTTGGTATTGGTATCCCAGAAGTAATGATGACCCGTGGACTGATCACACATAACAGAAGAAAACATAATTTATGCTTACCTGATAAATTCCTTTCTTCTGTTGTGTGATCAGTCCACGGCCCGCCCTGTTTTTAAGGCAGGTGCATATTTTTTAAATTATAATTCAGTCACCACTACACCCTTGGTTTCTCCTTTCTCGTTGGTCTTTGGTCGAATGACTGGAGGTGACGTAGAGGGGAGGAGCTATATAGCAACTCTGCTGGGTGAATCCTCTTGCACTTCCTGTAGGGGAGCAGATAATATCCCAGAAGTAATGATGACCCGTGGACTGATCACACAACAGAAGAAAGGAATTTATCAGGTAAGCATAAATTATGTTTTTCATGATTCAGATACAGCATGTAATTTTAAACAACTTTCCAATTTACTTCCATTAAAAAAAATGTGCACAGTCTATTATATTTACAATTTTTGAGTCACCAACTCCTACTGAGCATGTGCAAGAATTCACAGACTATACATATATGCATTTGTGATTGGCTGATTGCTATCACATGGTGCAAGGGGAGTGGAAATATACATAACTTTGAAATTTGTTATAAAAAAATCTACTACTCATTTGAAGTTAAGACTAAGTGCTATTGCATTGTCTTGTTATCTTGCATTTGTTCATTATGCAAATCTAATGTGTTGACTGGTCCTGTGTATATGGCAATCAGATGCACACACTGAAGACTTCTGGGGATCTACTTACTCAGAAAATAAACCATTCTAAAACCAACACATTTTAAATATGGGTCTAATTTCAGTACAAAAAAATGATTTATCCATAAATATAAATAATATTAGTTGTTGTTTTGTTTTATTTAGATCAAAGTGACCATGAACATACATTATCTTTCCAATATTTTATTTTTAAGTTTAACTTACACATTTAAAGAATTTTCAGGAATTTGTGCTTCAAAATATTTCCAAAAAGCCTTTTTCAATATATTTAGCCAGTCATCCTAGTAAAGATGGGAGTAAAATGGCAAGAGTTACAGAACGTTCTTTACTTACAGTAATTAACATTTATTTCTAATGTTAATGGCAATTATTTACATTTAAACAGATGTTGTGGGGCTGACATAAACACCTAATGTAGATTTTTGAATGCCAAAAATATGTCTTATAACAATAGATTACAGTGAGCCAGTAAGCTATGTCATACTATAGTAAAAGACTACAGCTGTCTGAAACTCATTAATGTGAAAAAGACAAGATGTTTCCCTTTGAGACGTGTACTATAAGTAAATACTGTTATGCTACCTGTGTCTAAAGAAAATAAATATGCCATTTATGTGTAAAGACATGGTTTATAGCAGTGACCACTTTTTTATTTTTATTTATGGACTTTTTTTATTAAACATTTTTTTCAAATTTTAAAGGTAATTTTTATTTTTTTATTTTTTTTTACGTACAGTGTTATAAGAAAATATAAGAACATTTATTTTTTTAAATTAATACATATAATTATTATTATTTTTTTTTAAATCTGTTTATTTTAAGAGAGACTTTTACTGCAAAATGGATTTACACCTCAAATAAACTTTTATAAGATTAAATGCTGAGCTTCCTGTGGATATAAGTTTGTGATAGCACTCTCTAACAGTGGTCTGTAGTCAGTTGACACGCCATTACAGAAATAACAGAGATTTAGTAAATTCTTTATAACTGCATTGTCATTTGTACATCTGTCTAGCTGAAGTTGTGGTAAAGCCAAGGCTGATTTTCTTATATCATAGGGATTTGAGTGTTCCCATATTACAAATTACTGTATCAGAGTCTTAAGTCACTTCCTGTATTTAAATTACACATTTCTTTTTTTAGCCGCATGTGGAGGACTGTTAACCAAATTAAATGGAACGATAACTACTCCAGCGTGGCCTAAGGAATATCCTCCAAACAAAAACTGTGTCTGGCAGGTGGTGGCTCCTTCTCAGTACAGGATATCAATGAAATTTGAGTATTTTGAATTAGAAGGCAATGAAGTAAGTATTCAAATCAAGGGTTAAATTACATCTGTCTTAAGTAGTAAGGGAGGTATAGAAAATGTAACATACTTTTATTTTAAAACACATTGTAAGTCCTCACCACAAAATGGACAAATTGAAAAATAGGAGTAGCTAAAAAAAAAAATACTAAGGGACAAAGTCTTAAATTCTCCAGTTTGATTTGTACAGTGTAAACTATCACAGACTAAACATAAAAACTCCCTTTAGAAGTTATCTGCACTAAATGATAATGAAAAAATCCTCTAAACAATTGTTATCTTAAAGGGGCATTATAGTTATTTAAAGAATACTATACTTTGACACAATATGAATGGCATGCATAATAATGTTTTTGAAACAGTTAACACGGTCATCTTGTCAGCACGTTTCGTTGGTTTGCGTTCCAAGGACGTACCCCTTGAAAATTAATGGTATCTCCTTTTCCACTGCAAGTTAGTGATGTAAATGTTGGATGTAGTACGGTCTGCTTTCTGTGGTTAGTGATATGAACTTCATGTTTTCTGTGAACAGTGAGAAAATTGCAATTTTATAGCAAATGATTTTATTTTTTTATTCATTTGTTTGTTTGTTAAAGGGCCACTGTAAGTAAATATTTTCTATGCCTGTTACTAACTAACTACCCCAAATACGCTTTTTATCAATAGCATTTCATTAACATATCTCTACCGTATATCAGAAATCTTGTCTGCAAATTTAATTGTTTTCCAAACCCACTCTGTGGGTATCCTTTGCTCTGTACCAATCCGTTTACAATACCTAGGTTTCAAAATGGCGCTTGAAACACAAAGTTATTGGTTTAAGTATTTTGAACATGCAGTGCTGTAAATAGTGGGCAGGATAACGTGACATCATCGGCAAATAAAAGATATAACTTTTAGAACGTTATGAAACTTTGTTTTGGATAAAATATAGGTCAGTAGGTTTTAATTCATGTTTATTAACTTTAATATTTTAGTTGTTTAGCTTAAAAATTATAACAGAAAGTAATTCTTTAAATGTCCAAAGAAATGCATGACATTTAATGTTCCTTCAACATTGCCTCTTTCATTGATGCTATAAAGTGCAAAGTGGCAATTAGGGGGATTGATCATTTTTCTTCCAAATGCCCATATTCACAAGATCTGCGTAACAATGCCACACCAACAATTCTAATACAATATTGACTTTAAGTTAAGTTTAGCTTTTTCTTTAAATAGACATCAGTAGGGGTTTATGAGTGCCCTAAGGGTATTTTCATCACTGGTTTCTATATTACCTCCTTGAAATAAAACAGATCATTTCCTATTTTACTCTAAACCGCTTTTTTCATGAATGAGCAGGGTGTTTTAGACACTTTGATGTTGTGCAGTTTACCTCATGTGGGAAAGATAATAGATTTGTTTAGTGTAAGACGTGTTAGTAGTGTACTATTTATAAGCCTGTAAAGAAATGAGAAACATTTACTTGCAAGCTCATAGAATAATACGTCTGGCCACTAAATTTACCTGGCTTTTCAATATTCTTAAAAGCTCCTAAGCTTGTCAAACTTTTGCCTCCTGTTGTGATTACTAATGTAAAGTAGCCATGTTTTTAAACATATCATGATGTGTACATTGACTACAGTTGTGTACTTAAACAGCAACAACTACTCTAATAAAGCTAAGTTTGTTAGCAGAGAAAACAAGAAAAGCCAAATTATTAAACAAAAATAAATAAATACAAACACACCAGGGATATCGTAGGACTTCAGTAATATCACACTATAATAAAAATGAGAATATTTTGAGGTAGGAGTTATATATAGGAGAGACAGCAAACTACTCAATGAAAGTAACCTTTATTATTTTACTTTTGTGCACATAGCAAAATATTTCTAAAATATGTAACTTTTCCCCCTATTATATGCAGCTAAAACATGACTTCCATTCCAAATGTGTAGGCTGAAAAAATGTATTCCTAATTGTGGTGAGGTTTTCTCACAGGTGTCCCTCTATTCAGTAAGCCCCTTACCTTAGCAGGACCCACAGTTGTGAAACTGCCTCTAGTGACAAATGTTGTTTACACTTTAGTAACAAAAAGAGTCTATGAAGCTAGAAGCCAACGCCAGTTAAACACTATCATGATTTGCTTTAGCTTCAAATACAGATGTTTAGTGAGGGTAGCTGTCATTATGTTACACCTCCTTTGCCTCCTGCAAGGTGATTCTTTCAATAGATGCAGCATATTTATTTATTTTTTATTTTAGTTTTATGGGATTCAGCTTGCAGGGAGCTGGAGATTTGACTCATTTCCTTATTGCATTCAAGCCAACTTACAAATGCAGAAAAAGTTTGTTCATTATAGGACACTTATTTCTAAATCTGTTGCCATTACAGTAGCATTCAAAGTCTGGTTCTAAGGAAAACAAGTTCTGCTTGGGAGATATGGATTTATTTTAATAAAAAGAATAATGAAATATTTGCACATTGCTGGGTATTTGGGAGAGATAATTATAACAATATCTGCATACAGAATACATGTTTTAAAAGCAATTACATCTGCCAGTTTGTTAGCACAACTTGCACTGTTTTGCAGTCTGGACCGCTTAAAAGTGTTTTTTTTTTATCTCTTCGGTTATAGCCAATAAGAATGTAAGCAAGCTCCTGTTTGGTCAAACAATCACTGTGGAGAATGTTGTGGAGTCAGGTTTTGCATTATAACTTATTTTGGGGAAGATGCAAAATAAAAATATTAGAGTTAATTTAGAGGAATTGCAATGTATTTTTTGTTTTTTTAAGTATTCAAATTTAAAAATATTATTGAAAAATTAATTTTGCATCTTAGACTCATACAAGTTAGTATTAAACTGTAGCTGATGTCTTAAATTTCTATTTAAAAAAAAAAAAAGAAAGAATACAATGTAAAAGTCAATACTAGTATGTGGATTGTCTATATTATGTCTTCCTATTTCTGGTTCAAAATTGTATTTTCCAAGATCCAAAATTGTGCAAATCATGCAGAATAGAGTTTGGCAAATGTAAACGAAGCAGGAGCCAGAAAGAGTATTGTACAGAAAGCCATATAATTTTCTTCTTCTTTGTTTATAAGGTTGAGAGGTAATCTGTATATTGATATATGTAAAACAATCCAAAAATGTAGCTATAAACTAGTAGGAGCACTGGGGATTTGTCAAGACTTGATGTAGAATTATATTAAAAACCAAGAGTTTTGTATTTAAAACTTAAGCACACAGATCTATTTATAATCCTATAAATCAATATTATTTTCTGGGAAAATGTAAATGAATTGTATTAGCAGTGATTGATATCCATAAAGTCAAAATTAGTTCCAAAAGTTGTACACCCTTCTGCTTTAAAGCAAAGATGATGTTCACACAATAGCATTCATTATAGAACAAATCTAACAAATCATTTTTATGGAAGCTATAGGAAGGTAGTTATTTTAGCCAGGAAAGTATTTTTTTATGACTTTCTTCTTTTTCTTTTCTCTTTGCATTAGCAATTCTTGATTTATGGATTGGGAATTAATAACACACATTGAGCCTTGCATGAACTTTCTTAAGCATTTTTTTTAATTGACGTTAAAATCAACATAACTGCAAACAATCAGTTCATAGTTCCCTTAAGTAGCTTAGAATATTCCAGCATTAAAATACTTTGAAAAGCATCAGATTATATAATGAGAACATTATTCAGACGTTCACATAATGTTCCAGATTTTTAAAAAAGACTCAAATTCTTTTAAGCTTTGTGCAAGTGATATAAATGGTAGCATTACAAATATGTCTGTATTTTAGAAGTTGTTGAGGCCATACATGTCAATTTTAATCAATAAATTTGATTATTCCTTGTACAAAGAGATTTAATTCCTCCAATATTTGTAGACGTTTCTAACAAGAGTTGGACACCCTAGTATAAGTTTTCACATTACAAACACTGAGAATATAAGAAAGTTGAAGTCTAGTCCTTTAGAGTTGATGCAATTGAATTAGATATATCACTATGCATTAAATAATGATTGTAAAGTTTTTTATTTAAATACCCATGCCTAATCTATTGTATTTGGAAATAATTTCCCGGGTTTGACTTTTTTATAAAAAACAACAACCAAAAAAACCTCTCGCTCCTTTTTTTTCCCCTTTTCCTTAGGTCTGTAAATATGATTATGTTGAGATTCGCAGTGGACTTTCCTCTGATTCTAAACTACATGGGAAATTTTGTGGAACAGAAGTGCCTGAAGTCATTACCTCACAGTATAATAACATGAGGATCGAATTTAGGTCTGACAACACTGTATCAAAAAAGGGCTTTAAAGCTCACTTCTTTTCAGGTAAGATAATTAAAGTAATGTTAATTTTGTTAACTATCACAATATTTTAGTCCCTAGTCTGTTTTGATGGCTGCATTAAATATGAGAATTGCATGAACTTGATTTGGGAGGGTTCAGTTGCTCTTTACTGGCAGTGTTTTACGCTACTCATTTAACAGCTTTGCTGAAAGGTTACGTGTTGACTTTACTCTTTTAAGGGTGCACTACATTTTTGGTTTGTATTCATTGTGGTTAGCTTTTGACCTCTTCTGCAATGGCAGGGGCCAACTTCTGTGAAGTGGGCTTAATACTACAAAAACTTTGATCTTTCAATTGGAGCACTGATGTAGAATCCAAACAAACCAATTAATTCTAGTCAAATACATTTATATATCCATACATTTTTTTTAAATTCTTCAATGTAATTGAACTACTAAATTTGAGGGATTTGTATCTAGTTTTTCCTCTTTATCACTATGAATGTCCCCATTTAAATTTTTTAAACTTAACTTTTTTTTTCAATACAATAAAACAAATTTGGTCACGTTTTAAGAGTATTCATCTTGTAATTCAATTAAAGTTGTGACATTAAATGTTTTGTTTTCAATTATTTTCATGAGACCTGAATTTCTTACATTTTAGTTTAGTGGAATAATACACAATTAAATAAAACTTCTGAACAGGGCACAGGTAATATAGAAGGGCAAAAGTAAAATGAAGACCGGTGCTTAAAGGGATACTGAACCCAAATTTTTTTCTTTCATGATTTAGATAGAGCAACTTTCTAATTTACTTCTATTATCAATTTGTCTTTGTTCTCTTGCTATCTTTATTTGAAAAAGAAGGCATCTAAGCTAAGGAGCCAGCAAATTTTTGGTTCAGTACCATGGACAGCACTTGTTTATTGGTGCTGTAAAATCAGCAAGGACAACCCAGGTTGTTCACCAAAAATGGTCTGGCATCTAAACTTACATTCTTGCTTTTCAAATAAACATACCAAGAGAATGAAGACAATTTGATAATAGGAGTGAATTAGAAAGTTGCTTTAAATTGCATGCTCTATCTGAATCACGAAAGAAAAAAAATTGGGTTCAGTGTCCCTTTAAGTAAATGAACTATAATTTAATTAAAAAAAGAAAATATGTACTTATAATAAGCACTCTTGCCACTAATAAGACGGTGAAACAACACTAGGAGTGACCGTGTTATAAGAACAACTGTCACTCACAATGCTAAGGACCCAGCCAAATACAAACTATATTAATTTGTATTTGGCGGAGTCCTTGGCATTGTGAGTGACAGTTGTTCTTATAACACGGTCACTCCTGGTGTTGTTTCAACATTTTATTAGTGACAAGAGTGCTAATTATAAGTATTTTTTTTCTTTTTTTCATTAAAGAATAATACACGATTAGTGGAATAATATGAGTATATGTAAGTGCTGCAAACTGTCTGAATTTCATATTGTAACAATTTTCCGTTTTGTGCCAATAAGGCTTTCTGAAATGTTTTTAGGTAGCAAAACTGACTGTAAGGTTTTGAATTAAATGCCAATTTTACGTTGCTCTTCATTTCACTAAAATACCATATTTCATTTGGAAAGTCGATAATGGTTTTAATTTTGCTTATTATTTATATTGCTAAATTGGCAATAAGGTTGTAAATATATTAACAAGCTTTCCGTGTTTGAGACTACATGTTCCACTGAGTCGCAGCAGCTTGATTTTCTTTGATTGAAGTTTCCATGTGTTAACGTTTAAAAAGTTCTGATGTTAGTTTGTTTTTGTTTTTCAAATTCATACATTTCTTGAATATATTGCAGTTGCTATTATTTCTATTTAAATTATCATGGAAATCGAAGATATTAAAGAATATTGATTACAGGCTACATTGCATTGGTGTCCAATATTTTTAAGTAGGCGATGGAGTGGTATTAAAGTGGGTAATTGATAGCCAACAAAATGCACAGAAAGTTTGCTTTGGGATCCTGGTTCTTGTGTTGAAGAGTATTGCTCTATAAAAGCAGTTATATATGACTAGAGAAATCTGATCTGATAAGCCATTTTAGTCATATAGTTATTGTGCAACACATTATCCAGGGCCTCTGAATTATCAAACAAGTCCATTTCCCATTTAACTCATTTAATTACTGTTCTATGTATGTTTGTCACAGCCCTTCCAATGCTTCCAATACTCTCTTGAAACACATTTTTAATTTTAATATATTTAGTCAGATTTGCTTTTTAGGTGGTGTATTGAACTACAAGGGTGAGGTTAGATTGTAATAAAATACTTAAAAGGTTAGTAGAGTAACATAAAAAATGAGATCTAAAGACATACTGTATAGCCAAATAAAAACACATACTTAATGTCACAATAATAATACAATTTTCAACTATACTTCATAATACTAATTATAATTGAAAACAAAAAAATATAATAAAAATAGTTCATTCTGCCCCAGATGAGCCAGTACATGAGAGGTTTACTTGTGCTTAAAGCAATGTGTTTGACAGATTCTCATTTACTGAAAGGCTTTGTCATATTTTCCAAGTCTAGGAGCTTCCTTAGAACATATAAATAGAATATAAATGCTAAAGCATTCTGGCTTAACAATGGAAGCACAGTGTTTAGATATGTCATCTTTCCTTTTACATTTTTCAACTTCCCACCCTGTTTTGACTTACAGTTGCACAGATTTTAATGCACCTTATCAGCTACTCCTTCTCCTACAGAATTCCAGAAGATAATTTGATAGTTACGCTGAAGCTATTCAAACATTGTTGTCAATCCTGTAAATTTTGTAAAAAAAAACCCACTTTTCTAAAACATTACAAACAACACTTGTTATTATTATTATTATTATTATTATTATTAGTAGAATTAGTATTATTATCTTACAGTACATGAGATGATTGGTTATATCTCATAATGGTCTTATAGCATTTTTAATATTGGCCAGGCTGCCAGACTATGAGGTTGCCCTTGCTGTAAATTGCCAGTCCTCCCCTTTTGTGCTGTATAAATCAAGAATCAGCTTGTGTTAAACTGTTTTATTCCAAGGGTTATGAGTTTGCTCTCATCTTTGGTGCCACCATGGTACATTTCTGTTCACAGACAAGAAAGCTGCCTGCAAAGAGAAAATTTTTATTTTTGAAACTTGCAAGGACTTGATAAAAGGTTCCCCTTCAGGCCGAGTACGTATAAATGAGAGACTAGTGGCCTCTGAAAAGCTCAGAGGTATGACCACCCATCGGAATTTAACACGTGGTGGGGAATGGATCTTTCCTTTTTTTCTGGGGACTTTAAAAAGAAATAAAAGCTGACCGCTTTCAGCTCACCTTGCAACAAATGCTTTTGTTTTTATAATACAAAACATTTGTTTTTAAAACTTTTACTAACCATGGCATTTTTGGGACACTTGGCCTTTTTAACATAATAGTGTAAACGCTTTAAGATAACTTGATTAACAGCTACCATTATTTTGTTATAACTTCACTGTGATTGTGTCATAGAACCTTTGCTTGTTTATTTGCAATTGTTAAAACTAATATTGTTTAAGCTTACTATTTGTTTAATAGAATTGGATTTCACCATTGCACTATATTCATTACTGCTGTACATGCACTGGACGGCTGAATACTTCTGTGTTCAGTAAAATGAAGAATTATTAAAACCGTTACATCAGCTATTACATATTTTATAAACAAATACAAAATAATCTCACAAGCTTGCAAAAGTTATTTTTTTTAACTAAGGTTCTTTCATACAGTTTCTCTTACTTATACTTAGTATATTTTACATTTTATTATTGGTATTGGTTGCATAGATGTTTTACTCCTAATTAAGGAATGTGTTACGATTTATATATATATATATATATATATATATATATATATATATATATATATATATATATATATATATATATATATATAAACACACAGAGAAAACCCAGCACTCACTTACAATATATAAATGTGTGTGTGTGTGTGTATATGTATATGTGTATGTGTATGTGTGTATATATATATATACATACAGTTGTATGCAAAAGTTTAGGCACCCCTGACAATTTCCGTGATTTTCATTTATAAATAATTGGGTGTTTGGATCAGCAATTTAATTTTGATCTATCAAATAACTGAAGGATACAGTAATATTTCAGTAGTGAAATTAGGTTTATTGGATTAACAGAAAAAATGTGCAATATGCATCAAAACGAAATTAACAGGTGCATAAATTTGGGCACCATTGTCATTTTGTTGATTTGAATACCTGTAACTATCTAGCACTGATTAATTGGAACACACAATTGGTTTGGTGAGCCACTTAAGCCTTGAACTTCATAGAGAGGTGCATCCATAATGAGAAAAAGTATTTAAGGTGGCCAATTGCAAGTTGTTGTTCTCTTTGACTCTCCTCTGAAGAGTGGCAACATGGGGGCCTCAAAACAACTCTCAAAAAAACCCCAAAGATTGTAAAACATTATGGTTTAGGGGAAGGCTACAAAAAGCTATTGCAGAGATATAAGCTGTCAGTGTCCACTGTGAGGAAGATAGTGAGGAAATGGAAGACCACAGCCACAGTTCTTGTTAAGGCCAGAAGTGGCAGGCCAAGTAAAATATCGAAGAGGCAAAGGCAAAGAATGGTGAGAACAGTCAAAAACAGCCCCACAGACCATCTCCAAATACCTACTACATCATCTTGCTGCAGATGGTGTCACTGTGCATCGTTCAACAATTCAGCGCACTTTGCACAAGGAGAAGCTGTATGGGAGAGTGATGCGGAAGAAGCCTTTCCTGCACACACGCCACAAACAGAGTTGCTTGAGGTATACAAATGCACATTTGGACAAGCCAGCTTCATTTTTTAAGAAGGTGCTGTGGACTGATGAAACAAAGATTGCGTTATTTGGTCATAACAAGGTACGTTATGCATGGCGACTAAAGAACACAGCGTTACAAGACAAACACTTGCTACCCACAGTAAAATTTGGTGTTCCATCATGCTGAGGGGCTATGTGGACAGTACCGGTACTGGGAATCTTGTTAAAGTTGAGGGTCACATGGATTCCACTCAATATCAGCAGATACTTGAGAATAATGTTGAGTAATCAGTCACTAAGTTGAAGTTACGCCGGGGCTGGATATTTCAACAAGACGACCCAAAACACTGCTCAAAATCTACTCTGGCATTTATGCAGAGGAACAAGTACAATGTTCTGGAATGGTCATCCCAGACCTGAAAATAATTGAAAATCTGTGGGGTGATTTAAAGCAGGCTGTCCATGCTCGGCAACCATCAAACCTAACTGAACTGGAGATGTTTTGCAAGGAGGAATGGTCCAAAATACCTTCATCCAGAATACAGGAACTCATTACAGGCTATAGGAAGCATCTAGAGGCTGTTATTTCTGCTAAAGGAGGCTCTACTAAATATTTATGAGATATTTCTGTTGGGGTGGGGTGCCCAAATTTATGCACCTGTCTAATTTCGTTTTGATGCATATTGCACATTTTCTGTTAATCCAATAAACCTCATTTCACTACTGAAATACTACTGTGTCCTTCAGTTATTTGATAGATCAAAATGAAATTGCTGATCCAAACACCCAATTATTTATAAATAAAAATCATGGAAATTGTCAGGGGTGCCTAAACGTTTGCATACAACTGTATATATCCATACCTTTCTATCTATACACAAACATACACATACAAAAGCAAAAATTCTTACATAGCTTTTATTACGTTTAGTTTCTTGTTTAATGGAATATATTAATGGGCAGTATGATAGTGAAGCATGCTAACTATTTTATTAATTGTGGGGAAAGCATCTACTGTTTTGCAGCCAGAAATGATAAATTATATTGCTATCCATGTTATATTATTATCCATAATAATCAATTTCCTATGTAAAAAACAGACATACACTGCATAATTGTATGGTAGACAATGAGACAACTGGCCACACTGGTGTTGTATGTTTCTTGACTGTATCTGCAATGCACGTTTAAAATAGTATAAGTTATATTAAATTTTCAATGGACATAAAAGTACACCCTCAGCAGTTATTTATTACATGTATCGTTATAAAAGTGCATACTTTTTTATTTATTTAAAATATAAAATGGCCAAAGGCACTACTCACCAGTCATATCTAAGCAAATAATGCATTGGAGTGAGCATTCAGTGAGCTGTGCAAAGCATGCGCAGTAGTGCCTTTTTTTAACTAATTAATTAATTATTTATGTAAGGTTAAGGTTTATACTTAAAATGGTAGATATTTGCAATATGTAACTTTTACTGTAGGACATATTAAAGGGACATTAAACACTTTGAGATAATAAAATTATTATTTATGCATAGTAAAACTTTGCAATATATTTTCACTATTTATTTTGCCCTCTTTTATTAAGTCTGAAAAGTGTGGATTTTCCTTCCTTAAAATGCAAAGAGCACATATCAGGCTTCACAAGCCTATCCGTGCCACATATATGTCCCTAATTTGCCATTTGTTATCCTATCATTTCTGATGAGACCAAACAATGGAATTTTTGTAAACACAATGACAGTGGCAAGCCCTCTCTGCCCAACTAAAAAAAGTAGTGGGTGGAGTTTAACCACTAAAAAAATTACAACAAACATGGTTTTAATGTCCTTTAATAACATTTAGACTGTGCTGATATCTTAATGTATCGGAAGAATGCAGAAAAATTATGCATTTACAAGGTGTTTACTGTCCCTTTTTAAGTCAGGTAGAATTACCTAGGGCCAAATACTCCCACTTTAGCGTTAACTGTGCTATTTGTAAGCTTTTTGTGTGTGTCGCGTTTCGCTCGAATTTTGAGTTAAAAGTAAACTGTTTTAACTCAGGCGATAACCTGACGAGTTTAAAAAGTCGAACTTAGAATATTGTGTGTGCAATAACCTATTCCCCCATAGAATTAAAAAAAAAAGTGGAAGAAAAAACTAACACCCAACTCGCGAGCAAACCTGATTGCATATTCTCGTGCGCTAACTGACATGAAAATATGAATATTTTCACATTCCAATGTTCTTCACATAGAAGAATATGTTCTATGTATTCATAAATAAATATTTCTATATATATCTGATGGTATTTTGGTACTTTGGTAATTCTTGCAGTACAGCGGTCCCACCCCTTGCTCTCTCTAGCCCCCCTCTCTTTTGCTCTCTCTCTCGCCCCCCTCTCTTTTGCTCTCTCTCTCGCCCCCTCTCTTTTGCTCTCTCTCCCCCCTCTCTTTTGCTCTCTCTCCCTCCCCCCTCTATTTTGCTCTCTCTCCCCCCTCTCTTTTGCTCTCTCTCTCCCCCCTCTCTTTTGCGCTCTCTCCCCCCTCTCTTTTGCGCTCTCTCCCTCACTTTTGCGCTCTCTCTCCCCTTCTCTTTTGCTCAATCTCCCCCTGCCTTTTGCTCTCTCTCCCACTCTTTTTTGCTTTCTCTCTCCCACTCTTTTTTGCTTTCTCTCTCTCTCTCTCTCTCTCTCTCTCTCTCTCTCTCTCTCTCTCTCCCCCCCCTCTCTCTTTCTCCCCCCCTTTATTTTGCGCTTTCTTTCTCTCCCCCTCTCTTTTGCTTTCTCTCTCCCCCTCTCTTTTGCTTTCTCTCTCCCCCTCTATTTTGCTCTCTCTCTCCCCTTCTCTTTTGCTCTCTCTCTCCTCCTCTCTTTTGCTCTCTCTCTCCCCTTCTCTTTTGCTCTCTCTCTCCCCTTCTCTTTTGCTCTCTCTCTCCCCTTCTCTTTTGCTCTCTCTCTCCCCTTCTCTTTTGCTCTCTCTCTCCCCTCTTTTGCTCTCTCTCCCTCTCTCCCTCTCTCTCTCTCTCTCTTTTACTCTCCCTCCCCATCTTTTGCTCTCTCTCCCCCTCTTTTTTGCTTTCTCTCTCCCACTCTATTTGCTCTCTCTCTCTCTTTCTCTCTCTCCCCCCTTTCTTTTGCTCTCTCTCTCTCCCCCTCTCTTTTGTTCACTCTCTCTCTCCTCTCTTTTGCTCGCTCTCTCTCCCCTCTCTTTTGCTCGCTCTCTCTCCCCTCTCTTTTGCTCGCTCTCTCTCCCCTCTCTTTTGCTCGCTCTCTCTCCCCTCTCTTTTGCTCGCTCTCTCTCCCCTCTCTTTTGCTCTCTCTCTCTCCCCTCTCTTTTGCTCGCTCTCTCTCCCCTCTCTTTTTCTTTCTCTCTCTCCCCTCTCTTTTTCTCTCTCTCTCCCCTCTCTTTTTCTCTCTCTCTCCCCTTTCTTTTGCTTTCTCTCTCCCCTCTCTTTTGCTTTCTCTCTCCCCTTACTTTTGCGCTCTCTCCCCCTTTCTTTTGCTCTCTCTCTCCCCCTTTCTTTTGCGCTCTCTCTCCCCCTTTCTTTTGCTCTCTCTCTCCCCCTTTCTTTTGCTCTCTCTCTCCCCCTTTCTTTTGCTCTCTCTCCCCCTTTCTTTTGCTCTCTCTCTCCCCCCCTTTCTTTTGCTCTCTCTTCCCCTGTTTTGCTTTCTCTCTGTTCCCCTGTTTTGCCTTCTCTCTTTCCCTCTCTTTTGCTCTCTCCCTCCTCTCTTTTGCTCTCTCTCTCCCCCTCTCTTTTTCTCTCTCCCGGCCGTCCACGCTCTCATCACACTGCCCTGCTCGGCCACGCCCCCATCGTGGCGCTCCTGTAGGCCATGTCCACCAGACCACACACCCATTGTGGCGCCACATCCGTCCACGCCCCCATCGCGGCGCTCCCGCCGACCATGCCACACCACTTCTGCTGTCAGGATCCTAAAGACAAGGTATGTTTGTCCAATGTCCTCACGCAGTCTCTACTGCGCATGACAGCTTCGGGCAAACACATTTGGCCTTTTTTATTATAGGATATATATACGAATATCTATTTACAAATACATAGAGCATACTCTGCTATGTGCGGAACATAGGAATGTGAAATATTTACAGTAAATACATAGTTAAAACCTTTATTAAATATAAATATTGCTTAAATTATTTTTTATGTTTTCATCTGCAAAGAGCTCCAATGAACTTCTATATATGTATACATATGTATTTATGTGTTTATTTGTGGATATATGTCTGTAAATACATACATACACATATAAATATGATATATATGTATCTACGTTAAAGCCCTTTGCAGCCTGAGACCTTATATCTTTGAGCCCTTATAACTTTTTTATGCAATATATTTTTTAAAATCATTTTTATTAGATGGTGTTATTATGAGTATAACTGTAGTTTGTAATGTATTTTTTAATGTGTTTTGTGATGCTTTTTTGTTTTCCAAAAAAATTAACCAGAGCTCTGAGGAAGTGGTAATCATTCTAGCGCAACCGCCTTTACTTTCAACTTGTAATACGAGTGGGAAAATCTGACGCTCGCAAACACTGCAATATACCCCTTATCACTGGCGCATAACTGTTAACGCTCCACTCGTAATCTGACCCTTAGTCTTTTGATGGGGTTTCTAAAGTGTATAATAATGCTAATTTATAATGCTAAAATCATTATTGGAACAATGTTCTTGGTTTTGTTCAATAAATAAAAAGTACATATTCCTAAAATGAGAGTGTAAAAACAATTAAAAAAATATTAATACAAATGTAAACAATTTATCAATGGAATAATATTATTTCAGCATTTTTCTTAAAGATTTCTGATCACACTGTATTATTTTAAACGGTATATATTATATGCATTGTTATTGGGCATATAATGTACGGTAATAAACAAAATGTTCCGCTGTCATTTGGTTTAGTATTTTTGTAATGCACTGACAAATTGTTGCATGCACAGTGTGCTAGTTTGTGTTTTAGGGATATCCAGATGTTTATAACAATATGTGACCTATACTGTAGTGGCTGATGTATCTCTCAGGAACATCTGCTGCTAATCTACTTTCATTTTTTGTGTGCAGTGGAATAGTTGATCTCCTGCCAGTTATACTTTGTGTGTTAATCTTCTAACATTGGAAGTGTTTCCCCTAGATTGATTCATTTTGTATGCTTATTTATCCTCCTTCGGATACAAGACTCGATATAAAAAAATAAAATAAAAAAAAGCCACCCACTTTGCTAAACTGTAATACCTCTTAATTGTTTAGAAACCTAAATAATCCTTTTGTAAAGCGCTCACTACACCTCTGTTAATGCAAATGGGTTGACCGCTCACTTTTGTCTGCTAGTCTTTTCCTAAGGTTATATCATTTATTACAAGTGTATTTTATCTAAAGGCCATCTAACATTTGCCTACTAGTGAATTTCCAAAGGTTATACAAACAAAATGATTACAAATGTATTTTATCTAATGTACAAGCATGTTGTAAACTATATGCAAGGTGACTGGGAAGAACTTTTAATTTGACTCACACTAAATTGCATGAGAATGCTCTGCTTAGATTAACCATCTGTGGGTGTATTATAAACATGACAAGCTTTTACGCTTCTTTCCCTTGCTAACACCAATGTACGTTTATAAGAACAGTGTTAACTTAAGACCCTGCTTGTCTACAGATAAAGATGAATGCTCAAAAGATAATGGAGGTTGTCAACATGAATGCATCAATACCATTGGAAGTTATGTCTGCCAGTGTCGCAATGGATTTGTACTTCATGAGAACAAACATGATTGCAAAGAAGGTATGTGCTCAAAAACATAAGTGGGAAATCCCTGAGCTCCTAAGAATTTACATCTCCATTCCTCTCTCTCTTTCTATTTGTAAATTCTGCTCTAATATTTAAAAAGCATGGAAAATAAAATAATGCATAGTACATTCACCATATACTGTGTATTAAATAGCATTCTTTAAATTAATGTAATAAATACAAAGCTAAGTAGTATGTGTTGGTCATATACAATTGATTTCACAATCATTAAAGAGGCACAGAATTAAAGGGACACTGAACCCCATTTTTTTTTCTATCGTGATTCAGATAGAGCATGACATTTTAAGCAACTTTCTAATTCACTCCTATTATTACATTTTCTTCATTCTCTTGGTATCTTTATTTGAAATGCAAGAATATAAGTTTAGATGCCGGCCCATTTTTGGTGAAGAACCTGGGTTGTTCTTGCTTATTGGTGGATAAATTCATCCACCAATAAAAAAAGTGCTGTCCAGAGTACTAAACCAAAAAAATAGCTTGATGTCTTCTTTTTCAAATAAAGATAGCAAGAGAACCAAGAAAAATTGATAAAAGGAGTAAATTAGAAAGTTGCTTAAAATGTCATGCTCTATCTGAATCACGAAAGAAAAAAATTGGGTTCAGTGTCCCTTTAAACTTTCTTTATTCAGATGGGGTATGAATAAAAAAATAAAAAAACCTTTCCAGTTTACTTTCATTATCAGATGGTGTGCAGTCTTTTTATATACACAATTTCTGAGGCACCCGCTCCTTCAGAGCATGTGCAGGAGCTCACAATGTGTACATATATCGGTCTGTGAGTCACTGATGGTTTTGCATGATACAGGAGCAGGCAAATGGAAAGACAATGTGAAGTTTATTAGAAAATAAATCTGCTACTCATTTGAAATTCAGAATAAGTGCTATTGCATTGTCTTTTTATTATGCATTTGTTGATTATGCAAGTTTACTGTATTTAATGGTTCTTTAAATTTGCTGACAGATGAATGTTTTGTAGTTTTGGTTCGTTAAAGGGACATAAAGTCAAAATTAAACTTTCATTATTCAGATGAGCATGCAATTTTAAACAACTTTCCAATTTACCTTCATTAACACAATATATACAGTTTTTATATTTACACTTTTTGAGTCACCAGCTCCTACTGAGCATGTGCAGGATTTCACAGAACATACATAAATGCATTTGTGATTGGCTGATGGCTATCACATGATACAGGGGGAGTAGAAAAAGACATAACTTTAAAATTTGTCAGAAAAAAATTAAATGATTTAGCAACTTTAAATTAGAGGAAGGTGTTCACGTTTTTTAAATCAGTATAGTCCTTAAAGGGACATGAAACCCACATTTTTTCTTTCATGATTTAGAAAGAGAATGCAATTTTAAACATCTTTCTAATTTACTTCTATTATCTGATTTGTTTTATTCTCTTGATATTCTTTTGCTGAAAAGCATATCTAGATATGCTTAGTAGCTGCCGATTGGTTGCTGCACATAGAAGCCTTGAGGGATTGGCTCACCCATGTGCATTGCTTTTTCTTCAACTAAGGATATCTAAAAAATTAAGCAAAATAAATAATAGAAGTAAATTGTAATGTTGTTTAAATGTGTATTCTCTATCTGAATCATGAAAGAAAGATTTTGGGTTTAGTGGCCCTTTAATTGAAATAAATACAGGTGCCAGGATTAAACACATGTTGCAAAATCCTATTGTCTGTCTAATAATCTTAAACAAATATATCCACAGAGATTATATAGTGTCCATTTTAAATGTTACATCTATACCAGCTATGTGGTTTTCAGTGTGTCCGTGCTAAAGTTGCTTTAATGAAATTTGTCATATGTAAGTGTGAATGTGCTTTTCTCTTCTTTATGTGCCATTAAATACACTTAACCGTGCTTCTTACATTTACTTGATTTTCAACCAGCTGTGGAATGTATTTAGGGGAAAGAGATTGACAGTTCTAACACTGTTTTTTTTGAGGACATGCCTAGGATATTTGGTTTCTTTCCTATATCCAGTTTAGATGAATGGTATAGTTTAATAATGTCACACTTTTTGTTGTATTACTTTATTTTTGGTAATTTGATAACATAAGCTATAAAGTGCTTTAAAAGAAAAAAGTTAAATAAATTAAATCAAACAATTTTAAATCTCTCAATACCCATAATTGTAGGGTTACCAACATAATAATAGACACAAATAAAAAGAGTATTTTACATGAAAAGTGTGTAGAGTTAAACAGTTATGGGTAATGCATTTCTAGGCTTCCTCCTATACAAAAATGTTGCTCTTTTTTTCTTCTGCCACTTGTTGACACTTTTTGATAAGCTTCACTCTTTAATGGTCTTATTGAGAGTTATGTAGAATTTTCCCCTTGCAGAGTGTGAAAAATCAATCATGAGGAACATACATTTTTATGGCAGATAAGAATAAAAAAGCGAAATCTAATTCATACTCTCTCAAAACCTCACACAAATTTACTGTAATATGTGGTGTTTCATTTTTTAATATGTCTGTAAAATGTTTAGTGTTGTAGTTTCAAATGCATTAAAGGGATCTTTATACTCAGTTGGCACAGCTCTTACTTACTACACATAAGCACCCTTTAATAATTGCAAATCCAATACAGTAAAACAAATATCTAGGGGTTTGGAGAAAATAATCATCAAATGAATATTTTAGTTTATAATGGAAGAATAAAGAACAAACATTCAATAGATAACATAAAGCACATACATATGCCACAGACAAATGAAGCCCTGTGTGTTCCTATATATCTTTTAAACTAAAGTTTTACACATTTTCTTCAATTGCCACTTATTCTGAAAGTCAATATTATATGTTTGTTGTCTTTCCGGATATAGCTGAATGTGAGCACAGGATTCATAGTCCAAATGGATTAATTGCAAGTCCCAACTGGCCAGACAAGTATCCAAGTCGGAAGGAATGCACGTGGGAAATAAGCGCCACCCCTGGCCACAGAGTTAAGCTAGTAAGTACTTGTTAAAAAGAAATTGTGGCACTCAAAGTTCATTGTTTAAAACAAAGTTCTCCATTAATAAACATTCATCAAAACCAGACGGAAATGGTTCTAACAATCATGGAGCAATTAAATCATTTAGAATAGTTACTAATTGCATCATAAATATATCTATTTTTGTAAATAATGATACATATCTGTGACAGGAATGTGTCATGCTGTATTTTTATTTTATTTAAGATTGCTGCCTAAAACATATAGCTAGCGTACTAGAGTTGTAGTAGAAGCAGGATGGTAATGATATCTACTTCCACACTTGGTATTTGTGAAAGAAAGGCAGTGGGCAACGTCCTCATGCACTGGAACTGCTGCTAAACTGGGGCAAATTGAAGTCAAAATACAGTTTAAAGGGACGCTACTAGAAAACTTCTGACAACCATAAGAAAAAGCTTTCTTTTTTTTTTTGCATGAAAGTAAAAACTGTTTAAATGGCCTTTTGTAAAAAAAAAAGTTGCATGCTCTCATTTGTTAGAGCATGTTATTTCTTTCTAATGACACGATGAGTCCACAGATCAAAATTTATGCTTACCTGATAAATTTCTTTTTCTTGACATGATGAGTCCATGGATCATCATCAATTGCTGTTGAGAATATCACTCCTGCCCAACAGGAGGCGGCAAAGAGCACCACAGCAAAGCTGTTACATATCACCTCCCTTCTATCCCACCCCAGTCATTCTCTTTGCCTATGTTAAGAGCAAGGAGGTGGTAAATTAGGTGTTAGAAAGACTATTCAATCAAGAGTTTATTATTTTTAAAAGTAGTACAAGATTGTGCTGCTTTGTTCTAGGGTGTAGCCGTAGTCCATATCAGTCTCTTCAGTAGAGCAGTGGTGGCTTTAGAGCAATGGGAACTTGTGGGAAATAATTCTCATTGCGCCTCCCATATACTGATGCTGTCCTTTCCCTGAAAACCTGAGGGATATTACTCAGGACTTTCGTTTATTTGCAGGTCCATGTGAGGGAGAGGCCCTCTCAAACCTGGGATCTGCCTTGCTGTCATGCAGAAGATGAGGTAAGTGCTGACTTTATTTCTGGGAGTAGAAAGTAAACTCAGAAAAAGGTTGGACACTTTATTTTTCATACAGACCTCATTGAAAATAGGCTCTTTGTAAAAGAGGTATAGATTCTCCTAGAGTCTTAGGGGACACTATGGGCAGCTTGGACGCAGGCAATGGGGCTGAATGTTATATGTGATTCTCGTATCCCGGCGGTTTCATAACTAATATAGCCAACCGGGAGATTACTTATTTGCATGACCACGATGAGCTGTACTTCAGAAAGCGAGCTCAGTGTGAGGTGGTTTCACTGATAACTTATAGCACACGGACTAAGCAGCTGCCTAGAAAGCTGAAGCTGATCAGTCTGTTATTTATTCTCCCGGTGGTTTAACTTAGTAAAAATAATAATGGCGACCCGGAGATGGCTATTGAAAAGCCCGCGATGGGCGGAGCTATGTGTGGCGACAATTTAGTTGCGCACCACTTTTCTAGCACTTCCAGTTATCAGAAGGAACAGAGGATTTTAAATCAGAGTGTTTGCACATAGGACCGGACATCGCTACAGCTGAATTCGGAATTTTTACTGAGATTTTAACCGGTGTCAGAAGGTCTGGCAGGCACCTCAGCAAGGTTAAGCTGAGGTGTAGAGGGGTTATGCAGTATTTGTGTACCTATTCAGCCATTTCTGCACACATAAATAAGAGATAAGTTAAGAGACAGTAACGTTTTTTTTTTCTGTGTTCAATTTTATTAAAAAAATTAAGACTTTTATTTGATTAATCATCCATATGAGAGTCAGATTGATCCAAGAGGCCCTACAGAGTGTCACTTTGATTTTGGAACCACCAATCCCTTTTTCTGTTCCTTATGTTGTGAGAGAACTTTACTATAGGGATAAAAAACATTTTTTTTTTCTTCTGAGCCAACTCCTGCTAAGGTGGGTGCTGTTCAAGAGTCTATTAACAATGCTCAATGCCGCAAATTTCTCCTCAAGTGTCCAACAATTTTATAGCTCCCTGCGCTTCCTCTCAAACTCCACCTGCAGTTACTTTCCAAGACATCGCTTCTCTAATGTAATTGGCGATATCTGATGCATTGTCTGCTTTTCCCATGCTGCAGGGAAAGCGCTTGAGGAAATGTATTTAATCAGTGAATAACGTTGCTGATACAGTAGTAGCTATTCCGAATGTTTCTTCCCTGATGCCTGAAGAGGAATATACTTCGGTAGTATATAAGGGGGAAATCTCAGACTCTGTCTGTGTAATACCTTTATCTGATACTGAAGTTATTTCTTTCAGTTTAAGCTTGAACACCTCCGTTTGCTACTTAAGGAGGTTTTAGCTACCCTACCGGCGTAGTCAATCCTAAAAAGTACAGTAAAACTAAACAAGTATTTTGACGTGCCCTCCATGGTGGAAGTATTTTCTGTACCAGAAAGAGCTACAGAGATTTTGTCTAAGGAATGAAGAGACCGGGTATCCCTTTTTCTCCATCTCCTAATTTTAATGGATGTTTCCTATAGCAGACTCTATTAAGGAGTCTTGGCTGACGGTTCCCTAAGGGGAAGGGGCAATTTCCAAGCTAGTCAGAGGACTACTATTCCCATAGAGGATAGTTGTTTCTTTAAAGATCCTATGGGTAAGAAGTTAGAGGGATCGCTCAAAAGAATATATGTACACCAGGGTTTACAATGGCTACCTGCAGTGTTAACGTCACTAGTGCAGCAGCATACTGGTTTGATGTGTTGTCAATTTCTATTGGACAGACACTCCCCTCGAAAAAATCCAGGACTGGATAAGGGCCTTGATGTTAACCAACTTCTTTATTACAGATGCTTCCCTTCAGGTTATTAAGCTGGGAGCTAAGATTTCAAGCTTCCTATATTGGCCTGCAGAGCGTTATGGTTAAAATCCTGGTCTGCGGATGTCTCATCTAAGTCTAAACTTTTGGCGATTCCTTACAAGGGAAAGACCTTGTTTGGACCTGGTTTGATGGAGATAACTCTGATATTACGGGAAGTAAGGGATATTCCCTCCCTCAGGATAAGAGAAATAAAAAGGACGTCAGAGTAATTTTAGTTCCTTTCGAATTTTCAAGAAAATCCTTCAACTCCCTCTTCCAATCATTAGCAGTCCAAGCCTTCTTGGAGACCCAATCAGTCTTGGAATAGGGGAAAGCAATCCAAAATGCCTGCTGTTGAATCAAAGACCACATGAAGAGCCTGCCTCCGATCCAGGACCGGATCTTGTGAGGTGGGGGGGCAGGATCTCCTTCTTTGTTCAAGCTTGGTATTGAGATACAAACTGGAGTTTAAGATTTTTCCTCCCGGGGGCAGATTCTGCCTTCAAGATTTTCTGCAGACCAGACAAAAAGAGAGGCGTTCTTACACTTGTATGGAACTTCTCCGACATGGGAATGATAGTTTCTGTTCCAAAGCAGGAACGAGGTTTGGGATTCTATTCCATTCTGTTTGTGGTTCCCAAGAAGGAGGGAACCGTCAGACCAATTTTATTCATGAGTCTAATCAAGATGGAAACTATTCATTCCATTCTTCCTTGGGTCCAAGAGAGTCAGTTAATATGACCACGGTGGATTTAAAGGACGCTTACTTGCAGGTCCCCATCCACATGTATTTTCTAAGGTTTGCCTTTCTAGACAAACCCTTCCAGCTCGGGGTTCTCACGTTCAGCCTTGCCACAGCTCCCAGAATTTTCTCAACTCTCGGATGGAAGGTGAATTTGGAAAAGAGTTCCTCAGTTCTAACTACAAGGGTAGTTTTTCTTGGGATCCATAATAGACTCCTTATCAATAAAGTTTTCTGACAGAAGTCAGGAAATCAAGGAATGTTTCATTCTTGCCTAGCACTTCAGTCCTCTCCTCGGTCTCAGTGTATGGAGATAATTGGGCTAATGGTAGCAGCAATGGACATCATCCTGTTCACCTGTTTCCACCTCAGACTTCTGCAGTTAATCATGCTCAGGCAGTGGAACAGAGATTTTGCGGATCTGTCTTCGTGATTACAGCTGGAGCAGGAGACAAGGGATCTCTACTTTGATTGTTGTCTTAGGATCATCTCTCCCAGGGAACCTGCTTTTGCAGATCTTCTTGGGTGATTGTGACAACAGATGCCAGCCTTCTGGGATGGGGAACAGTTTGGGGCTCTCTAAAGCCTCAGGGAACATGAACTCGGTCAGAGTCTGTTCTACCCATAAACATTCTGGATTTGAAAGCAATCTTCAATGCTCTCTTGGCCTGGCCTCAGTTAGCTTCAGCCTGGTTCATCAGGTTCCAGTCGGATAATATAACTTCAGTGTCTTACTCCACCCGTCCGGGAGGAACTCTGAGTTCCTTGGCCATGACAGAGGTAGCCAAGATCATTTAGTGGGCGGAAACCCACAATTGCTGTCTGTTGACGATCCACATTCCAGGAGTGGACTTCTGGGAGGCGGACTTCCTAAGTAGGCAGACCTTCACCCCAGGGAGTGGGAACTCCATCTGGAAGTGTTTTCCAACCTGATTCTCAAATGGGCTCAGTCGGAATTGGATCTCATGACTTCTTGGCAGAATGCCAAGCTTCCGTGGTGGACATGTCATCTCTTCCACCTTGGAGACTTTCTTTGAGGAAGGACCTTCTTATTCAAGGACCCTTCTTTCATCCAAATCTAGTTTCTCAGAAGCTGACTGCTTTAAGATTGAACGCTTAATTTTATCCAAGCGTGGATTTTCGGAATCGTCACTGAGACCGAGATTCAGGCTCGTAAACCTGGGACTAGGAAGATTTACCATAAGATATGGTGTAAATATCTATACTGGTGTGAATCCAAGGGCTACTCTTTGAGTAGAGTTCAGATTCCTTGAATTCTGTCCTTTCTCCAAGAAGACCCTCCAAGACCCTAAAGGGTCAAATATCTGCCTTGTCTATTTTGTTACATACACGTCTGACGGACTCCCAGACGTACAATCGTTTTGTCAGACCTTAGTCAGGCTCAGGCCTGTATTCAAACCAGTTACTCCTTCTTGGAGTCTTAATTAGTTCTTAAAGTTCTTCAAGGGGCTCCGTTTGAGCCGATGCATTCCTTAGATATTAAGTTGTTATTTGGGAAAGTTTTGTTTCTTGTCACTATTTCATCTGTTCGTAGATTTTCAGAGCTCTCTGTATTGCATTATGAGTATCCTTTTTACGTACTAAATTATGGTTTCTCCCTAAAGTAGTTTCAGACCGGAACATTAATCAGGAGATTGTTGTTCCTTCCTTGTGTCCTAATCCTCCTTCTCAGGAGGAACGGCTTCTACACAATGTAGATGTGGTTCGTGCACTAAAATTCTATTAACAGGCGACTAAGAATTTTCTTCAGTCTTCTGTTTTAACATATGGGACAGAAAGCTATGGCTACTTCTCATTCTTTGTGGCTGAAGAGTATCATTTGCTTTGCCTATGAAACTGCTGGACAGCAGCATCCCTAGGGAGTAACGGCTCTTTCTTCGAGGGTTGTTTCCTCTTCCTTTCTTTCTTGACACGATGAGTCCTCGGCCCGCTCTGTTCTTTAGACAGGTTGTTAGTATTTTATAAACTTCAGACACCTCTGCACCTTGTTGCTTCCTTTCTCTCCTTTACTTCGGTCGAATGACTGGGGTGGGATAGAAGGGAGGTGATTTTTAACAGCTTTGCTGCCTCCTGCTGGACAGGAGTGATATTCCTAACAGCAATTAATGATGATCCATGGACTTATCGTGTCAAGAAATAAATTTATCAGGTAAGCATACATTTTGTTTTTATCACTGTCAACCCTGCATATCTATGGGGTGTTAAACACATAGATTTGCTGGGTCGATTAGTGGTAAAATTACATACAGTACTTATGGATGACAGAATTTTTCTACTAGTGTCTCTTTACACTAATTTGCCATATATGCTTATTTTTGTCTACTTCAAAGTACCATAACATTTCCCTCTTTATTATAAACTAAAGCAGGAACACAGAAAGATTACATATTTTCTCAAAATGTGTGTACAGCATACTAGATTTATTTAACTTATTTACAAAAATTAATATAAGCAATGTTCATATGATTCATGAGAAATCTATTACTTGGCTTTTAGTTTCATAACACTGTGTATTTTTACCTCTAATCCTTGTAACATTAGGTTGTCAGTCTGAAGTTTACTAGCTTGAACATAAAAGGAGTCTATTACATGTGTTAGTTATGCACACATTTAGTATAAACATAAGTGATCTAATGCATTTACACTGTCTTGCCATGAATGGAATGTTATTGTTATTTTATTTTTATATTATTAGACTTTCAATGAATTTGAGATTGAGCAACATCAAGAATGTGCTTATGATCATCTAGAGATATTTGATGGAGAAACAGAGAAGTCTTCGATTTTAGGACGACTGTGTGGTAATAAGATACCAGAGCCCCTGGTTACCACTGGAAATAAAATGTTCCTGCATTTTGTATCAGATGCATCAGTACAAAGGAAAGGCTTCCAAGCCACACATTCTACAGGTCAGTAAGCCGTGAAGTTGATCACTCATTCATGCCTGTTACCAATGTTTCTGCAATAAAATAAAATCCAAAAGACAATGGGTGAAAAATGATACCACCGGTGCTTAAGAAAGTCCTAAGAATGTTTTCCTTTCCTGATTATTTTGTTTAGATTAGAGTTCTTTGTTTTTCCAGCAGATGTTGAAATTCACAGGACTATTGTTTAGAGACATTTAAGCAATTAACACTCCAACATATTGGCACATTTTGTCTTTAGTTGTGTTACTTACTTCTTACTAAATGTTAATGCAGAAAAAATAGCTTGCAAACAAAGCACTTAACATTAAGTGGGAGGGTTAGTTAAATAGTTAGGGACCCAATTATCTTAGTGTGATACAGTATTTGGGTTAACCCTTACACAATTTTAAATGGATTAAAAATATTTTATCTGATTGTTGAAAATGAGCCATTGATTTCGACTGTAGAATAAACAACCTGAAATTAAAATATAGGGTACATTATCTTTTTACCAAAATATGCATTGTTTTGAAATTGAAGGACTAAATCTTTGAAAAGCCTCTTGAGAATATTTTATCTTATCTACTTTTCTGTAGCCAATTATCAACATTTATAAAGGATTTCCTGCATGGATCAAGCAATTGTTGTGTAAATTATTGCACAGGCAGTATTCTAATGTCTGCAGAATGCATTTCACCCTGTTTAATTATGGTATTGCAATTTTAAAAGTTTGCAGGCAAATTAAATAATTCACGTTTCTTATAATATACATAATTAAAGGGATACTGAACCCAATTTCTTTTCTTTAATGATTCAGAAAGAGCATGCAATTTTAAGCAACTTTCTCATTTACTCCTATTATCATATTTTCTTTGCTCTCTTGCTATCTTTATTTCAAACACAGGAATGTAAAGCTTATGAGCCAGCCCATTTTTGGCTCAGAACCTGGGTTATGCTTGCTTATTGGTAGCTAAATGTAGCCACCAATAAGCAAGCGCTGTCCAACGTTCTGAACCTAAAATGGGCCAGTTCCTAAACTTTCAATTTCTGCTTTTTTAAATAAAGATAGCAAGAGAACAAATATAAATTGATAATAGGAAAATTAAAATGAAAAAGTTGCTTAAAATTGCATTCCCTATCTTAATGATGAAAGGAAAAAAATTGGGTTTAGTATCCCTTTAAACTTATTATGGATATTTACATTTGAGATTAATGTCCCTGTAATATTATGGACGCTCTTTAAATTTGAGGTTAATGTCCCTATAATATTATGGGCGCTCCTTACATTTGAGGTTAATGTCCCTATAATATTATGGGCGCTCCTTACATTTGAGGTTAATGTCCCTATAATATTATGGGCGCTCTTTACATTTGAGGTTAATGTCCTTATAATATTATGGGCGCTCTTTACATTTGAGATTAATGTCCCTATAATATTATGGTAGCTCTTTACATTTGAGGTTAATGTCCCTATAATATTATGGGCTCTCCTTACATTTGAGGTTAATGTCCCTATAATATTATGGGCGCTCCTTACATTTGAGGTTAATGTCCCTATAATATTATGGGCGCTCTTTACATTTGAGGTTAATGTCCCTATAATATTATGGGCTCTCCTTACATTTGAGGTTAATGTCCCTATAATATTATGGGCGCTCCTTACATTTGAGGTTAATGTCCCTATAATATTATGGGCGCTCTTTACATTTGAGGTTAATGTCCCTATAATATTATGGGCGCTCCTTACATTTGAGGTTAATGTCCTTATAATATTATGGGCGCTCTTTACATTTGAGGTTAATGTCCTTATAATATTATGGGCGCTCTTTACATTTGAGATTAATGTCCCTATAATATTATGGTAGCTCTTTACATTTGAGGTTAATGTCCCTATAATATTATGGGCGCTCTTTACATTTGAGGTTAATGTCCCTATAATATTATGGGCGCTCCTTACATTTGAGGTTAATGTCCTTATAATATTATGGGCGCTCTTTACATTTGAGGTTAATGTCCTTATAATATTATGGGCGCTCTTTACATTTGAGATTAATGTCCCTATAATATTATGGTAGCTCTTTACATTTGAGGTTAATGTCCCTATAATATTATGGGCGCTCCTTACATTTGAGGTTAATGTCCCTATAATATTATGGGCGCTCCTTACATTTGAGGTTAATGTCCCTATAATATTATGGGCGCTCCTTACATTTGAGGTTAATGTCCTTATAATATTATGGGCGCTCTTTACATTTGAGATTAATGTCCCTATAATATTATGGGCGCTCTTTACATTTGAGGTTAATGTCCCTATAATATTATGGGCGCTCCTTACATTTGAGGTTAATGTCCCTATAATATTATGGGCGCTCTTTACATTTGAGGTTAATGTCCCTATAATATTATGGGCGCTCTTTACATTTGAGTGTACAGTAATTCACCTTAAGCTTCTGATTTTCTAAATTGGGAATATATCCTACAGAGCTGGGTAAGAAGCCACAGAAGCTCTAAATATTCAGACATCTATTTTACTGTGTTACTGTACATACGTGCATCCTTTCATTCCCCAATAAGAATGTGCAAAACTTGTTCCAAACCCACAAACCTATCTCTGCTTTGTTGCACAATGAATTCCCTGCAGAGAACAGCTTCTGCATGTTGTAATTAAAAACCTGCAAGTTAAAACAGAGTGAGATGGAGATTAACACATTTGTTATGCTCACTGTGACCCTGAGGTTTCACTTGAATCATTCAGTCCTGGGGTCAAAACCTGAAAGATCTCAGGTATGCATATATAGGTCTAGCTGAAAGGTAAGGTTCTTACTAAGGATGAATCATGGGAATGCCTTATACTTTAAAGGCACAGTCTATTCCAGAATTGTCATTGTTTAAAAAGATAGATAATCCCTTTTATATTAATATATTTTTTTTTACCTCTATGATTACCTTGTATCTAAGCCTCTACAGACTGCCCCCTTATCTCAGTTCTTTTGACAGACTTGCATTATAGCCAATCGGTGCTGACTCCTAGGTAACTCCACAGGAGTGAGCACAATGTTATCTATATGGCACACATGAACTAGCGCTGTCTAGCTGTAAAAAAAACTGTAAAAAATGTCTTGAGATAAGAGGCAGCATTCAAGGGCTTAGACATTAGCATATGAGCCTACTTAAGTATAGTTTTTAGCAAAGAATATCAGGAGAAGAAAGCAAATTTGATTATAAAAGTAAATTGGAAAGTTGTTTAAAATTGCAAGCCCTATCTGAATGATGGAAGTTTAATAAAGACATTTTTGCCTTGAAATACAAACTAAATATCATTCCAATCGGCACTGTGTCCTATACACAATAAAGGACCGTAAACAGTAACGTTTTCTATCAAGTATTAAAATTAGCATAATTAATATGTTAAAAAACATTCCTCGCCCCAGAAACACAGATTACAAAACAATTAAACACCTTGTATTTGCAAGACATTTTGGTGTCTTGTTTTAGAATAATTTACCAGTCAAAACTAAACATTTCTTATACAAATTAACATCTTGTCTGCTACAAGTGTTTTTCAATAGCCAAACTCCACCCTTATTTGGAGGAGCCCGGCCATGATCCTTATAATAGTATTAAGTGTTTTGTTTTGCTGTTGCTATCTGATAAAGCTAATTAGGGATATAAATGTAGCAGGGTTATCCTTGACAAATCTGGAATGTGCATTTCCAGCTCTGAGAGATAAAAAGGACACAGTTTTCAGTGTTATACATGGTTATATATAACTGCACATTTTATATATAAATATCAGTGTTACTGTGCCTTTAAGTTAATGCAGTTTATTTTGATGTTAAAGGGACAGTAAAGTCATAATTAAACTTTCATGATTCAGACAGAGCATGCGTTTAAAGCTAACAGGAAGTGAATGTCTGTGTAAAACTGGACCCTAAAAGGTGCATAAATGTTAAAATTAAACTTTAATGACTCAGATAGAGCATGCAGTTTTAGACTTTTCAATGTACTGATAGTTTGAAATGTACTTTGTTCTTTTGATATCCTTTGTTTAAAAGCACACCAAGGTAGTCTCTGGAGCAGCAATGCACTAATGGGAGCTAGCTGCTGTTTGCTGGCTACATGCATTGTTTTTTGTTATTGGTTTACCAGATGTGTTCAGCTAACTCCCTGCAGTGCATACCCTCAGCTTTTTTTTAGTTGCCAGTAACACACATCACAAGCATAACAAGAAAACTTTTTTTCTCTCTCAGTACAGAACGTCTGATTTACAAGCATTCTGTAAACTATTTTAAAATGCACTATATTAGATTGTAGAAAACGGTTAAAACATGTAAAATAAATAAAGTAAAAATAAATGTCAGTCTTGCATAGGAAAGAGCACAAATTAATCATGATAACATGATAGGGTGAAGTATTTTAAACTATTTAAACTTAGCAGGAAGTACATGTGTGTGCACAAATAATACTAAAATATTCACTGTTCATTGGCTGCTGGGGATAACTCCCCACAACTCTTATTGTTGGATAGGAGCAAGCCTGTACATAGGGCTACTAAGTACAAGAACAATTTAAATACTGTAATACAAGTGCAATACCCTCCTTTAGACTCAACAAATACAATTTTCCCATCCTTTTAGTTAGAATTGACAAAGTGGGTAAATTGGTTTTGTTTTACTGTGATTTCAGTAATTATAATTGAAACAAGGTATTACAAAACAATAGCAGTATAAGAGCAGCACCTAGTGGTAAAATGTAGCATAACACTTAAATATTTTATTAACTGTATTGATACTAGATGGATTGCTTGGCAAGCACAACAGCATCCTGTAAATTAAAAACTAATAGTAAAAATAGAGAGTGAGAGATAAGTAAGATGGTAGAATAGGAAATTAAATTGATATTTAACCAAAATATGAGCCACTTTGTCACTGAAAGTAATGGTCCTAAAGAAGTTCTCAAGATGTATTATTTTTAAAACCAAGTCACAAATCAATGGTTATCTTTCAGTGCAAGTAAGTGTAACATGGAAAGTAATAACTTGAAATAAACATAAAACCAATATAAAGTCTTAACATACTCAATAATTAGCACAAAACTAGACAAACACCAGTAGCCAGAAAACCACACATTGAATTTTACTTTTGATACCTAACTTTTGGATTCTTTTATAAAAGTTTGGATACAAACACGCTGACTTGACTTTTAAAACACGTGTACACTCATTTTCTTGAACTCAACAGTTTGCCGAAAATTCCTAAGCTGAGGATCACTTTTATATATAACCTGTTATTAACTAAGTTACTTGATGCTCTGGATATACTAACTTTCATGCTCATATATATATATGTTTTACAGAGTGTGGAGGCAGACTGAAGCCAGAAACAAAACCCAGAGACCTTTTCTCCCATGCTCAGTTTGGTGACAACAACTACCCTGTGCAAGCTGATTGTGAGTGGCTGTTAGTGACCGAAAGAGGTTTACGTATTGAACTGAGTTTTCAAACTTTTGAGGTGGAAGAAGAGGCGGACTGTGGTTATGACTATATTGAGTTATTTGATGGCCATGATACATCAGCAACGAGACTTGGGCGTTACTGTGGATCTGGGGTAAGAAATAATGCTTAAATATTAAAAAATTAAGCTGAAAATTCTGCATGTTATATTCAATACTGAGGTGATAATACTTTATGGTAAACAGTAAATGCAAATATTTCACATTTCTTATCATATATGGTTTTTGTCTAATCTATTCTAAGTTTTGTACCATTTTCCAAGAATGGTGGTTTACAATATCAAGATATTATATTTTAAAAAAATGTTTAGTTTGTAATTTAATGTAGGCCCCATTTAAATTAGATTTTATGGCCATAACCCTTGAATTGATGAAATAACAGGAAGTGAAGATTTTTTGTTTACTTTTATAAATAACATCCAGTTCCTTTATTAAAGGGATATTCCAGCCAAAATTGGAAACCACATGGGTGTTTTTCGGCATTGAACAGAAGCAATTTTGTAAAATACATGAATTAGCAAAAATGCTTCTAATAAAAGCTATAGCTGTTTCAAAAGTGTATTTAAGTATGCACCGTGCACCAGCATTTTAAACACAGCACTTACTCAGAGAGCCTAAGATGCTTGTGCCATCTGGTAATGACTCAATTTGTTAATTGCTGACATGATACAAGCCTCACTGCCGCTCTGAGCAGCTGAATTATTTAAAATGTGGGGGCAGTGACAATATCTAGCTATGCTTCACATGGACGTGCAGAGAAAAATGTTAACACTAAAACAGTGATAACTTTTACTAGAAGCATTTTTGCTAATACATGTATATTGCAAATATGTTTCTATTCAAAGGTGTAATTCATCTATGTGCATTTAAATTTTGACTGGAATGTCCCTTTAACAAATCCTTGTAATTTTTTTCATATATGAATAGAACCATAATATAACGGATTTACTATTTTATTTTTAACAGCCACCAGAAGAAATTATATCAACAGGAGATACAGTATTAATTCATTTTCATACGGATGACACAATCAGCAAGAAAGGATTTCATATACGATATAGAAGTGTGAAGTACCAAGATGTGCAGCACACCAAATAACATAAGAAACCTCTGACAAAAAACAAACAAACCTGTGTGAGAGATTGACAGAAAGGAAGTATTTTTTTTACTAACGTTATTAGTACAAATGTTTTATATCATAAATATAAATGGAAATGACGTAAATAATCAGGAAGAGCACTGATTGAAAAGGAAGATTCTACAATCACAGACGCAGGTTGACTGTTTAAGAGCACTGCATGCTTCTAGGGAGACTGCTTTTCATACTCAGCTTGACATTTGTCAAGGTTGCCTGCGGAATCCATCAGTATCACTCGCGTTACCCTGAGGACATTACCTCCTGGCTATTATTTGTAACAATAAAAAAAATAAAAAAAAACAATAATAATAATAAAGAAAAAAGAAATTTCTAAAGGTCACATACTCATATCTTCTTAAACTCTTGCAGACTTGGCTTTTGTGCTTTGTTGTTGGCATATGATGCAAATAAAATGGGATACAGACTTCAGAAACCAGTATTATGTTCAGGGGATATTCTGAGCCTTTATGGGACGTCTCATAAAATTCAATTGAACAATGATGCAACTGGAACCTTAAAGCGTCTTTGTTTTGATGCAGATGTCTGTTCTGTATCCTTAAACAGCTCTGTTGTTCCTTTCACCATCATCTATAAGAATGTAAAAACTTTTTTTTATTACATTCATTCATTTAACAGACACCGGTGAGAAATGGATGTTTTCAAATTTACAAGGTTTAATATGCCATAAGTTGTTATGCACTGTTACTTTGCACCAAACATAATCAGGGACCTGTTAATGTTTTGCAAATTTGCTATGTAACTCAGATCCTCATTCTGGAAAGCAAAGAAATGCTCAAGGAAAAATTGAATCCAACTATACTAAAAAGAGATCACAAATTTTCATCTTTCAGTATCAATACATGTAATGGCTGCTACATTTCTTTGTAGATGTGTGTACTTTTCACTTAATGGCGATACACTGTAGTTTTCCCAAGCAAATGCAGAAATTCCCAGTAGAGGGACATTATATAATGCCTGTTTTCATGTAAAATATTTTGAACTGTTAAGCTTATTCAAAACTTGTTATTGGAAGAAATCTCCAATGGTGCTATTCATCAAACTTAAAAAAGAAATATCATTGAGCCAATAATTTGCAAAATATGAATGTCTCAGTTTGCCTGGCTGCATTTGAAGACTATAGACTATCAACTATATGAAGAGATCATTGTAATTGCAGCTCTACGTTCTGTGGAACAACTATTGCCTTAGAATTATTGCACATGATCAAACAGATCTTCTTGTAGATACAGCTGTAATTTGATAAATCATTTGACAACTTTAACATTGTAATGTATTTACAAAAGACCTTTAAGGAAATCATAAACTTAGCTATAGCATCTATTGTACATATACTGACTTGCTTTCTATGTATGAGTATTGTATCTTATTTTTGAATAGTTCTATTATGTGCTTTAGGCCTTTTAAGGCTTTAGTCATGCTGTATATGCAAATGTCAGTTTGATTGAATGTACATGCTTCAGAAGTGTAAAATATCTTGTATGGTTGACCAGTTAACTTGTTCCTTTACGTGCCAAAATCCTTATAATCTTTTTTGTCAAGTACAACTTTTATTTGAAAGTTGTTAAATGCAGAGAGAGGGGATATTTAAAGTTACGGGAATTAAATTGAGATTATGTTTTATTAGCTAGAAGTATTGTTTTGATATTTTTTTGATGTAGGTTGCTAACTACCTTGGCATCGGACATCTTTTATCTCATCAGAAACATTCACTGGCACTAATTTTTTTTATTTTTTATTATTAAATCTTTTTCTCTTGATAGATTTGTTATTTAAGAAACTTGTACCTATCGTTTATTTGTATTATTTGTTCCTTGTTCTGTTCCAAAACTTTGTCACATTAAATGTCCATAAAATTATATATTTTGTGTTTTTTTAGTTTTGTGAAAATATGTTTCATTAGTTCTTGCAAGTATCATGTCAAATTTAAACCCTGATGTTTAATTGCTTAGTGATAAAAGTAAAATCATATCTAGATGCTTCTCCCAGTTTCCTAATACACTTCATGATGTTTGTCATTTATTTCTGTTTCATGGTCATTTTGATGGCTAAAACAAAGATTGTTTTGACAGTATACATTATTATGTATATATCATTATTACTCACACAAACCCTATACAACTTAAACATCCAGTTTTGGATAAATAGATTGCAGCTAATAATGATTCACCAATAAATTAAGATCCTTACACAAATGAACTTGCAGGCCCAGTGTGCATGCCTATCTTCCGCCAGGCCTAATAAGTAAGGTGTAGCAACAAAAAGGTAATTACAACCAACCAATAAAATGCCAGTAAACCAGACATAACAAAAGCACCAGTAGAGCAAGGACTATCTGCCACAGTCAGGCATTTTAATAACCTAAAGTGGTTTTGTAGGTCTTAGCACAGGCCTTGCCTTCCTGACATTCCTTATTCAGAAGCACTTAGCCTGCATCCAAGAACAAAGTGTCTTCAATGATCGTGCAAGTTTTATCCTCACCTGATCTAGTGCCAAAGAATCATGGGCATAAGCATACTTTAGCCATGGCTGTAATCTTGATGAAACAACAAGGTCAAGAATAACAAATACATACATCTCACCTTATTCTATTCATTAAAACTAAAAGAGGAAGTTATAACAGATGGTTACCCCTCTACCAAAGAATCACGAACACTATCCAACTATGGTAAATTATTCATCCTTGGCTAGAAGTTGGAATAACCTTACATATGCCATGCATATCTACCTAATGCCAATAAGTTGATGGGAAAACCCTGAGGTAGACCATAATTCTGATGCTCAGCAAACACCCTCCTAATAAAAGTTAAAGGGACAGTATACACTCATTTTCATATAACTGCATGTAATAGACACCACTCTAAAGAATAAGATGCACAGATACTGATATAAAAATCCAGTATAAAACTGTTTAAAAACGTACTTAGAAGCTGTCAGTTTGGCTCTGTTGAAAAGGTAGCTGGAAAGCCCACTGCAAGTGGCAAATAAGACACTCCCCCCTCCCCCTTCTTTTGTATATGAAAAGACCCTTTACACAAACAGGAGCAAGCTGGAGAAGGTAGCTGACAGTATTCACATACAACTTTGGGGCTTGGTTAGGAGTCTGAAAATCAGAGCAATGTTATTTAAAAATAAGCAAAACTATACATTTATTTAAAAATAAAACTTTATGGGCTATATAAACAGATCATCTACAAAACATTTATGCAAAGAAAAAATGAGTGTATAATGTCCCTTTAATGGCTCACAATAATGATCACAGGGCAGATATACAAATTAAATCCGAATACAAATATGCCTCAGACGGGAGAAGATTAGATACTGCAAAAAAATAAATAAAAAAATGTGTTCACAAAATGACAGTAGAAAGTATTGTCTACTCCAGTAACAAGTTATGATTAGTATTAATGTATTCAGAAAATTGTATATGCATTTCTTACAGTACTGAACAAATGTCTTGTAATTACAATTTCTATAACAATGCCTTTATTGCTGCTACAGTACAAATGAGTGGCAAACTTATAACTTGTTAATGCCAAACTGCTCCAGAAAAAAAAATAAAAAAAAATAATGCCATGAAGATCTCAAAAGTAAATGACCAGGACTTACACACAGATACTGGCTTTGTCCACCAAAAAAATAAATAAAAAAGGTCAGATTAAAACATTCTTCTACATCAGAGCTTCTTAAACTTTTTTCACTTCAGACCCATTTTTACTTTGGAAAATGTATCACAACCCCCAGTTTTATAATATAGTCCCCCACATCCAAAAAAGCTTTTGTAAGAATGGTATACAATTGTTTTTTACCCATCAATATACCACATACGTGAGGGGATTATTCATGAAAATAAGTGAATTCAACTTTCCTGGGCCTTTGCTGCTAATCAATGTTTAGACTCCCTGTCTAACTCATGTACTTTTCATGTAGGCTCTGCACACAATGATAACTCAATTTTATCCTTTTCGGTTTTGAAGACAAGTGACTTAAATGTGTGCCCGTATTTCAGAAGGTACAATGTGCCTACCTAACATTAAAGGGACAGTCAACACCAAAATTATTGTTGTTTAAAAAGATAGATAATGCCTTTACTACCAATTCCCTAGCTTTGCACAACCAACATTGTTATATTAATATACTTAATACCATTTAAACCTCTACATTTCTGCCTGTTTGTAAGTCACTACAGACAGCCTCTTATCTCATGCTTTTTTTTTTTTAATTAACTTTTCACAACAGGAGACTACTAGTTCATGTGGGCCATATAGATAACATTGTGCTCACACCTGTTGGGTGTGGATGACACTGCACTAATTGGCTAAAATGCAAGTCAATAGATAATAAATAAATAGCCATGTTATCAGGGGGCTGTAAAAATAATCTTAGATACAAGGTTATCACAGAGGTAAAAAGTATATATTATATTAGTATATATATTTTAATATAACTGTTGGTTATGCAAAACTGGGGAATGGGTAATAAAGGGATTATCTTTTTAAACAATAAAATTTTTGGAGCTGACTGTCCCTTTAAAGGATTACTTTCTGTTATAATTTTTAAGCTAAACAACATATTAAAGTTAATAAACATTAATTAAAACCTACTGACCTATATTTTCTCCAAAACGAAGTTTTTCGCCGATGATGTCACGTTATCCTGCCCACTATTTTCAGCACTGCATGTTCAAAATACTTAAACCAATAACTTTGTGTTTAAAGCGCCATTTTGAAACCTAGGTATTGTAACGGATTGGTACAGAGCAAAGGACACCCACGGAGTGGGTTTGGAAAACAATTAAATTTGCAGACAAGATTTCTGATATACGGTAGAGATATGTTAATGAAATGCTATTGATAAAAAGCGTATTTGGGGTAGTTAGTTAGTAACAGGCATAGAAAATATTTACTTACAGTGGCCCTTTAAGCAAAAAAAAATGTATTCACTCATTTACAAACACACACTCATACATACATATACTCACACACACACACACACGTAAACACTAACACATACAAACTCACTCCCATACACATACACAAATATACTCATACACACACATGCGTACACACTAACACATACAAACTCACTCCCATACACATACACACATATACTCATACACACACATGCGTACACACTAACACATACAAACTCACTCCCATACACATACACACATATACTCATACACACACATGCGTACACACTAACACATACAAACTCACTCCCATACACATACACACATATACTCATACACACATGCGTACATACTAACACATACAAACTCACTCCCATACACATACACACATATACTCGTACACACACATGCGTACACACTAACACATACAAACTCACTCCCATACACATACACACATATACTCATACACACACATGCGTACACACTAACACATACAAACTCACTCCCATACACACAGCCAGTGTGTCCCATGACATTAATATAAATCAGTTTATCTACATTAATTTTCCTTTATTGAAAAGGCAGTGTAAAAATGTTAAGATATTTAGCAAAACCAAATGTACATTTGAAGAACAAGTGGAGCTCAACAGCAACCTCCTATTCCTTTCTGCCTAACTGCTTCACTGGTGTTGTTTAATTAGTAATTGCAACTAAGCCTAGCATTGTACCAGAGACCCTGTCTCCCTGTGAACATACTTTTTCAAATCTTGTAGGGGAACCCGACACCGAGTTTAAGAAGCATGGTTCTACATGAATACGTTGTCTAAAAGGGTCTGCCATAAACTATGCGAAAGCAGAGACCCCTAAATTGAGACAAGTATTTTTTTTCCTCTTTTGACTCTAAAATAGGGCATATTAAAAATGTATGGATGATCCTCTCCTGATTAAAAAAGTAATATATATATATTTTTATGCATGTTTGACATGTCACTGTCAACTCATAAAGCCCTGCAGACAGACCATACAGTAGCGATGAATAGAGCTTTAAAGGGATAGTCAAGTCAAAATTAAACGTCCATGATTCAGATAGAGCATGCAATTTTAACCCCTTAACGACCAACGATGTATGGAGTACGTCCTGCAAAAAAATGCAGTTAACGACCAAGGACGTATCCCGTACATCGTTGGTCTTTGAAAGCGGTGGAAGCGATCCTGATCGCTTCCAGACACTTTCATGTTATTGCAGTGATGCCTCGATATTGAGGCATCCTGCAATAACAGTTTTGAGCAGTCCGATGCAGAGAGGGCCACTCTGTGGCCTTCTCTGCATCGGCCATCGATGGCCGTGTTCGTTGGTGGGAGCTGATCCAGGGAGGTGGGGGGCGGGATTGGATGCGTGCGAGGGCGTGGGCATGGGCGGGTGGGAACCCTTCACTATGGAACAAGTCTAAGGTGGGACTCGGTGGGAGAGAGGGTGGGAATACATTTTTTTTTTAGCAATCTGGGAGAGGGTGGGGGGTTGGGTGTTGAGGGGGCAGCTACACTACAGAAAATAGTTTTTTTTTTTTTTTTTTAATAAAAAATTAAAGAAAAACATATTTGATTTCAAACTGGGTACTGGCAGACAGCTGTTTGGGGGGGATCAGGGAGGTTGGGGGCTAAGGGGGATCCTACACAGCAGCATATGTAATTATGCTAAAAAAAAATAAGATACCTTTTATTTTAGTACTGGCAGACTTTTTGCCAGTACTTAAGATGGCGGGGACAATTGTGGGGTGGGGGAAGGAAGAGAGCTGTTTGCGAGGGATCAGGGGGTGTGATGTGTCAGGTGGGAGGCTGATCTCTACACTAAAGCTAAAATTAAGCTACCTAATTAAACGGACAGTCAAGTATAAATTAAACTTTCATTATTCAGATAGGACTTTTAATTTTAATCGACTTTCCAATTTACTTTTATCATCAAATTTGCTTTTTTTTCTCTTGGTATTCTTAGTTTAAACTAAACATAGGTAGGCTCATATGCTAATTTCTAAGCCTTTGAGGGCTGCCTCTTATCACATTCTTTTTAAATCTCTTTTCAACACAAAGAGACAGAAAGTACACGTGGGCTATATAGATAACACTGTGTTCAGGCACAGAAAGTTATTTAAGATCTAGCACAATACAATGCTAAATCTAAGACAATCCTATATAATAAAAAGCCAAGTGTGTTTATCCGAAGCTGTTATGCGCAGTAGAGACTGCGCGCGAGGACAAACACACCTGGCCTTCCAACTGACCTCCTCGGCGGCTCATTCTGGCTTTGTGTCTGAAGTGGAGTGGGCGTGGCCGGCCGGGTGCGCCGTGGGCGTGGCTGGGCGTGCCGCGGGCGGGGCCAGATGCCGACTGTAGCAGTAAGTGACAGAGACTGAGAGCTCTAAAAAGGGGAATAGAGAGAGCATCAGAAGAGGGGGGGATAAAGAGAGGGAGAGAGCACACAAAAGAGAGGGGGGGGGGAGAGCACAAGAGAGAGGGGGGAGAGAGCACAAAAGAGAGGGGGAGATAGCACAAAAGAGAAGGAAGAGAGCACAAAAGAGAGAGGGAAGAGAGCACAAAAGAGAGGGGGAGAGAGCACAAAAGAAAGGGGGAGAGAGCACAAAAGAGAGGGCGGAGAGAGCACAAAAGAGAGGGCGGAGAGAGCGCAAAAGAGAGGGGGAGAGTGCGCAAAACAGAGGGGGAGAGTGCGCAAAAGAGAGGGGGAGAGTGCGCAAAAGAGAGGGGGAGAGAGCACAAAAGAGAGAGGGGAGAGAGCACAAAAGAGAGAGGGGAGAGAGCACAAAAGAGAGAGGGGAGAGAGCACAAAAGAGAGAGGGGAGAGAGCACAAAAGAGAGAGGGGAGAGAGCACAAAAGAGAGAGGGGAGAGAGCACAAAAGAGAGGGTGGAGAGAGCACAAAAGAGAGGGCGGAGAGAGCGCAAAAGAGAGGGGGAGAGTGCGCAAAAGAGAGGGGGAGAGAGCGCAAAAGAGAGGGGGAGAGAGAGCAAACGAGAGTAGAGAGAGAGAGCAAATGAGAGGAGAGAGAGCAAACGAGAGG